>NC_046299.1:64636539-65299039 GCF_004115265.2 Rhinolophus ferrumequinum
ATTTGTTTCTTTTATTTTATATTAATTGAGTCTGGCTTTTGAGTCATAATTAGACTTTCTCTACTGAGGTTAAAGAGGAAGTCATTCATGTTTTCTGCTAGTGCTTGTGTGGTTTCCTTTTTTACAGTTAAATCTCTAATCCAGTTAGAGTTTATTTTTATGTAAAGTGTTTATTTTTATGTAAAATTTTTATGTAAACTTTTATCTTTTTTCCAAATAGCTACCCAGTTAGTTGTTCCAGCATCATTTTTTCAGAAGTCCATTTTTGCCCCAGTGGCTTGAGTGACTTTTATCAGTATGCTAAGTTTCCAAATGTGCTTGGGTCTGTTTTGAGTTTTCTATTCATTTCCAATGGTCTCTTTGTCTACTCTTGCACTGATACTACACTGTTTTAATTATAGAGGCTTATAGTATGTTTTCATGTCTGGTAAGGCTAGTCCCTCCTCAGTTTTTCCATTTTAATGTTTTCCTAAATGTTCTTGTGTATCATATTTGTTTTTTCCACATTGTATTCTTGCCCAAAATGCATAATCTGAATTTATTCATGAGGAAACAGAGAAACCCAAATTGAAGGAAATTCTATAAAAGAATTGGCTGATAGTCTTCAAAAGCGTTAAGGTCATGAATGAAAAAGTAAGATAAAGGAATTATATATCATTAAAGGAGACTAAGGAGGAATGACAAATGCACTATGTAATCCTGGATGGGATTCTGGTCCATAAAAGGACAGGGGACACATGACAAAATTTGAATGAGGCCTATAGATTAGACAATGGTAATACATTGATATTAATTTCCTGGTTTTGATTGTACTGTGTTTATGTAAGATATAAATATTTGGGAACCAGGTAAAGGAAATATGGGATTTCTTTGCATCATTTTTGCAACTTCTTTGTAAACCTGAAACGATTTCAAATTGAAAAGTGCAACAATTAAAAGAAGAGAAAATTTAAAATTATATATAATAAATTTGTATATATTAATATATTATAATTTATATATAACATATTTCAATATTATATGTAATCAATATCTTTGCCAAATGCAGGAGTTGAAGACTTGGTACTGGCAAGAGTGAAGCAATGGGACAACATGAATGGACCTTGAGCACATTATGCTAAGTGAGATAAGTCAAACAGAGACAGAGAAGTACTATATGTTATCAGTTATATGTGAAATGTAAAAAAAGTCAAACTTGTAAAAAATATAGAGAGTAAAATGGTGGTTACCAGGGGATAGGGGGTGGAAGGTTAAAATTTATGTTGTTTAAGGGTATAAGCATTCAATGAGTACTAAATAAGCCATACTTATCTAATGTGCAGTATAATAAATATAGACAACAATATTGTACTTTAATTATGTAATGTGATAAATGGCTATCATAATATAATATATAACTGTATCAAAGAAACACATTGAACACCTAAATTTACACAATGTTATATGTCAAATGTATTCAATAAAAAAGGACTGGATAACACACATACACACACACACACACACACACACAGAGGGAAGTGAATGGGTGAGGAAAATGATGCTGATGTCATAGCATCCAATGAGGGAGCGTTCCCTATAACAGTTCAGCTTTAGTTAAATTGTCGGTGCAGGAATTGGTCTCCTAAGACAGTTACCGTGTCTCCTCTACAGAACTTGCCAACCACTTCTGGGTGATGGTGTTGGTATTACTTGAAGTTGCAGGCTGGATGTCTGCCTTTTGATGTATTTGGCTGAGTAGTTGAGCCAAGGGAGGTTGGGGGCTAAAAAGTAAAGCAAAAAATTCTTGGTTAAACTGAAGATTTCATTTGAGAACCAAAAACCTGAATGAATAATCTCTTAGATATTGAGGCATGTCTTTTCTCTGAAAAGTATGTATCTTTTATAGCAAAATCTTATTGGAGATTATATTACTGAAAAATAAACTGAGATAAATATGTAGAAATGTTATTCAATGTCATACAGTATTGAAAATGTAAAGAATTGCAGCAGCTTTAGAATTTCAACTCTTATTATAATATTTAAAAGATTGTAAACTTATCAAAATGCAAATGAATTAAGTTTTAAAATACTATACGCCAGATAAATTTATCTGAATTCTCAGGCATGGTTATGGCAGTGCAAGAATTCTTTAACATGAACAAATTCAATAAAAAGAATGACTCAAAAACATTTGCAAGTCTATGGTGGAAGTGCCAGTAAAGAGAGCAACACTGAGCATACAGGAAGGGGAGTTTAAGACAGCTCCATCCCAGGGAAGCAGGAGAGGCTCAGTCAACATGGTGGTCACTGACTGACCCTGGGCAAGAGTGGGGATGGCTTTTCCAGAGACTGGAAGAAAGGGACTGAGGGAGCATGCAGCCCGTTGTTTTCGTTTGCCTAGCATGTCTTCTCCCTGCTTTTGGCAACAGTTCCCAATTTTTGTTTTTGGACCCACTTATATCTGTTCCATGTGATCTTGGTAGAAGTGCCAATTAGATAAGTGGGAATATGACCTAAGGGAAGCCAATCAGATTCTGTTTATCTCAGGAACTTGAAACTTCAGCGGAGAAACATAAAAAGGGAAATGATTGGAGCGCAATCATTCTGATGGCTGTGGCTCAGAGAAGGCTGTCCTGAGTTCCTCTGGTTTATGCTCTTCCCAAGACCTGTCTACTAGCTTTTTCTTAAGTTCTGTGAGCTCTGCAGTATCTTTCCTAAAAATTGTATTTTGTTTGACTTTGCCAGTCGAATTCAGTTTTGTGCAAATAAAGAGCTGCATGAGATACACAGATGTAGACATAGAAACATTATAAGTATGAAGTGACAAGGCGAAGTCTGTTCTCTCTGGTGGAAGCAGTGGATAGTTTGAACAATGTGAAGTTATCATAGAAAGCTGATCAAGGATAAGTATAAAAATCAAAGGTAAGTAAAAGGACTGCTATTCAGCGATGAGGGTCCAGCTAAGTTTGTAGAATAGGAATGTGTAGTGATTTCCTTCAGGAACGTAGGTCCAGGAAAAGAGAAAGAGCATAGTTGGACTCATTCAAAGTTAGGAGCTAGCTTGAAAGAAAAATAGCAAAATGGAGTTACTATTGTCAAAAGAACAATTCTAAAACAGACCCAGGAGTACTCTAGGAAGCTAACACACCCTCCATGTGAAACTGAACTTCGGAACTGGGTTAAAACTCAAATGGCTACATCCGGACACAGTTCCTGTGACTTGCTCTACACTGAACTCTACATCAAAAGAAATAAAATTTTCACCTAGCAATAGACATAAGCAATCAATCAAGTATTGCACAGTGTAAGTCTGTATGCCAGCACCAATCACAGCTCTTTCAAAACAACTTCCTTTAGGAAGCCTCCCCTCCCCTTTTCTGTCTTTATACACTGTCTCTTTCTTTCCCCCTTGGACACAGTTGGGTTTCTACCCAAACCTGTGTTTTGAATTGCAATTCCT
This sequence comes from Rhinolophus ferrumequinum, assembly GCF_004115265.2. Taxonomy (NCBI): domain Eukaryota; kingdom Metazoa; phylum Chordata; class Mammalia; order Chiroptera; family Rhinolophidae; genus Rhinolophus; species Rhinolophus ferrumequinum. The sequence goes on from NC_046299.1 coordinate 64,639,979, forward strand.
AAAGACCCCCTCAGTAAAGCTTTTGTTTACCTTGTAGTTCTTGGTCAAATTTGACTGACATTACGATCAAAGATTATGTGTGAGAAACATAATGTGTGGATATTAATGGCTGTCAAGAGAAGTTGTAGGCTACTATCATGGGCTCTAGGCGGAACAGGCAAGGAAATAAAGCAACAAGTGGGAGAAAAGGGTGCACTGAGGGACTTAGGTTTGGTTAGTTGAGAACAGACTAGGGAGAGAGAGAGAGAGAGAGAGAGAGAGAGAGAGAGAGAGAGAGAGAGACAGAGAGAGATCTGAAAGTTTAAGAGGCTGCTTTATTGCATCCAGATTTAGAAGCCATCCAGTTTCAGGTTATGAGGTCCAGGGTGTGGATAAGCAGGGGCTTTGAGAACTGGGATGTACATTAAGGTTATTAGGGCACATTGAGGCAGGTTCATCCACATGGCCACTGAAGTTGCCCATGATGATATCAGGTGAGATGCAAGTTTGATAAGTGGCTCACCTCAATTTTACCAACCAAATTCTAAAGTTGTTGTTGTTTTTTAAAATTAATGACTAGGGTAATAGCTGGGAGTTTGTAGATGACAACTTAAATAAAGTTCCCTTAAGAAATGAAGACTAGCTATGGTGTAACATAGTGGCTAACTGTGTGTGTTCTGGCTCTGATTCTTTACTGGTTTTCTAACCTGTGCCTCAGTTTTCTCAACTATAACAAGGGGTGGGGGGAAGGGATAATACCGTATTTCCCTGAAAATAAGACCTCGCTGGACCATCAGTTCTAATGTGTCTTTTGGAGCAAAAAATTAATATAAGACCCAGTCTTATATTATATTATACCTGGTAGTATATTATATTATATTATAATTATTATACTATATTATATTATGTAAGACCCAGTCTTATAGTAAAATAAGACCGGGTCTTATATTAATTTTTGCTCCAAGAGACGCGTTAGAGCTGATGGTCTGGCTAGGTCTTATTTTCGGGAAACATGGTAATATCTACCTTATAATATCATTGTGAGAATTAAATATGTGTAAGGTATTTGGTAAACACTGAGTACTTCACAAATATTAGCTATTATTTGTTAAAGAGGAGACAGATATATAAATACATTATAATACAATGTAATACTTTATGAGGAATATGTTTAAAGACATATTGACAATAATTCAGGGGGCACTTAAATCATATTTGGGATAATCAGGGGAGTTGTTATTGATGTGACAGAGGTGAAAAGAAAATCCAAGAGTTGGACAAATAAAGGGCATAGGAGAAATGGTAAGATCTGCGTTTTGTTTTAAATTTATTTTTAAATTGTAGTTGACATTATATTAGTTTCAGGTATACAACACAGTGATGAGATACTTATATACCTTATGAAGTGATCAGCACGATAAGTCTAGTACCCATCTGTCACCATCCATAGTTATTATGATATTGACTATATTCCCTATGCTGTACATTACATCCTCATGACTTAGTTTGTAATTGGAAATTTATACTTAATCCCCTTCATCTGTTTCACCCAATGCCCCAACCCTATCCCACCTGGCATCCATCAGTTTGTTCTCTGTATCTATGAATTTGTTCATTTGCTTTTTTAGATTCCACATATGTGAAATCATACAGTATTTGTCTTGGTTTGACTTATTTTACTTAGCATAATACCCTCTAGGTCAGGGGTGTCCAAACTGCAGCCTGCCGGCCAACTACGGCCCGCAATCCATTTTTAATTGGCCCGCAGCAAATTCCAGAAATATATTTAGTTTACTTAAATAAACCAGGTGAAGCAATATGTACTTCACCTCGAGTGAGTGGCCCGGCTGTTTGTGTATTTTACCTCATATGGCCCTTGGTGAAAACCCTTGAAAAAAGTTTGGACACCCCTGCTCTAGGTCCATCCATGTTGTCGCAAATGGCAAGGTTTCATTCTTTCTTATGGCCGAGTAATTCTGTTGAATGCTCGCTGTATGGCAGGTACAATGCAAGCTATTGCACAAACAGCACTTCATTTAATAACATGTCCCTGCAAGGTATATATCCTCCCTTTACTGGGGAAGAAAGCTCACGGTTGGAATACTTGCCCTTGGTTACACAAGATGGAAAGGAATTGGGATCTGTATTTAAAAGGTAAGTTGGTTTGTCACAAGAGGGACTCCGCAGTGAGAAGGAACTTCAAGGAAGTGTGAGATGGAACAGCCAGATCACTGAACACTAGCAGGGAGCTGGGAGAGTTGAGGATGGATTCAGAAGTAAGGATCATAGCAGAAGGCTGGACTTGCATCTCAGTGCAATGTCTGTGTGATGTAGAATTAACCCCTGGTTGTTCGAAAAAGGTGAAAGCATTCACAGGCTCTACAAAGTGGGAGAGTGAGAAAAGGTTTTCTTAAAATTAGGGCAGAGAGAATGCCCATGGCAGTGTTTAAAGAAGACGCCTGCTGTGGGTAGTAAGGAGGGGATGGGATAGGGTGGGGTTTGCCCAGGCAGAGCGGAGTCAGAGTGGACAGCTGCACCAGAGTGGAAAGCTAACTTCTGGTTAGCTTTTTGTTATATAGGAAAGGGGGAGTCAGTCAGGCAGGTTTGAGGGCTGACATCCTTCCTGGGGTCTGGTCTGAAGATGATATTATCTCTGGACTCCGACCTGGCCATAGCGACCTGGGACTTTAATGTGTTACCAGTGAAAGCTGCAAGGGAGTTGTAAATTGCCTTCCAGTGTCAAGACGCCTGGGGATTAAGAAATTGCTCTTTTCAGGTTAGGATGTTGTTAATTAACGAGGTTGAGAAAGGGAACAGAGTTCTTCAGTTAATCAGTGAGGAGAGAAACAAAGAGAAAACAGATGAATATCAGGATGGATCAAACTGCAAACAAACTAAGTCTAATTACCGGTGGCTAAATAGAGAGCTATGCAGTGAGTCAAACTGCAAACTAGCTAACTCTAATTACGTTACTGATTCCCTGAATGTCCCCCTTACAATGCCCAGGGAGTAAAAGATTTTAAGCAGGACCTACACAGTGAGTTGAAAGACAGCATGCCATTGATGGCCAGATATGCCAGTCATTCTCCATTTACTGAGCGCCTGTGTACAGACGCCCAGAATGGAAGCGGACTATAATCAAGGAACAGGAGAAGCAAGGAAGGGGTGCCCACATCCCCGCGACGTCTAAAGCCTGGAGGCTGGTCGTTCCTGTCGGGAGACGCGAGGGGCTAGTAGCGCGCTCCAGGGCTAATCGTGTGCCACCACCTGCGCCCTCCGGTTGAAGGGCACCCCGGCCCACCCCAGACTTTCAGCGCCCCCTGGCGTCAGCACCCCTCCTTCCTCCAGCTTCCCTGCCCCTGCCCAGCTGCAACCCTCCTAAATCTCAGCCCCAATTTACATCCAGCAGCTTCCTTCCTGCGGCGCCGCAGGTCCGGTCACGTGTGGGCTAGGTCACGTGTGACATAGTCACGTGAAGCCAGGTCACGTGTGGGGCCGCGGGGCTGGAAGCTCGGCTTCTGGAGATCTGCGGGCCTGGGCGGGTGCGGCCCTCGTGGTGCCCAGGTCCGCCGAAGTGCACCGCGGGGATGGTGAGGACGGCAGGCTGGGATCGGGCCGGGCCGGGGCGACTGCCTCCCGGAAGCTCAGCCCCTCTTCTCGTCCTTCTCGTTGCAGATGAACCAGGCGATCCCAGACCAGGAGCGGGCGCCGGCGTCCGAGCCGGTGTGGGAGCGGCCCTGGTCTTTGGAGGAGATCCGCCGCGGCAGCCAGAGCTGGTCGCTGGCAGCCGACGCGGGCGTGAGCGGCGGGTCCCCGGGACTGAACGGGAGCGGAGGGAGAGGGGGCGCCTGGGGTGACGCGTGGCCTGCGAGGGGGGGAACTGGAGCCCGATTCTCCACCCTGGCCGTCCCGTAACACACATCCTTTGTCGCCCCCGAACACTTCATCATCATGGCAGAGCCCAGGCACTAGGGAGGGGGCGGGCCCTTAGAGTCCCACTCGGACGGGGGCCCAGACGCGGGGTCTCTTTCTGAGCCGGGCAGACCGCTTTCCCCCGCGCCGCGGGATTGCTGTGGCACTAATGTGGCGAGTCCATGACGGTCCCTGGACCGAGTAGGGCGGTGGACAAGCCAGTATGTGGTCATCGTGGCGTGGGGTTCTTCAGGCGGGTGGTACAAGAAGCTCAGTACTGTGATTCCAAAGTCGCATGTGAATAGGATTTTTTAAAAGGGGGTTTGTTGTTTTACCCTTTGTGATCCTTGTAGAATGACAACCAAACAGGACTTTAAAATTCCTCCAGAAACGAGACAACGAGACAGCAAGTGTCCATTGACTCCTTGTCACTGTTTTGATGAGCTTTCGCCATTTTTCAGGGCTACATGGACTTAGCATTGACAAAAGCGGCATCCCTTGTACATTCCAGCACATACACACACACAAAGGTGAAAGAAAACGGGTCATTTTTTGTTTTGACACAAAGAATAGATGCATGTAATATTGATACTGCTGTATGTTTATTTTTTTAAAATAGCTGCTACAGTTCCTACAGGAATTCTCACAGCAGACTATCTCTAGGACCCATGAAATCAAGAAACAAGTGGACGGACTAATTCGTGAAACTAAAGCCACAGATTGTCGCCTACATAATGTCTTCAATGACTTCCTTATGCTGTCTAATACCCAGTTCATTGAGAATGTGAGTTACTTAGTTACATCAGACTTATAAATAATGCTTTTTTGAGGAGCAAGGATCATTGTGATATTAAGTGATCTATTATTAGTTTCCCTCCTAAATTTTGATGGAAGTGGTGGTTCTTGGTAAGTAATTAAAGCTTCTTTCTGTAGGATTAATGCCTTTTTAAAAAAATTAGTAAACTTTTTTTTTAAGCACTTAAAACAATTTAGCAAAATTTAGTCAGATTGTAGTCTTTCTATTCCTTTTTAGTTTTGGCAGTAGTCAGCAGTTGTGCTGAATTGCAAGGCCTTCAAACAAGCCTTGTTATGGAATATTCTGTAGAGAGAGCCATGCCCTTGGTCTGATGCTCTGGACCACCAGCATGTAGCTGCAGTCATTGCTTGTGTTCGTTTTGTTCTGATAAATTGTATTAAAGACGTGTGTGTCCATTTGGAATATTCTCAATGTTTTGTTATGATGGCTGAACCTATGATATAGAATCAACTTTAAACAGATTACTGGGCCATAACCCATGTTTGATTTTTATCTACGTATTTATTGAATTTCTGTTAAGTGCTGGGTCCTATAAATACATAGATAAATTAGATAGAGCTTCTTACAAAAGATCACAGTTTTCTATTCCAGAATAGAAAGGAAGCAAGCGTGGCTGGAGCCCGGTGATTGAAGGGGAGTCTAGTAAGAGATGAAAGTGGAGAGGAAGCTTAGTTAAACTGATCTGTATATCTCATAGGGTGGCTAGCTTCCTGAATGTCAGCATTAATTAATCTGAAAAGAGAGAATTAATAAAGCAGGCTGTTTCCTAAGATTGTTAGATGTAAAGTAATAGAAAAGATTTTGAAAATTGCAGGATTATAAAAAGCCGAAGAGTCTGGATTCTTAAGAGAAGACCAAATATTGTCATGCAGGTATCTTATGCAGTATCTTTGTGCATTTTTTAGTAGTTCAGATTGAAATGCCACCACTAGCCTTTTTTTTTTTTCCGGGGGCGGGGGAACTATGGGTAAAATAATGAGATCTTAAAGGTCATACAGATCGCTGTCCCAGTAAGTTTAAAATACTCGTATAACAAGTATTCTGGTAAAATCTGTAGTCATGTCCTGGTTGGCTAGAGAATGCCCATGCTTGGTCTTGAGTGTCTTTCTCATTGGAAGAGGTGGTTTACGAGACTCTCATCTCTACTTTACTGGCATATGCTGCCCCATCACTTTTTCATCAAGCTGAATTTGGAGTCCTTTTAAATATACTTGTTGTTCTCATTCTGTAGTCAGTATTAGGCAGCTCTAGATGGGACAAGGAATAAAGTTGGGAGGCTTCTTTTGTGCCCGACGTGCCCATACCACATTGGAACTGAATTGGAATCAGATTGATATTTTGGGGGTAGGTAGCACCATAAACTTCTGAATTGTAGTCTTCAGATGTTCTCGTCAGCTCTTCTTTTTTGTCCAGGTTTTCTTAATTCTGAGTTTTCCATGATCTAGTTTTTGTGGGTTTTTTGTTTTTGTTGATTTTTTGGGGGTAATTGTTCTTTATTTCTGTTCACTTCTTGTATTCCCTGTTTTCCATCCATGTCTCCATCCCCTTAGTCCTTTATGCCTCTTCCTTTTCCTGTCTGCAGCCAGAATTCCTTTCTTGATGCACCTGTTGCCACTGCCAAATTTAACTGCTTCCCACACCTCCCTCTAATGCCACATGTTGTTTCCATTCATGGCAGAGCATGATGATCAGAGTATGGCTAAAACTCTGATAATATATTTGGCAATGATTTGGCTCTTTATGTGCTTCCTTCAAACCCTGACACTGGTACTCATGTGTTACAATTCTGGCTTGAATGATGGTGCCATTTGGTTTCATGGTAGTTTATTAGAAAGATATTCAAAATCAGGTTAGGTTTCTGCATTTTAGTGATTTACCTCAGAGGCAGCTACAGGGTTGTAAACTGCATTATGGAATTAGTGAAACAGAAGAGCAATCAGGATTTTCTAGGGCAAGAGAAATTAGTACCTTTAGGAAAGGCTCCAGAGGGGGCTCTGAAGGAGGAGAAATACTAATTAACAGTGCTTCAGAATGTTATCAGCAGGGAGCACAGTTCTTAAAACTTCATTAATCTGTTAATTTAGGAATTTCATTCTGAAACCTTAAGTGACCCAGTTAATGACTTTTTTAGTAGCACTTCCCACAGTTATAATTTTACATTTATTGATATGATTTGATGCAGCGAATGCCCCTACTAAATCGAACCCCATTTTTTGCTAAATGTTTTATTCCTTGGGCCTAGCACAAGCTTGATATATAGGGACTCAGTGAATATTTGAATGAATGAATGAGAGAACACATACATGAAAAGGAGCAGGGCTGTGTATAATCTGTTAAGAAGTCCCCTGCTCCCTTTTTCTCCTATTACCCACCTTCACCTTTTACCATGTCTCCCCAAATGAGGAAAAGATGCTTTAAGCGGAAATACCCAAATATTTAAAAATTCTGAGTATGGCTACCTGATCTGAAGATGATCAAAAAACACATGATAAATACTTCATAGCTGTGAGCTCAGCCTGGTGAGGGTGAAGGAAGTTAGCGTGGATTATTCTCCATGTACTGAGTACTTGAGATGCACAGTGCTGTTCACCCTCAGAGGACACCATGGGTTTTATGTATTTGCTGGTTGGCTTCTTAGATGTCATGTTTGGCTTTTGAGCTGCAGGCTGTTGCTGTTTTGTGTGGTAGTTTTTAATGACAAGCAAGAGAAAAAGTAGGCTGTTGGAATTGTTCAGACTTCAGCGTGAAGTTCAACCTTTCAGATTACCTGGTCTTGCTATTTAAATTCTGAGGTAACCTTGGTAGCTGCCATGTCATAAAGTCTCAGTTTTAAGAATTACTTACTTTTTTGTTCCTGTGTTTGAAAATTACTTCCCAATTTTCTGATCTTTATAGAACAATTAGAAGGGTATGGAAAAAAAAGAAGCATCTGAAATTTCATCAGCTAGAGGGAAGCTGCTCAACCTTTTGGCATATGTATTCCAAGTCCATTTCCTATGCAGACATTGGGCTTTTAAGTTTTTTTCCTTTCTTGTGATAAAAGTAACGAACGCTCATTGTACAAGAGATTGGCATCGATAAAAAAAATATTAAAGTGTAAAAAAATTAAAACTACAAAAATCAGCAGTAATTCCACCAAACCAATTTACCCACCATTGAACATATTTCTTTCTAGTCTTTGTTTTTCTAACTTTAACCTTTTCTAGATGATGTGTGTGTGTGTGTGTGTATGTGTGTGTATTTGCAACCTGCACTTAATGTTAACTTACTATTTTATAAGTATTTTAACATATCTGTAAGACTTTTGTGAACTTAAGTTTTATTGATCTTACTCTATTTTACAACTACATCATAATTTATTTAACCTTCAAAATCAAAATTTTTAATGAAGTATTTCATATGTCTAGAAAAGAACAGATAATAACTACAGATGCTAATGATATGCTACCCTCCATTAACAGATTTTAATATTTTGCCGTATTTGTTTTAAGGTCAACAACTCCCCCCCTTTTTTTTTAACTCTAAACAGTTTGGGCGAGGGCTCCTTTGTATCTGCCTTCTTCTCCTTACCTGGAGAGTATGTAAGTGTGGATGTGTATGAATGCGTACATGCCATATGTGGTAGGGCCTCTTCTTCTTCCATATGGCTATCCTTTATTGTATAGTTCTTTTTATTACTGACTTTCATGTATGAACACATACATGTACATGTGTTTATGTGAATATGAAATCAGGCTTACATGTAATTGTGGGTCAGTTTCTGGTCTCTGTCTTTCATTACGTTTATCTGCTGTATGCCAGTATCACAGTCTTCAGTAGATTTCTAATAAGTCTTATAAGGCCAAGTCCTGATTTCTTTTTTTCAGAATTGTTGTGGTTATCGTTGGCTTTTTATGCTCCTGTGTAAATTTGAGGATTATCTTGTGAGGTTCCACAGAAAATTCTATTAGGGTTTTGACTGGAATGCATAGAATTACAACTTTGTTGTTCATGACTTGATACTGTAAATTGTGATGCCAGGAGCATCTCATTGTTTGTGTTTATGATTGTTTTTCCTGGAGCTAAATTTCACGAAGTAGTAGAATTCTGGGGTCAGAAGATACGGACATTTGAAAACAACATTGTCTGATCAGATTGGCAGATATTTAAAAAGGTGGACAACATCTGCTGGCAAAGGTTTGGGAAATGGGCACTTGAATACATTGTTAGTGACAGTGTGAGTTTTCATACATTTGTTGATAGTCATCTGGAATGAACTATTAAGATTAAAAGAACAGTTTTGTCCTTTGACTTGATAGTCCTATTTTGGGAAGCCGATCAAAATGAAAGGGCCAGGGCCTATGAATATATGTGTGCATATGTTTACAGCAGTTTGTTTACAAGAGGAAAAACGAAATCTCCTAATCTTCACCAATAGGGAACTCTCGAATTAATTATGGTTAAGTTCATACCATAGAATATTATGCAGATATTAGATTAAGTCAAATCTATATGCATTGACCTAGAAAGTGGCTTATGAGGACATTAAGTGAAAAAATGGAACAGAGAAGAGTGTATAGGATGAGTAGCTTTTTATTTAAGAGTAGGAAGGGTGGAAAAACTCTGAATATGTGCAAACACATATATATATTTGTGTAAGAGCTACAGGGAACAGAGGAGCACACACTGAGCTTAAATTAGTTATTCCAGGGGTTTGGTTGGAAATGGGGAGGGAAATATTTTTAAATGTATCTCTTTTCCATATACCTTTATATCGACTTTTTAATTCTAATTGAGATACAATTCACATTCCATAAAATTTACCCTTTGGAAAGGTGTGCAAGTTAGTATGTTTTAGTATATTCACAAAGTTATAACCAATACCAGTATCTAATTTCTGAACATTTTCATCACCCCCCTGTTTATAACAAGCATGTTTTACTTTGGGAGTTTATAAGACAATAAGTACTTTAAAAATAACAGGAAATCACGGTGAGTTGCTGGAGTGATAGCTCTATTTTGGAAAAGAGAAGCCTGCCTTCCATGCCCATGGGTCCGTCAAACGCCTGGCCTTCTGGCAAATCATTGGTGGGCAAGGCCTGTTTTCATAGAAATAGGGTAATAAAAATTTACCAACCATTTTAAGTAGCAGAATGAAAATAACGTTTACCATGTCTATTGCTCAAAATATTAAAGCTCTCATTACCTAGTGGATAAGGTCTACCAGTTGACATTCTCATTAGCCTCACATTTGAGTTACCTGTGTCATTGCCCCGTCAGCATTAAATATCAGGTTAAACAAAAAGTATCTGACTGGTGTATCTGACTGTTTTTGTGACTCCTTAGTCAACAATGAGGTTGAACTTCTATTTATGTTTCTCAGTCATTTGTATCTTTTTTTTTCCTTAGTTTAATTTTTGGTGAATTGACTACTGTTCTTTTCTGTTTATCCCTAACTAGTAGCTTCAGCCATTTGTCAAATAATCATTTCTTCCTTGTCTGTGTCATTTTTAATTTTGTATTCTTACATTGTGACTTATTCAAAATGATGTTCTGACCATTTAAAAATGAATTTGCTTCCATATTTAGCGTGTATATGATGAAGAGGTGGAGGAGCCAGTTCTCAAGGCTGTGACAGAAAAGGCAGAACAGGTACTTGCATTAAATCACTCTTCTGTTGAGTTTCTGACTTAGAGATGAAAAGTGGTGGAGGTTTGTAATGTGGCTGGTGGTGGAGGGGGGATATGTGGGGACATGGGGAGGGCTGCTCCTCATAGCCCAGTAGTCGAACTCTTTTTGCTTTGAAATTTACTGTATTAAGAAATATATAGTAAAGATCCTGAATTCTGGCTTAAGGATAGAGCACAGTTCAGCGGAGCTTTCCTGTAAAGGGCCAGTTAGTAAATGTTTTTGGTGTTGCTGGCCTCATTGGTCTCTGTCTTTTTCTTTTTCTTCTCTTCCTCCTCCTCTTCCCCTTCCCCCTCCCTTAAAAATACAAAAACCGTTCTTACCTTGAGGTTCTAGTCAGGAACAGGCCTGGGGCTGGGCTGTAGTTTGAGTTCTTTGAAGACTGTGTCCCTGTCCTTTCATGACGGCTGTGATCCTCATCCCTGCCAGTTAAAAACGACAGTAAGATGGAACCTGGATTAGTCCACACACGTTTGAGTGCCTCCTACATGCCACAGGATGTGTTGGTACAAAGGATATAGACTGTGCAGGAAACATTTATGGAGTAGGAAGGTTTCAGGGAGCTGGTGACTTGGAGAAAGACTTTGCCCCCCAAAGGTTACAGTCTAGGTTGGGGCAACAGGACACAGTGTGTCAGGTGCAAGGCTACTCACTGTTTTGGAAGTTCAGACGAGAAAGAGCTCAGGGGTAAAATAGCAGAGAAAGGCTTCATGATGAGGTGTGAGCTGGGCAAGGAAAGAAGGGCCACATTGTAAGGCCATTTCAGCAGGAGAGAATGCCTTGAGCTGTGGTTCCCAGTTGGGGGATGTTCCTGGCATTTTCTGGACTCTTAGTGCAAAATCCTAGAGGTTAGATAAGAGGGAGGTAGAGGGGTGAGGGGCGGGTGCTGGAGGGCTTCAGAAAGAGGGCTAAGGAGCTGCGGGGCAGCAGTCCTTCCCTTTCCCCCTGTGGCTTCATGGATTCTTCCTGAGTTCTCATCATAGGCCGAAGCACAGATAAAGGATCTTAACTTTCTAGCACTCTGGCAGAATGTGTACCCTGTTCTTCCCACTCAGGAAAGCACAGTGGAATGTGAGTACGTTTATTATGGGAGTAGCCTTGAATCAGCTCTAATTTATTCAGAAGTATAAATCACTTGAAAAAGTTGGTCCTTTATCAGTTACTGTTACTTGTCATATATGAAGCTGTCAGACTAGGAAAGGATATTAGAAACCAGCTGCAGTTCTCCCTATTTCCAACTTTTTTTAAAATAAGAAGGTTTAAATACTACTATTTTTCATAGTACTCCAGGATTTGCTAACCATTGAAGTCCAGTGGTATCCGGTTACATCAAGTCAGGTTCAATTTTAAAGTGAAAGTGTTTAGTGAACTGTTTTTAAAAAGCTACTGTATATTTATTTCACAAATGTATTTTCACACACTTACAGTGTTAGCTATTTAATTAGAACGAAGCCTGCCAGAGTATCAAAAAGATGCAGCCCAAACAAAAAAGCTCACTTAGAAAGACTCCCATACTTGACATAAAAGTGTAAAATGTTCGTAGGGTTTTCCCTGTTGGCCCTGAAAACACTGTATGGTTGGGTTCTTTCTATAAGTATGTATCAGCTTCTGGGATATTTGTGAAGAGGGGAAATGACACAATTTCTTTTTCAATATTTCTGACAACTGATGGGTTACAGTCGAGTGTGTGAAGGGGCTGTCATTGAGAGCTCCTGTGGTAGGAAATGGAGACCTGTGGAATATTTTCAGCATGTTGGTGACATGCACAGGCTTCTGGGGGGTGGCATTGTTCTGGGGAGTCGGATGGGATAGATTAGAGATGAAACTGACCCTCTCTTGGTTTGAAACAAATTTATAAAGTAACTGTAATTGTCTAGTTGTTTTTGAATTGTAATTGAAACATGACATCTCTGACTGGAGTATTTTCTTCTAAGTCTTTATTCCTAAAATTGTCCAAAGGATCACTAACCAAGATTAGTGGGATATAATCATGGTGAAGCTAAAAGTCTAGGCTCTTTATTCCTCCAGTAGCAGGGAAGGAAGTGCCATTTGAGGGCTTGTGATGTGCCATTCATTGTTAGTGTACTTTCACCCAAGTTGTCTGGCTGAACCAGCACACAGTAGTGCTTTTGTTTTTGAGGACGATGAACCTGCAGCTCTGGGCCCTTAGGTACTTCGATCCATGTCCTGAAAGTGACAAACTTAGGATTTAAAGCTTAACTCCAAAGTCTGTGTGGAGGCAGAATCTGACTTTTGTTAACATTTTAATTAAGAACTTTTTTTTTTTTTTTTTTGGAGCATAAGTCCAGGCCTTAGAGAACACTTGCAGTGTTTTATTACAGTTATATCAATATATTGGCGATCCACTCTGAACAGTGTTTTTTTTTTTTTGTAGGAGAAGACTCGGGAACAGAAAGAAGTAGATCTGATTCCTAAAGTTCAGGAGGCTGTGAACTATGGTTTACAAGTGTTGGACAGTGCATTTGAGCAACTCGACATAAAAGCAGGAAACTCCGACTCTGAAGAAGAGGATGCTAATGAGAGAGTGGAGCTGATCCTTGAACCAAAGGTAAAAGGCATTCGATCCAGGTACTTACTGTTACACCTGTCATGTGTTGCGTACTGTATTTGGATACAGAATTAGTAAAACATGCACTTTACTTCTAGAAAGGGGACATACCACTTAGCAGTCTCACGTTTACTACATCGGAAAGACCTGCTCTCCTCACATGTTGATTGAGCACTTACTGGGCACACGGAACGTGCCCAGTAGGGCAGTACAGAGTTAGGGCAGGGTTCCTACCCTCGTGATGCTTGTGACCTCATTGCGAGATGGTGGGAGAGGGGAGACATTTTTATAAGTCACCATCATAAGTGCTCTGAGAGAAAACCGACTTTTAGTTGGGGAATTTAGGGTAAAGATGAGGCTTGAATTGGGTTTTGAAGGATGAGAAGGCTCATGAGAGGTAGAGGTTGTTCAGAACCTGAAATTCTGTAGTTTGTGTTAAAGGAGACTAGAAGTGTTGAAAGACATTTGGGTTTCCAGGTTTTGGCTATTACGAATAAAGCTGCTATGCTCGTGTATGAAAGCCTATTAGCCTAACAGGTATTTATTGCTTTACTGTTACCGTCTCTCAGATTGTGAAAGGAGACAGTTGGGGCAGCACAGATTCACTCAGAAGTAAACACAAAAGGCTGCTATATTGCTCTTGAAAGAGTCCTTTTGATATGCAGGTGCCTTAGGAATTGAGACATGCCACAAACCCAGACTCTTCTAGTCATTTATTTGGTTGACATTTCTCTTCCAGTTTGTGCTTCCAGTGTCACACAGGTTGCGGCTGATCCTTTAGCACTGGGACACTTGATGGCTTGTATTTTTACTGTAGGGATATAGAAGTCAGCAGTGGACCCTGGGCCACACTTGTGACTTCCAAGTCACACACCACTTTCTGTTTTACAGGAGCACTTTGAAGGCCTTCTGAGTCAGTGAGCACTCAGCCCAATTACCACTTCCTTTTCTTTGCACTAAGTTGGTTGCTATTGTATCTTTAACCTTTACGTTAAGCTTCCCAAACTTTATGTTGTGTGAAGCATAGAATTATTCTCCCTCGTCCCCCAGAGTCTGTTTGATAAGGAAGAGATATTATGGCCAAAGGGTCATGCCTCACAGAAAACAAGTGAGCTTTTCCTCAGCAGTGGAGATGAGAGGTTGTCCTGGGGGGCAGTGCTTTGTTGTCCTTAAATTTTTAATGTGTGTGATGGGTGGGACTTAGGAGTAGGGGACTGAAATTCAAGGGTCTCCAACATGTGTTATCCTGTACAGTCGCCTTCATCTCATCCAATGTTTTATCATCTGGTCTTCTTTTACCAACTTCACTACTCTAAATTACACAGTGTGAACCTCTCAGGGGATGCTATTATTCTCTGAGTTATTTTTTCTCCCAGAAATGTTCTCATCAGACTTTTAGACGTTGCGTTCATGATGTGGACTATAGATATTCGCACAGTTGCCCTTGTGTTTCTTGTCATGTAGCCTGCGCTTCCTGTGGTCTGTTCAGTCTTCTGCTTTGCGCTGTTGCCACGCGAAGGAGCCCTGCATGCCCTCTGTGCCGTGTTTGTGACCTTTTGGCCATGCCTTCTCCACCAAGCCTGCACATTCCCACCTGCCTTCTCATAGTTATAGAAAACCATTTGGGTTTTCTCAGGACTCAGGACTCATAGGTTGAGTGGTTGACTTTTGCTCAGCGGTGCAGCTTTTTAGGGGAGAAAGGGAGTTCGGAGTCATCAGAGCTTGCCAGAGTTCCTGGTTCTTTTTAGGTCCTCCTTCTGTTGAAGTTGTGCTGTGAAGTGCCCCATGTGGTTGTGAATTTGTGCCCCTCTCCCTGATTACTGCTGGTAAATGGTGTGCAGGCTTAGCCACTTTTGTTAATATAGTTAGGCTCTTAAGAAAGGAGATGCTGTGTGATTCAGCTTCACTTTGCCATCTTTACTAAAAATTTGACTTTTTTTTAAATCAGTGATTTTCTTTTTTTTTGTACTTTTAATCCTGCTGTGTTTCTTAGTGTCCTCTTTTATTATGTAACTTGTTTGGGGTAGTCAGATGAAATAAAATATCAAATGGGAAACGTAATTTTACTTTACAGCCTAAATCTTTAATGGCTGATTCCCTTTCATGTTTTGCAGGATCTGTACATTGATCGTCCTTTACCTTATTTGATTGGGTCAAAGCTGTTCATGGAGCAGGAAGACGTGGGTCTTGGAGAGCTGTCTAGTGAAGGTACTCTTTTACCCCAAATATTTTTGTTACTTCTAACATTTATATCTTTTTATTTTGAGATAATTACAAGCTTTACATTAATGTTGTAAGAGTAGTACCAAGAAACCCTTCACCCAGGCTTACTGGTTAACATTTTACCACATTTGTTTTCTTTCTCTGAACATATACACATGATATTTTTTTCTGAACCTATTTGAGAGTCATAAATCAGACATCATGCCCTATTACTCCCAAATATTTCTGTGTATATTTTCTATGAACAAGGACATTCTCTTATATAACCACAGTATAATTGTCAAAGTCAGGAAATTTTACTGGACATAATACTATTGGCTAATCCTCAGTCATACTCAGATTTTGCCAGTTGTTCCAATAACATCCTTTATAGTCTCTCTCTCTTTTTTTTTTTTTCCCTCTGGTCTAGCATTCAATTCAGGATCACTCACTGCATTTAGCCGTCCAAAAAAAAAAAAAAATTGTCTTCGCTTTTCACAACTATGACATCTTTGAAGATGTCAGTTTTTTCGATTGTTAATTAATAAATTTTTTTGTAATTAATATCTTGGGTGATACGTTGAGGCTATCTAAATATTTTATTCCTCACTGTAGTAAAGATACTTTTAATTCCAGTTAATGGTATAATATAGTTTTATCAAAATCTCTGTGATGCTGATAAGTGGTGGTTTATGATTTTGAGAAGGAACTAAATAAGCACATTTTCTTATGAATAGTGGCGATAACCCTAATTTTTCTTCTAAACAGAAGGGTCAGTAGGCAGCGATCGTGGTAGCATTGTGGACAGCGAAGAAGAGAACGAAGAGGTAAGGGCTGCATCGTGTGTCCAGGTCATGATAGGCAGGCAACTCAGGGTGTGTTTAGCAGGCCAAGTAAATAACATACCTCTGAATTCAGTCTGTTTTCGTAAGTCTTTTAACAGTGATAGAAGCTATATTCTCAAGTTTTCTCCTTGGGATTAGATTTCCTTTTTGTCTTGCGTACAAGAACAGGAAAACTGCTTTAATCCCTTTTACCATTTCCCTCTCTTCCACCTCCCCAGCAAATCCTCTTTTTACCAATATATTTTGAGGGCACAGTGTAGATATTGTGGTAGAATTGCTCTCTGCCTGAGATAGTTTTTGAGTAATTTGTATTTTTGAATAATTCTAGGAAAAAAGTCCACATTTGAAGCTTTTATTATAAAGCCTCCTAGAGAAGAATGCTCAAAGCATCCACTATGTCTAGCTTTGTTGCTGCTTCTAGCATCTTCATACCCACAGAGCGTAATCTGACCCCTGCTCTGGGGTCACCAGGTCTGTGGACCTTGACCACTGTTGTATCTGGATTTTTTCCTTTAGATAGAATATTTGTTGTTAAAAAGGGCAGTGACAGTTGAAGGCTAATTCTGCGTGTGGATTTCTAAAAGGAGACAGTATTGTATGTGTGTGCTTCTCTCTCCTGCCTTTTGCACAGTCCCCTCCTTCAGTCAGCTCTCCAAACAAAACACCTACCAGTGGGAAAATAGCTTTTCTTAATAACCTCGCTGTGATGGATGGTCATGAGCTGAAACCTTTGCTTTTAGCCTTTCATACAACTCTTGACATGATTGGAGGTGGCAGTTACTGGTGTTCCCTCTGGGGCCTGATGAAGTAGTTACCCTATTTAGAGGGAATATAGAGAGTGGAGTCCAAAAATGTAAAAATCACACAAATCAATTTTGGGTAATTTAGTTAATTAAATGTGCAACTCTTACTTTAAGCCCAAAGGTTAGAGATGATAGTGCAGATAGATATGAACAAATTCTTAGAGATGTTTCAATTAACTACCAAAGTTACCTATTCACTGGAGCAGCCCTTGGCCTGTTGGCAGCCGCCCATCTCACCTGCACTTGACACTTCAGGTACCCAGTGACCAGTAGAGAGACTGAGTGTTGACTAGCCCCAAAGACTAGCCCCCGAATCATTTCGGTGCTTCTGAGTAAAACCTGTTTTAACAACAAAGCCTTTTTTTTCCCTTAAAGGAGTCAGATGGAGATTTTGCCAATCATAGTGACAATGAGCAAAACCGGGTAAGGCTCCTGTATTGAAGTGACTTTACTTTTAAATGTCAATTGAAGCATAGCAGATATATTAAATACGTACTAAAATTACTTTTGAATGGCTTATGAGACAATAAGGATTTATTCATGTTTACAACCAATTTTCCTTCAAGCATTTCATGTTTTGATGCTAATTACCCCCTTGTATATATTTTTTCAATTTTGCTTTATATTTTGTCTTTATTTCTCTTAGAAAACAAAAAAGTGAAAAACAAAATTGAGAAACAGATCCTCTAAAAGAAGGCCTAGTTACCAAAATTGAACTAATTGCACCCTCTCCCCTGTTTTAAAATTTGAGACAATATAGCAGTAACGTTAAGGAATACTCAAAAGATGAAAAATCTTCTAATCTTACTGTTTTAGTATCGCCGTCTTAATTTTGGGGTACCTTTCTAAGGATATATTCTTTTCATAATACGCATAGTTTATTTTCTGCTATTTTACATTAACATAAGTGTTTCCTTGTCATTTTAAATAGTCTTTGTAATTTGCTTTCTAAACTTCTGTATTTCTAAGCACATGATATATGATACTGTCGTAGTCTCCATATGTATATGGGAAATAGTTTATTTTCAGGATTTTATTTTTGAGATAATTCATTATCTCAAAAATGAAATCTGTGACCTATTTCCTTAGGAATGAGGTGGTGTAGAGTTATATTAAAGGCTCTTGATATTACCGTCTGATGGACATTCTAAATTACAGATCCTGCGTAATGATTTTCCTGCACTCATCAGCACTGAGATTATGATTTTTGCCACCATAATATATGTACAGTTGTATATTGATATCATCCCAATTTGCATTTCAGTTTCCTAATTGGGAAATACTTTTTCATAAAAATTTTTAACTATTAAATGAAGGATTTGGTACTTTTTGGTTGGTACTTATATTTTCCCAGTTGTATGCACAAATGTCACTCGTCTCTATAATTTTAATAACCAAGCCATATTTCTTTCTATGGAATTTACTATTAAGATCCATAAACTTAGGCAGTTTTTGAAATAGTATACTATAGTGATCAAAAGCATTTGCTTATCCATTGAAAATAGACTGGTTTTGTGTGCCACAGCCAACCTCAGAGTTCTAAGGATTTTAGCATTAGTGCATGGCACAGTTTATTGATTTAAACATTAAAAAAAATATTTAAATTATACATACCAGTGGCTGCTTTTATAAAAATTAAAACTTAATAGATAAAGCTTAGTTTGAGCCCTCCAGCCCTCATCTTCTCACACTCTTCAGAAGTAATTGGTGTTATGTTCTGGGAGTATATCTTTCCAAGTGTTTTTCTTTGCTTTTACAAGTATTTCTACATCCATAAAAAGGGTGTAGGGCTGAGGGGGGTGCCGGGTATCATGCTGGGTTTATCACACAGAGTTTTTTCACTTGATGCTTTGGATATCTCACCAGTTGTTGCAGCTTGTTCCTTTTAACTGTTAGTATTCTTATTATGATAAGATGAAACTTAGTTTATTCCTTTCTCTAGTGACATTTTTAATATTTCAATATTTTGCTATTATTTTCTTGAACTGACAATAAACCTGTGTATCATTGTTCTAGCACCTGCACTGCTCATAACTTTTGCTTCATCATCATCATCATTTAACAAGCTAGTACCGTTTTGCCTAAAGGCTAAGTGGCAATGTCTCTTTTTCAACTTGATGATCTTATCTAATAGCTCTAATCTGGTGGTTTATATCCTTAGCACACTGCACAGATGAGTGATGAGGAAGAGGATGATGATGGTTGTGACATTTTTGCTGACTCTGAGAAGGAGGAGGAAGATACTGAGGACATCGGAGAAAATACTAGACCTGTAAGAAAGACTGAACCTTGCTATCTTTCGGCAAGGTTTGGAAGTGGTACCTAAGACTCATTCCTTCTATTGTAATTTATATTTGTAACTGTCTTATTTTATATCACATTTGTGTTTCCATTTACACTTTTGAACATAAGCGTTGAGCATCCCAAGTTGCCTTATAGGTTAGTTTCTCTTTCAAATGTTACAATTTCACAAGTCAGATCATTCAAAATATATTCAGTTCCAGAGTTTTAAGACCGCAATAATCCTCCCCCATTCCCCACTCCGAGCACCTCGTGGTGGTTTTCTTATCTAGCTCTTCAAACAAGTATTTAAGTGAATTATTAAAAAAATAAGGAAATATGGAGGATATCCCTTTGAAGGGACACCAGCTCCTGTCTCTCAGGTGGTCTGTATAGCATGCATGTGTTTCAATCCATTTAGTTAAACCCTATTTTCTCATCAGTCCAATTTTGTTGCCATTGTTTACACAATTTTGTTAGGTATTCCAAAGTAAACTGTACTAGTTGTTGGTATGTTGTAAAAAGGTGATTCTTTTGGTGTCTTCTGCCTGTAGAAAAGAAGTAGACCAACGTCATTTGCTGATGAGCTGGCCGCCCGGATCAGAGGGGATGCTGCAAGCCAGGTGGCAGAGGAGCGAACAGGTACATCCCCAGATGAGTTACAGGGAAGTGTGGCCCTCCACAGGGCTTCACTAAATGGGGTGAAGTTCCCCGTTTAGTTTTACTAAGGCACAAGAGGCTTGTGTTGTACTTCTCATTCTTCTTTTGACTTCAGATTCTTTAATAACTGAACATTGTGGACCTCCCAGGAAAAATGCACATTTATGTAACATTGTATATGCAACTTCAGGGGATTGATGGATACCCCAGGGAACCATGGGCCCCAGATTAAGAATCTCTGCCTTAATATTTACTCCCATATCTTGACTAAATGAAAATGTGCTGTACAGTATGTTCTAGTGATTTAGCAGGGTGGGAAAATGGCAGGATAATTCTTTCAGCAAGTGCGGTCTTGGTATGCACATGACCTTGTTATGTAAGCTGAAGCTGAGTGCCTGCTATGGTAAGGCACTGGCTGAAGGGCTCCGGTGGAGCTGAGAGACAAAGTTCAGTGGCTTTCTCTGAGCTTAGGAGTGATGAGGGTGGCTCACATGTTTGTGAAAGATCAGTAGATAAATTCGAAGTGTAGACTGAGTGTGGTTAAAACTGTGACATATTCTTCAAGTTTTATCTCCAGAAGCAAAACCTAAGAAGACACCAAGAGAGAAGAACGAAAGGAGAACTCCCTCAGATGGTAGGCCTTTCCCTCAATTCTGGTATTTTCGGAGGCTCTTAACTCAGGAATATTGCTTACGTAATTCATAAAATGCCACTTTAGATGCTTGACAATGGGACCTATGTCTCGATTCATGCTTCAGAGCATTTAAAAGCATGCTTTGGGGGCTGGGAGGAGAGATGGGTGTGGAAGAAAATTCTGTGAGGATTTAAATTATTAGATTTTATAGTGATCATTACCTGTTTTTCCAGAATTCTCTTCAAGTATAGAAACTAGGGGTCTTGAGCATGTTTTGTTTTTTTTCCCTTCTTCTGCTCCCCCCCAACCTCCCCCCACTCCGGTTCAAGCTGTTGTTTCTCAGTCTAGTTGTGTAGGACACAGGTCCTTGGCCCCTGCTGGTGTTAGGAGCCTTGCGCTCCCTCCCCCTTCCCCCCACCCCCTCGCTGAGGCAGTCGGTCGCCTTTCATCGGTTGGCCGCACACAGCAGCCCATGGCAGCTCTCGCCAGCTGCCGGCTGCTCATGGGCAGCACACAGTAGCCCACGGCAGCCCACGGCAGCCCACGGCAGCCCACGGCAGCCCAGCTCCAGGGAGAGCCGTTGTTCACAATCTTAGCTGTAGAGGGCGCAGCTCACTGGCCCATGTGGGAATCGAACCGGCCACCTCGGCGTTAGGAGTACGGCGCTCCAGCCACCTGAGCTACCGGGCCAGCCCAAGCATATGTTTTTTAATAAAGAATATACCAGGCTCTGTCATGTTAAACAGTAATGCCCATTACATTTCCACGTGTGACTGTGCAATCTGCAAGTCTCTTTTGTTTAGCCTGCTCTTCCCCCAAATTCTTGGTGGGGTGTTTCTGGATGGCAGTCACACCATATACTTGCTTCAGAAGACATAAGTGTAGATTAAAGGCATCACCTATGCAATTCACCCTGCTCCAGACAATTCCAGACTTTAGGGTGGGAACCCAGAGAGTCTTTTAAGGGATTCAGTGGGCTATTCAATGAGTTTTTGTTAGAAATTTCTCAGACTGCCAGCACTTAAATACCCCTTGTTACATATGGTTAGATAAACTCTATGCGAATTTTGGAG
Source organism: Rhinolophus ferrumequinum (assembly GCF_004115265.2). Taxonomy (NCBI): domain Eukaryota; kingdom Metazoa; phylum Chordata; class Mammalia; order Chiroptera; family Rhinolophidae; genus Rhinolophus; species Rhinolophus ferrumequinum. The sequence continues at coordinate 64,661,420 of NC_046299.1, forward strand.
ATGTTGCAAAGGCTAAACCCCGGAATTTAAGTACCAACCCCATCTTTAACTTTCTCTGCAAAACATTCCTTTCTGTTTGCCAGATACAGAAGAGAGCTTGTTCTCACCCCCCAAGCTGACTGATGAAGACTTCTCGCCATTTGGCTCGAGAGGTGGCCTGTTCAGTGGAGGGAAGGGGCTTTTTGACGATGAGGATGAGGAGGTGAGTCAGGGGTAATCGGAAGCTCTCCATAGCTGTGTCGAGGGTACATGAGAAAGAAATACACCTGGTTCCTTTAGGAGGGAGAAAAGTGGCTTCTTAGTTGAAAGTTACTTCTGCTTTCATATTTGGGGAGATTTTTACCTAAGAATCACAAAGTGAGAAAATACTGTATCCTAATGCCCTTTGTTAGGTGGGGAGAGGATGTGGAGCTGTTAATAGTGAATAATTTACTTGATAAGGCAATTGTTTCTTATCTGTTGTCTTCTTCCATGTTTGTATTTAATTTCTGGACAGACTTAAAGTCTTTAAGGGTCTGATTTTGCCATAGTCTTCACTTTGGGACTGACTTTCAGGCAGGACAGCAAATATGTACCTTTAAACTTTGCAAGGTACTTTTCTTTAGAAAGCCTCAAAGGCAGTGACATTTTCCACTGCGTTTTTGAATTCTCTGTCGTCTATTTTGTTATAACCAGAGTGACCTCTTCAGGGAAGCCCCTCAGGACCGAGAGGCTCGAGCCCCAGCTAGTGAAGGTAAGCTCAGATACAGGCTAGCTGTGCTTCATTGTGCCCAGATTTCCAAAACTGTTTACTTTCCATTAGGAGGGGGAGTCCTGGAGTTGTTCCCAAGCCTTGTTTCTTTGTCAGGCAGGAAGCTGTTGTATTTACCTCAGTCTAGTTAAAAGTAGCTTATTTGCACTAATTCATGTCTTGGAAAAATAAAGAGTGTTAAACCCACATCACAATTTGCCTCTTAGAGAATTCATAAAAAGTCAAACAGGAAAAATACCCTAGCAACACATTTTAATTTAATCAAGTTTAACTGAAAGAAACATTTGTAAAATTCTGCATATAAATCGGAGATCAATAATTCCTCAGCCCATTGTGTATCATATCTGTGGAGTTTTTAAAAGGCATACACACCTAAAAATTTTTTTAAAATATACAAATTTTATTCCTTTAGGCCTGTGGTAGTTCTTGGGAATTGTGAATTAGTTATTTTAATCAACTGGGTCTCCCAAGGCCACGAGTCATCAGATTTTGGACCGTTCAGATGCTGCCTTGATTGTCCTGTGGTGCCTGATCTCCACTTTTTGGCATCGGTGATTTGCCTAGTTTCCCCCTGTCCTGTTTCTGTCTTGATTTTTTTCATTGATGTCTCAGGTTTTTTGCTGTTCTTTTTTAATTGTTCGTCTCACCAACAGGAATGGGTAGAGTGGGCACTGGAAGAGCCCTGCGTGCCCGGCCCCTGCCACCTCACCCCTGCATCCTCCTGGGCCTTCCCGGCCAGCCCCACTCCTTTTGTCTGCCCAGAGTCACACTGATCTTCCATGGGAGTCACAGCTGAGATGACATTAGTACCAAAAAAATGTCATGACATTGGTAGAGAAGATAATACTAAGGAACTTTAAAATGGCTCTTTTAGGAAAAATTAGTTTTAAAAGTCTCTTATTAAGTGTGTATTGTGTTGTACATATTTTAGGAAGGTACATTTAACAAGGAAAGTTAATTTCTTTTTTGAAATGGATCTCTCATTCTTTCTCATTTTAGTGTCTTCATCCTCTAAACCTGGAAAGAAAATCCCAGCAGGAGCAGTTTCTGTATTTTTAGGTATCATCATGTAGGGTTTGTTTTTTGAAAACTATATGAGTATCATTTTGTCATTTTTAAAATTGCCATCTTCTAAAGGCTGGCTGGAGAGGAGGAGGAGCTTCAGAGGGCATGGGACAGCTTATAGAAAAGAAAGCTCATTTCCTGGGATTGGCTGCTATTTTCTTAGAAATCGGTGGCTGTGGCCCTTATATGTGCTTGAGTGACCCAGTGACTTGGCATTATGGGATGTTCTCTAGCAGAAAAGGATAGACATTATTGAGTCCTATTACTGTGTTTTGTGAATAAACTGAAACTAAAACTTCTTGGTGGGTGGTAGTGGTTTTTCCTTTTCTGTGAAGTCAGGAGGCGCCCCCCCCCCCCACCACCACACACACACTGGCTCACAGCTTGGCTGTCTCCTCCCTGTCCCCACAGGGGATGCTGATATGTTTGGTACAACCTCTGCTCCATCACTGAAGGAACCCCAGAAGCCCGAGCAGCTCACCCCAGGAAAAAGCTCGTACCTCCCGGTGCCCACTGGCCTCTTTGATGACGATGATGATGACGATGACTTTTTCGCAGCATCCTCTGGCAAACCTTCCAAGACAGGTACCTGTTCCAGCCTGTTTCTGGGAATTTACCAGAAAAAGAATCTTGACCTAAAAAGGACATAAAGCTGTTCTAGTTTATATCTCTTGCAATACCAGAACCCCTCCTCAAGTATTCCTGTCTTAGAGTTGTCTCATCTCTACTTAAATAGTATGGTCGCTTGTAGATCTCTGTTTTACGAACCAATCTTTTCTGCTTTGGAAATAAATTACTAGGAATATCTTCCTTATGGAGAGCTGAAATCTGTTCCCTATAATATCTGCTCAAGAGTTTTACTTCTCACCTTTGGAATTACAGAGAAAGTTTTAATTACACTTTCTTCCTGCAGTCCTTAGTAAACTGTATGAGTAGAACGCCACAGGCCAACTGTTTAGTTCCCAGCTGCTCTTCTGTGTTCCAGAAAGCCTAGGTAACCTTGGCTTTTCCTAGCACTACAGGGTTTTCAGCCCCTTGGCCACGTTGGTACCCTCCTTCCTTATCCCTTCAAATTTAAGCTAGTTTGTTGATGAAATCATCCTCTACATCAATTCTTTAATGCACAGACTCCCAGAACTGCTGTGAAAATGCAGATTTTGGTTTAGTGGGTGGGGGGGTGGGACCTCGAGTTTGCATTTCTAAGGAGACCACTGTTGGCAGAGAGTGCTGCTCTGTGGGTTGCTCTCAGCCCCTTTTTTCAGTGGTAGGTGGTGTAGGAAGTAAGGATAGAAGCAGAAAGTGAGGAAAATAACAGCCTAGTTATTTTAGAAGGAGTGCAACGGGATGCCCAATAATCCTCAGATCTAGGTCGACGGAAAGGATGGTGAGTCCGGGCAGTAGAGCCTCCCGTGGCTGGGAGGGCTCTCACTGCGATGGGTGTCACTGAGCTGATTTGGAATCACAGGTCAGCTGATGCTGCTTTCTTTGACAGCTGATTCTCCTGGGACATTCATGAGTCAACGCCCTCATTTCAGCAACACACGCCTCATTCAGTGCAGCAGTGCTTGTGGTACTGAAAGGTGGAAACTGCCCACGTAGTCATCAGTAGGGTAAATTATGGTCCTTCCATTCAGTGGAATTTTGTGGACCTCTTAAAAAGAATGAGGTCTATGTACGTTGACATGGCAAGATACTCTAGGTACATTAAGTGAAAAACGCAATGGTAAGACCCGTTGTTCAAGTTATGTTATCATTTATAGCCTTATCGTGAATGACTGAAGTTAATATGTTAGTATCTCCTTTGGGAAAATTAGTAGCACGTATACCAAACTGTTCCCAGTGGGTGGGGGGTGGGGTGATGGGGGAGATTTCAGTATTTGCTTTCATATGCTTTTGTATAATTTGATTTTTTTTTTTTTTAAGTAGAAGCCAAACCTCATTTCTCAGCTCCTAGAGTGATTGACTATTAAATGATCTTACTTTCTATGGGTCTCTTTACCTTGTGTGCCAGTCCAAGCTGCTCTAGGCATCACATGCTGTTCTTGGATAAGTGTGTAAAACAGATGGTTCAACTGTCCTGTGTTTCATCTGAGCTGCTGTTGTGTTCTTTGAAAAATTCCAGTCTAGTCCACTTAATATTTCTTGATAACTAATCAAGAAATGATATACTTTTAAAATTTATTCTTTGAGAGAGAAGAATTTTTAATCTGAATTTTGTGGTGGGACTTTTGACCTGTGTGTAATTTTTTGTTGTGTTATCTTTTTAAAGACAAAATCAAATCCACTGCCACTATCTTTGATGATGAGGAAGGAGATCTGTTCAAAGAAAAAGCAGCGGCTTTACCAGACACTGCTGTGACTCAGACAGATGAAAATAAAGCAAGAGCAGAAAAGGTGAGCAGGAGGAAAGACCGAACATAGGAGTGTTGGCTTGGGACATCTTGTTAATTCCTCTGGAATCCAGAGGGAAGTAGTGTTTCCTTTCAAGTGTATAGTGAAGAACTTCAAACACACAGGAATTTGGAAGAAAAGCAACCAGATAACCACCACCAAGTTTCAGCAGTTGTTAGGATTTTGCCCAGCTGTTCTAACATTCACTGATGATCTTTTCCCGAACCAGTTATGTTGCAGGGGTGCAAAAGAATGTTTTTCTAATTCTTGTATTTTTCCTTCCTTTATTAGCTGGCGTTTTCCTGAAGAGAAGAGCTTTCTCTTCTTCTCTGCTTTTTTAGTATCGTTATAGGATCCTGGCTTCTTTATTCATGTATTATAATCTGTGAGCATCGTTGTTTTTTGTGATGCTCAGATTGACCTGTATTTGGCCAGTGGGATGCCTCCCGCTCAGTCTTTAAGCAGTTCTGGCTGCTTTCCCTTCCCTATGCCATCTTGTACACCTTGACCTTTCTAAAGCACATCTTGTGTGATGTCCATGTTATGAAACCCTGACCTTCTTGCTGCTGACCACCTAGGTCCCAGCACTGAGAACCCTGCCAGTTCCTGGGGCCGCCCGCCATCCCATTTATGCACTGTACGAGGCAGGCAGCCTGTCCTTCTCTGAACCACCAGATGTGCCCTCTGCTTATCTTGCTTTTCTCCTCACATGGTTCCCTCTGCCTGGAATGTCCTTGCTTATACCATCTCTTGTGTCTGGGACTTGTCCTGACAAATTTATCAAGGAACTGTTTCTATTCTCTTTCCTAACTTTTGCCAACTTTTAAATCCTTTCTCATGACACTTATCCTTTTGAGTTAATTCTTCGAATGAATTTGATACATCTCCAAGGCCCATGGCCCATTTCTTCCCCAGTGCGTGGCCGGTGCCTTGTCCCAGCAGACTCAGTACCTTTTCAGAGTGAATGATTGAGTAAACCCTCACATCCAGGTGTCTTGTTTGTTAACTCTGAATTTTTTTCCCCCCAACAAAGGTTACCCTGCCTTCAAGCAAAAGTCTCAAGCTTTTGCCAGAAGCAAAGACTCAAAAAGGTTTATTTTCAGATGAGGAAGACACTGAGGTGAGGAATTCTTTTTCTTACTTCTGGGAATTAGTCTGTCGTTATGACATTAGAAACTATTTCTTAATCAGGATTTTCTCAGTAGAGGTACATGACTTTTTAGTAAGTTCTTAAGTTCTGTTTTTTGAAAATAATCTCTTGAGAACACATGGCCTTTAGAAAGCAGTATGTGTACAATACTTTTCACTGTTGGATTTGAATCCAGTGTATCTCCTAGGAGGAAAATACTGTCTCACTTAGCTCAAATTTTAGGCTGTTTGTTGGTCCGCAGTGCGATGAGGCGCTTGTGCCAGCACAGAAATGGACTCGCTGCTTCTCTTTTCGGTAGTCTCACTCAGAAGTGAACTTGGTGGCGAAGGGATGAGCATTCTGGCCCAGACTTTTATCTGCTGACTGGAACAGTTTGTGGCTGGCATGGGCTTGCAGACAGCCTCCGTCCCCCGGGCACTTGGCCCAAAGCAGCCCCAGCTCTCAGGGTGTCCCTGCTTTTTCTGACTCCCACAGCTTTAGTCCTTTTAGAACCAATTTTAGGTTAGGCTATTAGAGGATCAGAGACCAGTATAAGAATGTCATGGCAGCAGCCAGTCCCCTTCACAGAAAAATATGTGGATGTGGCAGAAATTTACGTGTAATTTCCTGATTTTGTGAACTTTGAGTTAAACTCTAATGATTCCTTTGTACTAACAGTCAGGATGACCATACATCTCTTTCTAAGTACAGTGATTACCACTGATATGAAAAGCCTTGGAGGCTTATATGCCATTGACAGCCAGTGTACAGGAGCTAGGAATTCACCAAAATCCACCTAAACCCAACTCCTGCCACGTGGGCACGGTGTTGAGTGCAGGGCCTCACACTGGTCTCCTGTGCGCTCACTGCCTGCTGCTTCGCCGGCAGACACACCTGCACTTCAGGTCTTTGCACCGGCCCCTGCCCCTCTGGGAAGGCTCTGTCCACAGTCCACGTGGCTCCTTACTTGTCCCAGTTTTCTGCCAGGCCTCCCCCAATGACCATTGCCCTGGTAACAAGCCCGCCAGCACACACCACACCGTGCTCCTTCACCACTCTTCTGTTGTACTGTCTCCACAGTCTGTGTTGCCAGGTGGTATTTCATGGCTACTTGTTTATTGTCCCAACTACAGTAACCTTGGTGAGGGCACGATGTTTTGTTCACTGCTCTTGTCTGTGACACCTAGTGATTGGCATTCGGTGAACCATCAAGTAGTTGTCAACTACAGGAAAAAAGAAAACAAATACAAGCAATTTTAGTGACTTAAAAGGTGTCCCAGTTTCTTATCGTTATGAAATAAATCACTCCAAAACTTAATGACTTAAAACATCAATAAGTTTTGGCTCCAGAAGCTGACTGGGCTAAGCTGGGCACTTTCCAGGTAGGTTTCCATGTGGCTCCTCGTCTGAGGGTGGCCAGGCTGGGAGTCATCTCACTCACATTTCTGGGCCTGGGCAGAGACCCAGACCCGAGCACCCCCTTTTATCTCTGTTCCCCCAGCATGGCCACTGCTGGGACTTCTTCCATGGGCTCCTTACGTGGTGGCCCAGAGCTCCCCAGTGAGATCCAGAGAACGCTGCACAGAGGCCGTATTGCTTTTCGTACCCGAGCCTTCGAAGTCGGCATTATCACTTCTATTGCATTCTCTTGGTCGAGAGAGGCCTACCCAGGTTCAAGGGCAGGGGACAGTCGCCACTTCTTGATGGTAGAAGTGTAAAAGGATTTACAGACAGGTTTTAAAACCATCACTGAAGGCTTTGTCCCATGTGCATTATCACAGATTGTTTTTATTGGATGCTGGCAGGGTGCTTAGGCAAGGAGAAGTAAAACAGTGTAGCCCAGCAGATAAAAGTCTGGGCCAGAATGCTCATCCCTTCGCCACCAAGTTCACTTCTGAGTGAGACTACCAAAAAGAGAAGCAGTGAGTCCATTTCCATCCTGGCACAAGCGCCTCATCGCACTGCGGACCAACAAACAGCCTAAAATTTGAGCTGCCTTACTCCTGCCTCTACATCTCAGGTGTGGAGCTGAAACTTGCCCTGTGAAATCACTGTGGGGATGTGTTTGAGGTAATGGAAAAGCCTTTTTTCCCAATAGCAAGGAAAATATTAGGGGTCCAAAACCGTGATGTTCACATTGGTTTTTGTTCTTTGTTTTGGTGTCCTTTTTAAAAAGCAACATAGGCCTTTCTTTAAGTGAAATCTTGCCAATGTGTAAAATGCAGGAGAGGCATGGGAAGCCAGGAGCGCCCCCTGTGTGGACTTTTCTGCCTAAATAGACCCATGGGACTCCATGGTCCTCTGCGAAAACCACTGGACTGAGAAGAGCTCTTCTCAGTTAATGAACTCATTAGGTCTTTATTTGAGAAGACATTGACTTCATAATAAAAAATTTATATAAAGAGGTCTTAGAAACTATGTTCTTGTCCTGCTTAATTGTCTGGCTCTAGTGTGTTGAAGTTCCCTCCTGAGGAAATAGTTGTCCTATTTTATGTTAAATTCACGGAGCTAATTTTATGCTTATTTATGCAACTCAATTTGCAGACCTTTCTTTGCATTATAGGCTAATATTTGGTAGCAATTTGAAACTTCCTTAAGAATCTACCAGATTTTTCTCGTTTGTAACATCCATCTGTCGTTCAAGTAGAATGCCTAATATTTTAAAATAAAAACTGAATTTGTATTTATTTAAAAGAAATTATGTTATATACTCTTACAAGAGGAGAAAGGGGTGTTACTGTTAAACAGAGTCGTAGATCCAGTAATTTGGGAATCTAGCTTTAGTTTCCATTATGGAATATATTTAATCCTTCTGACTCTTTGGGCAGAAAAAGGAAGGCTTTGTTTTTTTTTTTTTTTTTTGTTTAGCATGATAGGAGAGTGATTGCAAAAATTTCCCCTTCCCTAAGTCATGCAAGTGGGATGCCAAGATAAAGCAAATTGGGAGCATCAAAGCCTGTGGGTTCCAGCGAGGTTACCTGGTGTTGCATGTGGTCCCTTCCTCCTCACAGATGGGCATTCGTGCTGTGCACAGCTGGGACACACTGACGCGTGTTCCCTGAGGACAGTCAGATGGAGACCTAGCTGCATGGCAGCTGCCATGTAATAGTCTTCAGTGTTACATAGAATGGGTACTTTAAAACTGACATACCTTGTTAACCAAGGACATTCATCTTGATTCAACAGGATTTGTTTTCTTCTCAAAATGTGAGTAAGTCAAAAGACGCAGCTGTCCTGCCTGGCAAACTCCCCAAGTCAGTCTCGCTTTTCGATGATGAAGATGAAGAGGTAAACGTGATTGCAACACAGATAATCAAATTTTTGATTAGTAGAAAACTGTTGCTGATGTAGCTTTATAGCCAGAGGCTCATTCAGTAGAATGAGGTGATGGGGAAGCAGTCAAGCTCTCTGAGGCTTGTATAGCTCAAGTATTTCAGTTTTTCTTTCAGCGACTCCTTTCTTATATAGTTGTCAGGACATTAAGTTTTTGACCCAGCTCTTATGGAAGGCTTTCACTTTAAAAATCTGGCTTTAAGAAATATTTTTTAGAGGCTGTTCTGCCTGGTACTCTACAAGAATGTCTTGGATAAAGGGGAAGACGGGAGGGGAAGTCAGTCATGTCCTCACTGCTTTTCTTTCCTGCCATGAATAAGAGAGCAAAGTGGGGGAGAGAATCAGGGTAGACAGAGCAAGCGTACTGTGCTCAGTGCTGTGCAGTGGCTAAGCTGGGTGTCACAGCAGGCCCTGCGTTCATATTGCAGCTCCACTGTGTGCAGATCAGGGATGCGGGGCAAGTAGCTTAGCCTTTCTGAATCTCCATGGCTTAGTAGTATGTAGGGTCACTGTGACAGCTAAGACAACAGTGCCTGGCACGTAGTACGTGCATAGTACATGTTAGCTTTGGTCATCAGTATCCCCATCGGATGCCATTCCTTATTTTCATGGCCTTTCCTGCCTTTCCACACTCTCTAAAGGCTCCCATGATTGAATCTTTACATTTTAGGACTGTTCACCTGATAAGTATACTGTTAAGAGTGTTTTTCTGTCTAACTCAGGCTCAGGCCCTCTGATGGTTTGTTACACATATGAAAAAAAAAGTGCCTTAATAGGCACTTCTGGAGGGCTTGATGATACAAAAATGTACAGGTGCCTTTGAATCTATAGGAATCAGCTCTCACTAGGCCAGTGATTTTACTTAGTAAACTCTTTCTTACATTTGTATTGTCTCTTTAAAATTAACCAGAAACACAAGTCATCCCTTCCCTCTGTCCTGGGTGTGTGTGCTTCATAAATGTAAAGAGTGGAGAAAGCTCTGTGTTTCTCTCCTTCTGTCCATCGCTCAAGCTCGGGATTTACAGAAAGGAAGGTGCACGTCTCTGGCTGCGCAGGGCGCCGTGCTGCTCTCGTGGCAGTTGCAGGCTCTGGGCCCTCCCTAGTAAGCATGGGACCTGCCCACCAGAGGACCTGGTGGCGCCAGGTTTCCTCCTATTTCTGTGACATTGTCCGCACATCCCCCTGCTCCCTCCCAAGTATTCTGCCCTTGAGTTCTAGGGTATCTGTGTTTGCCTTTTGTGGACAGAGGGTACAGTTAGAGAAGACTGCAGACTGTTGTTGCAGGCTTATATGTAAGAAGTGGGATTTATTTGCATTTTGTAATTGCCCCCAAAGGCGTTATATATATTCTGTACCTGACTAGAGATTTATTCTCTAACAATTTGACATGAGAAAATGCCTTAAGATTTTGTTTTATGTGTATGAAGTTGTCATACTCTTCTGCCATTTGTTTTTCTAGGATAACCTTTTTGGGGCCACAGCTGCTAAGAAGCAGACATCATCTCTACCCACTCAAAGCCAAGAGAAAGCAAAATCTTCTGAGCCCTCGAAAACGAAAGCATCTACCGTACTGTTCAGCAGTGATGAGGAGGTAGGTTGAAAGTCTCTGCTAGAGAAGAGTAGATTATTTGATAGGATTTAAGAGTTACGGGTATCCCAAACATTTTCTTTTTCTACCTATTTTATATCTAGGGAAGTTCAGTCACACCAAAGACTATGTTGACAAGACTACCCTGTTTCCCCGAAAATAAGACCTAGCTGGACAATCAGCTCTAATGCATCTTTTGGAGCAAAAATTAATGTAAGACCTGGTATTATATTATGTTATATTATACCTGGTGTTATATTGTATTATATAAGACCCGGTCTTATAGTAAAATAAAATCGAGTCTTATATTAATTTTTGCTCCAAAGGACACATTACAGCTGATTGTCTGGCTAGGTCTTATTTTGGGAGAAACACGGTAGCTTTCTTATCTTGAAGAAAGACATTCAGTATAGTATGTTAAATAGAAGATTGATCTTTTCAAAATGGTTAGGAATAAAATAAATATCGCCCTCAAATTGTAATATATGCTAATTTAAATGAGTTAAGTCTTATTTTTCCTTGTTAAATGATCACTGTGTTTCATTAATCAAGAACAGGAATCTAGACATGGTAGGAGTATCCTATGCAAGTTTAACTCCTTTTTTATTAGAGTCTTAACAATATTTCCATTTACTGTTTCGATACATATTAGCAAAGCCAATAGTAAATATGGTTTAGCTGCTGTTTAGATATAAATGTACAAGAAAAACTTTAAATATAATATTTAAAAACCTGAGCATTAAAAATCTCCCATCTGATAATAATTGCTCTTCTTTATTTTAACATCATAGGCAAGTTAGAGTATGACATGGATAGATAAATTGTAGATGTGGTATTTTTATTGAAAGCAACTTAAAATGACATAGCATAATTTGCTTCCTCTACTCAAACGTTACAAATTTACAGTGGGTATTCTTTTTATTCTTTTTTTATTTTTAGCATTGTTAGTGATTGTTTTTCCTGTAGGAATGGCCAACCATCAGTGGAATTTTTCCTACCATAGTGGTTCAGGAAAATAAAAATATTAGCTAAAGCTAGTCACTGGCATAAAGATAACCAGGGTTCTAGAACAGAGACTGTCAACATTGGCTGCCCATTGGGATCATCTGGAGAACTTTAAAGAGTGCTAATATTGGGTTCCACCACTAGAGATCCTGAATTAATTGGCTTAGGGTATGACCTGTCACTGGGACTTTTTAAGCCCTTTTAGGGATTCTAGCATGTATTGCTGCTTTGGAGGAGCTTGTCTCAACTAATAAAGTGAGGAAATCACCTGGGCATCCAGTTACGAGTGCAGGTTCTGACTCAGAAAGTCTGGGAGGAACCTGAGATTCTGCATAACAGATGCTGCTGGCTATGGACCCCACTTTGATTTGCAAAGCTCTAGACTCTGGAGACCAAAGCACCACTTAAGAAGTGCTCAGGAGTTCCTTGATTTGAAGGGGTGAGCATAGCCAGGTGCGACTTCCTTAAATGCTCTCTCAGTCTGGATTCAGACTTTTGTGGTAAAAGGGTCATAAGTCTGTTTATATGTGCATTGTGTGAGCTTTTTATACTGCTTTTCCTAGCCTGCTTTGGGATTTTTAAATTAAGATACTTTCCTCCAACGTTGAGAGTTCTTGGTTTATTTTTTTAACATAGTTTTTCCTTTTCACCCCCCTCTTTACTTAATTTTGATCCTCTAAAGTACACAAGGTCCCTCATCCTGATGTAGAACAGAACCATAGAGAGACACTTCGGGGCAGGCAATGGAGGAGGAAGGCACGGACAGGTCTGTGAAGTCAGAGAACCCAGCTGTCTAGATCTGAGTCCAAAGAAAAGCCTGGGACGTGAGCTTTCTTCAAGTGTGATACACTTAGTAGGGTAATACTTAGTTTAAATACAACTTAGTTTAACGAATGTAAATTTTATTTTACCTCCTAGGTTCTTTACACTACATTGCCATTGGATTATTAATACGTATTTTATATTTTCAGGACCAGTGGAATATTACTGCTTCACAGACCAACTCAGCGCCTGACAACAGGTCTAAAGGAGGGCTTAGGCAGTCTGGGACCACTCAGGGCCAGGAGACCAGGGCTGTGAAAAAGACCAGCCTCTTTGAGGAAGACGAAGAAGATGATCTGTTTGCTATTGCTAAGGAGAGGTGAGGGAGTCCTTGCATGAAGTCATTAGTCTGAGTCTGTGATAACAAGTAAGGGATTTGAGGTGGTTAGTTCCTGGGGTGAGCTGCTAATCATTCAGTACCGTGTGGTAATACAAACAAGGCCATCTAATTTTTACTTGCAAGATATTTGTCCCCATTACTAGGAAATGTTTGTGTAGAGTTTTTTTGTTTTTGTTTTTTTTTTGTGTTTTTTTGGTGGATCCTTACCGAGTTTCTTCTATCATTTTTTTTTTAACTTTAAAATATTTTCTTGGTTTAGTATGGTTTAAGGACAGTTTGTTGTCTTTTGTGGTGTTTCTCTGCTATACCCTAAAGAATGTCAAGTTTGGTCAAGGTTATAAGTTTGCCATTTGGATAGAAATCTGCTCAGCCATGAAGAGCATCCTGTTGGGATGATGATTCCCTGCACGGCTGTGCTGTAGCATACCAGTTACAGGTACCCAACCACATTCCTGCTTGGACTGAAGCCAGCAGGATGTGCAGAGTGAGGATGGGTTGTGGATTCACAATAACTCTCCTGCAAGTATTTTTTTTCCCTCTTGAGAGTCCTAAATGATCACTTGGAAATTCAGCTGAATGGTAGTAGCATAAAGAGGCAATTGATTGGACATGTAAATGCTGTGCGTTGGTGTGGTTTCATTTTGATTTGATAGATTCAGAAGCACCTCATATTTTTATCTCTGAATATTGTGATCTCTTCAAATGTCACCATTTCTACTTTTGGCCCCTGTGACTTCACACCTGAATATATCCTTGGTCCCTGCCGGCTCTGGAATCCCAAGACCTGATAATCCCAAGACTGACCCTGTCACTTCCTCTCTGAATAACATTGGGCAAGATACCTGATCTCTCTGGGCCTGAGTTTCCTCATACGTTAAACAAAAACACTACTAATAATACTTCTCCCATAGGATCACTGAGACGATTAAATGAAGTCCAAATGGAAATACTTAGCCCAAAAGCTAGTACATTGTAAGCACCCAAATATTACCATTTATTGTCATGAGGGTAGGGGAAATAACATTTCATTCTTTAATTTTGTTACTCTCTTCCTCCTGGGACACTTTTTCCTTTCATACCTGGCTAGCCAGCTCCTGGCAAGAATCAGTTTAAGCCCTCTCTTTTAAGAAGCCTTCCCTAACCCAAACAGGTGAGAGAGAGGAAGAAGTAAATGGGGTTGGAGTCTGGAGCAGAAATGGCACCATGTCTGTATGACCCTTCTGTGTGGCTCTGGAGCACTTGAGCACTTTCTACATGGCATAGAAGTTACCTGTTACCATGTGCGCCCCTCCCTTTTCCCTACCCCCCACACACATAGTCACAGGTTTGGAGGTCTGGAAACATGTCTCATTTGTAGGTCCCAGTCCAAACTACACACAAAACCTGGCTTTCAGTAATGCTTCTCTGTTCTGGACTCATTCCATCTCCAACTGGTCCAGAAGTTGTCTGTAAAATGTAGTGTATAGGCATTTTTCTGAGGGAATAATTCAAAGCTTTCATCCGATAATTTAAAAAAAGAAAAGCTTTTACAGACAGTAACAGGTGTAGGAAAGGGTGTGGAGGAATTAGAACCCTCATACGCTTTGCTGGAGGAAGTGTAAAATGGTGTGGTCACTTCGGTCAGCAGCCTAGCAGTTCCTTGCAATGTTAAACATGGAGTTACCACATGCCTTAATTTCACTCTTAAGTATATGCTGGAAAGAAAGGAAAACACGTTCACACAAAAACTTGTACAGAAATGTTCATCGTGGCATTGTTCATAGTAGCCAAAATTTGGAAACAACTCAAGTCCATCAACTGATGAAAGGGTAAACAAAATATGTTATATCCGTACAGTGGACTCTTATTCAGCAGTAAGAAGGAATGGAGTACTAATACATGCCACAACATGGAAGAACCTTGAAAATATTGTGATAATTGAAAGAAGCCAGTCACAGAAGACCACATGTATGATTCCATTTGTGTATAATGTCCAGAATAGATAAATCCATAAAGACAGAAAATGAATTAGTGTTGGGGGTTGAGGGGAAAGGAGAATTGGGAGTGACTGTTAACCGGTATAGGGTTTCATTTTGGGTTGATGGAGATATTGTGAACTTGTATTATACTGAATTTACTGAAAACCAGTTAATCGTATGCTTAAAAAGGGTACATTTTATGGTATGTAAAGTATATCTGCAGACCATTCTAAGAAAACCAAGATTTGTTACCCTCACAAAGTTGTGAAATACTGTCTTGTAAGCAGGGCACTCAATGTCCTGGCTTGTCTGGACAGCCCTGGCTTGTGTCATTCCAGCATGATTGTTAATAATTTTCCCTTTCACTCTCAAAAGTGTCCTGGTTTAGACCATAAACTCTGTGGTCATCGTAATGTTTTTCTGATAGCCGTACCTTTTAAATAAGTCAAAATACTTAAACCTATTATACTGAGAAATATTCTAGCTTACTGGGTAACATAATTTTCTTCTGAGCACAGATCTCCATGAGAGGCCCAAATTTAACCAGCAGTTGCTGAGAGTGTGGACTGAAGGCCAAGGTTAAGGACTGTCTTTTGGTTTCTACTGTATCTATGTCCGGAAAAAAACTAGCTTTTTTCCAGCTTACCTTCAGAATCTGTTATTAGATGGTTTTTTTGTGGGTTGGGTATTTTTTTGTTTTGTTTTGTTTTTAGAAATTACTTGTTCGGAAAATTATACGTAAGATTTTCTCCTGCTATAGCTACTGAAAGAGGTTTTTGGCATTTTTAGGCATCTGATATAGTTAATTTTTTAATGATTTGTGATCATTCATTACCTAGTAGTTAAATACTTTGGTTATAGTTTGTGTGTGTAAATTTTTATTGCTATATTTCCTTACAGGCATATCACATGTTATCTTACTGTGTCATTATGAATTCACTCTCTGCTTTTATAGCTTCTTTAAGATATAGCCTTGATTTTTAACTATTCTTTAATATGTGTCCAGTGTAAGTGCAGTCAACTATTTAGTTAGTTCCCTAATTAGTGACCCTTAGGTTTGTTTTTTGTTTTGTTTTTTAACATGTAGGCAGACATGAATATTAAACTAACGAATAAGCTACATGGTCTGTCCTCTGTTAATAGTGAAACTAACAAACAGATGATACATACATATCACTGGTATATATGCTAGTTATGTTGTATGTAAGTAGGTGGATATGGTGAGCAATTTACTTAAGTGACTTACTGATATTTTTATCTAGCTAACATTGAATTTAAAGTTTTCATTATTTGGTAATTCTCTAGTATACCAGCTGGATGATTGCTTATCATGTAGTAAAAACTGGCACTTGACCCTTTCCTAGTTAGAACACTTTCTGTTCTGGACCCCATGTCCAGTGCTAAGCCTCCACTTTTCTATTTCTGTTCCTTCAAAGGTCCTGACCAGACTTGTGCTGGCAGACACTTGTTGCCCACCTTCTCCTTAGGGGCCAGCGCTGAATCCTAGGTCAGGAGGTCGGTGAAGGCAGGCAGGAGGAGAGCTGTGGCTGGATGTCAGTGGTGGTGCCTGACATGGGGTGAAAGATGGTGAATAGTGATGTGGAGAACAGTGAGAATGAGCTCTGCTTTCCCCGGGTTCTTAGAAACTTTGTAGAGGGGATGGGATGAAATGGGTTTCAGTTTTGAAGAGAAGGCATGGAAGGGCATGGAGGTCCTTGGAAAGGCTGAGGTAAGTGGCCAAGGGGCACCAGGCCACAGGTCACAGCCCAAGCAGGCCCTGGCCCTGTGATGTCTTGACAACTGCCTTTCTGACCACTCTGGAAACAGGCATCCATGCTCTCTGGTTCTTCCTCTGCCGTAGGAAGTGGTGAGAGAGAATGCTACATTTGGGAATGCTTGAAGTGTTGTGTGCCTTGGCAAAGGTAACAGCTGGTACACCTACACTGAGGCAAAAGTAACTGAAAGGGGACAAGACAAGGAAGACCTTGGATTCTTCTACATAAGGACGAGGGACAAGCAGATGATCTGCTAGACACAAATTGCATTTCAAAGGTTTTTCTTGTTTGCTTATAACTGTGTAAGGTCAACAGAAGGCTCAGGTGTTTTGGTGGTGCCATGTTTCCCCGAAAATAAGACCTAGCTGGACCATTAGCTCTAATGGCGTCTTTTGGAGCAAAAATTAATATAAGACCCGGTCTTACATTATATTATATTATATAAGACCAATCTTATATTATAGTAAAATAAGACCGGGTCTTATATTAATTTTTGCTTCAAAAGACACATTAGAGTTGATTGTCCAGTTAGGTCTTATTTTCGGGGAAACATGCTAGGTGGGTTCCTATAGGTGTGGCCTAGAAAGGATATTGTTTGTTTGTTTGTTTGTTTGTTTTTATCACATTTGCCTTTTATTTGACTTTGTATAGCCAGAAGAAGACCCAGAGGGCATCACTCCTCTTTGAAGACGACGCTGACAGTGGAAGCTCTCTGTTTGGCTCTCCTCCCACATCTGTTCCTCCTGCAACAACGGTATTCTTAATCTTAGGTCCAGAAAGTATCCTTGAGGTGGTGTTACCTGAACAGTCATACTTCCCTGAATCAGCTCTTAAAACCAGACCTTGGAGGCTGATCTAATGGAAAAACTCATTTGTTTAATTTTAGAAAGAGATCTTCTGGGTAGTGGTATTTTACAGGTGAAGCTCACATGCAAAGCCTGGAGAACAGGATTCCTCCATGTGGTGCAGCTCTGTTGTGAGCTGTAGTTCTCCGGAGCCTCGGTGAGCGCTGCTGCAGTTCTGGAGGAATCGCCAGGCTTAGCGCCAGTGGCATGGAGTTCTGCTAACATGAGGCCTGGCCAGTTAAGGCACATATGATCCCTTTTAGGAGCATGTTTTAAGTACTAACACTTTGGTCTTGGTTTACATTAATAGCCAATTAGTAAAAAGGAAGGGAATTCTGACACCTGCTACAACATGGATGAACCTTAAGGACATTATACTCAGTGAAATAAGCTGGTCACAAAAGGAAAAATGCTGTATAATTCCACTTACATGGGGTACCTGGAGTAGTCAGAGTTATAAAAACAGGAAGTAGAATGGTGGTTGCAGAGGCTCTAGATAGGGAAGAAATGAGTTGTTTAATGAGTCCAGATTTTCAGTTTTGCAAGATGAAAAAATCTGGAGATTAGTTGCACAACAATGTATTTTTAACATTACTGAACTATATCGTTAGAAATGGTTAAAATGGGTAAATTTTATGTTGTGTTTTTTTACTGTAGTGTAGATAAATGTTTTTGAAGTATGTGATAAGAAACAAAAAATAGCCAGTCAGTGGCTCTCTGGTGTCAGTCAATAGCCTTCCAGTGGTTACGTCTTCGTGGCATGACTACCACACGTAGTCACGTAAGCTCACACGTTCAGCGAGTCTCAGTGTTAGTCACATCACAAAGGAGTGGTAAAGAGGGAGAGGAAGGGGCATGGTGATGATAGATGATGATAGGTGTCTGGGAGCCGAGGCATACTGGGAGCCTGTCTTTGGCCTGTCATTCATCCTTCCCCAGCACATTCCCTGAGTGGCTATATGTGAGTATGTGTACTCAGAACAAAGAGAAGCCAAACAATATTTTATCGCCACCTGGCTGTTGCTGACAGGCCAAAAGGGAAATTGCGAACTTCTTGGGCTAGGACCTCCTGTACCTGAGCTGGGGAAGCCGGAAAGGCCGTGCATCATGTTGACTCAGCCAGCTGTGAGGGACTTCAACCCCAAGCTCAGAACACTCCATATTGGCATGTGCTAGAGGCAGAAAGACATGCAGGACAGGGCTGAGCCCCAGCATTCCTGCCGCGTGGGAGCAGCCCCAGAATTCAAAATGGCAGCTCCGCCACCCAGTTTGGTGAAGAAGACCCTCCCCTCCCATCTCAGCAGTGGTGACGCCTGCACATCCCAAAGGACACTCCTGCTCCTTCGGGGTCCTGGAGGGATGGATATGATATGGCAGCAAAGGAACCTGGGACTTCCTGTTTCCTGCAGGCCGATACTTGGTTCTTCTTCCATACCTCCTAACATTTTTTGTTTTAAATTACACAGTAATATGTGGATGCCTTCTTAAACAAGGGTTTAGAAAATGCAGAGACTGCAAAGTCCCGGTTCCATACTCCTCCCTAGACATAATCACTGGGAACCATGTGTTACCAATCCTTTCAGGCCTGTTTCTAAGCATTTACATCTTTTTAAAAACTTTAAATAAGATCATGTACATTTTCAGGCATCTGTTTTTGTCCTGCAGCATTATATGGCATTTCCATGAGCTCCATCTTACTTCTTCACCACTGTATAGTATTCCGTAGTGTAACTACCAGGACGTGTGACTGTTTCTCCTTCGATGGAGTAATCCACTGTTTTCTGCGAGCTTGTTAGGGCTCTTTCTTCCCATTCCTCCTGCCTTCTCACCTTCAACCGTGACTATTGAGATGATTTAGTACCTGGTCTATCTATCACGGCTTCTTCCCTCATCAGCTCTCCTTGCTGTTGCCCTGGTTGTCCTCTTAAAGACATGCTCCTGTTCTTTTCTTGTTACAGCACCTTAGCTGAGCCTGCCATGCCTCCTGTGATCTCATTCAAACTGGACTCATCTTTTCCAGCCTCTCACACCACGTGCTCTAGGTCACTCGTTCTGTCCTAGAATGCTCCAGAAGAGGTTGTTGTCTCTTTTGTCTAGAAATCTTCATATTTTCAGACATACGATAAATGTTAACTTGTACTATGGAAGCTTCCCAGACCAGGCACGTGGCAGTTCATGATTCAGGAGCTGCTTCTTAACCAGTTCCCATTAAGTGGGCTTGCACAGCTTGTACGAGACACTTTCAGCACCGGGGGAGCAGGCTGCCCTCCTTGAGCTCTGGGGCTTCCTGCCGCTGCTTCTGAGGTGGTCACAAGCCTTTCCTGGCATCACCCATTACTTGTATCTCCCTAAAGATGACATCTAGGTCGGGAGATCTGAGTGGGTTTTCTATGTAAATTATAAATAATAACTTCCACCATGGATAAATGATCAATAATGAATTTTGAAAGTTCTAGAAATGTAAAATGTCTTTCAACCTGTAGTATTACGATCATTAATTAAGACAGAAAGTCAAGATACACATCTTAAGTAGCTGAACTGCCTGCAAATTGATTTTTACCATAAAGGTCAAATATAATCACCTTTAGACAACAGTATATAAAAGATATTTGTTGTACAGAGATCCTAGAATATTCTAAAGTAAGTTAAATGTGACTCACCTGTCAAGAAAATTAATTTCATGACAGAGATGAAGACTCCGCATATCTTTAGGAAGGTTTAAAACCAGTGGTTTGGCTGGCGGCATTTTCCTTGGTTTAAGGCCTGTAATTAACATGAAGTGAGACTAGTTTCACCACACTTATGTCTTGTGTTTTACCCTCATCAGCTTGCATCAAGATCATATGTAGTTTTCACTGAGTCCACAAATATTTTTTCCTTTAATCATGTCAGTTTTGCCTTATCTCTTCTGAACTCTTGTGTGTGTTTCCAGTCTTTTTCAAGTTCAAATGATTATGCATTTTAAGGACCTCTTCCTAACAATAACAAAAAATCTCCTTACCTTATTCTTCTTACTTCATTCATAATTTTATCATCTGTCTTCCTAATTTGATTTAGAAACTGCTTCAGAGCTTGCTTCTTCATGTCATCTCATGTAGTGGTACATGATAGTTTTTCCTAAAGAAGTTTTGATGTCACTTGCTCCAAGAATGCCGGTAACTCCTGGCAAGTCACATAGCCTCAGTTTCCTAACCTCTGACATCCTGGAGCCTCACAGCTGAGGGCACAGATGAAACAGGGGACAGTGCTTGCACTCTTGTGTTGCAGCTCCTACCTGATGTAAAGCACAGTGATTAGCTATGGAAATATGTATGTGATCCTTTCAGGTACATGGACATATGTGTGATAACTGTTAATGTAAGTTAGGAAGAGAGTAAGGGCCAGAGAGAGATGTGAGTAATAACCTTACCAGCAAAGCAACCGATGCTTCCTGAGAACAGGAAACCTTCCTGGGGGACATCTGAGCTGGGCCTTGCTTGAAAGACGACTAGTGCCCAACATGGCAGTGCCAGACTTTACAGTGGGTTTAAGGACTAGTGAGGATTGGTGAACTGCAGTGTATAAAGGGATAGGATGAGGTGTCAGTTGATTGTCATGTTTAGCATTTGCTTAATGCACACAGTGCATGTCTGGGGTGGGAAATGAAGTGATCTGGTGGGTGTTTTATTTTAGCAAGATAGCTCTGGAAGATGTCATAGCTGAAATGTAAGATGAGCGAGGCAGAGAGGAGACGAGAAATTGTCTTGATGGCAGAGGTGAGGCTCTCAGCCATGGTATTATGTGTGGCGATAACAGACAGAAGGAGACACACGCAGCCGATATGGTGGCAGAAACGGAAGTGCCACGTCTGCGTGTCTCTTCTCCTTGTTTGTGCCCCATGGTCTCCCGTCCTGTCTCTCCCACCACAGCACTTAGCACCCTAAGAGCACTGTGGCTTCAGCTTGCTCTGTGCATTGCAGGGATAAGCAGGCACACTTTTTGTTTTTGGGTGTTAACCTAAAAATAATGGGCCAGAGTGAGAGGCAACAAGCTTTTATTTGCGATCCAAAAGAATAGCTGTTCAGGCAGAATAGCACTGATTCAGGCTTCAGAAACCCAGATAGCTTCTGATTAGGAGGCAAGGCAAGAGGTATTTATGAGAAGGGGAAGAGAAACAATTACATGAATAGAAGGGAGGTGTTCAGGAGCTAAGGAAGAAATTTCTATAGGTGCAGATAAGATAATAACATAGTGATGCTAAATCTAAATCTAAAGAATGTTTTTAATTTTCAGTCCCTAGTCATAATATCTGCTTTCTTGTTATCTTCACCAAAGGTTGTTTGGGATATGCAGTGCTGCTTTAGGCCCAGTCCAAAGGTTACCTGGCCCTGTTTCAACATTTTTTAAAGGTTTGAGGGGTAAAACAAGCAAGGCAGTTCCTCTGGGATGGCAGCTCTGACTCCATTTTAAAGTGCTTCTGTTGGTACTGTTTTTCATGAGGATGTCATTCACTCATCTTTTGGTAGAAAAAAGAGCCTGTCCCTGAGGCACCACCTCTGCTGTTCAGCGATGAAGACGAGAAGGAGGCACAGTTTGGAGTGAGGCCTGTGGGCCAGAAGGTTGAGAGTGCCAACGAATCGTCAGGATTTGGGAGAACACATGTGGTGGACAAGTCAGAAAAGGTGGACAGTTTCTTGTATATTCTGACACATTTGTCTTGCATATGTTCTTATAAAACATACACATACACACACACGTACAACTCTTACATCTTTCTACCGCAGAAAACACATGGCTCATTGGTTGAAAGATCTGAAAACACTGAGAAGTATAAAGAAGAAAATCTCTGACCCCACCGCTCAGGGAACCTCCAGCACTGCTCTGTTCTTTCAGACTCTCCTAGACTGGCGCACACGGATGTTTGGGGTGGCCGTGTCACACTGCTTCTGTCACTTTGTGTTCATGTCCGTCTTGCCTCTCTCTCTCCAGGGTGTTCTCCCTCATCTTGTTTCTCACTTCAGTTTTCTCCCTGCATGTCTGCTTTTCTGACTTGTTCTCCATAGTGTTCCTATTATCCCTGGTTCTCTTCTAGTCCCCACCTGTACTTGAATTAAAATAACAGTCTTAAGAACATTTTAGTTTACCATTCTTGTACATGTAGTTCATGTTGGCCATGAATTACAGTGAAATTTGTCTTTCTTCTAAACCATTAGCATTCTTTTCCTGACCAGTCTGTCATTTTCTGTAGGTGGCTTGGGGATAAATCTGCTGGCTGCATCTGGAAATCAGCGATTGCCAACGATGTCTGTGTAGCTTTTCTTTGTCTCTAACTTTCCTTGTACTCTGTGTGTTCAATGGCTTCTCTTCTAGGGCCTGTGTGGAGAATGTCTCATATGCTTTTTCTGTTGCATTTCCTTGGGGCTGCAGTGATACAAATATTTTATTTGTACTTGAGTCATCGTGTGACATTCTCTTCCTATAATTTCAATGTAGTTTCTGTGTTCCTGTAGCCCCCGAGTTACCCCCGGCACAACCCATTCCACACTTGAATTCTAACTGCTGGTTGTACAGTGCTCTCCCTTGCTTGAATGTAAGCTCCTTGAGGATTGGGGCCAGGTTTGTTTTGTTCACCAAATATCTATAGTACTTAGTATTATTACCTTGCATACAGTAGTGACTTTTAAAATTATATATTTCTTCAAAGCTGCATTTTTTTCCTCCCACAGTTTAACCACTCTGCAGTTAGGATGCACCTCAAAATCAATGGCATGTTTAATGGGGAGTCATTTTTTCTTCCTTGGTGGCTCATACAGTAATAATGGTTCTTACAGTCAATGGTAACTTACCTGAAATGCGGTGCATGTTGAATGAATACGTGTTGCTTTTTATAGTTAATTTAGAGATTCTTCTAATTGCATGCAATGTAATTTAAGTGTTCAATTTCGTCAATTAGGTTTCTCCTTGGGACTTGTGTATTAGTTAAATATTAGGAAATATATGCTCCACTCCCAATGATTGGTACTTGTATTACCGCTACGACTGAGGAGTTATTTATAGCTCTAGAGCAATCTATGTGGGTCAAGGTTATAACTGGCATATATATCTCTTGGTAGGAAGGAGAGACTGATGGCTTTAAACTGAATGGAAGAAGTCTCTTTGGCTGTGAATTATGCACAGAACACTCACCATTGGAGCAGCCAATCAAGGATTGGCTTCTGTTTTGTTACCTGGGAGCGGATCCGAAGAACTGTCATGCCCTGAGACCGCACGTGGGCAGTTACTGGATTAACGAGGAGCTTGTGGGGGGTCCGCGGTAGAATTTGTATTTTCAGATTTACTTATTTTTTTCCTTATTCTATTCATTTTCAGGAAGGACCTTTGACTGCACCTACTCAGGAAGCAGGCAAGCATTCTGATTTATTTTCTTCATCATCCCTATTGGACAAAGGAACCAAAAGTAGAACCAAAACTGTTCTTAGCTTATTTGATGAGGAAGAGGACAAAACAGATCAAAACAGCATCCAAGCTCCAAAGAAAGAAGTAGGAAAGGTGAGCAAAAGCAGTAAAGGCTCAGGACTTTAGAAGGATAAAAGAGTCTCATTTCATAGTATCAGTTCTGTCATGTGAGTTGCTGAAGAGTTGAGGGTTCCAGTTTCTTCACATTCTCACCAACACTTTTGCTATATTTTCGTCCAGTCTTTTACTGTGTATGATTTTATATTGTGATTTTTACAGTGATGAAATTTTAACATTAATTGCTGTTACACTGGTTTTTATGTATAATCAATAATGATAATCAATTATTAGTTAATTTTTAATGTGACCCATTTTTGTCAGAAGTGAGTTTTGTTTGTTTATTTTAATCTGTGGATGTGATACTACAGAAATAGGGGAAAATTTTAGAATGTCAAGGCTGGGGCATTATAGTATCAAATCAAGTAATGTAAATAGTAACTTTCAAGTGTCAGACATCCTAGCAAATAAAGATTCGTTTGGAATCTGAAGGTAGTGGGATAGAGGTGTGCAACGGGGAAGGTTGGCTGGTCACCCCTGTGCCAGGTCTTTGGACTCAGATACTGACAGGTTAGGGATACATGCTTGACCACTGTATGTAGTTTTTGGTATTAAGTCAGCTGCTGTCTCTTCTTCCCTTTGGGAATAAGATGGAGAGAACTTATTTACTTTTGTGTGCTTTCACCATTATGGACCTAATGGCTTAAGTAAAAAGTTTGGATACCACACAAAGGTTGCAAGATGATCTTTCCAGATTATGTGTACGTATCTATATTTATATATATTCTTCCACTATTTTGATAGCTGTATAGTATTCCATTATGTGAATGTGTCATTCCCCTTCCTGTTTGCAGTTAGGCTGTGTCCAGCCTTTAGCCATTGTAAACAGAATCCAGGGACATCTTAGTTGTTCCTTCTTTGCTGCTGTGTGTTATTTCCTTGAGATAAATCCTTAGAAGTCTAAGTACATGTGAATGTCCCTCTTTTTCCCAGAGTCCCGACCCTGATGCCCGCCCCAAGAGCACAGGTGTCTTTCAGGATGAAGAGCTCCTTTTTAGTCACAAGCTCCAGAAGGACAATGACCCAGATGTTGACCTTTTCTCTGGCACCAAAAAAACCAAGGTGAGTTCCTAATGGTTCTCCACATCATGGCTTTGTTATTGTATTAGATATTTTCTCAGCAACTCACCTGGCTGTCTTTGTAAGTTGTTTTTGTTTCGATATTGAATTTGTCTGTTGTAGTCGATAGAGCCAAGTGTTGGGAGCCTGTTTGGGGATGATGAAGACGATGACCTTTTCAGCTCTGCCAAGTCCCAGCCTTTGGTACCAGCCTTTTGATGTCTATGCTTGGGGGTGTGGGGAGGCTTCTGGGAAAGGAAATTAATGTCCAGTTACACAGTTAAAGAAAATACTCAGAGAATTGTGGTGCTTACTAGTAAATAAATGGCAAATAATGTGCTGATGAGAACATTCATGTTGTTCCCTAATATTAAAACATTAACTAACCCCGGTTCTTTTCTTACAAATTTGTTTGATTTTTAAGTTGTTTATTGAAAGACTAGTGCACACAACATGGTGACTAAATATTCATGCTTTTCAAGTGCAAAACTATAAATCTGAGTGTTTGCCCCTTTGTGTCATTCCCCGCACTTGCCCCAGTAGATTTGTAAGTACTCTCTATTTTCTTTTTATCATAGAGTGGACTCCTAAAAAAGTCACAGTCTTTAGAATGCTGTTTCTGAAACACAGCCTTTAGTTCAACCCTTATTTGAGAAATGACTTTTAAAACTCAGAACCCATGTGTTGTGTTTGTGTGTGTGTGTGTGTGTGTGTGTATGTGTGTATATGTGTGTATATATTTTTTTTCACTGTGACTTTTTAAAAAATGTCTAAGGTACTTGACAGACTTACGGTGTTCTTTTTCTTTTGAAGATACCAGAAAAAAAAAGGGTAGTGAAAAAAGACCAGTCTGTCTCCTCTTTCAAGAACCAGAAACATCCTGAATCCACTCAAGGTATCAAAGAAAAAAGCATGTGGAAACCGGAACTCCCTCAGGTTAGACTGATCTCTTCAAGGACTTTGAGCTCTTGTTTGCATCCCAGTACAGATGAACTCATACAGATCCAAGGTTATTCAGAGTTCTCTTAATTAAGAAGGAAACAGCACCTAGGACTACCTTACCTCTCTTTAATATTTTTGAGCCCCGCTCATCTCTCTTCTCAGTGCATATTCTAGACCCATGAATCTATACTTATCATTATTATTTTTAGAGTCCTTTCAAATTCAATTCCAAGGTAGAGTTAAGGTAGAGTAAAGAACCTTATTCCCACTAGAACCCCCATTTCTCCTTTTGGGTTACCTTGGAATATTATTACAAATTAAATGTAAATCGTGCCCAATTTCTTGGTTCCCCCTCATGTTACGTCTTCTGAGATCGTTGCTCTCAGCTCTTGTCCTCTGCAGTCTTTTCTGTGGCCTGGCTCCTGAGAAGAGGCCAGGACTGCGGGCGAGTTCCGTTTTGGCTTGCAGCTGTCCCGGCTGTCTCCCTGAGACCTCAGTGTCCTGAGCTGTGAAACAAGGCAGTAGCGCTAGCACATCTCCAGGGACTCTTCCCATGCCTCAGCTGCTTTTGCTCCTAAGGCCAGTGCATTAGGCCGTGGGTGAATTTCTGCGTGCTCCGTAATAACTCCTGTGTGGGATAACCAGCACGGTAATTGCTGGCTGGTGAGGTTTTGGTGCTGTCACCCTACGATTTTCAGGAAACTTTTTCATGATCTCTGTCTCCTTCTGCACAGTGGCTGAGGAGGCGTAAGGGAAGTGACGTAGGTGGAATGTTTTGAGGCCCCAGGAGGGATCTGAGGTCCTTTCCCATTAGAGAATTACAGAAAGTGACAGCTTAGCCTCATCACAGATTTATCTACAGGCATAAGTGTAACCCAAGAGACACTGTTCTATTTCCCGAGTGGATTTTTAACTGAATGTAATTTCACACAGGATTCACCAGGTCTCGCTCCATTTAAAACCAAAGAGCCAGCCCCTCGGATCTGCAAAATACAAGTAATTATAACATGTCTGGAATCTTCATTGCCTGCCTTGTGGCATCTATACACTTTTTTGGATTTGTACTATTGTCAGCTGCTGCCAGGAGTTTTCTCATCTCTTCCCCACCCTCTAGTTGTTGCTTCTTGTGTGCTGCGTCTGTAATATCTTTTCTTTAGTCCAGTGGTGGGCACAGGTGTGTCAGCCTCTGTTTAATTCTGAGATGTGATGAGGAGACTTGCTGGCATCTCTCTTTCTCCTCTTGTGTTATACGTTCTGTACATTGAGTCTCTCGTCCTGTGTCACAGTAATAATCATAGACTGCTGTGTTTAAGAAAATACAGACAATAAGTGTTATTTTTCTCCCTTAGGCAAATTTAGCAATTAACCCAGCAGCCTTGCTGCCTGCAGTGACTCCCCAGATCTCGGGAATGAATCCTGCTTTGTCAGAATTGGCTCTTCCCTCGTCTGGACCTGGGAGAAACCACAGTCTGGAAAGTATGCCCACGCTGCCTGGGAGTGTGGAGGCCGGAGTGAGTTTTGACCTCCCAGCTCAGGCCGACACCTTGCACAGTGCAAACAAGGTGATGAAACCACCTTCATTCTCTTCTTGCTGCTTTTTTTTAACCAGAACAACTTGTATGTTTCTTCCTAGCCCATCAGTTACACACAAGAGACTGACTCCCCATTTGAAGGGGCACCTCGTCCTTCCTTCAGCTTCCGTGCCCTCCTTCCAGCTCCTTAATTCTACTCCACTCTTCACTGCCTGTGTTTGTTAGGTTTGTCTTCCACTCAGTAGCCACAGTTAAACCCCACCACCTCCAGGCTGTTGTCGCATGGCCACAACAGGTCTTTTAAACACAGAGCAGATTGTGCCCCTCTGCTGGCTCCTCACTGCCCGAAGGAGGACATTCGAGCTCCTTGGCCTGGTATTAAAACCTTTTACAATCTGTGCTGACTGAGGCTTCCAGTTTCCCCACCAGCCACCCCACACTATACACCTAACCCCGTCACACCAGGCACCATTCTCGGAACACACCACTGCTGCCATCTGCTGGTGCTGCTTCCAGGGTCAGGAATGCCCTTCCTCGTGGACCGCTCAGCTTCTGTGATATTTCCCTTCCTGCCCTGTCTCATGCCTCTCCTCTGCAATCGCCGGGTAGTACACCCAGCCACACTGTTCACAGGACTGTAGACTGGGATCTCTGAGGTTTTGTTTTTGTTTTAGTTGGTTCTCATTTTTCTCTCCAGCCTTCCTTCTCTAGAAAGTCTTAGCTGATCTCTGAGTGACAGTACTTAGGATAACCCTAGCAGATACAATCAAGTGTTTGCTACACTGTTTTCCTTGTGAAAAATAAAATACCCTTATCTTTGTTATATTTTTTAGCTTAATTTTAAATTGGCTATTTTTTAATTTCATTTGTGAAATTTCCTTGAAGTAGGCAAACACGGTACTTTGCCCAAAGTAACTTGTACCTTCTCAAAACTACTTGTATATTTTAGAAAATATCATAAATACTGTATTATTGCAATAAACATCTCGTATTTTGAGGTTATATTAAAAGTTCTGATTTGTAAGTCACATTTTTATGTGAAATCTTTACCATTTGAATTTATTGTTTGTTGATTTGAAGAAAAGAGCACCTTAGATTACATCGCTATTTTCTGACACTTCTCTGCTCCTGGAGCCTGATTTTAGGCTTGCCTCTAATCAAGGTTAGTACTAGAATTCCCCCAGATTCTTGTTTTGAAATATATCCACATTTAAACTGAGAGCAGAGTACAGGTCAGGGAAGGTTATAGGGCACAGAGTACCAACGTGCGTACTTTGCAGGGTTCCAGTGGCAGATGAAGCTTTTTGTATGAAACTGAACAGAAATTGCCCTCAAAAGACTGCAAAATGTAGAATACTAAAGGATTCAGAGTGACTTATTTTTGGAGTACTAGGAGTTGTTAAACTTCTTTGGAAATCTTTAAGAAATAACCTCTTCTGTGTCTTAGATATCTTGATTAAAGTAGACCAGATAACCTTCTAAAACTTTGAGTTGTTGATTATTTGCTATGTTAGCTTTGGACTCTTTTATTTAATCATCAGATCAATGTGGTCTCTTGCCGTTGTAGAGCCGGGTCAAAGTGAGAGGGAAGCGCAGGCCGCAGACCCGTGCAGCTCGGCGCTTGGCTGCACAGGAGTCCAGTGAGGCTGAGGACATGAGTGACCCCAGAGGATCCGCTGCGCAATTGGCAGAAGGTGCCATTTCTCCAGAATGCCATCAGCCACAGTCCAGGGAAGCTGGTGGAAAAGATAGCTCTGAGGAGTCTGTGGCAGCTGCCACTCCAACTTGGACAGGTGGTCCGGTGCCTGGAGTGGACAGAAGCCCCTCTGCGAAATTTCTGGGTCAACCGCTTGAAGATGACCTTTTTGATTCTGGAGATACCTTTTCCAAAGGTACTGGATCTCAGTTCATGGGTAGAAGAAAAGCCAAGGCAAAGGCAGCAGACAGCCCAGCCAACCCGCCAGGGGAAAGTAAAGAAAAGAGCCCCGTGTTTGCTGCTCTGGGCGAGGCAGGTAGTGATGATGATCTCTTTCAGTCTGTTAAGCCGAAACCAGCAAAGAAAACAAATCCCTTCCCTCTCCTGGAAGATGAGGACGATCTCTTTCCAGATCAGAAAGGCAAGAAGAATGATTCAAAATCCAACAGTCAGCAGGATGTCATCTCAAAAGCACAAGATATTTTTGAGGTAATAGGATGTAACAGCATGTTCTTGTGCCTGGTTCTATGTTAAGGAAAGTGCTAGTTGGCTCAGTTGAGCCATAGATTATCTAAAACTTGTTTCATTGCTGCCCATATCTACTTGCTTAGTAATTATAATTAGGTTTCTGTATTAATATGGTAGCTCTGAAACTTACTCAGAAGTACTTTTTTGTTTTGGTTCATGGTAGTAGTTGCTGGTAGTAGTTGCTGGCTGGCCATTATATTGATACAGATCTTGATTTTTAGAATTTTTATCATAATGTTGCTTCAGTCAGCTTCTTTGGCAAGTCACTCTCTGACATACATAAAGCAGTATTGGTACAGCTTGAGTGTTTAACCTCGGGTTTTTGGGTAAACGGGCCCTAGCTAACGGTTGAGCACTGGCTGTAGGGCCTTCAGCGGCACTCTCTGGGCAGGTGTTCAGTGAGCATCTGGGTCCTGGAGACACAGGTGAACTAGGACCAGTGCTCTGCTCCCCAGTGCTCTAAGGGAGGGGAATTGGATGTGACAGGGCGGTGATGGGTAGGGGTGGGAGGCTCTCCTTCAGCTAGACCCGGTAGAGAAGGCCTCTCTGTATCTCTGTAGAGTTGGCATTTGAGCTGGGACTGAGGTAGGGCATGTAGCCTAAGACATTGACACCCCCTCCAGGGTACAACGTGAGGTGCCCCACTGGTGACACAAGTAACAAGTGAGTGTACCCAGCACCTGCAGCTGGAAAAAACAAGAACCAGTTTCATCCAGTTAGGCTGATCCCCTTGACCTGGACCTGACCTTTAGCTAATTATAATGTCATTGTAATCTCATTTGCATTGCGGTTACTATAGTGGGACCATACCAAAATTTGCCCCCACCCCAGAGGTGTAAATACCGGCTCGTTCTCTGAGTTCACCCGCACTTTCCTTTTAAGTGTGTACTTTTGTCTCAATAAACTCCCTGTGCTTTCCTGCATCTGTCTGGCTCTTGAATTCTTTTTCATGTGAAGACAAGAACCCGGTCACCACTGCTCTGGGTTGAGTCCTCTGGACATCCCAGCGAGCCTCCGGGGATAGGACTAGAAGAAAGAGAAAGACCTGGCCAGGCAGAGATCTGGTAGAGGGCACAGGTCATATGGCTGTTCCAGAACACCCTGGCAGTTTAAATTTTTTACAACTTGTTGAAATAAGTGTTTTTAGAAAAAAAAAATTTTAATACTGTTTTTCTTGGTTTTTGCCTTAACAAGGATGATATATTTGCTACAGAAGCAATTAAACCCTCACAAAAATCAAGAGAGAAGGAAAGAACATTTGAACCCAACTTGTTTGATGATAACATTGATATCTTTGCCGACCTAACTGTAAAACCAAAAGAAAAGTCCAAAAAGAAAGTCGAAGCTAAGTCTATATTTGATGATGATATGGGTAAGTTTGATTTTCTATACGACATAGTCATTACTGTTCAATGACATGGTATTTCTCCTGCTACCTTCATCTAGGCCCTTTCCTGGAAAATGTTCCCCAGTGGGTTTTCTTTGGCTTGCTGTGTAATTCTGAGTTAGGCTGAGGATGGATAAGTTCATGGACTAGTCATTTTGGTGAAACAACATTTTGGTGTGATGGACATCAAGGACTTGAAGGAGACTCAGAATTTGGCCTTCATTTTGACTTTTAGTATGCCCCCTGCCAATTATCTGTGACAAATCTGAACACTCTGATGTTATGATAGGAGGATCGGAAACTACCCCAACATGCTAAAAAGTAGGTAGAGGTGACTGCTGCGGGCATGATGTAATCAGAGTTCTAGTTGGAGAGTGTTCAGAGAACGGAGGGGCAGTTCAAGAGGAAAACGACTATATAGGAAAGCAGGTTATAACTCAGACTTTACGTCTTACCAAAGATCTTCTGTGTTTGTAAACATTCTCCTTTTTCCTCCATGGTGGAACACCTTATTAATGGACAAGCCAAATGCCCAATACCCTAATTGTAGGGCTTCTGAAATGTCTTGTATTGTGTGTTGGTGGATAGGACTTGACTGAGGCCAGATACATACTTCCTACTCCCTCCCCTCTCTCATAGGTGTAAACCTCGGGGTTAACTGGGAGAAAGTTCATGCTGCAGTGCCACCAACTATTCCCAAGCAAGCGTGTGCTCTGTTTCAATCTGCTTTCTACCACATTGGGTGCAGAAGAGACTCTCGTTTCTTACAAAAAAAAGTCATATATATCTGTTGTAATAGATTAATACTATTCAGAAAATGTAAAAAATGAAAAACAAACCCTAGAGGTTACTATTAGGTTGGTGCAAAAGTAATTGCAGCTTTTAATCTTTTAAACCGCAATTTTGCACCAACCTAATATTATTGCGAGTTAGGTTTATATACTTCTTTTGACCCCCAAAATAAGAATGTACTTATTCTGCTGTTCCTTTTAGTCACTTAATATCTCCCATGTTAGAAGAGATCTGCTTTCTTGTTTTTAGTGATTGTGTAGTATTGCTTTGTATTTAGCCGTTAACATATTGAGGGTATCTAGATTGTTTCTAAATTTTCTCAGTTACAAATATTGCCATGGTCTTTAACATTTGCATATGCGTACCTATATTTACACATGCTAAAATCTCTGTAGGATAGCATCTTAACAGTAAAATTAGTGAGTAAGGTGAGTCATGGAACCCTAGAGTCAGTGCAACACTAAACATAAGGTAGTCATAAAGACTTAGCATTGAGGTGCCTCAAATAGATGCATGTTTTCTGAAAAAGCGTGACTCCTGTGCTGGATTTCCCTTTGCTTATTTCCAGTGCCCTTTCCTTTTAATGTCCAGTGGGAAAAGAATGTAGAAATAAGTATAATGTCACAGGTAATAAAATCGGGGGCTGGATTTTTCCTCTCCTGCATGGGTGCACACATACCTTCATAGCTTAGACAATGGTGTTCAGAGAGAACATACGACTTGCATGTGATCATAAAACTTAATTATTAGCAGAGCCAGGACCAGAATCTCTGTCTTAGTGTTTTTGGTATCACAGACTTGTTACCAGACTTGAGTGTTTGGTGGTTTGTGTAGATGTGTCTTGAAAGTTATTTTTTTTTTTTGGAGGGGCCTATTCAGCAACTCTTTTTCTTTTTTCTTTTTAAAGATGATATCTTCTCCTCTGGTGTCCAGGCTAAGACAGCGAAACCAAAAAGTCGATCTTCACAGGCAGCACCCGAACTGAGATCCGAACAGAAGGTGGCCAACGTGTTTGATGATCCTTTGAATGCCTTTGGAGGCCAGTAGAGCATTCAGAGTGTCACATCTCACCCTTCAGCTACATCCTTGAGTTAATGATGCTGTCCTATACGCTCATTGTCTTAACTGAATTATAAAACGGAAATAGTGAAAGAGCTCACTCACCTTTTACCAGATGCACTTAGTATTTTTCTGCATTGGTTTTAATCATGCTTAATACTGAAAAACAAAAATAAATGTTTCACAGTGTTTGTTTGTTTATTTGTTTTTAACTATATTTTGATTTAAACAATTCACCTTGGTAGAGCCACAATATAATTTAGGGCTTATTAGAGAGGAAACCTATTTGTGCATTTCATGGGTGGGCAAGGAGTCCTAGAGGTAGCAAATCACAGATTGGTGACCAGGAGTCTTCCTTATATGGATGGAGGCCTCATATTAGTGAGAGCCTGGGCCGCTGATAGAGGAAGAGGGTGCGAGATTATCAACCGTAGGAGTCTTTGCAATAGGAGAGAAGGGTTCTCTGATACCACTAAATCCCGAAAATGCCTCTCCAGGAGCACTAAGGTAAGGTTTGACAAACTATGGCCCTCCACTATTTTTGAAAATAAAGTTTTATTGGAATATAACCATACCGCTTTATTTATTAGGTTGGTACAAAAGTAATTGTGGCTTTTGCAATAATTTTTAACCTTTTAAACTGCAACTAGTTTTGCACTAATCTATTCATAATTGTCTATGGCTGTTTTCACCCTACATGTAGTATGGGAGTTGAGTAGTTGTGACTAGATGGCTCACAAAGCCTAAGATATTTTCTATCTGGCCCTTTACAGAAATAGTTTGCTGATCCTTGATCTGAGGCATCCATTTCCATTCCTTGGAGCTTAGCATTATTTTATGAAAGAGACATCATGAACCTAGGTAATGGTAGGAAGAAGTCCTGAGGATGGAAATGTCAGCCTCCAAAGCTGCTCTGTTCTGTAGATCTCTGCACTATGGGAATGTTCTGTGACCGTGTTGTCCAATGTGTTAGCCACTAGCCACATGGACGGCTGAGCCTCCTCCTAGTCTGTTTTCCTATGCTGAGTACTTAACGTGTAACCAATCTCACAGGCAGGCCCAGTTGGCTTCACCAGTCCTGAAGTCCTTACTTGGGCACTTTTAAAATGGAGCTAGGAATTGTTTATACTGAGTCAAAGATTTTGTACAGCCTCCACAGATCAGCTGTTTGCCCTGCTCTGTTGGGAGTGACCTTATGATGCGTTACTACTGTGTTTTTCCAAAAAATAAGACTGGGTGTTATATTAAGGTTTGCTCCAAAAGATGCATTAGGGCTTATGTTCAGGAGATGTCATCCTGAAAAATCATGCTAGGGCTTCTTTTCCGGGTAGGTCTTATTTTCGGGGAAACACGATAGTTGCCCGCTCTTTTCCCTTTTGTGCATCTACCTTCTGTCCCTTAGGTTACTTGTGTACAGTTTCCTGCTCTGAGTCTGAGCCCACTGTGATGTCTGACTCAGCAAGCATTTGTGAAACAGGTTTTTCTTTTGGAGCAATTGAATCTACTGACCTGTCATTAGGATTGATTCCAGGGAATTCAGGAGAGTTAGAAATATACAGTTAGAAAATATGCAAATTGCTATTTTGAGAGGTTTGAAAGGGGGAGGGAACTTACACTCATTAGCCCTGCAGTAGGCAATTTTCAAGTTATTTTATTCAGTCTCCATAATTCTACCAGATATGTAAGGTCCTCATTTTACAGGTAAGGCTAAAAACCTGGAAGCAAGGTTAAATAGTGGAATAGGTTGGATTTTTTGTTTTGAGACCTAGATTAAAATCTGGTTCTCCCACTTAGAGCTGATTGAATGTAAGCAAATTATTTTCCTTTCTTAGCTTTTATTTGTTCCTTTGTCAAATAGAGGTTTCAATACGAACCTTGCAGGATTATTATAAGGGGAGATAATATACTAAACGCAAGAAGGGGGATCTGTACAAGGCAGGCCAGCCCGAACACAGTAGGAGCGCACAGGCTCTGGAAAGACCATCTCCTGGCCTGCCTGGGACCTTCCTTTCCCCAGCACATGGTGTACCTGTAAGAGCGCCTTAGGTTATGTTGGCTGTTCGCACCTTTGTCTGGCCAGAGGCCAACCCCGCCGTTCCTACAGGCTGTCCGGCCCTTCTCCAGCCCGCCCACCTGGGCCCTAGTCTGGTGTCCACTGTTAATAATAAAGAGTCAACATCCGGGCCACTCTTAACCGACAGCCACCACCGAATGAAAAGAAAGCTCCGGCGTCCCGGCAACCGCCGGTGCCGGCAGCCAGGCCTGATTGGAAGGCGGCGTGAGCGGCGGCGAGCCATTGGCGCGCTGTGTCACAAAGGGGCGGGGCGCGGCCGCAGAGCGCCCCTCGCCAGTGCCGGCCGCGGCGTCACGGGTGGGACTGCGCCTCCCTGTAGGCCTGCGGGCGAGCGAGCGAGCGGATCAGACAGCCGGTGAGGGCGAGCGGGCCGGATGGGGTGGGCGCCCGGGGCCGAGGGCCGCTGAGCGGAGCCGCGCTGCCGCCGCGGGCCAGAGGGGTGCGCTGGGCAGCCGGGCCGCGCCCACTCCGCCGCCTGTCGCTGTGCTCGCCGCTGTTGCCCCGAGACCGGCGCGGCGGGCAGTCTTCGCTGAGGACTCCATTCTCCGCCTCTCCGCAAGCAGGACGCGCCCCCGCCCGACGCGCGCTGCTCTCTGACCGCGGATTTCGACGCGGAGCCTGATCGCTGTCCTCCAGGTCAGGCCCCTGCGTCTGCGGAGCCGGCATTTCTCCTGGAGGAGCACGGGCTGCGCAGGTGACTCAGCGGTCTTCAGGTGTTTGTACGTTCATGGTTCGAGTAGACATTGGCTCCTAAGGAGAGTTTAGGGTACATTTGCACGGTGTGGTGATATAATTTCTGTAGCTTGTATTTGAAACTGAGGGGTGTGTTCGCACATTAGTAAAAACAGTTCATTAATAGTCACTATTTTTAGTTGCTGCATATTGTTCTGGATCTCTTTAGGTTGGGGGGAAAGTTTAAAAGGTAATTGCTCTTATGTAGCTAATATTCTTTACAATGGAGGATAAAGCTGATCCTTAGGTTACTGAAATTACTTATTCAGAGCTATTATCGCCTTACCTGTCTTTAACTTCCCTTTCATCTTTGGTGGTTGTATTTTAGAACTTTTTCAAAAGAAATGAGAGAAATGTTTTGGGAATAGATTTAGAAATGTTTTTTGATGTCATAACTATTAATAGCGAAGTATGTTCTTTAAAATTATTGGTAAAAATCCTTTGCTTTTGCTTGAGCCCATGGTGCCGGCAGGATGGGCAATTATCACCGGCTTCGTACTGCCAGGAATCTCAGGAGCCACCGACGAGATCAGAAATGGCATGATAAACAGTACAAGAAAGACCATTTGGGCACAGCCCTGAAGGACAACCCTTTTGGAGGCGCTTTCCATGCAAAGGGAATCGTGTTGGAAAAAGTTGGAGTTGAAGCCAAACAGCCAGATTCTGCCATCAAGAAGTGTGTCAGGACCCAGCTAATCAAGAATGGCAAAAAAAAAAAAAAAAATCACAGCCTTCGTACCCAATGATGATTGTTTGAATTTTATTGAGGAAACATGAAGTTCAGGTTGCTGGATTTGGTCGCAAAGGTCATGCTGTTGATGACATGCCTGGAGTCTGCATTAAGGTTGTCAAAGTTGCCAGTGTCTTGCTTTTGGCCTTATACAAAGGCAAGAAGGAGAGACCGAGATAAGTTTTGATGGTGAGAACACAGTGGTAATACATTTTGCATATGCCAAAAACAAACAAACAAACAAAAAACTTTAAGTACTTTTTTTCTTAGTCTTCCTTTCCTATTCCTCTTCTACGTTTTGGCTGTTCTTGTTCTTTCATCATTTCCCATCCTGTCTTTGAGTCTTCACTGCCCCTACTTTCCACCATCATAGGGTTCCATACTATTTTATGTCAAGCATGACCCCACAGCACTTTCATGGTCTCTGCTTTTAATACTAGCTAGTCTTTGGCCTGCTGAGCTTTCATTTGCCTCTCTCTACCATCATCTAGTCCTCCAGTCAGTTTGACAAGATTTAATGGCCTCATTTTGCCCTCTGTTACAGTGATTGCTACTGCTGAGAAGTATAACTATTTTCTTGAGGCATACATTTCAGTTTTGAATTTGGTTACCAACCTTGCTTTTTTTCTGATATTGGAAGTTACTCCATTGATTAGGGCTCAAATTAATGTGGGTGTTCACAATTAGTGCTGTGCTAGGTTGTTGTTTTTCTTTTAGCCCATAGTTATTTTATCCATTCTTATTATAGATGAAGGACTTCCAAATCTGTCTTTGTTACCTTCTCCCACCCCCAGCTTTTTTATTATACTTAGAGTATTGCTGTGGAAGAGTGTTGTGGTATGTTCCTTAGATCTTCTGTCTCTAAACTCCTTGGTCAGGCACTGGTCACCCATGTCTTTCTTTTTTTTTAACGTTTATTTCAGCGTTCCTGATCTCTGACTTCTGTTGCTAGAGTTGCTACTATGTAGATAGGAGTGCTGTTCGCTTTGGAAGAGCAGATACTGATTATTCTGTAGTACATGATAAGTATGTTCTTAAGAATCTGCATGTTATCCAAAATTACACTGTAAAAGCAGTTGTTTCAGTGAGGGGGGAGAAGGGTCAGAGATTAGCTTCGTACAATGTCATTTTTCCTACAGGCATTTCAATGTGTTAAAGATATAAGAAACAAAACCTAAGGAATACATTATTTAGCTTTTATTTAAGCGCAATGGTCTTTTACTGCTATCACTAGCAGTATTATTAGCACACTACTTCGTAGTATTATATTTATTACTCCTTATTTTGATTAGTAGTATAACAGCACTCAGAGCAGCTGTGCTGCTAGCAATAACTTTTCTTCTTGTAATGCCATCTTTTTAGGATGATTAGCAGTTTGCACAATGAAATTCAGGTTCCCTAATTAATTAATTATACTTCCAATTAGTATTATAAAGTATTCTGCTAAGTATATCTGCTAACTATTCACATAGCAGAAATCCCTGTATGAGCATGTATGTTATGAGTTGGGTAAACTTTGGTGGACTTAGTTTGGAGTGAATCATAACATGATTCCCATGGGAAACCAACCTTCCTCCAAACAAACTTTTGGAGCATAACCAAACATTCCTTCATCTCTAAAATAGGAATAAAACCTTATCAATATCAGCTTTGTTCTAAGGATCAATTGAGAAAATGAGTATTTACTTACTCTTTCATGAACAAACCTTTAATGAGCACCAATATGTATAGAACACTGCGCCAGGTGGTGGGCAGTAGAGCAGATGTGGTTCCTCCCTTAAGTAGCTCACAGTTTAGTAGACTAAGAAGGCCGTGTAAAAATGAAATTGATTGTAATAGGTGCAATATGCGATGGAGGTAGGGGTGCAAAGAAGAGTAACCATAAAAGACTTTGTGGAATAGTTGCTATTTGAGCTGAATCTTGAAAAATGATTAGGTGCTTGTCAAGTAGCCAAGTGTAGCACTGGCAGTGATCAGTGCAAAGCAGGAGGACTGATGTAGAGGCTGATGTGTTCCAAAGCTGCAGGTGCAAATGATGAGAGAACAGAGGTACCAGAGGT
Source organism: Rhinolophus ferrumequinum (assembly GCF_004115265.2). NCBI lineage: Eukaryota > Metazoa > Chordata > Mammalia > Chiroptera > Rhinolophidae > Rhinolophus > Rhinolophus ferrumequinum. The sequence goes on from NC_046299.1 coordinate 64,699,565, forward strand.
GTTGCAGGGTGGGGTGAGGTGTATGTATAAATAAAATGGGGCTGGAAGGTGAGATGCATGATCTTAGGACCTGTTCTAAGGAGTCTGAATTTTATTCTATAGATAGTAGGAAACCATTGTAGGACCTTGAGCTAAGAAATAACATGATCAGTTATACATTTTAAAAAGATAACTGTGCTCCATATCAAGAGTCATTAGGGAAATGCAAGTTAAAACAATGAGCTATCACTACATGCCTATTAGAATGGCCAAAATCCAGAACACTGACATCATTAAATGCTGGCAAGGGTGTGGAGCAATACTAGGAACTGTCTGTCACTCGTTGCTGGCGGCCACTTTGTAAGACACTTTGGCAGTTTCATACAAAACTAAACATACTAAACATAAGCACAAGATCCAGCAGTTGGTATTTACCACTCCTTGGTATTTATCCAAAGGAGTTGAAAATTCATGTTTGCACAAAAACCTGCACACAGATGTTTATAGCAGCTTTATTCATTGTTGCCAAAACTTGGAAGCAACCAAGATGTGTCCTTCAGTAGGTGAATGGATAAATAATCTTTGTACATTCAAACAATGGAATATTACTTAGTATTACAAAGAAATGAGCTATGAACCCATGAAAAGACATGGAGGAAATTTAAATGCATATTACTATATGAAAAGTCAATCTGAAAAGGCTACATGCTATATGATTCCAAGTATATGACAGTCTGGAAAAGACAAAATTATGGGGATGGTAAAAAAAGATCAGTGGTTGCCAGGGAGTTGGGTGGGAGTCGGAGATGAACAGGCAGAGCACAGAGGCATCTTAGGGCATTGCAACTATTCTGTGTGATACTCGAATGGTGAGCACATGTCATTACACATTTCTGAAAACCCACGGAATGTACAACACCAGGAGTGAATCCATCCTAAAGTATGGATTTGAGGAGATATTGATGCATCACTATAGGTTCATTGATTGTAACAGATGCAGTGCTCTGGGCAGCCCTGTGACAGTGGGGAAGTTGTGCGTGTATGAGGGCAGGGAATGTATGGGAACGCTACTTCTATTCAGTTTTGCTCTGAGCCTAAACTGCTCTAAAAAATAATTCTATTTAAAAGAGAGCAAAAAATCAGGTTTTAGACTAACTTAGATTCATTTCCCTCATTTACTCTGAATAGCTGTTTCACAGCAATGCATTCTGAAGTGAAATATAAATTAATTTTAGAGCTTTGACCTCTCCCCCTGCTTAAATATAGTTAATTGAGAGTAAAATAATTTCTGAACTATATGATATGATACCCTAATCCAGTTTTCATTAAACGTCCTTAAAATAGAAAAAACGTAACTGTTGGCATCGAGAATGGATTGGAAGAGTGAAGAGCAGGAATCAAGGAGTATAGATAGGCTGTCGAAATTGCTCAATTGAGAACTAATGAAGGCCTGAACTAAGTCCTAATCATTGTTGTTGGAGAGTGTGACAGATTATAGAAATATTAAGAAGTTGTACTGTTAGGATTGGTCACTTCTAGATATCTTAAGGATAGAGGAAAATCTAAAAACGATTCAAGATTTCTAGCTTGAGTGACTAGATTAATGGTGATACTGATCTAGATGGAGACTGGAGGACAAGAAGGAGGTTTGTAGGGAAGATGATTACTTTTGGATATGCTGGATTTCAGATGCTTATGGAATATCATACCTCTAGAATGGAGATATAGGTTATTAATCAAACCATAGTCTTTTAAAAATAACTCTTCCTTTAAACACACCTATGAAAATTACAGTGACTTCAGTCAAGGTAAAAAAATTATCACCCATTTTTCTTCTTTACTCTTTTATGTCCCCAGTGTTCGTTTTCTGTTCACTTAGGCTTACTTACTGATACCCTTCTTTTACTCTGACGCTTTACCATTCTGTAGTACATTCAAAAAACTGTACCCATCTCTGGACTACATCAAACTAAAAAGGTTTTGCACATTGAAGGAAAGTATCACAAAATGAAAAGACAGCCTACTGAGTGGGAGAAGATATTTGCAAATGATACATCTGATAAGGTGTTAATATCCAAACTATATAAGGAACTCATACAACTTAACACCAAAAAAACAAACACTCCAATTAAAAAATGGGCAGAGGACCTGAATAGACTTTCTCCAAAGAGGAAATACGCATGGCCAACAAACATGAAAAGGTACTCAGTTAGATACCACTAATCATCAGAGAAATGCAAATCAAAACCATGATGAGATACCGCCTCACTGTCAGAATGGCTATGATCAATAAACAAGTAACGTGCTGGCGAGGATGTGGAGAAAAGGGAGCCCTCGTGCACTGTTGGTGGGATTAGGGCAACATATTAAATAGAATAAGAGACAGAATTCACACAGTCATTTCAATAGACTCTGGAAAGAAAAGCATTTGACAAAATCCAACACCCTTCATGATTAAAAAACAAACACCTAAACAAAGTAGGAATAGAAGAGAACATATTCAATCTGATAAAAATTAATGAAAACCCCACAGCTAAAATCGTACGTTATGGTGAAAGACAGTGCTTTCCCTCTACAATCAGGAATAAGACAAGAATGTCTGCTCTCAACACTTCTGTTCAACCTTGTATTGGAGATACTAGGCAGGGAGTTAAGTAAGAAAAGGAAATAAAGAGCTTCCAGATTGGAAAGGAAGAGGTAAAAATCTCTATTTGCAAACCACATGAACTTGTATGTAGAAAATCCTAGGGATCAACTAAAAAAAACTTCTAGAACTAATAAATGTATTCGGCAAGGTTGCAGTGTACAAGATCAATATATTAATATCAATTGTATTTCTATACACTTAGCAATGAACAATCTGAAAATAAAACTAAGACCACAATTTCATTTAAATAGCATCAAAAAGAATAAAATTCTTCGGAATACATTTATTTGAAATGCAGAACTTGTACTTTAAAAACATAAAACATTGTTGAAAGCCTTTGAAGTTATGAGTAAACTGAAAGATGTCACATGTTCATGGATTAGAAAATTTAATATTGTCAAGATGGTAATACTCTACAAATTGATCTGCACACTAAACCCAATCCTTATCAAAATCCCAACTGGTATCTTTGCAAAATAGACAAGCTGATCCTAAAATTCATATGGAAATTCAAGGGACCCAGAATAGCCAGCAATCTTGAAAGAACAAATTAGAGGACTCCCACTGCCTGATTTCAGAACTTACTACACAACTAAAAAGACTGGTACTGGCGTAAGTATAGACATATGTGTAGCTCAATGGGTAGAATTGAGGGACCAGAAGTAATACCTTACATTTATGGTCAATTGGTTTTCAATGAGGGTGCCAAGACAGTCATAGAGAAAGAACAGTCTTTCCAATAAGTGGTGATAGGACAACTGGTTATTTACTTGCAAAAGAATAAAGCTGGACTCCATATTTCACACCATCTACAAAAATAAATTCAAAATTTATAGGACTATAGACCTAGATGTAAGAGCTAAAACTATACAATTCTTAGAAAAATGATATACAAGTACATTTGAACCTTCAACAACACAGGGACTAGGTGTGCCAGCCCCCGTTGCTGTTGAAAATCCAACAGTGGGATTTGGGGGAATAACTTTTGGGGGAGTAACTTTTGACTCCCCCAAAACTTAATTGTTGTTGACTGGGAGCCTTACTGATAACATAAACAGATTAACACCTATTTTGCACATTGTGTATATTATATATTGTATCCTTACAATAAGCTAGAGAGAAGAAAATGTAATGAAAATCATAAGAGAGAAAGTACATTTAAAGTACCACAGTATATTTATGCATACTGTAAGTTTATGTCATATGTTTATAAGATCATTTGTCAATACATCAATATTGTCTTACATGATACAAACTGTAGATGTTATTAATATATGTATTACAACACTGGACATCAAAAGTGAAAAGATCATGTGAAAAAGAAATTCATATTTATTTATAGATTATAACGATTCATGCATTGATAATGAAGTAGCAGCAATATGATTGCTTTCCGGTAGCTTAGTGTAATCGATACCATTACTTCATGGTAGCCTAACCCATACGCTAATGAAGGCAAAAAATTTTTTATATTCATATTCTTTGTGAATACTTTATATTCACAGTATTACATTCATAAGGTAGTACTGAAAACATTGTTACTTTAAAAAAAAAACACTTGTGATGATAGGCTGATACACAGTTTCTCCAATTATGACAGAGGCATACTGTAACTGTGATGAAATTCTTTGAAAAGCAGTAAGAAAACTAACACTATTAATTTTAGATTAAATATCACTCACCTTTTGCCTATGTAAGGATAGGCTATCCACTTCCATACAAGTCTTGCAAACAGTGTTCTACACAATGAATACTTAGTCAGTGATTATGATGATGACACAAAACATGTCATTTATAGTTCTTGCTATACAGTTACTAGATTTTCTCAGAAAGAAGCACACACACACACACACACACACGCACAACAAATAAACTTAGTAACTGTATGGCATGATGATTTTCACTCATTAATTGGAAGTGGAACACCATCATCTTCATCCTCATCGTCTTCACAATGAGGAAGAGGAAGAGGAGGGGTCGTCTTGCTATCTTAGGGGGCAGAGGCGGGAAAGATGGAGGAGATGGAAGGGGAGGCAGGAGAGGCAGGCATACTCGGTGTAACTTTGTGGAAATACGTAATTCCTGCCGGACTTTTTGCTTTTTCATTTCTCTAAAAATGTTTCTATATGTTTCCAATCCTTCCATCATTTGCTTTAGTATCAGTGCCTGTACCATAGAAGCGTCCATGTCGTAAAGTAAGTCAAAAGCAGTTTTGAGTAATTGGAACCCTTCGGCCAGGTTGCCTAATGTCAGTTTGTGTTCCGGCACTGCCTCTTTTACATCTTCCGGCACTGGTTCAGAAGCACTCATCCCCACTGAGTTGTCTTCTGTTAATTCCTCTGGTGTGTCCATTAGCTCTTGAATTTCTCCAAGATCCATATCTTGAAACCCTTCACTCCCCCCACCCCCGCCCTTCCCCTTTGTTGCCATATCCACAATCTCTTATGATTTCCCTGACTGGCTGTATTGTAAATCCCCTGACGTCATGCACGGCATCTGGACACAGTTTTCTCCAGCAGGAAATTGTTGTTTTGGGCTTGCTGAATTTCACAGCTTTTTCTATAACAGTGATGGCATCTTCAGTGGTGTAATCCTTCCAGACTTTCATGATGTTGTTTTTCATCGAGGTTCTCTTCCATAGCACTGACACCCTTTTCCATTGAGCACTGTGTGTAATGAGCCTTAAAGGTCCTTATGGCCCCCTGATTTAGAGACTGAATTAGAGATGATGGGTTTGGGGACAAGTAGTCCACCTTGGTGCCTTCGGTGTTGAACTCATGGGTTTCTGGGTTACCAGGAGAATTGTCCAAAATCAAAACAACTTTAAAAGACTGTTCCTTATTGGCAAAGTATTTCCTGACTTCAGGAACAAAACATCGATGGAACCAGTCCAGAAAAAGGGTTCTCATTGTTCAGGCTGCCTTGTTGTACAACCAAAACACTGGCTGCTGGTGTTACCTTTTCCCTCCAAGGTTTGGGGGTGAGCAGCCTTATAGATAAGGCTGTTCCTCGGCATTTGCACAGAACAGTAGAGTTAGCCTGCCCCTCCCTGTCTTAAATCCTGGTGTTCACTTTTCTTCCTTAACTAATAAATGTCCTTTGTGACATTTTTTCTTTCCAGAATAGGACACTTTCATCTGCATTAAAAACCTGAGAGGCAGATATGTTTTCTCCTCAATGATTTTCTTCACTGGTCTGCTGATTCTTAGCAGAAGCTGATTCTCCTGGCATGTTGACATTTTCCAAGCCAAATCTTGTAGAAAATTATCAAACCATCCTTTACTGCCATTAAATTCTCCAGCTTCACATCTTTCACCTTCCTCTTACTTTAAGTTGTCATATTACTTTGCTTTTTCTCAAATCATAATAGAGTCTATAAGTAGGCCTTTTCTTACAGCAATCTTGCACCCACATTAAAGCTAGATTTTCAATACAATATAAAAAAGTATTTTACAAAAAGTGCTAAGTTTTCATGCCTGCTGGTGATGTTGCAGCAACGGGTTCACAAATTTCCTTTTATTTTTTTACATGGTTCTAACGCTGGATTAATTTATCTTGAAATGGTGGGCAACTGCAGCTGCAGATCTCAATCTACAGTACATACCAAGTAATTCAAGTTTTTCTTCTAATGTCATGACTTCTTTCCGTGTTGGGAGCACTTCCAGCACCACTAGTGGCACTTTGTATGGATTTCATGGTGTTACTCAAGGTTTGTGGTATTACCATATAAACACAATGAAAAATACATGAGAACCTTGAGAATCACTTGTTACTGCAATACACAATTTACTGGAGAGACAGACTGCCTACGTGGAGATGATGAGCATCATGCATGGCGTTGTAACCAGATTCTCACAACACTTGCTCACCGCAATAGCCATAGGAGGTGACTTCGAAATTATCACAGTAGTTCAGTATGTACTACAGTTAATTTTATGCAGTTTTGATTTAATATTACCTATTTATGTGTTTTTACATTTCTCTCAACTGAATGGCACCAAGTACGGTCTGTGTTTTTGTTCTTAAGTTTTGATAAATTTTAACTTTATATAATTTGTATATATTTTGTGGTAGCACATGATAAAATAAGCTAGTATCTACACGTATTTTTTGCATACATGACACATCTAACTTTTAGGCTATACAATTCACCTGTGAGTTTTTTCAAATTGTCACAAATCTCAAACATTTTTACAATATATTCATTGAAAAAAATCTGCATATAAGTGGACCTGCACAGTTCAAACCTGCACAGTTTCAAGGGTCAGCTGTAAATTTGTATCACCTTGGATTAGGCAGAGCTTTTAAAAATGACACAAAAAACAAAAGGAACAAAAGAAAAATAGCCAAATTGGACTTCATTAAAATTAAAAACTTTTGTGTCTGCAACAACACCGTCAAGAAAGTTAAAAAGTCAATCCTTAAAATTGTAGAAAATATTTGCGAATCATATCTGTTAAGAGGCTTGTATCTAGAAAACATAAAAAAAAATCCTTACAACTCAATAATAGACCACCCAATTAAAAGTGGACAAAGGATCTGAATAGACTTTCTAAATAGACATTTCTGTAAAGAAGTTATACAAATGGCCAATGAACACACGAAAAGATGCTCAACATCATTAGTCATTAGAGGAAGGCAAGTCACAACCACAGTGAGATAGCACTTCACACTCACTAGTATGGCTTTAATTAAGACAATAAAAAGTATTGGCAAGGATGTGGAGAAACAACACTCTCATTCATTGTTGATGGCAATGTAAAATGGTTCAGACAACTTTTGGAGTTACACAATTGCTAAATGTGGAGTTACCACATGACCTAGTAATTCCACTCCTAGATATATATGGCGGAGAAAGGAAAACATGTCCACACAAAAACTGTAATTGAATGTTCTCCATAGCTTTATTCATAATAGCCAGAAATTGGAAACAATCCAAAATGCCCATCAACTGATGACTGGATAAACAACATTTATTCAGCAATAAACAAAGAATAAAGTACTGATACATTCTAGAACATGGATGAACTTTGAGAACATTACGCTAAGGAAAGAAGCCTGTTACAAAATATTACATATTGTATGATTCTATTTATGTGAAGTGTCCAGAATAGGCAAAATTATAGACACAAAGTAGTTTAGTGGTTGCCTGGGCCTGAGAAGGAAAGGGAGAATTCGGGAATGATGTCTAAGTTGTACAGGGTTTTTTTTGGGAGTTCGCTGATTTAAATAGCATTAACAAAAAACCAAATATATGTTGAGCATGTGCTGTATATAAGTAACTGTGCTGAGCTCTAGTAAGATACAGAAGTGATGAAAAGGTTCTAAAAATGATTATGGTGATGGTGGTACAATTCTGTGAACATACTAAAACACAGTAAATTTTAGACTTTAAATGGATGAATTCTATGATATGTACCTCAGTAAAGCTATTACAATTTACCTACCTCTCCAGGAAGATGTGTATCATCTGTCCTCTAGTTTAAGTTTAAGACCATCCCCTTTTACAAGTTTTCACTGAAAAATAGTAATTTGTCAATTTGAGTATTCCTATTTTTCTAATTATATACTTGTAATTATCTTAGTACTTCTGTTGGTTGTGTTTGCCTCTTGGATGTTTGTGTGTAGAGATTATGTCTAATGTCTGTTACCAGCATTAACCATCCCAGTGCTGTACTGATTGATAACATCTGGAAACACAAATGCTCATTAATTATTTAGTGAGTCCTGTTTTTAAGGAACCTTTTAAGATGGTTGCTATTCCTTTTATTCAGTGTGATTCAAATGTACAATGGCTATAAAGTTATGCTTTGTATGGGTTAGAAAACATAATTTACATGTTTTAGGAAAGGATGTGCATAAATTTTTCAAAGTCTTGCAAGCACATACCTATGTATGGAGTTCGCTGATTTAAATAGCATTAACAAAAAACCAAATATTTGTTGAGCATGTGCTGTATATAAGTAACTGTGCTGAGCTCTAGTAAGATACAGAAAATTATTGCAAATATACCTGTTCTTGATAATCTTACAGTTTAATGGAGGTGGGGAGTGATTTCAGAGACAAACGTGAGAAGTTCAGGATTAGCATATTAAGCACTAAAATGAATTTGGGGGCTGTCTGGAAGATTGATGTGGCCAGAGTTGTTCAGAAAATGTTTATGGAGGAATGAGACTTTCAGGTAGACTTGTTAAAAAATTATTCTTGTTTTTAAGGTACGAAACTGAAAACATGAACAACGATACATATTACCAACGTTCAAAGCTGATTTGGCTAGAACTGGAATACAGTTGCCTACAACATATTCCAGAGGAATTAGAAAAGTCAAAATAATGGATAACCGAAAAGAGCCTCCATTCTTCAATGAAGATAACGTGGGACCACTGTACTACAAACTTCCTTTCTATGACACCATGGAGCTCTTCATAGAAACATTGACTGGAACATGTTTTGAGCTGAGAGTTTCACCCTTTGAAGCTGTTATTTCTGTGAAAGCAAAAATTCAGAGATTGGAAGGTACTAGTCTTTTTTTATTTTTAGGATATAAGGATTAAATTTGTTCATCAAGAGTGTATAATAACTTTAACTTTTCAAACAGAGAAAATGTCAAACATACACAGAATTAGAAACTATAGGATAATGAACCCCCATGTACCCTTTACTCAGCTTCAACAGTTATCAATTCATGAGCTTTCTTGTTACCATTTCTGTGTTCCCCCCACCTCATTCCCCTTCCACCAGATTCTTCTGAAGCAAATTCGTGGCATCATGTTAATGGTGTGAAATAATATTTTAAAATAGTTTTTCAGCAGGTTATGATGACTTGCAAATTCTGCCATAATTACCTTACAGTTACTTTTAATGAGCAATAGTAATTGAGTTCCCTTTGAGAATACTTTTTCCTTTTTTAATGTGGAGATTTTCTGAGAAAAGATTTTGGCTTACATTTATATATATTGGAAGTTTCCTCGGGATAGCAGGCACGTTGAATATTGTACATCATCTCTTTTGTGGTTCGTGTATTTGTGAAGTGTCACAAACTACTTTGTGTAAAATTAGTCTTTTACTTTGTACTTAGCAGACTTCTGAAATAAGTGGTATTTGTAATTTATAGTTGTTAAAATCTAGTCTTTACTAGTAGAAAATTACATTGCCCCATATAACACTAAATAGATCTTTGCTTTTCAAACAAGCTGGAACTTGCTTGTAAAGGTAGTAACTAGCATTGCCCTCCAGCCCAGGTTAAGTTCAGAATTGTAGAAGGACGAGGAGGGTTGGAATTTTTATCTGTGTAAATGAAGGATCCTGGTATCTGGGCTTCTGAGTATTTGCTGCTCCTCTAGTAACTAACCTGTATTGAAGTTAGTGGCCAGGTGAGTCCAATGACGGTGTCAGTACATCCAGTAATGGCACATGAAGGTTTTGTCTTCCCAAGTGATCTGGTGAGACATGGAGTCTGAATAGTTTATTTTGGATTTATGCTGCTTTTTTATTTATATGATGGAGTAATAATATCTTTTTAGGAAGAGGAGGGTAAAACCCTCCTGTGCTCTGAATAATTCTATTATTTCCTCCTTTCATGCATTTTGAATAACCCTTGTGCAGCAAAAGCACTTTAGAGACCATCCTATTTAGGCCTCTTAATGTCAGAAGAGTAAACGTGGGCTTAGAGAAGATTAGGGACTTGTCCAGTGGAAATATTTAGTTACTGATTGAGTTAGGACCAGAACCAAGATGTAGGCTTCTTGTCCTCTGCAAGGAAGGTAAAGCAGTGGCTTTGTAGATATTAGACAGTTGAATCCTAGGTTAGACAATCATAAAACAAATACAGTTATTGTGGGGGAGAACGGGGAGAGAGAGAGAGAGAGAGAGAGAGAGAGAGAGAGAGAGAGAGAGAGAGAGGACATACATAAGTTCTCTGGTGTTTCTTCTTATAAGTGTACTGATCCCACCCTGAGGTCTCACCTTCATGACTTCATCTAATTATCTCCCAAAGGCCCATCTCCAAATAGGATCACATTTGGAATTCAGGTTTCAATATACCAATTTGCGGACGGACACAGTTCAGTCCATAACACCCACCACTAGTGGTCAGTAGCTTAATTCCTATGCCCATTCTTCATCCTCATACCCTTCACCCCTTCCTTTCCTCTTATTCTCCATACTTTCTTGTAACTTTTTTTAAAATTAGTTTCAGGTGTACAAAACAATGTCATAGTTAGACATTTATACCCCTCACAATTCCCCTCCCCCAATCTACTACCCCTCTGACGTCGTATACAGCTGTTACAATTCCGTTGATTATATTCCCTATGCTGTACTCCACTTCCTGTGACCATACATATATTAAATTATAGTTGACATCCATTGTTATTCAGTTTCAGCCTCAGGTGTACAGCACAGTGGTCAGGCATCTACACTGTCCCTAAAGTGGTCTCCCTAATAAGACAAGTGTCCATCTGACACCCTACAAAATCTTTACAACATTATTGATTATATTCCCCAAACTGTCTTTCCTATCCCCGTGGCAATATTGTGGCTACCAATTTGTGCTTTCTCCCTCATCCCCACCCCTCTCACATCTAGCAACCATCAGTTTTTTCTCTGTATTTCTGAGACTATTTCTGATTAGTTTACTCATTTATTCTGTTCTTTAGATTCCACACGTAAGTGAGATCATATGGTATTTGTCTTTCTCCGTCTGACTTATTTCACTTAGCATAATACCCTCTGGGTCCGTCCATATTGTTGCAAATGGTAAGATTTCATTCTTCTTTATGGCTGAGTAATACTCCATTGTATAAATGTACCACAGTTTCTTAATCCAGTCGGCTACCGATGGGCATTTCGGTTGTTTCCATGTCTTGGCTATTGTAAATAGTGCTGCGATAAACATAGGGGTGCATATATTTTTTCGAATTAGCAATTTAGATTTCTTTGGATAGATGCCTAGGAGTGGAATTGCTGGGTTATAAGGTAGTTCCATTTCCATTTTTTTGAGATACCTCTATACTGATATCCATAGTAGCTATACCAATCTGCAATCCCACCAACAATGCACCTTTTCTTTACAGCCTCACCAGCACTTGTTGTTTGCTGTTTGTTGATGATAGTCATTCTGACTGGGGTGAGGTGGTATATCATTGTGGTTTTTATTTGCATTTGTCTAATGATTAGTGAGGTTGAGTATCTTTTCATGTTTGTTGTGCCATCTGTATGTCCTCTTTAGAGAGATGTCTCTTCATGTCCTCTGCCCATTTTTTTTTTTTTAAAGATTTTATTGGGGAAGTGGAATAGGACTTTATTGGGGAAAAGTGTGTACTTCTAGGACTTTTTTTTTTTCCCAAGTCAAGTTGTTGTCCTTTCAATCTTAGTTGTGGAGGGCGCAGCTCAGCTCCAGGTCCAGTTGTCGTTGCTAGTGGCAGCGGTTGCAGCCCACCATCCCTTGCGGGAGTCAAACCGGCAACCTTGTGGTTGAGAGGGTGTGCTCCAACCAACTGAGCCATCCGGGAGCTCAGCGGCAGCTCAGCTCAAGGTGCCGTGTTCAATCTTAGTTGCAGGGGGCAGAGCCCACCATCCCTTGTGGGATTCGAGGAGTTGAACCGGCAACCTTGTGGTTGAGAGCCCACTGGCCCATGTGGGAATGGAACCAGCAGCCTTCGGAGTGAGGAGCATGGAGCTCCAACTGCCTGAGCCAGTGGGCCGGTCCATTTTTTAATTGGATTGTTTGTTTTTTTGGTGTTGAGGTGAATGAGTTTTTTAATAAATTTTGGATGTTAATCCCTTATCAGATGTATCATTGGCAAATATCTTCTCCCATTCAGTAGGATGCCATTTTGTTTTATTGATGATTTCCTTTGCTGTGAAAAAACTTTTGAGTTTGATGTAATACCATATGTTTATTTTTCCTTTTACTTCCCTTGCTCGAGGCGATATATCAGTAAAAATATTACTAAGGATAATGTCTGCAAATTTACTTCCTATATTTTCTTCTAGGAGTTTTATGGTTTCAGATCTTCTTTCTTGTAACTTCTTGCAGCTCATGGGCAGTGACAATCATTCTATTCTTCAGCAGGCTTCAAGAGGGCATCCATCATGAAAAAATCAATTTGAATCCTTTCCTGGGTGATCTTTCTATTTCTACTGGAAGGAAGACATTTCTTCTGTCAGGAAGACATTTGGGGCTAACGTGGTGGGTAAGACTCTCCAAAACAGAGTGATATGGAGTAGGGAGAGGTGACACTGCTTGGTTTAATCCTTAGGGGAAATGGTTGCTCTGCCGGATGGTTTTTCCTTTTAGGCAGCCTTTGGTAAATTCAGAACTAGAACCCAGTGGGGGATGGAAAGGTTGATGGAGGGGACTGTGGAGGAAGGGCTGAAGGAGTGTTCTGGAGGAGGAATGATGAGGCTGTAATGAGAAAGGAGCAGTACTTACAGGGGGCTTTCAGTGGGCCTGGAAGGCATGGGAGCACTGACTTCAGATTACTTACTGAGGAAATTACTTAACCCTCTCTTTCCCTCAATTTTGCTCATTTTCTTTTATTTTATTTTTTATTTTTTGAAAGGAGGGCACAGCTCACAGTGGCCCATGCAGGGATCGAACCGGCAACCTCGGTGTTGTCAGCACCACGTTCTAACCAATTGAGCTAACGGTCACCCCATTTTGCTCATTTTAAATGGGAATAACAATAATACCTGTCTCAAGAGTTGTTCTTAGGATTATCTGAGTTGATAAATGTAAAGTGTTTAGCAGAGCATCTGTGTTCATTATCAGGGAGAAATAGTTTGTGGAGACAGCACAGTATGTATCTGAGAATATAAGAGCTGTGCCCTTGGGAGGAGATGTAATCTAGCCCTCCGAGTTTCTAGAGAAGGCCAATTATTTGAAGCTTGTCATTACCTAGAGCAGTAGTCTGCAAAGGAGAGTATATATATTGCTCAGAGGATGTGAAACACAATCTAGTGGAATTTGGAAAGAAAAAAACATGTGCCAAGAAATGTAAGGGATTGTTGTCATTTGTTCTTTATTTCCATGGGCAGTGGATTCTCTGGACTGGCCATCTATGGTAATTGGCATTAGTGCTCTCTAATAAAGACTTCTCTGAATGGGATAGTATTGTTTTCCTGGCCCTCTTCTGCATAGGTGAGTCCCTATTATTAGTTCTGGCCAATGAGCTATGAATGGGAAGTTTCTATCAGCCTGCGTCCCTGAGTGATTATAGTGAGCAGATCCCTGGCTGATATGCAATGGACATGTAACTTGAGCAAGAAGGAAATCTTTGTTTTAAGCCACTGACATTTTAGGGTGGTTTAGGGTAGGTTCAGCATAACCTATAGGTAACCCCTGTATAACACGGTTGTTAGATTCTGAAAAAAATGCTGTGTTATGTGAATCCATATTATATGAAACAAAGAACTAGTACAAAAAAGGGGGTTAGGTTCCAAAAATTAAAAAACATACTATTATATTTTTATAATTAAGAGAAATATCTTTATTAAAGCAATTTTCACCAAAAGTATAATAAAAGTATAATAATGTTTTCTTCTTCATCACTACTAAGCACCATTTTTTTTTTTAAGATTTTTTTTTTTTTTAATTGGGGAAGGAGTGAGTACAGGACTTTATTGGGGGAACAGTGTACTTCCAGGAGTTTTTTCCAAGTCAAGTTGTTGTCCTTTCAATCTTAGTTGTGGAGGATGCTGTTCAGCTTCAAGTTGTTGTCCTTTCACTCTTAGTTGTGGAGGGCGCAGCTCAGTTGCCGTTGCTAGTTGCAGGGGGCACAGCCCACCATCCCTTGTGGGAGTCAAACCGGCAACCTTGTGGTTGAGAGGGTGCACTCCAACCAACTGAGCCATCCAGGCGCTCAGCGGCAGCTCAGCTCAAGGTGCTGTGTTCAATCTTAGTGCAGGGGGCGCAGCCCACCATCCCTTGCGGGACTCGAGGAATTGAACTGGCAAACTTGTTGAGAGCCCACTGGCCCATGTGGGAATTGAACCGGCAGTCTTCGGAGTTAGGAGCATGGAGCTCTAACCGCCTGAGCCACCGGGCTGGCCTAAGCACCATTTTTTGACAAGATATCTTCATCCTCCTAACTTAATACTCAACGAACAAAATGGATTTAAAATTCTAATAAATTTTAAAACTCTGCAGTCAAATCTGATACGACATCCATGCTCTAATGAAAAATTTCAAAGGAGATATCTTTTGCTCTTAAAATCTTTTATTATGTTCCATGTTATTCGGGGATTTACCTAATTTCAAATGAGATATTGTCAAGCTGTGTGTCCTATGGGGTGTCTGGTCCCGCTCCCCACATAAGAATGCAGAATATGGTGAGGCCAAAAAGGAACACCCACGGAGCCATAGGTAGGGGAGTCATACCACTATATTCTCTCTGGTGGCTGGGTGAGACACATGCAGTAGCAGCCACACGATCCGCATACCGCCATTCACTTCTCTGCCTGCCAACCAACCAACCAATCAACACAGCCCCACAGTTACATTAGTAGCCAATTGGCTAACTGGTTACAGCTAATGGCCAACCAGTCACAGTTGATGGTCATTTACTACCTGAGCCAGCACCTCCCCTCGCGAGGCCGAGAGCCTCTGGGCTCTCTGGAACTCTGTCCCCACACTCCACCCCTCCAAGGTCTTGCCTCACAATCTACGCGACAAGCGTCTTCCGTGAGGGGCCCTGTGCCTTCTCCAATTCCAAAATTGTATGACCAATTTCCTCCTGTCCTCCTGGCAGGTGGTACTGTCACACTGTAACCACATGCCGGGCTGCGGCAACACTTGAGGAGGGTGGTGAGCATGCCAACGTGTCAACCACTTTCACCACACCCATATGGAGATGGAATTCTTCCACCGACGTCTGTAAACTGAGGCCGTGTAGCACGTCCACTCCTAGAATATATTCTGGAACGGGGGAGACATACTCCTTGTAGGTACGGGGTGGGGGGGGATGCCTTCCTATACCCAGTGGTAAGGAAACAGCTTTTACCATCACTGTCTTTCCCCCATAGCCATCAATGCAGATTGCTTGTCCCATAAACATAGCCATCTGGGTTCCCATAAACAAGACTGCAGTCTATGCCAGTGTCAACTAGAGCCAAAACCCTCCGCACATTAGAAGGGGACCAATGTATGAACAGTTCCACGTGGAGCCTCCGGTCCCCGCTCATCCACTCTGACCGGGTACCTTGGCCCCACCCCTAATCAAGCTGAAAGGAGTCAGCCTCAAGCAGCCACATGAAGTCCTGGACGGACACAAGTCACGCTTTCCCAGACTTCTCCTTTAGGCTTCTCCGGAATTGCTGTTCCGGATGCAACTGTTTCCAAAGTTCCAACAGGAGTGCATTGGATTGTCGGTCTATTTTTTCCCCATCAACCCCTGCTGCCACGAGATCACGCCACATCTGCGTGTGTGTCACTCTCAGGCCCGCGACCTTGCCCCCTTACTTTTGATTTGGGCTTCCAGGTCTCAACTTCCCGGACCTCGTGTCTTAACTTCCTTTGCCACAGTCTTTCAACATCCCCTAGGGTGGTCAGGGCAATTGTAACTTCATGGATCCGCCGCCCCACATAGGGCCCAAGAATGGCAACCAAGGATCCAAAAGCACTTGCAGGGGCAGTATCCCAAACCAGATTTCTCATGCTGGTTGTAAAATGCTCGTCATCTGGGCCCCCCCCCCCCCCCCCCCCGCTTATTAGGGTTGAACATAGCATGTCTCATACCCACTTCACAGATAATTTGAGTAAGTTCAGTATACGATTGCCATTTACTCACAGTGTCTGGCAGCTCGCCAGCCTCTCCTCATACTGTTCATACCGCAGCAGTGAGCCACTCCATTAGAGTGTGGTTGCCCTGGTCTTGGGCCAACCTATGGCAATTCTGTAACCTTTGTCGCAGGCACCTATGCACCATCATGGAAGCCAGCTTTTCCATTTCACCTGGGGAGCAGAGAATGTTGTCAGCTCCCTCATCCCATAAACGTAGTAGCCAAGCTGAGACTGGCTCTCCAGGGCGCTGTCGGCACCACCTCCCCAGCTCCTGCAGCTCAGTGGGAGTGTAAGGCGTGTAGGTTTGCCCCCGGGGCCCAAAGGTTGCTCATGCTTTACCTTTTGCTTCAAGATTGGCTGGGCTTGGGGGTTGAGAACTACATTGTCTCCACTCATGTCATCCGCCTCTGCCTCAAAGTCTCCACTGTGGGGCTCCTCCTCTAACAAGTGGACCCGAGCTTCCATCGCCTCCCACTGGGACACCTGGTCCAGCACCTGTGCTATTCCAGCAAGCGCTTCCTCCAAGTATGATGCACTAGGGTGAGAACCTCCTCCAACCAACGGTCCCCAGCTTCCAACGCCTCCCCCCAGGGCTGCTGATTCGGCACCTGAGCTATTTCATTAAGCGTGTCCTCCATGTTACGACACAAGGCGGTGAGGAACACCCAGCCTACACGGCCAGCTGTACCCTTCCTTTGCCTCCTTCAGCAACCACTCAGCCAGAACCTGCAGGGCCCTCTCCATGCTGGCCGGAGAGCCGTCCGTGTCCTCCCCCCCCTCCTCGGGGGTCCAACTTCTGAGAACTGTGGCTACCACATACCACACACTATGTGGGGGCCAGCTCTTTTCCTGCCCAGAATCAAACGCCATTCCTACCTGGTCGGAATCTTGCTCGCAGCTCCAGGTGTCCATTTGGGTGGAGGCCTCAGTGCAAGATGTCCGCAACTCTCAGAGCCTACAGCAGCAGCAGATTACCAAAAGGAAGGTGACGCCTTGTATGGCCAAGAGGGTGGTGTGCCGTCTGGAGGTTTGAGTCTCCCTAGCAGACCGCGCCTCCCGTTCCCGGCGCAGCTCCTCACAGGTCTCCTGAAGCTGAGTTTTCACACGCTGGAAAGCTTCGCCAGACACCATACCCTGCTCACTGCACCATTTGTCATGCTGTGTGTCACGCGGGGTCTCTGGTCCTGCTCCCCACATAAGAACGCAGGACATAGTGAGGCCAAAAAGGAACACCTCGGAGCCATAGGTAGGGGAGTCATACCACTATATTCTCTCTGGCAGCCGGGCGAGACACACGCAGTAGGATCCACATGATCCACAGTCTGCCATTCACTTCTCTGCCTGCCAACCAACCAACCAATCAATGCAGCCCTGCAGTTATATCAGTAGCCAATTGGCCAAACGGTTACAGTTGACGGCCAACCGGTCATAGTTGATGGTCATTCACTACCTGAGCCAGCACCTCCTCATGTGAGGCTGAGAGCCTGGAAACTGCTCTCTGGGACTCTATTTCCTAGATATCTTTTACTCTTAAAAGCTCTTATTACTTTCCGTGTTATTCGGGGATTTCCCTAATTTCAAATGAGATATTTTTTGCTCTTAAAAGCTCTTATTACACTCTGTGTTATTTGGGAATTTCTCTAATTCTCAAACCATGTTAGAGTGAAACCGTGTTCTAGGATGCCATGTTGTACGAGGGTTTTCCCAAATTCTCGAACCATGTGAGAGCGAAACAGTCTTATAGAAGTGCCGTGTAATACGGGGGTTATCTGTACTTTATTCTGACTGATACAGTACCACATAGGGATCTATTTTTTTTCACTATATAGATAATTGGTTATCTAAAACCACTTACTGAATTAGTTTAATCTTTTCTAATTTCATATCTGTCGTGTATTACATTTTTATTTATATAGCTCTTTGATCTGATCTTTATCTAGCTCTATACCAATATTATACTGTCTTATTTATTATAATATAATTTATAAGTTTTGATAGCTGGTGGTGTCCATTCAAATAAAAGATTGTTATGTCTCTTTGGAGAATTGACTCCTTTATCATGTAATGCCTCTCTTTATCCCGGATAACTTTCCTTGCTCTGAAATCTGCTCTGTCTACAATTAATTTAGCTATTCCAGCTTTCTTTTGGGTAGTGTTAGCCTGACATATCTTTCTTCATCCC
Source organism: Rhinolophus ferrumequinum (assembly GCF_004115265.2). NCBI lineage: Eukaryota > Metazoa > Chordata > Mammalia > Chiroptera > Rhinolophidae > Rhinolophus > Rhinolophus ferrumequinum. The sequence goes on from NC_046299.1 coordinate 64,718,156, forward strand.
TTTATTTTTTCCCCCCATCTTTCTTGAGGAATAATTGACAAATAAAATTGTATGCATTCTTATTCAGTTAGCTCTCCATATCTGTGGGTTTTGCATATGCTGATACAACCAACTGGGGATCTAAAATAGTGTTTTCAATCTGTGGTTGGAAATCCGTGGATGCGGAGGTATAGCTGTATGCATCGTTTTATGCCATTTTATATTAGGTTGGTGCAAAATATTGCGGTTTAAGAGGTTAAAAATAATTGCAAAACCCGCAATTACTTTTGCACCTACCTAACATAAGGGACTTGAGCATCCACAGATTTTGGTATCTGAAGGTGGTCCTGGAACCAGTCCCCTGTGGATACCGAGGGATGACTGTACTTTTAATTTATATGTCTTTATCTGTAAGTGGATTTCTTTTAGACAACACTGTAGTTGGGTCTATTTTTGATCCAGTTTGATGATCTCTGTCTAATTCATTGTTTTATTTAGGCAATTATATTTAAAATGATTATTCATATAGTTGGATTAATAACTACCATGTTTGTAAGTTTTCTATTTGTTGCCCGTGTACTTTGTTCCTATTTTTGTTTTATACTCTTTTCTGCCTTTTATGGTTTTAACTGATCATTTTATATGCTTCTATTTTCCCTCCTTTCCTATCATCAGTTACACTTTTTAAACTTTTTTGGGGGGTTGTGCTAGAGTTCGCACTATACATTTAGAGCTAATCCAAGTGTACTTTCAAGTTATACGTCTTCACAGGTATTGCAATTATCTTATAATAACTAAATATTCCTAATTCCCCCTCTTCTCCCTGTATCATTGCTATCATTCATTTCACTTATAAGTCATTATCATCTATACATTGTTATTACTATTATCTTGAACAAACTGTTATCTGTTAGATCAATAAGAGTCAGAAAACTAATCAAAGTTTTTATTTTACCTTCATTTATTTCTTCTTTGATGATCTTTCTTTTTTTATGTAGATCTGAGTTTCTGACATATTTTCCTTCTCTCTGAAGAATTTCTTTTAACATTTCTTGCAAGACAGGTGTACTGGCAACAAATTCCCTCAATTTTGTTTATCTGAGCAAGTCTATTTCTCCCTACTTTTGAAGGATAATTTCATAGAGTATAGAATTCTAGGTATTTTTCTTTCAACACTTTATATTTCACTCTACTCTCTTGTTGCTTACAGGATTTCTGATGAGAAGTTCCCTGTAATTATTATCCATGTGTTTTTCCTTCTGGCTTCTTTAAAGATTTTCTATTTGTCTTTGCTATTCTGCAGTTTGATATAATATGTCTACGTGGAGATTTTTAAATTTTATTCAGTTCGGTGTTCTCTGACCTCTTCCTGATCTGTGCTTTGGTGTATCTCATTAATTTTGAAAAATACTGGGCCATTATTACTTAAAATCTTTCTTCTGTTCCATTTTCTCTTTCTTCTAGTATTCCAATTATACCTTTTGAAATTTTCCCACAGTTCTTGAATGTTCTGCTTTTTTTCTTTCTTTTTCCTCTTTACATTTAAATTTGGGAAGTTTTATTGACATTTCTTTAACCTTGTCTGCTAGTGAGCAAACCCATCGGAGGCATTTTTCATTTCTGTTAGTGTTTTTTATCTGTAGTATCTACTTATACTTTCTTATAGTTTCAGTCTCTGTGCCTATATTACCCATCTATTTTATCTTGTCTACTTTTCCATTAAATTTCTTAGTATATTAATCATAGTTATTTTTATTTCCCTGTCTGATAATTTCAAAATCTCTGTCATATATGAGCCTGGTTCTGATGTTTGTTTTGTTTCTTGAGATTGCATTTTTTCTTGTCTTGTAGCATGCTTTGTAATTTTTTGTTGAAAGCTGGATATACTGTATCAGTTAATGGTAACTGAGGTAAATAGGCCTTTAATGTGAGCTTTTATATTAAACTGGCTAGGAGTTGGGCTGTGTTTAATGTTTATTGTAGCTGTAAGTAACAGAGACTTCAAATTCCTCTAGTTTCCTTGTTTTTTCTCCCCTGTTGTCTTTGGATTTTCCTAAGAACAAGTCTGTGTCTTGTAGCTCTTTCACTTGTAATCCACCGTTGTTACACTAGAGCCCTGTTAGTGTGGTCGTAAAATATTGGGGGAAGGAAACTACCTATAACCGTTGATTAAATCTCAGTCTTTTAGTGGGCCTGTGTCCCTGGGTTGTGACCTTCAATATATTTCTTAGATTCTCCCCTACCCCTCCCCATAATCACTTAAGTAAGATAGGAAAACTAGAGGGATCTGGAATCACTGAAATGCCCTTCCCCCAGGGCATTTACAGGGCTCTGGCTCTGGTAAAGTGATAGGCCTTTATTATGGAGAATGCTCTGAGCTTTTTCATAATATTTATGTTTCCCCTCCCTCTACCTGAGTTACAAAGGGATCTTTCTTGATTCTTGACAGTGAGAACCTGATGTTGTTTCTAGTGATAAAACTCTGAAAGGAATGGGAGCTCCCCCAAGACTGTAGCCCCCAGGAATTCCCCAGTCTCACGCTCATCCATCTGCAGCCTCCACCAGATCATCCAAGTGACCACTGAGGTGTTCCTTTCAGCTTATGTCTCTAGTCTGTTTCTGCGTCATGTAAGCAGATCTTGGTTGTAACTCTCTGGATTTGCCCATTCTGTAGATTTTGGGCTTATGGTTTGCCCTTCTACTTCATTTACTGATGGCTCCAAGTAAAGTTGTTGGTTTTCAGTTTGTTCATCTTTTTTCTTGTTGTAAGGTTGGGGGTGGCAATTTAAAAGCTCTTTACATGTTGTAGCTGAAACTGGAAGTCTGAACTTTGTTTTTAATGTGACCATTTATGATTTAATATTTCCTTTTGTTACCGGAATCCTAGCTGCTACATTGCTGGAGGGTGGCCCTCCTTGGCATGGTGTCTAGGTTCTTGGCGTCTTGAGCAAAGAATTGAACAAAACACGGAAATAAAGTGGTGAAAGAACAGTTTATTAGAAGAAAAAGTACACTCCAAAGAGGTAGGAATGGGCCTGAGAAGAAGGCAGTGGCTGAAGGGCCCATTATTAGAAGAGAAAGTATACTTCAAAAGGATAGTAGGGGGGCCTGAGCAAAGGTGTGGCTCAAAAGGCTCAAAAGGTGCTGACTGGCAAGGACTTGGAGTTTTTATCCCTTTTTTCTCTAGAATGGGCTGTTCCTCTCCAGGTGTGGGACCACTTGATTGACACCTGTGATTGACAAGAGGCTATTACTTCATCTTTTCAGACTGCACATGTTCCTTCCCAGAATTCAGTCTGTTATAATGATATTAATGAACTTCCGGGCATGTGTATGATGTTATAATGATGGTATAATGAAGCCCAGGTGAAATGAAGGTCGTTGTGGACTTTACTGTGCAGGTGTGAGTGACCGGTTTAATCTAGTTGGGTATTTTGTACCCATTTGTTTCCTTATAGCAGTAGATAATTATAATGAAAAGGGTAAGTTTTGGGCAGTCGCATTCTGTGGGTTGTGTTGGACATGCAGGAATGTAGAGACACAATGCCTGTCTCTAACTACCTGCTTTGTCTTCCCCTGGAGAGATGTGATCCCCATAAAATCTCTATGGGAAGTTGAGGGACAGGAGGTCTTTTCTTCTGTATTTGCTTCCTGCTGGGCAGGGGTGTAGAGATGTCCCTACCTATTGGGGGATTCACGGAACTCTCATCCTATCTGATCTTAGATGAGAGGAAGGGCTCTCGAGATCTGCCTGGAAGACCATGTTGGCTTCCTTGGTTGGAACCGGTAATCTTGTTGGGGTATCATCTGTATCCCCAAGGCCCCTGAATAAGGAAAAATAGATTTTAATTAATAAATTTAAAAGTGTTGGTCTAATGAGCAGAACTCAAAGCTATTGATGTAAGGTGGCTACGTGATGGAAAGTCCATCAGCTCTGTGGAGCCTGTGGCCATTCAACCGGTCATTCAGGTGGTGTTAATTGTCCAGGAGATGGGCCCAGAATGGGTTAGAAAGAACATTGGGCTTCAATGATTACAATCGAAAAGTGTAAATAAGCTGATTTACAAAATAATTAAAAGGCGGGGAGGGAGATGTAGGAGCTAAGAAACTGGGGAAAAGGAAACTTAAAGAAAAGGAAACTTAAAATCCTTAGAGGAAAGAAAAACTGTGTTAACTATATCCTACAAGTTTTTAAGTTGAATTTAATTGTCATTAAATTCTAAGTGTTTGTTTTGTCAAAAATATTTATTTTATCATTTAAAAAATTATGGTAGAGACTCTGCAACCATAGAAATATATAGGATTAGATAGATTCGATCACTTTTTGTAATTTATACACGTTCCCAATATTCTAACTAATACTATTGAACATGTTTTCATTTTTCTCTAAGTCTAAGAAACTATCTCCATTTTTTTATAAAGGTATAATTTACGTATTGTAAAATTCACCATTTTTAGTATTGTGTTAGTTTGGTATGGCTGCCATAGCAAGGTACTACAAACTGGGTGGCTTAAAGAACAGGAATTTATTATTTCAGAGTTCTAGAGGTTAGAAGTCCAAGATCAAGGTATTGGCACTGTTGGTTCCTTCTGAGAGCTCTGAGAGAAAATCTGTACCATGCCTTTTGCCTAGCTTTTGGTGGTTTGCTGTCAGTCTAGGCCTAAGATGACAACATACAATCTTCAAGAACAGGCAGTAGAGCAGACATTTCTTCCAAAAGCATCTTCTAATCTCAGATGACCCCATAGCTTGAGACAAAGGGGAAAGGAGAGAGAATCTGGTACCTAGGCACAATGAGAAGTTAGCTCAGAGATAAATTATTTGTTTCTCAAACCCCAGAACTGTAATGTTTGTGGTTGTTTTGTTTTGTTTTCCCACCTACTTTCTGGTAGTGCCAGATGCTCTAGTCCAGCCATTGTAGTCAAGATGTTCTAGCATCATCTTGTGTATTTCTTGCCCTGTCAGAATCAGCCATTTCTTTGAGGAGCCCTCGTTCCTTTTATTGGAGTATAGTATTAGAAACCAAGATCTGGGTATGACAATTGACTTTTTAACCACAATAATAGAAACTAGTAGACAGTGGAATATTATTTTCACAGTGTTGAGAGAAATAACAATCTCTACCTAGAATTGAATTTATCTTTCTTTCAAAGATGAGGACAAAATAAAGACATTCCCGGAAAAAACAAAACTTGAATTTCTTAACAATTTCTTGCTAAAGGAATTTCTGAAGGATATATCTTAGAAGGCAAATGATTCCTAAAGGAAATTGATGATGCAAGGTGGAATGGTTATCAAAATGGCATATTTATGGAGGAATCTAAATAAGCATTTACTTAATAAAACAATAATATATGAAGGTTTGAAAAAAATTGATTTAAAATCCTGGTAACAATGACATATAAGTCAAGGTGGAGTTTGTAATGAGAGTGCAAAGGCTCTTACTAGTATTGTTTATGAAGAGGGCAAAGACGTGATTAGCTTTAGACTTTATTTTGTTAAATGTGATCACTTAAATTTCTAGAGTAATCACTAGAGATTAGAAATAGAGTTATGTAATTTCCAAATGATAGAAGTACTTTACCTTCTTCTATCTGAATTAATAATACACATAAGAGTCAGGAAATTAAAGCAGGACAATTAGAAAGCACAAAGTAAGATAATAAAAATGAACAGAAATATATCAGTAATTCCAATAATGTAAAATGGATAAAGCTCTCTAATTGAAAGACAACTGATAGAGTACTTTTTTAAAAAGTCCATACGAAATACTGTTTATAAGAGACCTAATCTGAAATATAAGGACCCCAAAATGTTGAAAGTAAAAGGATTGAAAAAGACATACCAGTTTAGTATTAACCTGAAGAAAGTTAGTGTTTCTATATTAGTAAAGTTATTATGTAAAATACATTTTAAGGTGAAACATGGAAAAACCATTTAGAAGGATAGTCATAGTAGTCTTGTTGGTAATGTCAAAATTCTAGAAACAACTCAAATGAGTACACTAGAATGGATAAATTGTCGTATATGTAAATATATTTGTTGTTGTCATGCCAGGTGGCAGGCGGGGTCTCTGGTTCCGCTCCCCACGTAGGAACGCAGGACATGGTGAGGCCAAAAAGGAACACCCACGGAGCCATGGATAGGGGAATCATACCACTATATTCTCACTGGCGGCTGGGTTGACACAGGCAGCAGGAGCCACACTATCCACAGCCTGCCGTCCACTACTCTGCATTCCACAACCCACACTCCGCCGTGCTAACTGCAATCCGCGCTTGCCAGTCACCATCTTCTTGCTAGCCCCCTCTCCCCCCATTTTCTGCTAGCGTAGCCATGGCAGTTATATTAGTGGCCAATGGCTCACTGGTTACAGATGATGGCCAACTAGCCACAGCTGATGGCCATCCAATCACAGTTGATGGCCATTTACTACCTAAGCCAGCACCTTTCCACGTGAGGCCGACAGCCTGGAAACTGCACTCCTGGCTCTGTCCCCACAGTCATATACTGGAATTGAATTCTAAGGAATAGATTACAATAGGGAAAACTAATGGAATAATAGTTTCATGCGTGACATGGGTACATGAACAACAATAGTGTATAAAAAAGCAAATCATAGAGGAACACACACACTATGATTTCCCTTATATAAAGATCAAGAATAAGGAAGGAACAGAGAAGAACTACAAAAACAATCAGAAAACAATAAAATGGCAAAAACTACAACCTACCAGTAATTACTTTAAATGTAAATGGACTAAATGCTCCAATCAAAAGACATAGGGTCACTGAATGGATAAAAAAAGGAAGACCCTTCTATATGCTGAATACAAGAGATTGAATTCAGATCAAAAGACACACAGACTAAAAGTAAAGGGATGGAAAAAGATATTTCATGCAAATGGAAACAAAGCAAAAAGCTGGGGTAGTGATATTTATATCAGACAAAATCAACTTTAAAACAAAAGCTGTAGCAAGAGCCAAAGAAGGGCATTTCATAATGATAAAGAGATCAATCCAATAAAAGGCTATAACTCTTATAAAGATTAAAAAAAGGCAAAAGAAACAATACCACATAGTGAAATAAAGCAGTAGCAATAACAATAGCAAAAGGCAGAGGAATGATTCACAGCGGATTTAGAATGGTCATTACTCCTGGGTGGAGGTAAGAGGATGCAGCTGAGAAGCATGGAAGAGTGTTTTTTCTTTATATGCTTGTTAACACTTGGTGTGGTCAATTTTTTTAATTTTAGTCTTTCTAATAGGCATGTAGTAATATCTCATTGTGGTTTTAATTTCCCTAATGACTAATGATATTGAAGATCTTCATGAGTTTATTTTCCATCCGTATATATTCTTTGTTGAAGTGTGTATTCAACTCTTTTACCCATTTTTTTTTAAATTGGGTTATTTGTTTTCTTATTGTTGAGTTTTCAGAATCTTTATATGTTTTAAATATGGGTCTTTAATCAGATACATACATGTTTTGCTGAGATGTTCTTCCAAGCTGTGGCTTGTCTTTTTATTCTCTTAACAGTGTTTTTTTGAAGAGTAGAAATTTTAATTTTGCTAAACTCCAACTTATCAAAAAAAATGTTTTTAAGGATACAGATGTCATATCTAAGAAATCTTTGACTAATCTGAGGTCACAAAAATTTTCTTCTATATTTTCCTCTAAAAGTTCAGTTACATTGATTTTTTTTAAAATACATTTTTTAAATTAAAGTTTATTGGGCTGACAATAGTAAAGTTACATAGGTTTCAAGTGTACAATTCTGTAATACATCATCTATATATCACGTTCACGACCCAGAGTCAGCTCTCCTTCCATCACCATATATTAATATTTGATCCTGTTTAAAAATAATGTTTTATTTTTCTATTATAGTTGACATACAATATTATATTCGTTTCAGGTGTACAACATAGTGATTAGACATTTATATACCTTATGAAGTGATCACCTTAATAAATCTAGTACCCATCTGGCACCATACATAGTTATTACAATATTATTGACTATATTCCCTATGCTATAATTTATATCCCCGTGACTATTTTGTAACTACCAATTTGTACTTCTTAATTCCGTCCCCTTTTATACCCATCCCTCCCAACCTTCCTTCTATCTGTCAACCATCAAAATGTTTTCTGTATCTATGAGTTTGTTTCTGTTTTTTTATTTATTTATTTTGTTATTTGGTTTCCACATGGAAGTTAAATCATACAGTATTTATCTTTCTCTGTCTTATTTACATTAATTGATTTTTAAAATATTAGACCAGCATTCTTGGAATTAACCTTTGTTCATTGTTTTATTTTTTTCTTAATATGTTGTTGAATTCTGTTTGCTGAAACTTTGTGTAGTATATTTGTATCCGTGTTAATGAAGGATATTGGTTTTATCTTGTTATGTCTTTGTCTAGTTTTGGTATAAGGTAATACTGTCATCATGGAATGAATGGGACTATTCCTTCTGCAATTTTTTTTTGGAAGAGAGTAGAATTGGTATTATGTTTAATAATGTAGGGCTATTCAAGTTACCTTGTTCTTCTTGAATGAGCTTGGGTAGCTTTTTTCAAGGATTTTGTTAATCAGTTGTTGAATTTTACTGGGATAGTTTATAATATTCCCTTATTATCCTTTCAATATCTGTGTAACCTGTAGTGATGTCTCCCCTCTCATTCTTTTTTTTTTTTTTTCCTAAGCTAAACTAGCAAGGAAGACTTTATTTTAGACTTGTAATAGCGGAGACAGATCAAACTCAACTCTGCTGGAACCGAGATGGGGGGATTTGTAAGTCCCTAAATGAACTAGTGGGCAAGGACTCCAGCAGGGAGGCGGTCCGTCAATGCGATTAGGTCATCTGTGTTTGCGAATTATCCCTTCTGGAAGATAGTCTTTTACCCTCCCACAGAGACTGAGAGATAGAGGCCTTATATCCTTGTATGATTACATTTCTACGGGATGGCTTCTGGGTCCTTGAGAGAGACATTCTTGAGCTGTACAACCACCAAAGCCTGGGAAAAGTTTTGCATCTTGAAGAGGCAGATTAAAAAAAGATTATGTAAGGTGCCAGATGGGTACTGGACTTATCGGGGGGAATCACTTCATAGACTGTGTAGATAGATGCCTGACCACCGCGCTGCACACCCGAAGCTGATGTAGGGTAATATTGAATGTCAACCACAATTAAACATCTATCTATCTGGTCATAGGATGTAAAGTACAGCATAGGGAATACAGACTTAGGGAATACCCCCGCCAAGTCTGCCATCCATCCATATACAATGTCAGATGGGTAGTAGACTTGACCCCTCTCATTCTTAATACTGGTAATTTGCATGTTCTTTTTTTTAAAATGAGTTTTATCAACTTTAAAACTCTTTTTTCTTGTTTTTGTCTCATAAATTTCTGTCTTGATTTTTCATTATGTTTCTGCTTACTTGGGGTTTAATTTGCTCTTTTTCTAATTTTTTAAGAGAGACTAAGTTCATTGAAAGAGACATTTCTTCTTACGAAATACTGGTATTTAGTGTTTTAAGTTTCCTCCTAAGTACTGCTAATTACATCACCCCACACATTTTGATATGTTGTGTTTTCATTCAGTTCAAATTCTTTCTAATTTTTCTTTTGATGTATTTTTAATACTTTAAAAAAATTTTCAATTAGTTGATGTTTGATGTTATATTAATTTTAGGTGTACAGCATAGTCATTAGACATTTATATAATTTAGGAAGTGATCCCCCCAATAAGTCTAATCTCCATCTGACACCATACACACTACAATATTATTGACTATATTCCTCATGCTATACTTTACATCCCCATGACTATTTTGTAACTACCAATTTATATTTCTTAATTCCTTCCTCCTTTTTCATCCACCCTCTGAGACCAGGGACGGGGTGAATGTTTTTATCGAGATTGATGGAGACTCAGATATGGCATTGGCCGTAGTCTGCACACTAGGATGGGTGTGGGGACAGAGCCCCAAAAAGCAGTTTCCAGGCTCTCGGCCTCATATGGAAAGGTGCTGGTTCAGGTAGTAAATGGCCATCGACTGTGATCAAATGGCCATCAGCTGTGGCTAGTTGGCCATCAGCTGTAACCAGTGAGCCATTGGGCACTAATATAACTGCCGTAGCTAGGCTAGCAGAAAATGGGGGCTAGCAAGAAGATGGTGGCTGAGCTGACAAGAGCGGATTGCAGAGAGGCGGATGCCGCCAGTGAGAATATAGTGGTATGACTCCCCTACCTATGGCTCCGTGGGTGTTCCTTTTTGGCCTCACCATATCCTGCGTTCTTATGTGGGGAGCAGGACCAGAGACCCCGCAGGCCACCCCGCACGACAAATGGCGCAGCGAGCAGGGTCTCCCGCATGACAATGGGGGAAGGCTCCACAAAGAAACTGGCTTCTGCCAGCACTTCTGTCTGGGACAAAGCTGTGCCTCCAGCCCTTGTCCTGGAACCAGACAATTCAATTCTTCCTGGTATATCCCTGGCGCCTAGTGAGCTGCTTCCCCAGCACTGGAGCTCAGAGGAGTGGGACTACTTGCTCCTCAGGGGGGATCTCTGCAGCTGAGATATCCTTCTGATTTTTACTGGTCACAGGTGGGTGTGAGACCAGTCCATTTTGCATCTCTATCCCTCATACCAGGCTTCTTCTGTATGTCCCTAGTTATAGGGCTTCAGTTCAACTAGACTTCAGGTAATTCTCAATGATGGTTGTTCTGTAGTTTAGTTGTAATCTTGATGTGGTTGTGAGAGGATGCAGGCACCGCATTTACTTGCTCCTTAATCTTGACCGGAAATATTTTTTATGTATTTTTTTGATCCATGAGTCTTTTAGAAAAATGTTTAGTTTCTAAAAATTTGGGGAATTTCTAGAAATCTCTGTTGTTGATTTATAATTTAATTCTGCTGTATTGTTTGAATTCCTTTAAATGTTTAGATACTTGTTTTATGGTCCAGAATAAGGTCTGTCTTGGTAAACGTTTCATTTACACTTGAGAAAAATATGCACTTCTTTTATTTAGGGGTATAGTTATTTAGGGGTGTAGTATTCTATAAATCTCTCTATAAATCTATAAAGGTCAATTTCTTTGATAGTATTCTGTTATACTATGTCCTTATCTTCTCATTCTATCAACTGTTGAGAGAAGGGTATTGAAATCTCCAACTATAATTATGAATTTATCTTTTTCTACTTTACAGTTCTGTTAGCTTCTGTGTCATGTATTTTGAAGCTCTGTTATTAGGTGTATACATTTTTAGGATTTTGTGTCCTCTTGATTTCATTAGCCCCTTCATCATTATGAACTGACATTCTTTTCCTTGGAGATAATTTTTTCCCCTGAAATCTACCTTATTGGATATTAACAGAAATCACTCCATATTTCTTTTGACTAGTGTTCTAATAACATAATCTTTTTCCATCCTTTTACTTTTTATTTTAATTAAATTTATTGGGGTGACATTGGTTAATAAAATTATATAGTTTTCAGAGTGTACAATTCTATAATACATCATCTATATATTGCATTGTGTATTCATCACCCAGTGTCAGTTCATCCATCACCATATATTTGACTCCCATTTACTCTACCACCTCCTTCCCCCCTTACCCTGTGGTAACCACTAAACTGTTGTCTTTATGAGTTTTTGTTTGTTTGCTTGTTTCTCTTATTCTTTGTTGCTTTCAGTTTTGTATCACACATGAGTGAAATCATATGGTTCCTGACTTTCTGTCTGACTTCTTTCGCTTAGCATGATAATCTCAAGATTCATCCATGTTGTCGCAAATGGCAGTATTACATCTTTTCTTATGGCTGAGTAGTATTTCATTGTATATATGTACGACATCTTTTTTATCCAATCATCTATTGAAGGATACTTCGTTTCCATGTCTTGACCATGGTGAATAATGCTACAATGAAGATAGGGGTACATATACCCTTACAGATAAATATTTTCAGATTTTTTGGGTGGATACCCAGGAGAGGGATTGCTGGGTCATATAATAATTCTATTCTTAATTTTTTGAGGAGCCTCAGCACTGTTTTCCATAGCGGCTGTACCAGTTCACATTCCTACCAACAGTGTATGAGGGTTCCTTTTTCTCCACAGCCTCTCCAACATTTGTTAGTTCTTGTCTTGTTGATAATAGCCATTCTAACAAGTGTGAGGTAATATCTTGTTATGGTTTTGATTTGCATTTCCCTGATAGCAAGTGAAGTTGAGCATTTTTCATAGATCTGATGGCTGTTTATATGTCTTCTTGGGAGAAGTGTCTGTTCAGGTCCTCTGCCCATTTTTTAACTGAATTGTTGTGTGTGGTTTTTTTTAAAATTGTAGAGTTGTATGAGTTCTTTGTATTTTGGATATTGCCCCTTTATTGGAAGTGTGGTTTACAAATATCTGCTCTCGTTCAGTTGGTTGCCTCTTTGTTTTGTTGATGGTTTATTTTGCTGTGCAGCTTTTTAGTTTGATATAGTCTTATTTATTTATTTTTGCTTTTACTTCTCTTGCCTTTGAGGTCAAATTCATAAAATCCTCTGAACCAAAGGTCCATTAGTTTAGTACCTATGCTTTCTTCTATGCTATTTATTGTTTTAGGTCTTATGTTTAGGACTTTAATCCATTTTGAATTAATTTTGGTACATGGTGACAGCAGTCTAGTTTCATTCTTTTGCATGTGGTTTTTCAATTTTCCCAGCACCATTTATTGAAGAGGCTTTCTTTTTTCCATTGTATACTTTTACCTCTTTGTTAAAAATTATCTGCCTATATATATATGTGTTTATTTCTGGGTTCTCAATTCTATTCCATTGGTCTGTGTTTCTGTTTTTCTGCCAATACCATGCTGTTTTGATTATTGTCACCTGTAATATAAATTGAAATCAGGGAGTGTGATACCTCCAGCCTTGTCTTTTTTCTCAGGTTTGCTTTGGCTACTCAGGGTTTTTGTGATTCCATACAAATCTGATGATTTATTTGTTCTATTTCTTTGAAAAATGTCATTGGGATTGCATTAAATCTGTGTGTTCCTTTGGTTAATCTGGCCATTTTAACTATATTGATGCTTCCAATCCATGAACACAGAATGCCTTTCCATTTCTTTGTGTCTGCTTCAATTTCTTTTAAAAATGTTGTACAGTTTTCAGTGTATAGGTCTTGCACATCCTTTGTTAAGTTTATTCCTAGGTATTTAATTCTTTTTGTTGCAGTTGCAAAAGGAATTGTTTTTTTCATTTCGTTTTCTGAAATTTTGTTGTTAGTATACAGGAAAGCAATGGATTTTTCTACATTAATTTTATATCCTACAATTTTACTGTGTTTGTTCATTGTTTCTAATAGCTTTTTGGTGGAGTCTTTGGGGTTTTCTATATAAAGAATCGTATCATCTGCAAAGAGTGACAATTTAACTTCTTCATTCCCAATTTGGATGCGTTTTATTTCTTTGTCTTGCCTGATTGCTCTTACGAGGACTTCTAGTACTAGGTTTAATAACATTGATGACAGGGGGCATCCCTGTCTTATTCCTGATCTTAGAGGAAAAGGTTTCAGTGTTTCAGCATTAAGTATGATAGTAGCTGTGGGTTTGTTGTATATGGCCTGTATTATGTTGAGGTACTGTCCTTTTATATCAGTTTCATTAAGTGCTTTATTGATAAATGGATATTGTACCTTGTCAAATGCTTTTTCTTTCTTTTTTTGACATTCAGTATTATTTTATATTAGTTTCAGTTGTACAGCGCAGTGGATAGGCATTTATGTAATCAGTGAAGTTGAAGTGATGTCCCCGCTAAATCCAGTACCCATCTGATACCCTACATGATCTTTACAACATCGTTGATTATATTCCCCATACTGGATTTCACATCCTCATGACTATTTTGTGACTACCACTTTGTATTTTCTAATCCCTTCATCTTCAAATGTTTTTTCTGCATCTATTAATATGATTGTATGATTTTTATCCTTTATTTTGTTTATGTGTGCATCATATTGATTGATTTGCATGTGTTTAACCATCCTTGCACCCCTGGAATGAACCCCACTTGATCATGATGTATAATCTTTTTAATGTATTGTTGTATTTGATTTGTAAATATTATGTTTAGGATTTTTGCATCTCTATTCGTCAGAGATATTGGTCTGTAGTTTTCTTTTTCTGTGTTGTCCTTCCCAGATTTTGGTATCAGGGTAATAAGAGAAATAAGAGAAATTTATGTTGACATCATAAAATGAGTTGGGAAATACTGCCGCTTCAATTTTTTGGAAGGGTTTGACGAAGACAGGTATTAAATAATCTTTGAATGTTTGTTAAAATTCACTGGTGAAGTCATCTGGTCCTGGACTTTTGCTTTTGGGGAGGTTTTAGGTGACTGATTTAATTTCCTTGCTGTTGACCAGTCTATTTAGATTTTCCATTTCTTTGTGATTCAGTCTAGGAAGGTTATATATTTCTAAGAACTTGTCCATTTTTCCTAGGTTATTGAATTTGGTGGCATATAGTCCATCATAGTATAAGTATTCTTGTATAATCTTTTGTATTTCTATGCTATTAGTTATTACTTCTCCTCTCTCATTTCTGATATTGTTTACTTGTGTATTTTCTTTTATTTCCTTAGTCTACGCAATGGTTTGTCAATTTTATTAATCTTTTCAAAGAACCAGCTCTTTGTTGCATTAATTTTTTCTGTTGTCTTTTTGTTTTCTATTTCATTTAATTCTGCTCTAATTTTTATTATTTTCTTCTTTGTGTTGACTTTGGATTTCATTTGTTCTTCTTTTTCTATTCTTTAAGATGTAATGTTAGATTGTTTATTTGGGATTTTTCTTGTTTCTTGAGATAGGCCTGTAGTGATATAAGTTTCCCTCTTCATACTGCTTTGCCACATCCCAATAATTTTGATATGATGTATTTTCATTCTTATTTGTTTCTATATCTTTTGATCTCTCCTTTTATTTATTCTTTAACCCAGTCATTCTTTAAAAGCATGTTGTTTAATCTCCATGTATTTGTGGGTTTTTTTCCCCCTTTACAGTTGATCTCCAATTTCAAAGCATTGTGGTCAGAGAATTTGCTTGGTTTGATTTCAAACTGGTTAAATTTGCTGAGGCTAGTTTTATGTCCCAACACATCCTTGAGAATGTTTCCTGTGCAGTAGGAAAAAAAGAATGTATAGCCTGATGTACTAGGGTGAAGGGCTCTGTAAATGTCAATTATGTCCATTTGGGCCTAATGTGTCATTTAGGGCTGCTGTGTACTTACTTATCTCCTGTTTGTGAGCTGTCAGTGAAGTATTTAGGTGTCCTACTATAATTGTGTTTTTGTCAGTTTCTCCCTTTAGTTCTGTTAGTAGTTGCTTTATATATTTTGGTGCTCTCTGATTGGGAGCTTATATATTAATGAGTGTTATGTCTTCTTGTAGTAGTGTCCCCTTTATCATTATGAAATGTTCATCTTTGTCTTCTGTTACCTTGTTTGCCCTGAAGTCTGTTTCGCCAGATAGAAATATGGGTACACCTGCTTTTCTCTGGACACCATTTGCTTGGAGTATTGTTTTCCACCTGCTCACTTTAAGTCTGTGTCCTTGCAGCTGAGATGTGTCTCTTGAAGGCAGCATATGGTTGGATTTTGTTTTTTGCTCCAATCTGCTACGTGTGTATTTTTATTGGTGAGTTCAGCCCATTTACATTTAGGGTGATTATTGATGTATGAAGATTTCCTACAGCCATTTTATCGTTTGTTTTCTGATATCTTGGTGTCCCCATTGTTTCTTTGTCTTTGTATTTCTGTCTGTTATTTTAGTTTAGAGGTATTCTATGATTCCCCCCCCCCCCCCGTGTTTCCTCCTTTTTTGTGTTAGTGTTTCAGTTCTGGATTTTTTTGGGTGGTTACCTTTAAGTTTATATAAAAGAAGGTTTCATATTTACAGTAGTGTTTTTTCTTTATTATGCATCTTATCTCCATTCCTCTTTGCAAATTCAGACCTTTACCCTCTCCCCTTTTATCTTTTTGTTGTCACAAATTATCCCTATTTGTGCTGTGAGTTCATTTCTGAGTTGTACTAGCAAATTGTCTTCTTCTTTTCTTTCTTTCTTTTTTTTAAATCTATTTTTCCCTTAATGTTATGTTTAAGTTTATAGTGCCCTATTCTGTGTAGGGGTTGCCATTTCCTGCTTCTGTCTGTCTGTTAGTACTCTTATTCATCGTTTGTGTCCTTTGATATTTTTGTTTCAGGTAGAATAATCTTGTAATACAGGCCTTGTGGTACAAAATTCCCTCAGCTTCTGTATTCTGGAAAGGTCTTTATTACTTCTTCGTATCTAAAGGATAACTTTGATGGGTATATTATTCTGGTTGTTTCTCTTTCACTATTTTGAATATTTCATTCCACTCCCTTATACCTTGTAGAGTTTCTGCTGAAAAATCTGAGTATAATCTAATGGGCTTTTCTTTGTAGGTTACCATCTTCTTTTCCTTGGCTGCCTTGAGAATTCTTTTTTTGTCATTAACTTTTGACAGTTTCAGCATAATGTGCCTTGGAGAAGGCCTTTTAGGATTGAGGTAATTAGCTATTCTGTTTTCTTCTTGGATTTGAAGATCCATTTCTTTCCATAGGTTGCGGAAGTTCTTGTCGATTATTTGTTTGAATAGGCTCTTTGTGCCCTTCTCTCTCTCTCTTCTTCGGTATACCCATTATTCTTATATAGCTCTTTCTGATGGACTCAGCTAGTTCTTGTAGAGTTCTTTCATTTCTTTTAACTCTCAAGTCTTTCTCTCCTTCTATCTGTGTCATTTCCAGATTTCTGTCTGGAAATTTCTTTCCTCCCTCTGGTCAGCTCTATTTCCTAAGCTGGCTATTTCATTTTTCATCTTTTTTATTGAGTTCTTAATCTCCAAAATTTCTATTTGGTTCTTTTTTAAAATTTCAATCTCTTTGTTAAAGTATTCATTTTGTTCATTGATTTTGTTTCTGAATTCACTGAAATGCCTATCTGTGGGGTTTTGTGGGTTTTTTGTATCTCATTGAGTTTTTTTCAGAACTGCAATCTTGGATTCTCTTTCTTTTGAGTCACATATTTCCATGTCTTTGTATTTATTTTCCGGAGGTTTTAAATTTTCTTTCTGAGCTACCTTGTCACCTTGGTCATTCATAGTAATTAATGAATTACTTCTCTTCCTGGGCATCCGTGGAAGTGAATTCTGCCACAGGTTGATACGAACAGGTCTTTCTTTTATTTTCCAGTAGGTAGCGCTGGAGAATTTTATTTTCTCTTGCCCTGTTCCAGCTTCTTGCACTGAAAGATTCCCTGGGGAGGTGGGCATCCCCTCTGTGACCAGGTCAGGTCAATCTCAGGGCATCACTTCCATGGGAGGATGTGGTGGGTGATGGGATTCTGAGCCCCTGAAATCCCAGTGCTGCCCCTGCAGGCAGATGCAGAGCTGTGTGCCTCAGTAGCTCTGGGTGCCCCCCGCTGGGATCAAAGGAGAAAGGTGAGAGTGGGGTGGGTTGGGAGAGGCAGCCTGTGTGTTTGTGGCTTTGTTCTCCTTTGAGTAGTGGAGACTGCGAAATCAAGCTTCCTTACCCTATCTCCTCCCTTGTCAATGAAAGTAGCCACAGTGAGCTCCTCTATCTGGGTACTCTCTGCAATTCTCACGTCTGTAGATATTCTGCTCTTTAACCCAAAATTCCTGCTGATTCTTATGGGGATGCTGCTAGCACTGGGAGAGAGTGGGCTTGTAGACCACAGCTGTCACACTGCTGTATTCGGTCTTTGCCCCAATTGCCGTGTTCAGCCGTATTATATATTGATCTCTCAGGCAGTGCCTCTGCCATTTGAATGCTCCCTTCTCCCAGGACTGCAGTGAGCCCAGGGCTGCATCCGCAGCCCTATCCCTGCATTTCTCCCTTCTCTCCTCTCCTGTTTGCACCAATTCACCCAACTTCAGATGTTTCATTGAGCTAATCTCTCAGACGTGTTTGTGTGTTACACAGTGAATCCTTTGTGTTTCCCCAAATTATACCGTGTTTATACCAAATTTGGGGAATTATACTGTGTTTCCCCAAAAATAAGACCTAGCCGGACAATCAGCTCTAATGTGTCTCTAGAGAAAAAATTAATATAAGACCCGGTTGTATTATACTATAATATAAGACAGGGTCTAATATAATATAATAATATAATATAATGCCGAGTCTTTTATTTTTGCTCCAAAAGACTCATTAGAGCTGATTTTCCGGCTAGGTCTTATTTTCGGGGAAACAGGGTAGCTGTTCAACTTGTGTAACTTCAAGGGGAGAGATAAAGGGAGACCTCTTACACCATGTTTTTTCAACTTCTCTGCCATCCTTTTACTTTTAATCTATTTGTGTCTTTATATTAAAGGTGTTTATTTCTTGTAGGCAGTATATGATTGAGTCTTGCTTTTTTTTTGGTTAATTCAATCTGTGCCTTTTAATTGCACTTTTTAGACCATTTTATTTAAGATGACTGTAGATGTGGTTAGGTTTTAGTTTGTCATTTTATGTCTTCTATTTTTTCCATCTGCTCTTTGTTCCCTTTTTCCTCTTTGTTTTGGATTAATCAAATATTTGTTATGATTCCATTTTATTTCCCTTTGTTGACCTATAAACTTTAATTATTTGTCTTGATATTTTAGGTGTTGCTTTGGTGGACTATAATATTCCTCTTTGATTTATCATTCTTTATCTTCAACTGATATTATACCACTTCATGTATCTTATAACCACACAACAGTACACTTCCATTTCTCCCCTCCTGGTCTTTATGCTATTGGTATAATGCATTTTACTTTTATATATGTTATATGGGGTCTGACAATTAAGTTAGCGAACTCATCCTAGAATAAGTGCAGCATACCTCATTGCTGGATATCACTATGGTCACCTTCGAAATACTCCCTTTGGGAAGCCATGCACCGACACCAGCGCCTAGTTCAAAGCAGTTTTGGAAATCTTTTTCTGGAATGACCGTTAGAGTTGTCATTGTATTACCCTTGATGTCCTGAATGTCATCAAAATGTCTTCCTTTCAATATTTCCTTTATCTTCAAGTAAAGAAAGAAGTCATTGGGGGCCAGATCAGGTGAGTGGGGAGGGTGTTCCAATACAGTTATTTGTTTACTGGCTAAAAACTCCCTCACAGACAGTGCCGTGTGAGCTGTTGCATTGTCATGATACAGGAGCTGCTTTGGGACTATTTTTGCCCACACCTTTCTCATGCCAAGATAATCAGTTAAGATTTTCCTATTTCTCTCTTGATGTTTACTTGGTCTGCTATGCTTCTTGATCAGCCAATGATTTTGACACACAATTCAACGAATTTTTGCAATGTTTTCTTCAGCTCTGCTTGTCACTGGTTGCCCTGACCTCTCTTCATCAGCTACACATTCTCTCTCCTTAGAAAAATATTTAATCCATTTGTAAACTGCCATTTTCTTCATGGCATTGTCCCCATAAACTTGGACTAATATGTCCCTGATTTTACTTTCACTCTTGCCAAGTTTAACAAGAAATTTAATGTTTGTTGCTCTAATTCAAGGTCAGACATTCTCATGATGGCATACAAAAACATGCAACAACAATAATGAACGCCACTCAGCATGACACCACCACATGTAGACACAGACATAGCTCTGAGACATTGATATACCCAGGTTATGAAACCTTACGGAGTTGTTTGTACAGTGCTGCCAATGTAAGCACACAGTGGCAAGTTCGCAAACTTAATTGTCAGACCTCATATGGTTGGGTTTTGTTTTTTGATCCAATCTGCTACTTTGTGCCTTTTTATTGGTGAGTTCAGTCCATTTACATTTAGGATATACAAGGAGTTCCTATCATTCTGTCTTTTGTTTTCTGGTGGCTTGATGTCTCTATTGTTTCTTTTCCTTTTTGTTACTGTCTGTTATTTCAGTGTGGTAGTAGTCTATGATTTTTCTCTCTGTTTCTTCTTTTTTTATGTTATATATTTAAGTTCTGGATTTTTTTTGAGTGGTTACCATTAAGTTTATGTAAAAGAAAGTTTCATATATACAGTAGTCCTTTTTCTTCAGCATATTTATCTCCATTCCACTTTGCAGGTTCAGACCTTTACTTTCTCCCCTTTTACGTTTTTGTTGTCACAGGTTGTCCCTACTTATGCTATGAGTTGATTTCTGAGTTGCAGTAGCATGTTGTCTTTTTCTTCTTTTTCCCTTTTTTAAAATTTTTTTTTCTTCTTTACCCTGTATGTTACGTTTAAGTGTATAGTGCCCTATTTTTTGTAGGGATTGCCATTTCCTGTTTCTCTCTGTCTGTTCGTAATACTACTCATGGTTTTGTATTCTTTTGCTTTGGTGTTTCAGGTGGAATAGTTTCCTTCAGTATTTCTTGTAATGCAGGTCATGTGTTAGAAAATTCCCTCAACTTCTGTATGTCTGGAAAGGTTTTTATTCCTTCTTCATATCTAAAGAATATCTTTGCTGGGTATATTATTCTTGGCTCATAATTTCTATCTTTCCATAGTTTGAATATTTGATCCCACTCCCTTCTGGCTTGTAGAGTTTCTGCTGAAAAATCTGATTATCTAATGGGCTTTCCTTTGTAGGATACCATCTTCTTTTCCCTGGCTGCCTTGAGAATTCTTTCTTTGTCATTAATTTTTGACAGCTTCAGTACAAGGTGCCTTGAAGAAGGCCTGTTGGGATTGAAGTAATTATAGGTGTTTTATTTGCTTCTTGGATTTAAGGATCCAGTTCTTTTCACAAGTTTCCAGTTCTTTTCACACGTTTGGGAAGTTCCTGTCCACTATTTGTTTGAATTTACTCTCTGTTCCCGCCTCCCTTTCTTTTCCTTCTGGTATAGACTTTATTCCCTTTCTTTCTTTCTTTTTCTCCTTTCTTCCTTCCTTCCTTTCTTCCTTCCTTCCTTCCTTCCGTCTTTTCTTTCTCTTTCTTTTTATTGGGGCAGGGGAACAGGACTTTATTGGGAAACTGTGTACTTCCAGGACTTTTCCAAGTCAAGTTGTTCTCCTTTCAATCTTAGTTGTGGAGGGTGCAACTCAGCTCCAGGTCCAGTTGCCGTTGTTAGTTGCAGGGGGCACAGCCCACCATCCCTTGTGGGAGTTGAACCAGCAGCCTGTGGTTGAGAGGATGCGCTACAACCAACTGAACCATCCAGGAGCTCAGCGGCAGCTCAACTCAAGGTGCCGTGTTCAATCTTAGTTGCAAGAGCCAGAGCCCACCATCCCTTGCAGGAGTCAAGGAGTCGAACCGGTAACCTTGTGGTTGAGAGCCCCGCGCTCCAACCAATGGAGCTATTTGGCCACCTGGGAGCTGAGCGGCAGCTCATTGACTTCATTGTAGTTGCGGAGGGTGCAGCTCGCTGGCCCATGTAGGAATCGAACTGGCAGCCCCGTTGTCCAGAGCTTGCGCTCTAACCAACTGAGCCACCTATCAGCCCTAGCCTTTATTCTCATGTTGCTCTTTCTGATGGAGTCAGAAAGTTCTTGTAAAGTTTTTTCATTTCTTTTAACTCTCAAGTATCTCTGTTCTTCCATCTGTGTCATTTCCAGATTTCAATCTCTGATGTCACTGATTCTTTCCTACATCTGGTCAGCTCTATTTCCTAAGCTGGCTATTTCATTCTTTATTTCTTTTATTGAGTTCTTAATCTCCAGAATTTCTATTTGGTTCTTTTTTTAAAATTTCAATCTCTTTGGTAAAATGTTCATTTTTTTCTTTGATTGTTTCTGAGTTCATTAAACTGCCTGTCTGTTTTTTTTTTTATCTCGTTGAGTTTTTTCCACAACTGCAATCTTGAATTCTGTCATTTAATTCACATATTTACATGTCTTTAAGTTCATTTTCTGGAGACTTTTCATTTTCTTTCTGAGCTGCCTTGTTACCATGTTATTCATGGCAATTAATAAATTATTATTTCTCTTCCTGGCATCTAAAGGAGTGGGTTCTGCAGCAGGTAGCTATGAAGAGGTCTTTCTTTTGCTTTCCAGTAGGTGTTGGTAGAATGTTTTATTTTCTCTCCTTTTGCAGCCTTTCATTCTCTCACGCTGTAGCGTTATATGTTCTCTTGCATGTTCCAGTTTCACGGCCTATGGGGGATTGCCTGGAAGGTGGGCTGCTGTTCTATGAGCAGGTTGTCTGGGTCTCAGGGTACCCACTCCGTGATGGGATGTGGAGGGTGATAGAATTCTGAATTTCTGAAATCCCAGTGCTTCCCCTGCAGCTCAATGCAGAGCCTGTGTGTCTCAGCGGCTCTGGTTACCCCTGCAGGGATCCATTCAGATAGATAGGGGCGTGGGTGGAGTGGGTTGTGAGAGGTGGCTCTGAGCAATGGCGACGACCAGCCCACAGTTGTCTTGTCCCTACAGTGCCTTCCCTTGTGCCGGAATTAGTTGCGTTGTGAGTCTGTGGCTACGGTGATTCAGTTCTCAGGGTTGTAGACATTCTTTTCTTTAATCTGACTGTGGGGACAGAGTCCCAGAGAGCAGTTTCCAGGCTCTCGGCCTCACGTGGAAAGGTGCTGGCTCGGGTAGTAGATGGCCGTCAGCTGTGGCTAATTGGCTGTCAGCTGTAACCAGTTAGCCAATTAGCCACTGATATAACTGCGTTGGCTGCGTTGGTTGGGGAGGGAGTCGAGAGTTGAGTCGGTTGGTTAGCAGGCAGAAAGCGGATAGCAGGTTGCAGGTCGTGTGGCTCCAGCCTCCAGTGAGACTATAGTGGTATGACTCCCCTATGTATGGCTCCATGGGTGTTCCTTTTTGGCCTAGCCATATTCTGTGTTCCTATGTGGAGAGTGGGAGCAGAGACCCCGCAGGCCGCCTCGCACGACAAATGACGCAGCGAGCAGGGTCTCCCGCACGACAGTGACACTGCTACCATTTCTTCTTCAGCCCGCTTCTAACCCTGGGAAGGTGGGTGGGGGAGAGGCAGCCAAGTTCCCTGTCTTTGTTTTGTGTCTGGCAGTGAGGGTTTAAACCACCATTCTCACCCTTTTGTACTCTGTCTTTGCTTCGAGGTGAACACTGGGTTTAGCTGTATTATATGCTGATCCCTCAGGCAGGACTGTGGGCCTTAGGGGGTGCACTTGCAGCCCGAATTCTTCCCTCTCCCATGACTGTTAGCTAGGACTGCAGTGAGCTCCGCTCTGTGTCCTGCACCCAAGGCCTGTGTCTCTGCACTTCCCCTTTCTTTCCTCCCCAACTTACCCAATTTGCCCATCTTTAGGTGATTCAATTTGTGGGTCTCTTAGCTGTTCCTTTGTGCCACTCGGAATCCTTTGTTGAATTATAGCTGTTCGATTTGTTTTATCTTCCAGGGGAGGTTTCAAGAAGCGCTTCTCATGCTGTCATTTCTGTGACATAATCCCACCAGTCAGTTTTAAGTGGACAACAACTTAAGTTAAAATGTATTCTAAAGCTCTATATTTTTACTCTCCCACCCACATTTTATGTTTTTGATGTCACAATTTATTTCTTTTTATCTGTGTATTCCTTAACAGGTTCTTATAGTTACTTTTATCCTTTTACCTTCATGCTAGATTTATATGTGATTAACTCACCAGCATTATAGCATAGTGAATAAATTCAGATTATTCTGAATTTATGTATTTACCTTTATACTTTTAAATGAGGTTTATACTTTTAAATGTTTCCCTGTTACTAATATAGTGCCCTTTCATTTCAACCTAAAGAAGACCTTTGACATTTCTTGTGAGGCCAGTTCTATTGCTAATGTCTTCAGCTTTTGCTATTCTGGAAAACTGTTTATGTCACCTTCAATTCTGAAGGATAGCTTTGCCGGGTTATATTATTCTTGATTGGCAGTTTTTTCTTTCAGCATTTTTGAATATATTGAGCCACTCCCTTCTGGCCTACAAAGTTCCTGCTAAGAAATCTGCTTATAGAGGGTTTTCTTGATCTTAAGAAGTTGTTTTTCTCTTGCTCCTTTTAAGATGCTCTCCTTTAACTTTTAACTTTTGAGAGTTATAATATGTCTTAGTGTGTTTCTCTTTGGGTTTATCTAAATTTTCTAAATCTTTCTCTGTCTCTTCACCTTCTGGGACTCCTATAATGCAAATATTAGTCCACTTGATGTTGTCCCATAAGTTCATTAAGTTATTTTTACTCTTTTTCCTTTTTGCTCCTCTGAGTGAATGAATTCCATTGCCCTGTCTTGAGTTCACTGAACCTTTCTTTTATTTCATCTAGTCTGCTACTGAACCCCTCTACTGAATTTTTCAGTTTAATTATTTTTATTCTATAACTGTGTGATTTCTTTTGAAACTTTTTAATATTTTCTATCTCTTTGTTGAATTGTTCCCTTTGTTCATGCATTGTTCTCCTGACCTCAGTGAGCATCTTTCTTACCATTATTTTGAACTTATTAGGTAAATCACTTATTTCTATTTCATTAAGGTCTTTTTCTGAGGTTTTATTTTGTTGTTTTATTTGGAATATGTTTTTCTTTTTTCGTTTTTCTTGACTCTTTGTGTTGGTTTCTATGCATCAGATAAAGTAGCCTCTTCTTCCAGTCTTAATGGAGTGGTCTCATACAGGAGATGAACCCTGCCCTAGCTCTTTGTTGTTTATCAAACCTTTCTGATTGTCCAAGCAACCTCTTTTTTCATAGTGGCTCCTAGCATTCGAGGGTTTATCAAGACCTGTCAGTGTCCCAAAGGGGAGGATCTCAGTTGGCATTTAGATGCAAGCTGTTTGGGAGCCACAACCTTCCACAACAGCTTTTAATGTATACAAATATAGTTCTTTCAGGGGAAGAGTAGGAGATGAGTGTTTATATCTGCTGCATCTGCACTGTGCCCCAAGAGGAAAGCTGGTTAAGGACTGTTTCTGTTTGTCACAGTCCCTGTGGTATACCCATCAACAGAAGCCGTGCTGACCACCAGAGAGTCAGACAGTCAAGGAGGTCCCCTGGGCAGCAGCAGCAAACATCAGAGTGCCAAACTTGTGTATAAGCTTCTTTCCAGGAGATACCAGCAAAGCAAAGGGAGAGTGTGAAGATGACACCAACAGGCTTCCCTGGTCTCTGGAGAGTATTGCTGTTGGACCCTTGATGTGTGTTAAAAATCTATCCCTTAGGCTCCATCTATTAACGTAAACAAACGGGCCTCTTTCATGTACAGACTAGGCATTTCTGTCCACTGCCTCTGTGCTGGGAGTTACTACAGTGAGTCCACTTGAGCCTCTTAAGTACTGTCTCTTAGTTCCATATAGCCTTGTCAGTCTCATGGATGCAAGCCTCATTAGCTTTCAGACCTAGATGTTTTGGGGGCCCATCTCTTAGGTGGAAGCTTTAAAAGTTGGGGTGCCAGATGTGAGGTCCAAACCATTTGATCCTCAGGGAGAAGCTGGGAGTTATAAATTTCTTCCTGGTTGTGTGTTGCTGCGCTAGGGATGGGATTTATGATAAGATTGTTTCTCAGCCACTCCTACCTGTTTAGGTATGGGTTTTTCTTGTTCGCTTGGTGGATAGGAATCATTTAGCTTGTTTCTGGATTTCTCTCAGAGGGAATTGTTCCACATGTAGCTGTACATTCGGCGTGTTTACAGGAGGAGGTGCATTCAGGAGCCTCCCATATCACCATCTTGAAGTGGAACCAAAAATGACTTCTGTGTTGATCTGGGTCAAAGAGTGGGGACAACCACAGGGCCTAAGATCCAAAGGGGACCCAGAGAAGTAAGGAGAATCTGCTCTCGTTTTTAAGGAACCTTGCCTAACCTAAAGTCATGATGATTTGTCCTTTTGTCTTTTTCTAGTTTTATAGCTTTAGCTCTTACATTTAGGTTTTTCATCTTTTTTTAAATGAAGATAAAATTTACATTACCTCAAATTAACCATAGTAAAGCCTATTATTCAATGGGCTTTTGAACTCTTATCAAGTAAATCACTTATCTCCATTTCATTAAGGTCTTTTTCTGAGGTTTTATATTGTTGTTTTGTTTGGAACGTTTTCTTCTTTTTTAATAACGTCTTCTCATTTAATAACTTCATAACGTTGTGCATCCTTTATTCTGTCTAGTTCCAAGACATTCTCATCCCCTCTCAATGAAGCCATGTACCCATTAAATAAATCATTTTTCATCCCCTTCTCTCCCAGTCCCTAGCAACATCTAATTTACTTTTGTCTCTATCAACTTATATTGGATACTTCATATAAATGGAATTATACAATATTGTTTTTGGGGTTCATCTATGTTGTATCATATATCAGTTTTCCATTCCATTTTATAGCAGAATAATATTCCGTTGTATGGATATGCTGTTTTGTTTATCCATTCTTCAGTTAATGGACATTGATGTTTCCAGTTTACGTTTGTTATGAATAAAGCTGCTATGAACATACGTGTACAAGTATTTGAGTACTTGTATTCAATTCTTTGGTTCTTCACCTATGTGTGGAATTGCTGGGTCATATGATAATTTTATGTTTAACTTTTTGAGGGACTGCCCAACTGCTTTCCCTGATCCATATTGAATTGATTTTGTATATGGTTTAAGATAGGGGTCCAAATTCAATCCTTTACATGTGCAACATGTAAGGTTTTGAAAGTTGTTCCAGCACCATTTGTTAAAAATACTATTTTTTTCCCACTGAATTGTCTTGGAATCCTTGTCAAAAATCTATTGAACACATACATACGAATTTTTTTCTTGCTTTTCAGTTTTGTTCCATTGATCTATCTATTGTCTATCCTTGTGCCAGTACTACACTGTCTTGATTACTGTATCTTTGTAGTAAGCTCTTTCAGGATTATTTTGGTTATTCAGGATCTCTTGCATTTCCATGTGAATTTTAGGATGAGCTTGTCCATTTATGTAAAAAAATGCTTTTGGAATTTTGATAGGGATTGTATTGAATTTGTAAAACTCATTTGGAGAATAGTGCTACCTTAATCATAGTAAGTTTTCCAATCCATGAACACAGAATATCTTTCTATTAATTTGTCTTCTTTAATTAATTCCAACCATGTTTTGTAGTTTTCAGTGTACATTTGCATTTGTTTTCTTACATTTATTCCTAAGTATGTTCTTATTTTACATTTTATTGTAAATGTGTTTCCTTAATTTTATTTTTGGATTAGTATTAGTGTATAGAAACACAACTGATACTTTATATTGATATCATTTCCTGCAATTCAGTGACTTAGCAATAGTTCTGTGTGTGTGTGTGTGTGTGTGTGTGTGTGTGTATTCTTCAGGATTTTCCGTATAATTAGGTCATGTCATCTATGAATATAGATGGTTTTACTTCTTCCTTTCCAATCTCAATGCTTTTTATTTCTGTTTCTTAATTGTCTTGACTAAAACCTTCAGTAAAACATTGAACAAAAGTGGTAAAAGTGGACATCCTTGTCTTATTTCTGATCTTAGGGGGAAAACTTTCATTCTTTTACTATTACATGCGGAGGTTGCCAAAAAATGTGTACACATTTTAAGAAAGAAAAAAAACTGTATTAAAATTGTAATACAATGAACAACTCTAGCGTTCATTTGATTAACACCATCGTTTGAACGAATGCCATGCTGAAAATTGCTACCATAATTCAATTCAACTTCGAAAAGTAATACATAGACAACATCTTTTAAAATGTATACATTTTTTTGGGGGCACCTTTCGGTATGATGGTAGCCAATTTGTTTTTTATAAATGCCCTATACCAAGTTGAGAGGAAATTCCCTTCTAAAGCTAGTTTGTTGAGTGTTTTCTCATGATAGAGCATTGGATTTTGTCAGAGGCACGTTCAGTATTTATTGAGATAATCATGTGGTTTTTGTCTGTTATTGTATTAATATGGTCTGTTACATTGACTGATTTTTGTATGTTGACCCAACCTTGCGTTCCTGGGATGAATTCCCACTTGTGCATGGTATGTAATCCTTTCAGTATGCAGCTGGATTCTGTTTGCTGGTCTTTTGTTGAGGATATTTGCAATTATTCGTAAGGGATAGTTTTATTTTCCTACAATATCTTTGTCTGGTGTTAGTACCCCAGTAATACTGGCTTGATAGAATGAGTTGTTAAGTGTTCCATCCTTTTTATTTTTTGGAAGAGTTCATGAGGGATTGTGTTAATATTTTAAATGTTTGTGAGAATTTAGCAGTGATGTCGTCTGGTCCAGAGCTCTTTTTATTGGAAGTTTTTTGATTACTGACTCAGTCTCTACTTTGTATATATCTATTCAGATATTGTTTTTTGATTCAGTTTTCATTGTTTGCAAGTTTCTAGGAATTTTTCCGTTTCATCTAGGTTAATTTGTTGGTATATAATTGTTCGTACCATCCCTATATAATTCTTTTTATTTCTGTAAGGTCAATAATAATGTTTCCACTTTCATTCCTGATTTTTGTAAATTGAGTCTCTTTTTTTGTCTAGCTAAAGTTTTGTCAATTTTGTTGCTCTTTTCAAATGGTCATCTTTTCATTTTATTAGTTTTCTCTTGTTTATATTATCTCCACTTTATAATTTATTTTCTTCTTTTTGCTTTGAGTTTAGTTTAGTCTTCTGTTTCAGTTTTTTTAAGGTAGAAGTTTAAATTATTGACTTGAGATCATTCCTCTTTTTTATTGTAGGCATTTACAGCTATAAGTGTATTTCTAAGCACAGTGATTGCTTAGTCCAGTATTTTGTTGTATTTTTGTTTTAATTCATCTGAAATTTTTTTTTTTTTAATTTTTGTTGTTCTTTCTTTTTTGACCCTTTGGGATTTTAAAAGTGTGTTTAATTTGTGTTTGTTGATTTTCCAAATTTGCTTTTGCTGTTGATTTTCAATTTCATTCCATTTCGTTGGAGGACATATTTTGCATCATTTCAGTCATCTTAAATTTATTGAAACTTGTGGCCTGACATATGGTGTATTCTGCAGAATGTTCCATGTTCATTTGAGAAGAATATGAATTTGTTGGATAGAATGCTCTATAGATGTTAGATGTAGTTGGTTTATAGTGCTTTTCAAGATTTTTCTTGCAGAGCTTCTATCTAGTTGTTCTACCCTTTATTAAAAGTGAGATATTAAAGTCTCCACTATTATTGTTACTATTTCTTCCTTCAATTCTTTTTGTTTTTATTTATTTTTGTATTGTTTTTATTTATTGTCTGGATTGTTAGGTGCATATATGTTTATGATGATTATATCTTGTGGATGGATTCACCCTTTTATCATTATATTCTTTGTTTCTTGTAACAATTTTTTTAAGTCGATTTTTTTCTGATATTAGTATGGCCAATCTAGCTCTCTTTTGGTTACTATTTGCATGGCATATCTTTTTCAGTCCTTTAGTTTCATCATCCTGATTTTTTTGGTCTGTTCTCTCAATCTCTGCATTTTAATTAGAGTGTTTAAATCCACTTAAATGTTATATAATTAACTGGTTGGCAGAACTTCTGTCACTTTGCTATTTGTTTTCTATGTTTGTTATAATATATTTTTTGTTCCTCTGTTTCTCCATTATTGCTTTTTCTGTTATGTAAACATTTTCTAGTTTATCATTTTAATTCCCTTATCTTTTTTTAGTTATATATTTTTGAGTTATTTTCTTAGTGGTTGCCTTAGTAAATACTATTAGCATCTTAATTTATTAAAATGCAGTCCAGATTACTACCAACTTAATTTTAATAACATAATAATTTTCCTGCTAAATAGCTTTATCTTTTCATTTGTGCTGTTACTACATCTTTATACATTATGTGTGCATCAACACAGATTCATAATTATTGCCTTATGCACTTTTCTTTAAATCAGATAAGAAAAAATAGGAGTTACAAACAAAAAATATATTAACATTATCTTTTGTATTTATCTATATTGTTGTTTTTACCAGTGTTCTTTAATAGTGTGTAGATTCAAGTTAGTCTCTAGAGTCCTTTAATTTTAGCCTGAAGGACTCCTTTTAGCACTTTTTGTATGACGGGTCTGTTAACGACGAATTCTCAGTTTTTGTTTGTCTGGGATTGTCTTTATTTCTCCCCATTTTTACAGGATAATTTCATTATATATAGAATATTGGTTGGTAGTTTCTTTTTTTCTGTCAGCACTTTGAATATGTCATCTCTCTGCCTTCTGTTCTCCATGGTTTCTGATGAGAAACAGCTGTTAAGCTTATTGAGCATCCCTTTCCATGATAAGCAGCTTCTCTGTTGCTGCTTTCTAGATTCTCTTTGTTTTTGAGAGTTTAATTATGCTGTATCTCACTGTCTATCTCTTTGAATTTATCTGCTTAGAGTTCATTGAGATGCTTGGATATGTAGGTTAATGTTTTTTCCATCAAATTTGGGAATTTGGGGGCCATTATTTCTTCAACTATTCTTTCTGTGCCTTTCTCTATCTTTTTCCTTCTAGGACTCTCATTATGCAAATGGTATGCTTCATGCTGTCCTATAGGTCTCTTAGGCACTGTTGACTTCTCATCATTCTTTTTCCTTTATGTTTTTCAGAGCAGGTAGTCAAACAACCTACATTAAAGTTCCTACTTCTGTCTTCTGCAAGCTCAAATCTGGTGTTGAGCCTCTCTAGTGAATTTTTCGTTTCAGTTATTGTACTTTTGACCTCTATAATATCTATTTAGCTTTATTATTTCTAAATATTTATTGATATTCTCTATTTGGTAAGATATGGTTTTCTTTCATTCCTTGTTCCTGATTTCCTTCAGCTCTTGTAACATGTTTAAAATAACTGACTTCAAGTCTTTGTCTAATAAATCTAACTTCTCAGTTTCCTCAGAGACAAATTTTTACTATTATTTGCTTTTCCCCAGCGTATAGGCTATACTGTCTGGGTTTATTGTTTGTTTGTTTTGTTTACTTGTTTTTGTTCTTTCTGTGCTTTGTAGTTTTTGTTGAAACTTGACTGGTTTTCAACATTTTGATCACAATGTGACAACTCTGGATATAAGATGATTAGATTTTCCTCCTCCCCAGGGTTTTTTTCCTCTCTGAATTAATTATGTAAAGTCTGTTCTTTTTTGTTTTGTTTGTGGCCATGCAGTCTGTTTGATTAGCATTATCATAATTGTCAGACTGACCATTGAGTGGACTGACCATTGAGTGGACAGACTTTTTTAAATGACTGGAATAAAACATTCTCTTAGGGACTCTATGTGTTTGTGTGTTGTGGCACACCTTCAACACTTAGCCAGGAAGTTTACAGCTCTGTTTTAGCCTTCCATCCTGGCTATGTAGTACCTGAAAGTTAGAGAGAACTGAGAGCTTAGTGCCTTCTCAGCTCTCTCCTGAGCATTTGCACACCCTTGAGCATGTGTGGTACCTTCTAGGTTCCCAGGAGTATGTAAGAGATTCTGACAGCACCTTATTCACCTTCCTTCCCCTCCCAACACGTTTGATTAATTTAAGTTGTTTTCCCCAACTTTTTTCATTTCCTCAGGATGCAAGGACTAAAACATTTGCTCATTAATGCTTTGAACAAATGCCCCTCTGGTAATGGCTTTTAGTGCTGAGTAAGTTCTGAGTTAGGTGAGATAAAGAAAGCCATTTGAAAGGATCTAGTAAGGCACCAGATAACTCAAAACAAATAATTTTAATTTTTTTGTGTGTGAATGAGGTTCTTGGTGTTCCCCCTGGTACTGGTGCTGAGAACAAAACTGTTAATTTGAAGACTGCTGCAGACCTGAGGAGTAGAAGCTGGGTTAGTGTGAATTAAAATACCACAAAAGAGCTCATTGCTCTTAACAAATTTCAGCATTTTTTGTAATAAGTACTTGCTGCGTTGTTATAAGCAGTTCGGTCAGTTTCCAGAGTTCTTTAAATGTTGATTTTGACAGTTTTTGCCATTTTTCTGTTTCTTTTATGGGAGATGTACTTTTAGAATTCCTTACTCCACTGTTTCCCCCAACATCCTCATCTGGGTATTTTTTTAAGTTATTTTAGCTGAAAAAGCATTCTAGCTTGACTTTTTTTCCTTCTTCTCAGTACATTAAATAAGTTGCTTTGCTATCTTCTGGAATAGTTTAAGAAAAATTCTATCATCCTTATTTTATTTCTGTATGTCAATATCTTTATATTTTTCTGGCTGCTTCTAAGATTTTCCCTTTATCATTGGTTTTGAGCAAAATGATTAATGTTATGTCTTTCTATGGTTTTCTAAATGTTTCTTGTGTTTAGCATTTAGGATCTGTGAGTTTTATAGTTTTCTTCAAGTTTGGAAAATTTTACACCATTATTTTAAAAGTATTTTTTGTTGTTCTCCCTTCTGTCTCTTCTTTTTTGCAGACTCAAAGTACTGGTATAGTAGGTTGCTTGAAGTTGTTTCACAGCTCACTGATGTTTTCTTCATTTTTTTTTTTCTGACACTTTTTGTTGTTCCCTGTTTCGTTTTGCTTAGTTTCTCTGTTGCTATGTCTTCAACTTCACCACTTATTTTTCTCAAATTCTAATTTGTTGTTAGTCCCATCTAGTGTATTTTTTATCCTGGAATTGTAGTTTTTATCTCTAAAAGTTTGACTTGAGTCTTTTAAAGTTTTTTTTGTCTCTACTTCACTTTTTGAACATATAGAGTATAAATATAGTAACTTTTAATATTCTTCCCTGGTAATTCTTGCATCTTTGTAAGTTTTGTGTGTCTTTGATTATTTTTTTCTGATGAAATATTGTGTTTTTCTGTTTATTTGCACGCCCGGTGTGTCTTTGATTATTTTTTTCTGATGATATATTGTGTTTTTCTGTTTATTTGTATGCCTGGAAATCTTTGACCAGATGCCTGACATTGTGAATTTTCTTTTGGGTGCTGGAAATTTTTGTATTCTACAGATCTTCTTGAACTTTATTTTGTGATTTATTTAAATTTCTTTGAATCAGTTTGATCTTTTCTGTTCTTGATTTTACGATTTTTTAAGTGTGACTAGACCAATATTCACTTTAGGTCTAATTATTCCCTATTACTGAGGTAAGATCTTCCTGAATGTGCTACCCATTGCTAGATGAATTTTGAGATTTTTTTTCCAGTCCAGTCCTGTGTGAGTGCTGTGCAGTGTTCTCTTTCAGATGGTTCTTTCTTACCCTGAGGTAGTTTCCATATAAGCACATGCTGATTAGTGTTTTGCTGAATATTCAAATGGCACCCTCTGTGCATCTCTGTTTTGTCGCTCATTTCTCTCTGGTACTCTTCTGCTCAATGAACTCTTCTCTGCCTTTGTGTCCTTGGACTCTTACCTCCACTTTTCAGCTCTCTGAGTCTGCTGATATTCACCTCAATTTCCCCTTTCTGTGCATGCCTTGGAAGTTCTCTCAGAGAAGTAAGCTGGGGCAGTCTTGGGGTACACTTGATTTGTTTACCACCTTTCAGAGATCACTTTCTTTTTATTGCTTGATGTTCTAGTGTTTTGGTATCCATAGTTTCATATATTTGTCTTGTTTTATTTTTATTATTTCAGGCAGGAAGATACATTTGGTCTCTGTTATTCCATCTTAACTGGAAACCAAAGCCTCTGCTATACTTTAAGGGAAGCGCCCCCTTCCAGGTGTCTGAGGAGCCACTGCTGGTTCTCATTGCTCTTCTTAGTTTTTCCTCATGTTTCTCTGTTACATTTGGTAGAAAATCTTTATAAACTGTGATCTCGAATTATGTGTACTTCTTTTTGTTATTTGAGGGTGGAACTTTTTATATTAATATTTTCACTGATTTTGTAGGGAAGAGAATGGAGTAAAACTACTGCTCTAACAACTATGGCAGTGAGTGACTTCAGTTACTCAAAATGCTTCTTTTATATTCTACTCATTCTTATGTACACCCATGTTATCTTAAGGGAATAATGTGGTTTAAAAATTTTTTTGGTAGATTCCGTTTCTTTTTTTTTTCTTAAGTTAAGGAAGTGTCTTTCTACTACTGGTATTTGAAAACATTATTATTTTAACAACTGATTCCAGAATTTTTCTTTGAGTGAGAACTTTGGGAGGAATCCCTAGAAAAGTTACTTGGAATAGATGTCAAGTCCCTTAAAGCATGACTATTAGAGGAGGACCACAGCCTTCTTTCCCTCAGTGATATAAAATGATGAGTATACTGTTCATGTGCAAACAAAATGGGAGGAATTTTGGGGGGCCTCTTTTTGGGATGAGGATAGAGAACTGAGAGATTGAAAGGATAAAGTGGAAAATAGAAGGGAATAGATGGTATGATGGTTAATTTTATGTGTCAACTTGACTGGACCATGAGTTGCCCAGATATTTGGTCAAACATTATTCTGAGTATTTCTGTGAGGGTATTTTTGGATGAGACTAACATTTAAATTGGGATTTTGAATAAAGCAGATTGCCCTCCATAATATGGGTGGGCCTCATCCAGTTAGTTGAAGGACTGAATAGAACAAAAAGACCAGCCTCTCTCTTGAATAAGAAAGAATTCTTCATTTAGGCTTCGGATTTCATCTGAAACATTGGCTCCTTCTGGTTCCATAGCAAACTGTTTTCAGGTTCAAACTGGACCATTAGCTCTCCTGGGTCTCCACCCTGCTGGCTTTCAGAATAGACCTGTAGCCTCAACTCTTCTGGGTCTCCAACCTGCCAGCCCACCCTGCAATTTTAGGACTTGCCTCCCTCCACGATCACATGATCCAATTTTTCATAAATCATTCAATCAATTGACATCTCTTTCTATCTCTCTCAAAAAAAAAACAATGACACAGAACTAATGGGGGTGAGAGAAGAGGGAAAAGGGGTCAAATATATAGTGATGGAAGGATAACTGATTCTGGATAGTGAGCACACAATGTAATATATAGATGATGTTTTATATAAATGTACACTTGAAACCTATATAATTTTACTAATGTCACCCCAATAAATTTAATAAAAATAAGGCTTGAAGGGAATACATCAATAAATTAATAATGGTTACCTCTTGATGAAAAGAAATAAAACTATAATTCTGGGAAACTTCCAGAAATATAAAAAGACCTGAATCTACACATTGAAAGGATCTATTAGGTACCCTGGAAAAATTCACCCAGAACTATTTGATTTCATTGATAAAGATAAAATCCTTAACAGTTTCTCACACAACGCACACACACATACACACACACACACACAATCAAATAACTTATAAAGCGAAAGAATTAGACTGCACTTAGCAGCAACAAAAACAAATGATCTGATTTTAAAATGAGCAAAGGACTTGCATAGACATTTTTCCACAGAAGACATATAGATGGCTAATCAGCATATAAAAAGATAGTCAACATTACTAATCAGGGAAATGCAAATGAAAACCATTATAAGATGTCACACCCAATGCAATGTCCACTATAAAGGAATAAAAAACACAACAACTCAGAAAATCACAGGTGTTGGCAAGGATGTGGAGGAATTAGAACTCTTGTATATAAAATTGTGCAGCCACAATGGAAAACAGTAT
The DNA here is from genome assembly GCF_004115265.2 of Rhinolophus ferrumequinum. Lineage (NCBI taxonomy): Eukaryota > Metazoa > Chordata > Mammalia > Chiroptera > Rhinolophidae > Rhinolophus > Rhinolophus ferrumequinum. The sequence goes on from NC_046299.1 coordinate 64,753,560, forward strand.
GGAGGCTCCTCAAAACATTAAAAATAGAACTATCTTATGATCCAACAATCCTATTTCTGGGTGTATATTAAAATAAATCAGGATCTGGAAGAGATATTTGCACACCCATTTCATTGCATCATTATCCATAATAGCCAACAGATGGTTGCAACTAAATGTTTATTGACAGATGAATGGATGAAGAAAATGCAGTATTTTGACTTATATACTATAAGCTGAGGACTGCACACAAATATAATATTCTAGTTAGTAAATTTATTTATAACATAGATAGAGGTTAGTGATTCTAAAGTAATTTATGTGTATAGTAAGTTTGAGCAAATAAGTAGATATATTGTGGATAATGTGAACTGCTCTTCACTGTGAGAGAAAGAGGTTGCACATGAGGAAAGGGAAAAGGCTAGAATGAACACTGTGGTGATAAATTGGAGGTATCTGTATGAATTCCTGAGTTTTAATATACATGAAATTTGGATGGGTACAGAAGTACGTTTATATGTGTGTAGTAAATATACATATTTTCTATGTCTGTTATGAAGGCCTAGATACAGTGATATCCCAATAGCAATGAGCACACTTAGCACTTGGGTCTTGGTTTCTAAATACCATTCCAATAAAAGTAACCTTGGAGAAATGACTGATGCCCGGACTGAGGCAGAAAAATACAAGACGAACCTGGAATATCTTGTAGTACAATGCATAGCAAGGATAAGCCTGAAAAATTATGGGGACATTTCAAAAGGACATACGAGCCAGTTTAAAGGTACTCCTGATAGTCAAACTTAGGACAATTTCAGTAATAAAATAACAATAACAATAGATTATAACCCATAGAATAAATATCTATGAGTTAATGCTGATATAAGTTAGTAATTGGGTAAATAGAGAATAAGGTCTAAGGAACAGCTTTTACTTACAGTAGAATGCCAATAATGTGGAAAGAATAGGAGAAATAGAAAAATCTTTTGTCAGGCAAATATTATAGTAACAACTGTTCCTGGCAGGGCCATCAGTAAATACTAAAATTATTGGCCAAAATGATAAGAAGAAACGGGATGTTTGCATAACATCAAAGTAGCTCCTCACTATATATTTATTAATTACAAAAATAGTAACTTTAAATTGTAGAAGTCTGGCTGATACCAACTTAGTCATGCAATCAAAGTCACCAATTAAACTCTGTTTGCTAAATCCAATAGTCAATTCTCATTTCTCTTCCTGTTGGGCCTATCAAAGCAGCTGATCACTTCCTCCTTCTGGAAACATTTTATTCCCAAGATACAACCTTCTCTTGGCTTTGTTATTACCTCTTCTGCCACTCCCCCTCAACCTCCTTGGCTGCTCAGTGTCAACTCCCTGACCTCTTAATTTTGCAGTGCCCTTGGGTTTCTTCTCTTTTTCAGTGTAGACTTATTCTCTTGGAGAGCTCATCCTACTAGCTAAATATTGAAGACAATTTGAGAAAATTGTTCTCCCTAGCCTGAATCTCTGTCCTGAACCATAAGCAAACATGTCTAGCCTGGTCACCATATCCCTTTGAATGTGAAATAATTATCTCAAAATTACCATGTCTAAAACTAAACCTGCTTCAGCTCCAAACTTACCTATCTCTATTAATGGTACCTCCATCCATCCAAGTTGCCTGGGTCAAATACCAGGGAGTCACTCCTGACAATTGCTTCCAGGAGAAACAGAGGGAATACTTCCTAACTCATTCTATGAGGTCAACGTTACCTTAGTATCCAAACCAGACAAAGACATTATAATGAAAGAAAACTACAGACCAATATCTTTAATGAACGTAGATGAAAATTTTCAACAAAATATTTGCAAACCAAATCCAACAATATATAAAAAGAATTATACAACATGACCAAGTGGGATATATCCAAAGTATGCCAGGCTTGTTGATCATTCAAAAATCAAGGTAGTCATACAAGCCCAGGAAGGCCAGAGAGTTCCAAACAAGATGAACCCAAACAGGACAACACCAAGACACATTATAGTTAAAATGGCACAAGTTAAATACAAAGAATCCTAGAAGCAGCAAGAGATAGACAGCAAGTTACTTAAAAGGGAGCTCCCATAAAAGTATCAGCTGACTTTTCTACAGAAACTTTGCAAGCCAGAAGGGAGTGGCAGGAAATATTGAAAATGATGGAAAACAAAGGCCTACAACCTAGATTGCTTTACCCAGCAAGGCTATCATTTAAACTTGAAGGAGAGATAAAGAGCTTCCCAGAAAAGAATAAGCTAAAGGAATTCATTGCCACCAAGCCAGAATTGCAGGAAGTGTTAATGTCTTCTTTAGGCAGAAGAAAGATAAAAGCAAACTAGCAAAGACCAGAAATACAAATAACAAAATGGCAATAGCTATGTACCTATCAACAATCACTTTAAATGTAAATGGATTAAATGCTCCAATCAAAAGACACAGGGTGGCTGAGTGGATAAGAAAACAAGACCCATGCATATGCTGTATACAAGAGACTCACTTTAGATCAAAAGACACACACAGGCTGAAAGTAAAGGGATGGAATAAGATATTTCTTGCAAATGGAAATGAGAAAAAAAGCTGGAGTAGCAATATTTATATCGGACAAAATAGACGGTAAAACGAAGAATATAATAAAAGACCAAGAAGGGCACGACATAATAATAAAGGGACCTATCCAACAAAGGACATAACCCTAGTATGCGTCTATGCACCCAACATAAGAGCATCTAAATATATAAAACAGATATTGACTGACAGAAAGACAGAGATCAACAGTAACACTGTCATAGTAGGGGACTTCAACACACCACTAACACCAAGGGACAGATCCTCCAGACAGAAAATCAATATGGAAACAGTAGCCTTAACTGACACTTTAGACCAGTTGGATTTAATGAATATTTTTTAGAGCATTTCACCGCAAGGTGCAGATTATACATTCTTCTTGAGTGCACATGGAACCTTTTCCAAGATAGATCATATGTTAGACCACAAAACAAGTCTCAGTAAATTTAAGAAAGTTGAAATCATATCAAGCATCTTCTCTGACCACAGTGCTATGAAATTAGAAATCAATTACAAGAAAAAAAACTGGAAAACACACAAATACATGGAGGCTGAAAAACATGTTACTAAATAATGAGTGGGTCAACAGTGAGATCAAGGAAAAAATCGAAAGGTATCTCGAGACAAATGAAAATGAAAACACAACAACCCAAAATCTATGGGATGCAGTGAAAGCAGTCCTAAGAGGGAAATTCATAACAATGCAGGTCTACCTAAAGAAACAAGAAAAATCTCAAATCAACAGTCTATCCTTACACCTAAGGGAACCGGAAAAAGAACAGCAAAATAAACCCAAAGGGAGTACAAGGAAGGAAATAAATGAAATGGAGACCAAAAAAATAAAAACATCAATGAAATCAAGAGCTGGTTTTTTGAAAACATAAACAAAATCAACAAATCTTTAGCCAGACTCATCAAGAAAGAGAGGATCCAAATTTATAAAATCAGAAATGAAAGAGGAGAAGTGACAACAGACACTGCAGAAATACAAAAAAAGTTTTAAGAAAATACTATGAGCAACTATACACCAATAAATTAGACAACCTGGAAGAAATTGATAATTTTTTAGAAGCATACAACCTTCCAAGACTGAATTAAGAAGAAATGGAAAAATCTGAATAGACTGATTATTACCAGTGAAATTGAATCAGTAATCAACAAGCTCCCAACAAACAAAAGCCCTGGACCAGATGTCTTTACAGGTGAATTTTACCAAACATTCAGAAAAGAATTATCACCTATTCTCAAACTATTCCAAAAAATCCAGAAGGAGGGAAGGCTCCCAAATTCTTTTTACATGGCCACTATCACCCTGATCTCCAAACCAAAGATATTACATAAAAAGAAAACTACAGGCCAATATCCCTAGTGAACATAGATGCAAAAATCCTCAACAAAATATTAACAAACAATTCAGCAATACATTAAAAAGATCATACAGTATGATCAAGTGGGAACTATTCCTGGTTTGCAATGTGGGTTCAATATCTGTAAATCAATTAATGTGATACACCACATTAACAAAATGAAAAATAAAAATCATATGGTCATATCAATAGGTGCAGAAAAAGCATCTGACAAAATCCAATATCCATTTATGATAGGAACTCTTAGCAAAGTGGGAATAGAGGGATCGTATCTCAACATAATAAAGGCCATATATGATAAACCCATAGCTAACATCGTACTCAATAGGGAAAAGCTAAAACCATTCCCCTTAGGATCAGGAACAAGGTTTCCCACTTTCAACACTTTTATTCAACATAGTTCTGGAAGTTCTAGCTACAGCAGTCAGACTAGGAAAAGAAATAAAAGGCATCCAAATTGGAAAGAAGGAAGTAAAATTGTCATTATATGCAGACGACATGATACTATATATAGAGAACCCCAAAAACTTCACCAGAAAACTATTAGAACTGATAAATGAATTTAGTAAAGTAGCAGGATACAAAATTGATATTTAGAAGTCAGTTGCATTTGTATACACCAATAATAAACTATCAGAAGGAGAAATTAAGAAAACAATCCCATTTACAATTGCTTTAAAAACTATAAAATGGAATAAATTGAACGAAAGGAGTAAAAGACCTGTACTCAGAAAATTATAGGACACTGACAAGAAAAATTAAAGAAGATAGAAATAAATGGAAACACATTCCATGCTCATGGATAGGAAGAGTTAATATAGTTAAAATGTCCATACTGCCTAAGACAGTATATAGATTCAACACAATTCCTATCAAACTACTAATGACATTTTTCACAGAAATAGAAGATATAATCCTAAAATTTATAAAAGACCCCGAATAGCCACGGTAATCTTGAGAAATAATAAAGTGGGAGGTATCATGTTACCTCACGTCAAATCATACTACAAGTCTAGAGTGACGTCATAGGAATGGCGGCAGCAGGGCGCACTTTCTGAGTTCTCCTCCAGATCTTGTTGCAAACGGGAACTATAACCCATCGAGGAAATTTTCGCTCACCACACAATATAGTGGAGAGATTCGCGGATTGCTTGAAGCTAAGAAATTCTTGGGGGTAAGCTAACTGGACGGAGCAAGGAGAGGAGGAGGAGAAGCGGCGTGGGAGCGCCCGGCCGGCAGCGGCGGGAGAGCCCAGCCCCCAGCGGAGCCTCAGCTGGCGGGGGCGAAAACCGAAAACCACGGTGCCAGGCACGCACAGGATCCCAGGCGGAGCGGAGAGCGCAGAGACCAGGGGTAGGCTCTTTCCCTGCTCCCACGGCTGATTTCTCCCGCCGGGAAGGCGGCGCGCCCTGCGGCGGTCGGGGGCGCAGTCTCCATACCTGGGCCCCTCCCCCCCTGCCCTGCTCTCCCAATCCTACCCCGCCCTTCCAGAGACTGGGACTGGAAACCGCGGTGCAGCCCCGCTGTGCCAGGCGCGCACAGGGGCCCAGGCGGAGCGGAGAGCGCAGAGACCGGGAGGCGGCTCTTTCCCTGCGTCCCGCGGCTGATTTCTCCAGCCGGGAAGGCGGTGCGCCCTGCGGCGGACGGGGGCGCAGTCTCCATACCTAGGCCCCTCCCCCGCCCCGCTCTTCCAATCTTACCCCGCCCTTCCAGAGACTTAAACCGGCCCCTGAACCGAGAAGTGGTATCTAACGCTCACGCTTTGGGAAGCCTGACGGGCAGCCCTGACCCAGGCAGACTGGGCAGTGTGCGTGATTTTGGCTGCGCTAGGAGAGAAGAGACGCCTCCACCCCCAGCCACCACCTTTTCTGGCCTGCGGGAAAAGGGCGACGCACGGCTGGGCTGGGAGAGTGAAGACCCCTCCATCTCCAGCCCCCACCCTTCCTGGCTTGCCTAGGGTGGGGTGGGTGCAGCGGCCGAGACACACCCGGAGATCAGCAGTGAGGCAGGCGCAGCTCTGGGCTTTCAGCAGATCAGAAATCTCCTGCCCGCACTCACACACACACACTGAAGAGGTGCCTTAAGACTCAAGAGTTTTGGTCACATATCTGGTGGTGCCACTCTCAGTGTGCATTTGTGCAGGCAAGGGCAGAAACTGCACTGATATTGTAAAAACTATCATCCAGACCCCTCAGGCCCACGCTTTTAAGTCTGCAGTCCCAAAGTCTCTCTGGGCACCAGGTGACCGGCTCTGCCTGCGCAATAAGCAGGGGGCTCCTTGGTACAGCAGAGAACAACCTGGACATTGCTTGGTGGGCTTAGGCCGAGACTGTCGCTGCTTTTTGTATTGCTTTGTTTTGTCTTGTTTTGCTTTGTCTTTATATCTTTGATATCTTTGCCTCTGTCGAGTGGGGTTATCAGGTGGTTTTTGCATGTGAACGTATTTGATATTTTTCTTTGTTGTTGTTGTTGTTGTTGTGCTTGGTGATTTGCTTTGTTCTGAAACTGCCCTGCCGGGGCCCAGCTTGTGAGGCACGGTCAGCAGATCAGAAATCTCCCGCCCGCACCCATACACACACACTGAAGGAGTGCCCTAGGACTCACGAGCTCTGGACAAAGGACTGGTGGTGCTCCTCTCGGTGTGCATACGTGCGGACAAGGGCAGAAGCTGCACTGACTTTGTGGAGACTATCATCCAGACCCCTCAGGCCCACGCTTTTAAGTCTGCAGTCCCAAAGTCTCTCTGAGCACCAGGTGACCGGCTCTGCCTGCGCAATAAGCAGGGGGCTCTTTGGTACAGCAGAGGACAACCTGGTCATTGCTTGATGGGCTCAGGCCGAGACGGTCGCTGCTTTTTGTTTTGCTTTGTTTTGCTTTGCTTGGTTTTGTTTTGCTTTATCTTGTATCTTTGATATCTTTGCCTGTGTCGAGCGGGGGTTATCGGCTGTTATTTTTTTTTTTTTTTTTTCTTCTTTTTTCCTCTTTGCTGTTGTCGTTGCTGCTGTGCTTGGTGATTTGCCTTGTTCTGGGACTTCCCTGCCGGGGCCCAGCTTGGGTGGCACGGGACTCGGCATATCTGGGGGCCAACTCCAGACCAAATCGGAGTGCAGCCGGGGTTGACCTGCAGGTCACATACCTAGAGGGGGTTCTCGGCAGGCTCTGGAGCCCATAGAGGCCAAATCACATTGGGGTGGTCAACCCTCACGCAGCAGAGTGCCCTGCGAGGGGCAGAGCCAAGTCTCACGGCAGGTCAGCCCAGGAGTTGACCCCACCTGCTCATTAGCGGGAAGCAATTAAAGATCTTCTTGAACGGGACAGTGTACACAACACAAGACTCACCTTTGGAGCACACGCAGAGGAGGACGACGTGGTGCGAGTCAAATATAAAGGACACATACTACACAAGATAACCTAGCAAGAACTAAGAACTCTAGGGGATCTACCTAATATATCAAAATAAACACAGTCAGCCAGAATGGGGAAACAAAGATACACGTCCCAAATAAAAGAACAGAAGAAGCTTCCACAACTGGAACCAAATGAAGCAGACGTATCCAACCTCTCAGAGACAGAGTTCAGAACACTGGTGATAAGAATGTTTAAGGAGCTTAGAGAAGACATAAAGAAGGATGTAGAAATCATAACAAACGAGCTTAGAGAAAACATAAAGAAGGATGTAGAAATCATAACGAAAAACCAGTTGGAACTAAAGAACACAATTACCGAAATTAAGAACTCACTTGAAGGAATTACCAGCAGGCTAGATGAAGCAGAGGATCGAATCAGCGACTTAGAAGACAAGGTAGCAGAGATCACCCAAACGGAACAACAAAAAGAAAAAAGAATAAAAAACAATGAAGATGGCCTAAGAGACCTCTGGGATAACATCAAGCGCAACAACATGCGCATCATAGGAATACCAGAAGGTGAAGAGAGCAAGCAAGGGATTGAGAACATATTTGAAGTAATAATGTCTGAAAACTTCCCCAACCTGATGAAGGAAACCAACATACAAGTCCAGGAAGTGCAGAGAGTTCCAACCAGGATTAACCCAAACAGGTCCACACCAAGACACATTATAGTTAAAATGGCAAAGCTTAAAGACAAAGAGAGAATCCTAAAAGCTGCAAGAGAAAGACGGAGGGTTACATACAAGGGAACTCCCATAAGACTATCAAATGATTTTTCTACAGAAACATTGAAGGCCAGGAGGGAGTGGCAGGAGATACTCAAAGTGATGGAAAACAAAGGCCTACAACCTAGATTGCTTTATCCAGCAAGGCTATCATTTAAAGTTGATGGAGAGATAAAGAGCTTTCCAGAAAAAAATAAGCTAAAGGAATTTATTACCACCAAGCCAGCATTGCAAGAAATACTAAAAGGTCTTCTGTAAATAGAAGAAAGATCAAAACAACCTAACTACAAATTTAAAAATGGCAATATCTATGTACCTATCAATAATCACTTTAAATGTAAATGGATTAAATGCTCCAATCAAAAGACATAGGGTGGCTGACTGGATAAGACAGCAAGACCCTTGTATATGCTGTATACAAGAGACTCACCTCAGAACAAAAGACACACACAGGCTGAAAGTGAAGGGTTGGAGTAAGATATTTCATGCAAATGGAAACGAGAAAAAAGCTGGAGTTGCAATACTTATTTCTGACAAAATAGACTTTAAAATGAAGAACATACTAAAAGATAAAGATGGGCACTATATAATAATAAAGGGATCGATCCGACAAGAGGACATAACCCTAGTAAACATCTATGCACCCAACATAGGAGCACCTAAATATATAAAACAGGTACTGACTGACATAAAGGCAGAGATCAACAGTAACACTATTATAGTCGGGGACTTCAACACACCTCTGACCACAAGGGACAGGTCTTCCAGACAGAAAATCAATATGGAAACAACAGCCTTAAATGATACATTGGACCACTTGGATTTAATCGATATTTTCAGAACATTTCACCCCAATGCTGCAAAATACACCTTCTTCTCAAGCGCACATGGAACATTTTCCAAGATAGATCATATGTTAGGCCACAAAACAAGTCTTGATAAATTTAAGAAAATTGAAATCATACCAATTGTCTTCTCTGATCACAATGCTATGAAATTAGAAATGAACTACAGGAAAAAAACGGGAAGACACACCAATTCATGGAGGCTGAATAACTTATTACTAAATAATGAATGGGTCAAGCAGGAGATCAAGGAAGAAATCAAAAGATATTTCGAGATAAATGAAAATGAAAACACGACGACCCAAAATCTTTGGGATGCCGCGAAAGCAGTCCTAAGAGGGAAATTCATAGCTTTGCAGGCCTACCTAAAGAAACAAGAAACATCACTAATCAACAGTTTATCTTCACATTTAAGGGATCTGGAAAAAGAACAGCAAAATAAGCCCAAAGGGAACACAAGGAAGGAGATAATAAAGATCAGAGCAGAATTAAATGAAATAGAAACCAGAAAAACAATACAAAAGATCAATGAATCCAAGAGTTGGTTCTTAGAGAAGATAAACAAAATCGACAAACCATTAGCCAGACTCATTAAAAAAAAGAGAGAGAGGACCCAAATTAATAAAATCAGAAACGAAAGAGGAGAAGTGACAACGGACACTGCAGAAATACAAAGAGTTTTAAGAAGTTACTATGAGCAACTATATGCCAACAAATTTGACAATTTGGAAGAAATGGACAATTTTCTAGAGGCGTACAACCTTCCAAGGCTAACTCAAGAAGAAACAGAAAACCTGAATAGACTGATTACCACCACGGAAATTGAATCAGTAATCAACAGTCTCCCAACAAACAAAAGCCCTGGACCAGATGGCTTTACAGGTGAATTTTACAAAGCGTTCAAAAAGAATTATCACCAATTCTCCTCAAGCTCTTCCAAAAAATCCAGAAGGAGGGAAGACTCCCAAACACTTTTTACGAAGCCACTATCACCCTGATCCCAAAATTAGACAAAGACACCACAAAAAAAGAAAACTACAGGCCGATATCTTTAATGAACATAGATGCAAAAATCCTCAACAAAATATTAGCAAACAGAATTCAGCAATACATTAAAAAGATCATTCACCACGATCAAGTGGGATTCATTCCTGGTATGCAGGGGTGGTTCAACATCCGCAAATCTATTAATGTGATACACCACATTAACAAAATGAAAAATAAAAATCACATGATCATATCAATAGATGCAGAAAAAGCATTTGATAAAATCCAACAGCCATTTATGACAAAAACCCTTAAGAAAGTGGGAATAGAGGGATCTTATCTCAACATAATAAAGGCCATATATGACAAACCCACAGCTAACATCATACTCAATGGGGAAAAGCTAAAACCATTCCCCCTAAGATCAGGAACAAGGCAAGGATGCCCATTATCTCCGCTTCTATTCAACATAGTTCTGGAAGTTCTTGCCACAGCAATCAGACAAGAAAAAGAAATAAAAGGCATCCAGATTGGTAAGGAGGAAGTAAAGTTATCATTGTATGCAGATGATATGATACTATATATAGAGAACCCTAAAGACTCCACCAAGAAGCTATTAGAGCTGATAGATGAATTTAGTAAAGTGGCAGGATACAAAATTAATATTCAGAAATCAGTTGCATTTGTATATACCAATCATAAAACATCAGAAGGAGAAATTAAAAAAACAATCCCATTTACAATCGCTCCAAAGACTATAAAATACCTGGGAATAAATTTAACCAAAGAAGTAAAAGATCTATACTCAGAAAATTATAAGACACTGATGAAAGGAATGAAGGAAGATATAAATAGATGGAAACACATATCATGTTCATGGATAGGAAGAATTAATATAGTTAAAATGTCCATACTGCCTAAGGCAATATACATATTCAATGCAATTCCTATCAAACTGCCAACGTCGTTTTTCACAGAAATAGAACATATAATCCTAAAATTTATATGGGACCATAAAAGACCCCGAATAGCAAAGGCAATCTTGAGAAATAAGAACAAAGTGGGAGGTATAACAATACCTGACTTCAAATTATACTACAAGGCTACAGTAATCAAAACAGCATGGTACTGGCATAAAAACAGACACATAGATCAATGGAACAGAATAGAGAGTCCAGAAATAAATCCACGCCTATATGGCCATTTAATCTACGACAATGGAAGCAAGAATGTACGATGGAGTAATGACAGTCTATTCAATAAATGGTGCTGGGAAACCTGGACAGACACATGCAAAAAAATGAAGTTGGACCACCTCCTTACACCATATACAAAAATAAATTCAAAATGGCTTAAAGACTTAAATGTAAGGTCTGAAACCATAAAATACCTAGAAGAAAATATAGGAAGAAACTTCTCAGACATTACCCGGAGTAAGATTTTTACTGATATACACCCTCGCGCGAGGGAACTAAGAGAAAGAATAAACATGTGGGATTATATCAAACTAAAAAGTTTTTTCACAGCAAAGGAAACCATCAATAAAACAAGAAGGGATCCTACTGAATGGGAAAAGATATTTGCCAGTGATATATCTGATAAGGGATTAATATCACAAATCTATGGAAAACTTACTCAACCCAACTCCAAAAAAACAAACGATCCAATTAAAAAATGGGCAGAGGACTTGAAGAGACATTTTTCTGAAAAGGACATACAGATGGCAAACAGACATATGAAGAAATGCTCAACCTCACTAACCATCAGAGAAATGCAAATAAAAACCACAATGAGATACCACCTCACCCCAGTCAGAATGGCTATCATCAATAAATCAACAAACAACAAGTGCTGGCGTGGATGTGGAGAAAAGGGAACGCTTGTGCACTGTTGGTGGGATTGCAGACTGGTGCAGCCGCTATGGAAAACAGTATGGAGGTATCTCAAAATTCTGAAAATGGAACTACCTTATGATCCAGTAATTCCACTCCTAGGTATCTATCCGGAGAAATCCAGAACTTCAATTCAAAAATCTCTATGCACTCCTATGTTTATTGCAGCACTATACACAATAGCTAAGACATGGAAACAACCAAAATGCCCATCGGTAGATGACTGGATTAAGAAACTGTGGTACATTTATACAATGGAGTATTATGCAGCCATAAGGAAGAAAGAAATCTTACCATTTGCAACAACATGGATGGATCTAGAGAACATTATGTTAAGTGAAATAAGTCAGACAGAGAAAGATAAGTTCCATATGATCTCACTTATTTGCGGATTCTAAAGAAAAGAATAAGTGAATGAACTAATCAGAAACTGTTTGGGAGACAATGAGGAAAAACTGAGGGTTGCTAGATGGGCGGGGGGAGTGGGGGGTGGGGGGGAGGGTGAGGGGATTGGAGGGCAGTCGGTGACCACAGGATGGCCACGGGGTTTGAAAATTAATCTGGGGAACGTAATTTGGTGGTTACCAGAGCGTAAGGGGGTTGGGGGGTGGGGGACGAGGGTGAGGGGGATCAAATGTACGGTGATGGAAGGGGAGCTGACTCTGGGTGGTGAACACACAGTGTGATTTATGGATGATGTGATTCAGAATTGCACAACTGAAATCTTTGTAATTCTACTAACAATTGTCACCCCAATAAATTAAAAAATAAAAAAATAAAAAAAATAAATATCACACCTAACCTAAAAAAAAAAAAAAAAAACAAACAAAAAAAAACAAAAAAAAAAATCATACTACAAGTCTATAGTAATCAAAACAGCATGGCATTAAAACAGACACATAGATCAATGGAACAAAGTAGCCCAGAAATAAATCCATACCTATATGGTCATTTATGACAATGGCAGCAATAATTTACATTGGGGTAAAGACAGTGTATTCAATAAGTGGTGCTGGGAAACCTGGACAGATACATGCAATAAAATGAAGCTGGACCACCTCCTTACGCCATATAAAAGAACAAATTCAAAATGGAGTAAAGACTTAAATGTAATATCCGAAACCATAAAACTCTTAGAAGAAAATATAGGAAGTAAGTTTGCAGACATTACCCTTAGTAATGGTTTTTCCTGATACATTCCCTCAGGCAAGGGAAGTGGGGAAAAAAATAAATAGATGGGATTACATCAAACTCAAAAGTTTTTTCACAGCAAAGGAAACCATCAATAAAACAAAAAGGCATCTTAATGAATGGGAGAAGATATTTGTCAGTGATACATCTGATAAGGGGTTAATACCAAAGTTTATAAAAAAACTCATTGAACTCAACACCAAAAAAAACAACCCAATTAAAAAATGGGCAGAGGACATAAAGGGACATTTTTCTAAGAACATACAGATGGCCAACAGACCTATGAAAAAATGCTCAACCTCACTAATCATTAGAGAAATGCAAATAAAAAACACAATGAGATACTACCTCACTCTGATCAGAATGGCTATTATCAGTAAATCAACAAACAAGTGCTGGTGAGGATGTGGAGAAAAGGGAACCCTCGTGCACTGCTGGTGGGATTGCAGATTGGTGCAGCCACTAGGAAATCGTTATGGAGCTATCCCAAAAACTACCTTATGGAACTACCTTATGACCCAGTAATTTCACTTTTAGGTATCTATCCAGAGAAATCCAAAATGCTGATTCAAAAAAAAATATACTGTGCAGCCCCATGTTTATTGCAGCACTATTTACAATAGCCAAGACATGGAAACAACTGAAATGCCCATTGGTAGATGACTGGATTAAGAAACTGCGGTACATTTATACAATGGAGTATTATTACTTGACCATAAAGAAGAATGAAATCTTAACCATTTGCAACGATATGGATGGACCTAGAGAACATTATGCTAAGTGAAATAGGTCAGACAGAGAAAGACTTATATGTGGAATCTCACTTATATGTGGAATCTAAAGAACAGAATAAATAAGCAAACTAATCAGAAGTGGTCTCAGAGATACAGAGAAAAACTGATGGTTGCTAGATGAGGGAGAAGTTGAGGAGATTAGAAAGCACAAATTGGTAGCTACAGGATTGCCACGGGGATACGAAAGACAGTTTGGGGAATATAATCAATAATGTTGTAAAGAGGCCGGCCCGGTGGCCCAGGTGGTTGGAGCTCAGTGCCCCTAACTCCGAAGGCTGCCAGTTCGATTCCCACATGAGCCAATGGGCTCTCAACCACAAGGTTGCCAGTTCGATTCCTCGACTCCCGCAAGAGATGGTGGGCTCCACCCCCTGCAACTAAGATTGAACACGGCACCTTGAGCTGAGCTGCTGCTGAGCTCCCGGATGGCTCAGTTGGTTGGAGCGCATCCTCTCTACCACAAGGTTGCAGGTTCGATTCGTCGACTCCCTGCAACTAACAATGGCAACTGGACTTGGAGCTGAGCTGTGCCGTCCACAACTAAGATTGAAAGGACAACAACTTGACTTGGAAAAAGTCCTGGAAGTACACACTGTTCCCCAATAAAGTCCTGTTCCCCTTCCCCAATAAAATCTTTAAAAAATAAATAAATAAAATAATAATGTTGTAAAGATTTTGTAGGCTGTCAGATGGACCACTTGTCTTATTAGGGAGACCACTTCAGGGACGGTATAGATAGATGCCTGACCACAGCACTGTATACCTGAAGCTGAAGCTGAATAATACTGAATATCAATTATAATTTTATATATGTATATATATGTAAAATTATACATATATACACATACACACACACACACATATATATATACACACACACATATATACATATATATGTAGTCACAGGATGTGGAGTACAGCTATATACGATGTCAGAGATGTAGTAGATTCGCGGAGGGGGTTATCACTTTGTGAGGGGTGTAAATGTCTATTATATTACATTGTTCTGTATACCTGAAACTAAAAAACAAACAAAATGACACACACACACACACACACACACACACATATAAAAGGTAGTCTATCACCTCACCAGCCTAAAGAAGAAAAACCACATGATCATATCAGTAGATGCAAAAAAAGCATTTGATATGAAATCCAACATTCATTCATAATAAAAATTCTCAGCAAATTAGGAATAGAGGGGAATTTCCTCAATTTGACAAAAACCTACATACTTAATGGTTTGAAATTCGAATCTTTTCTGCTAAGATAATGAACAAGGCAAAGATGTCCCCTCTCACTGCTGCTTGAATACTGTACTGGAAGTTCTAGCTAATACAATAAAACCAGAAAAGGAAATAAAAGGTCTACATATTGGGAAGGGAAAAATAAAACTGTCTTTGTTACATCTGACATGATTGTGTAGAAAATCCAAAAGAATCAACAACAACAAAAACTCCTGGAACATTAATACCCAATACAATGAAAACCTTAGATATAAATCTAACAAAATATGTACAGGGTCTATATGAGGAAAATTTAAAACTCTGAGGACACACATCAAACAATAACTAAATAAATGGGGAGAGATTCCACGTCTATGAATAGGAAGACAATATTGTCAAGCTGTCTGTAGATTCAACACAATCCCATAAATATCTCAGCGCGTTATTTTGTGAGTATCAACAAACTGACGGTACATTTTTTATGGAGAGGCAAAAGACCCAGAATATCCAACTCAATATTGAAGGAGAAGAACAGAGCTGGAGGACTGATACTACCCAACTTCACGACTTACTAAAATGCTACAGTAATCAAGACAGTGTAGTAAGGATAAAAGAATAGACAAATAGATCAATGGACTAGAATAAAGAGCCCAAAATAGACCCACATAAATGAACCCAACTGATCTTTGACAAAGGAGCAAGCCAATACAATGGAGCAAAGTCTCTTCAACAAATAACCCTGGGAGAACTGGACATTCTTCACACAGACCTTACACCCTCCAAGAAAGTTAGCTCAAAATGTGTCATAGACCTAAATGTAAATTGCAAGCTATAAAACTCCTCAATGATAACATGCAGAAAAGCCCAGATGATGTTGGGGATGGTGATGACTTTTTAGATCCAATACCAAAAGCATGATCTATGAAAAAAGTGATTGGTAAACTGCACTTCATTAAAATTAAAAACTTCTACTCTGTGAAAGACAATGTCAAGAGAATGAGAAGACAAGCCACAAACTGGGAGAAAATATTTGCAAGAGACAGATCTGATAAAGGACTATTATGCAAAATATATAAAGAACTCTTAAAACTCAATAATAAGAAAATAACCCAATTAAAAAATAGGTTAAAGACCTGAACAGACACTTGACCAAAGAAAATGTGCAGATAGCAAGTAAGCATTTGAACGTCCTATGTCATTAGGGAAATATGAATTAAAATATCAATGGAATACAACTACACACCTATTAGAATGGCCAAAATCCAGTCAGTGAAACTTAGGTTTTACTTAAGGCAGATAAAAATAATGCTGATAATAAATCCATTACACTTACATATAATATAATGCCAGGTTACTCAATGAAATGAAAACCGATATAGCAAGGTAAAGAGATAAAGAGTGATTGGCACTGGTGACGGTGGGGAGTGTATTTTTTTATAAGTGGTCAAGAAAGGTATGAGGAAATGACATGTGAGAATTTTAATAAAGCAAGGGAAGGAACAATAAGGATATCTGGAGGAGGAGATACCTTGAGTCAGGAAGTAGCCGGACTTATTGAAGAAAGAATAAAGGCAAGCGTGCCTCAAGTAGAATTACTAAAACAGAGAGTAATGGAACATAGGGTTAAAGATATGTGTAGGAAAGGCTTTTAAATGCAGTACTAATGAGTTTGACATCCTTTAGCTATCCTGTTCTAGGGATTTCCTATTGGTCCAGTGATACAGCTAATTCCCCAGCTTCACAACATCTGTATTAGGGTTCTCCAAAGAAATAGAACCGAAGTGTGTGTGTGTGTGTGTGTGTGTGTGTGTGTGTGTGTGTGTGTGTGTGTAACTGCTGAGGATTTTATCTTTATCACTGAAATCAAATAGTTCTGGGTGAATTTTCCCACGTACCTAATAGGTCCTTTCAATGTAAATTCAGGTCTTTTTCTATTTCTGGAAGTATTCCAGGATTATAGTTTTAAATATTAGTTCTGTTTTACTGTTTTTCTTTTTCAAGGACTTTGGTAATGTGAATATTATTCCTTCATGGCCTGTTTTTGATTTCAACTACCTTCTCTCTGACCCTTTTTTCTTCTTTCTTTATGTCGTTTTTATTCTCTTGGTTGCTTTCCTGCCTTGTCCCTTATATTATCTCTTGGTATCTTGTAATTTATACATGATTTTTGAGGTAATTTTGTCTTTTCTCCTTCGTTTCTTTTCTGAGTTTAGTCAGCTTTCTTTTTCATTTGTCTCTGTTTTGTTTTGTTGGGCTTTCTCTTTTTTGGACATTTTCTGTTCATAATTTTTGAATTTCTGATTCACATCATTTTTTTATATCTTCAAATGCTTGAGCTAGTTTGGGGTGTGGCTTTACAGTTTTCTTCTGCTTCATGGTTATTTCTCTGGGTAAAATTTTACCTTGGTTGATAAGTGTGGGGTTTTGTTTTCTAGTTTTTACTGTTTGTATGGATTTGTTAATTTTTCTCTTGCTGATTTTTGTGGTAAAGGGGTGTTTTACAGAGTCTATTTAATGGTGCTCTCTCTGTCAATATAGCAATGTCCAGATGTTTTAGTAGATATTTTATGTTTGTTTTAAGGTGATGGGAGTTGTGAGTCCTCCAGTTTTGTGGTTTTCTTTTGTCTTGGAGGACTCTTAGGTGTTCACCCCTTGTTCCTGTTCCCCTCCCTGATAAAGGAATTACTAAAAGATGCTCTTCCTCTTTTGTTTTTGCCTCCTGCAGAAGCGCCTTCAAATTGCTTGGCTTTAAAGTCCCTTCCTTATAGTCAGTACTCTAATCCACCTGAGTCCTTTTTGTAGACTTTTCAGACATAGAATAGCCTTTTTTCTTGTGATGATTTTATATTGAGCTTATATACCATCACTAGCTTCCCTGACTGTCTTTCCAAAATTTTTCTCAGTCAGCCCTGCAGCGGGAGAGCATGAGACTTCCTGCTCTGAGAATAGGTGTTGGCCGCTTTTTATTCTCAGTTATTCTGAAGTTTGAACATCTTCTGATTTCAAGTTAGGAGGCTGAAGGTGTGGTTTCTGTGTATCATTTCCCTTCTTGTTGTTCTATATTGTTTTGGGAGGAAATATTGGGAGATGGGAACTATGGTTCACCATTGTCTTTAATTATCCATAAGTTCTATGGATTCTGGTTTGTTTTCTAAATGTAGAAAAGAACATTTTTTCAAACACACACACATCTGTGTGAAAATTCTAAAAAAAAGACAAAAGAAACATGCTTGAGTCATTATTAGGATTAGATGAGGTCATGAGGGTTGGACCCCCTTGCTGGGATTAGCGCCCTTACGAGAGAGACATCAGAAAGCCCCCCTTCTCTCTGGGTGCACTCTCAAAGAGGTTGGGTGAGCACACAGGAGAATGTCAGCTGCCTACCAGCCAAGAAAAGAGGCATCAGAATGAAACCTACTTTGCTGGAACATTGATCTGGGGCTTCCCAGTGTCTAGAACTATATAATTGATTCTTAATATTTTGTTTTTCTTTCTTTTTTTTATTAAATTTATTGGGGTGACATTGGTTCGTAAAATTATATAGTTTTCAAGTGTACAATTCTGTACTTCTATAATAAATCATCTATATATCACATTGTATGCTCACCACCCAGAGTCAATTCTCCTCCCATTACCATATATTTGACCCTGTTTACCCTCTTCTCTTCTAGCCTCTTACTCTCTGGTAACCACTAAACTGTTGTCTATGTTTATGAGTTTTGTTTCTATATTTGTGTCTTTTTCCTTTGTTGCTTTCAGTTTTACATCCCACATATCAGTGAAATCATATGGTTCTCGACTTTTTCTGTCTGACATATTTCACTTAGCATAAGAATCTCAAGATTCATCCATGTTGTCGCAAATGGCACTGTTTCATCTTTTCTTATGGTAAGTAGTATTCCATTGTGTGTACATACCACATCTTCTTTACCCAATCATCCATTGAAGGGCTCTCGTTGTTCTCATGTATTGGCTACAGTGAATAATGCTGCAATGAACTGTATATATGCTGTATATATATCTTTACAGATAAATGTTTTCAGATTTTTTTGGGTAGATACCCAGGAGACGGATTGCCGGGTCATATAGTAATTTTATTCTTAATTTTTTGAGGAACCTCCACACTGCCTTCCATAACGGCTGCACCAGTCTGCATTCCCACCCACAGTGTACGCGGGTTCCTTTTTCTTCACAGCCTCTCCAACACTTGTTATTATTTGTCATGTTGATGATAGCCATTCTAACTGGGGTGAGGTGATATCTCATTGTGGTTTTGATTTGCTGTTCCTTAATAGCTAGTGAAGTTAAGCATTTTTTTCACAGATGAGTTGGACGTTTATATGTTTTCTTGGGAGAAGTGTCTGTTCAGGTCCTCTGCCCGTTTTTTAATTGGATTTGTTTTTTTTTGTTTTGAGTTGTATGAGTTCTTTATGTATTTTAGTTATTAACCTCTTATCGGAGGTGTTTGCAAATATCTTCTCCCATGTGGTTGGTTGCTTGTTTGTTTTGCTGATAGTTTTTTTTGCTGTGTAGAAGCTTTTTAGTTTGATATAGTCCCATTCATTTTACTTCCTTTTCCTTTGAGTTCAAATTCATAAAATCCTCTCTGAACCCAAGGTCCACAGTTTAGTACTTATACTTTCTTCTATGCAGTTTATTGTTTCAGGTCTTATGTTTAGGTCTTTGATCCATTTTGAGTTAATGTTGGTACACAGTGACAGATAGCAGTCTAGTTTCATTCTTTTGCACGTGACTTTCCAATTTTCCCAGCACCATTTATTGAAGAGGCTTTCTATTCTCCACTGTATGTTTTTGGTTCCTTTGACAAAAATTATCTGCCCATATATATGTGGGTTTATTTCTGGGCTCTCAATTCAATTCTATTGGTCTGCTGCCAATACCATGCTGTTTTGATTATTGTCACTTTGTAGCACAAGCTGAAGTCAGAGAATGTGACACTTCCAGCCTTGTTCTTTTTTCTTAGGATTGTTTTGGTTATTCAGGGTCTTTTGTGATTCCATACAGATCTGACGATTTGTTTTGTTCTCTTTCTTTAAAAAATGCCATTGGGATTTTGATGGGGATTGCATTATATCTATATATTGCTTTGGGTAATATGGCCATTTTAACTATGTTGATTCTTCTAATCTATGAACATGGAATATCTTTCTATATGTTTGTGTCTTCTTCAATTTATTTTTTAAATGTCTTATAGTTTTCAATCCATAGGTCCCTCACATCCTTTGTTAAGTTTATTCCTAGGTATTCAATTCTTTTTGTTGCAATTGCAAAAGGAATTGTTTTTTCTTTTTCATTTCTTTTTCTGAAATTTCATTGTTAGTATATAGCAATGCAATGGATTTTTGTACATTGATTTTGTAGCCAGTACCTTTACTGTATTGATTTATTGTTTCTAATAGGTTTTTGGTGGAGTCCTTAGGGTTTTCTATATAAAGAATCATGTCATTTGCAAAAAGTGACAATTTAACTTCTTCATTCCCAATTTGGATGCTTTTTATTTCTTTTTCTTGCTCGATTGCTCTGGCAAGGACTTCCAGTACTAAGTTGATAACAGTGGTGATGGGGGCAACCCTGTCTTATTCCTATATGTAGAGCAAAAGCCTTCAGTTTTTCACTATTAATTATGATATTAGCTTAGGGTTTGTCTTTATTTTGTTGAGGTAGTTTCCTTTTATAGTTATTTAATTGTTTTAATCACAAATGGATGTTGTATCTTATCAAATTTTTTTTCTATATCTATTGATATAATCATATGATTTTTATCCTTTATGTTGTGTTTCACATTGATCGATTTTAATATGTTGAACCATCCTGGTGAGCCTAGAATGAACAATACTTGATCATGATGTATAATCTTTTTAGTATATTGTTGTATTCAACTTGCTAGAATTTTGTTCAGGATTTTTGCATCTATTCATCAGAGATACTGGTCTGTAGTTTGTGTGTGTGTGTGTGTGTGTGTCTGTGTGTGTGTGTGTGTGTCTGTGTGTGTGTTGTCCTTACCAGGTTTTGTTATCAGGATAATGTTGGCCTCATAAAATAAGTTAGGAAGTACTGCCTCTTCTTCAATATTTTGGAAGAATTTGAGGAAGACCGGTGTTAGATCCTTTTTGCATGTTTGGTATAATTTACTAGTGAATCTATCTGGTCCTGGGCTTTTGCTTTTGGGAAGGTTTTGGATGATTTTTTCAATTTTCTTACTGTTGATCGGTCTATTTAGATTTTCCAGTTCTTTGTGATTCAGCCTAGGAAGGCTATATGTTTCTAAGAACTTGTCCGTTTCTTCTAGGTTATTGAATTTGGTGGCATATAATCCTTCATAGTATTCTTGTGTGACCCTTTGTATTTCTGTGTTAGCCGTGGTACTTCTTCTGTTTCGTTTCTGATTTTGTTTATTTGTAACTTTTCTCTTTTTACCTTAGTGAGTCTAGTCAATATTTTGGGTATATATCCTTTTAAAACTTACTTTTTGTGGGTAATGACTGAATTGCACTTTAATATATATTTCTGTCATAATTTATTTACCCAGTCTTCTATTAAGAGGTATTTTCACCTGTCTAACTTTTCACTAGTATAAACAAAGCTGTATTAAATGATATGTGAGTGTGAGTATACACTGGCTTTGTAATAATAAACACCAGCACATACAGCACTTTTCCTGTCCTAGGCAGCTTATAGTGTCATAAGCAAAAGTAATTAGACAAGGTAGTATGTGGGATGTTTGAAAATGATTTTCATCCATATCAGTATCCTCTAAATGTCCTAATGTCTAAATGTAGATAATGCTTACCCTGGATAGTGTAATCTAGATAGATATTCTTTGGGCATTCAAATGTGCAGTTTGTAAAAAAATATATATATATATATGCTAGAGTGTGGGATCTGCCTAGTGTTCTTTTAACATCACAGAAATGTATAGAAGCTGCCTTGTAGACTGTATCTTTCAGCATTGAAAATCACTTTTTCCCCCTAAGATTGAATTATTCTGTAATTAGTGTTCAGGCTCTACAAAAATACATGTTAATATATACAATAATGAACTGCAATCACATACAGACACTGAGATGGAAAGGATTTTCTAATACATTAATGTTTTTAATTGGTAATTATATTGTCTGCCCCTTTTTAAGATTATTGACCTTTCTATTCACAAGAGATATGAAAGATGCCATTTTAGTCATTGAATAAACTCACATAATAAATAATCATTATTCCATGTGGACATTTACTCTGGGAACAAATTTTTAGAATGCAAACCCCTAAGGAAGTAAACTAAATATTCCATATTTTTGATTTAGATATAATTGATATATTAGTTTCAGCTGTACAACATAATGATTTGCTCTTTGGGTATATTGCAAAATGATCTCCACAATAAGTCTAGTTAACATTTATCAGCATACAGTTATAAGTTTGTTTGTTTTCTTGTGAGAAAAATTTAAAGATCTGTCTTGGCAACTTTCAGATAGATAACACAGTATTAGTAATTATAGTCCCCATGTTGTACATCACATCCCCATGACTTATTTATTTTATAGCTGGGAGTATGTACATTTTAACCCCTATCCGTTTCTCCGATCCCCACTCATACTTTTAACACAATATGATAATATAGTTTGTACTCTGCAGCATTTAGAACTGTCTTCTAGGTCTTAACTATTACATAAACGCTCTTTAGGGCTGATTCATGATATCTTGTTTTGTCCCTCATGGTATTTTGTCTTTTAAAGGCTCTGTAATGTCGGCTCTGGAATGTCATAGTACTTTGTTTCAAAGCTAGAGAGTTACTGAAACATACTGTTATTTTTCCAAAGTGAGTGGATTGGATACATCTATTTTTAGCCACTCTTTTTCCTAGATTTTAGCTAAGCACTTAGCATTTAATTTAGAAGTGTGTTTAATTTATTATTATTGTTATTATTTATGATTATTATTATTATTATATGAAATAGTATTATATCATCCTCTTTAAAACACTATTGAATTTTTAACCGTTTTTTATAACCTTTTCCTAAGGTATTCCCATCTGTCAGCAGCACTTAATTTGGAATAACATGGAACTTGAAGATGATTATTGCTTGAATGATTACAAGTGAGTGTATGAGCTGTTCCATAGACACTCAGTATTACCACTTCATGTGCCAGTGTTTTTCTTCTGAATCATGTCTCTTTTCTTCTGAATAGTTCTGATCCCTAGATTTCAGTGTCAATCCAGAACTTTAAGATGTGTTGGCTCAGTGCCCCACACTACCCAGTTCTTGTCCTCTGGTTCTTTGTTTTACCTTTTAACTGTTCACGCCAAGCTAATTATCCCCTGCCTTTTTAGAGCTTCCTCTTCTGATCTTGCCTTCCTTGCTCCTTTCTTTGAATACTGACTCATTACCACCTGGCTATGTCATTTTCTTTATGTTTTCACAAGTATTGGGTAAGAGAGTACTGCTCTTCACCAACTCTCATTTTTCCTTAAGCCCTCCTTTCTGTTGCCCAGTGAACAGGGGTTGTAGATACACTATCTGACTGTCCTTCTTCCTCCCTTCTCTCACATAATTCTTAATTCTATCCTTAAGAAAAGAGCAAAAGCGTCAGAGGCGATGTGGAATAGCTGGAAGAACACTGGGAGACTCTGTAGATTTGCTGTTTTCTGTCTTCTATTTTATTAAATATATCTGCTATTTTCTAACTCAGGGTCTTGGATAAGCTTCTTTTCTTCTTCGGGCCTCTGTTTCCTTACATGTAAAATGAAGAGGCTAAACCACACGATCATAGAGTCCTCTCCAGTAATTTTATTCTGAAATTTCATATCATATTTAATGTTTAGGAGAACTTGCTCACTTTTTCATTATTTATACATGTAAATAAATTAACATTTTATGTTTATGCACATTGCTATATCTATTTTTATATTTTAGAGGGTAGGCACAGTGCCTAATAAAGCAGCACATAATTATGTGTGTATTTAACACTGAATGCATTCTGATGATTGTAGTTTATTTTTGTGTTAATTATCCGCAGCATTTCAGAAGGTTATACCTTGAAGCTGGTACTGGCTATGCGTGGAGGACCTATAAATACTAGAAGAGGTAGGCATATGTTAAAGTTACATATGTTAAAGCAATTTGACAACAATAATCTTCAAGTCAATTGGTGTTTTTATATGTTTTATATTTAGGTCCTCTTTCTGTGGTTAGGTCTTAGAAGAGCCACATTTGTTACTCTAGGCATTGTTTTTTAAAGCCTAAAATCTAGGAAAATCTCATGATTCCTGATTCAATCCAGGAACATTTAAAAATAAACTTCACCAGAGTAGGGGAGGGAAATGGGATGGTATAGTAAAAATGTTGTTATTATTGTGTTCAGGTTCATTTCAGTCTTGTTGCTTTTTTTTTATGCACTGAGTCTTCAACTCCTGGGGTAATGATCATTATAGAAAATTCCAAAGATGCCTGTTAGCCTGGTTTATGATGCATTTGGGTTTCATGGATATTATCATGGCCCTGTTGAATATTTTTTCAGAATGTGGGCCTCTGGGAGTCCATTCATTCATTCAGTAAATACATTTGGAGCCCTTACTAGGTGTTCAGTGCACTGTTCCCTGGGAGAAAGCATCCCACTTCATCACATTGCCCACTATAAACATGTAGAAGTTGATGCCATTTCAAGTGCTGGAGAGAATAGGACAGCGCAGTAGAGTCTGCGGGGGCCGTACGGCAGCGTGGTAGAGTCTGTGGAAGCCAGGTAGTCGGAGGGTGATTGAATTGAGGAAGGGCCCTTGGAGACGATGGTGTGAGCAGACACTTGGTTAACAGGAAAGTTCTAAGCATGGGAAGAACTGGGTGTGTTCCCATTGTTCCCTGATTCAGGGATGTCCCGTGAATCCCCACCAAACAGGTGTCCTGAGATTGCTCAGAGCAGTCCTTCTCTGTGTGCCTCGTTTGGGAGATCCTTCTCTAGCCACGAAACAGAAGGTTAAGTATTGATCCCACTGCTGCTTCTTTGTTCCACAAGTCAAATTTTATCTCTGCTTCATAATTTTGGTTAGAAAATAAGGTTATTACTGTCTTTTTCCTAGAAACTTCAAGAGTGTTTTGTAAGATATGTTACTTTGGTTGTTGAACTGTTTTGGATAGGTTGGAAAAAACCAGGATAATAATGTTAGAGCTGATTAATTAGCATTCCTAATCTCGGGGACTTTCTATTAATTTGACTTAGGAAATTGTCCTCTGTGACATAGGTGATGTTTATAGTACTGATTCTGACGGTAGTGTAAAAACCTAAGGCGTATACTGAGCCATTATGGTAAGGTAGAATTATATAGTGTTTAATAACATGTGAACTCCATTGTGTTCTATTTTTGAAAGCTGGTTATTTGTGTATAGTATTGTTCTTAAACCAGGGGATTTAATCAGAAGACCTACTTTCCTTACTAGGACTAAAATTATTTTATGTTGATGAGGAAGAGTGTAAGTGCTACAGAGTCTGAGTTAAAAATGTATGTATTTTTTAATCTTTTTTAAAAAGTGAAAATGAAAGGCATCACTATCTTTTGGTAGTTGAAGCTTAGTAATACTTTTTTTTTCATACAGCTTTCTGTGCCTTGTTAGTAAATTGAAAAATCAGCACCTAGAACTTGTCTGTTTTTTTGATATTTTAAATTAAGTTTTTAATCATTTTGCCTTTATTGAATCAACTTTTTTAAAATTAAAAGCTTGCTGTTGCCTACCTTACATCATTGAAAACTTTGTGAAAAATAAAAACTGTATTGAGATCTAAAACTTCATATTGTATTTGAGAAACCATATTGTTTTAGCTATTTAGTCTTACTTGAAAATTATGGTTTAGAAAGTACCTTTATCATATGAGTTCCAGTAATATTTAGCTTTTAAAATTGTTCATGAATGAACCATTATCAAAACAGTGTAGAAAATACTTTCTTTCCTAAAACTAAATTTCACCCTAACCTATATATACAGTGTTTTATACCTGATGAAATCTAAGTGATTTTTGTTATGAAAAAAGTGTGTGTGCACATACACACATGTGCGTACACGCATCAATCCCAACACCTCCCTAAGTAAGGCACACTTTGTTGGTTAAAGCAAGGCTTTCATGCGGCTTCAGTAACGGCAGTAGCATTACTAGTAGTTTTTTATTTCTTACCAGTGTAATGTAGAAAGTATAGTATTAACTTAAAAATGGCAAGAACTTCTTTCAAAAATGTCTTTTAATATTTATACATTTTGTGTCTATGAAAGAGTCCATCAAAACATCTGAATATTTTTATAAATATAATCTAACTTTTATCGTATTTCTAAAGTTTCTGTGTTTCAGTAGTGGTGGTATTGAATTTAGGATACGGGAACATCTTGAATGTTTTCACCTTACTTTCAGAGTTTAGCACTTCTTATTGCTGTAATTTTTTAAAGGGTAGTGCAGCACTGTGATTCTGTCAGCAATTAAGCTACTTGAATGAGAGTTACAAAGTTTGAGAATTTGTTGCTTCTTCTAGGAAAGAGCATATATGTTTCCTCAGGTTGACATGAGAGTGTCTTTGGAAGCGAACTTTTCCCCCCGTAACCATTACTTAGACACCTACGTGAGGAAGCAATCTCTTTAGGCCCATTCCTACCACAGGAGCAGGAGCTGCGGCTGCTGTGGACAAGAGCCGGGTGTAATGATGGCTGCATGTCATTCAAACCTGAGGACAGCTCCGGCTTCTAGAGCCTGCGGGCAGTAGGGGCTCTGCCCCGGTGCTTGTGCTGACGGGACATGGATGCGTGTTAGGACACTTGGGGTCCTGGGAAGGTGCTTTCAAGTAACAACATTCTGACCATTATACACATTGTAGTTTTAGTACATGAGTGGCCCCCTCGTGTTCTGAATTATTGTGTACTGTTACTTACCTAACTGCACATCAAGAAACAGCTCTAAGAAGGATCAGGCTCTATACAAAACCAGAAGGAAAAAGAGGGATTCACTTGCTTCTCATTTCTAATATATGTCTCCCAATTATGTGTGTGTTTATTTTTTAAATGTAAAGTAAGTGAGATTTATATTGCTTTTAATTATTGATTGTTGGAACCAGTATTGGAAAATATAGGAAGCAGAAGGTGTCAAGTGAGAACAATCATTGGTAATTATGTTGTAGAATCAACAAATATATAGACTCTAGTGGCACAGAAAAACCTCATTTATTTTTGTACGTAACAACATAATAATGCATTTCATTTCTTCAATATTAATACAGCATAGGGAATGCTGTGTTCACTATAGAAGACCAGAAACTTCTTTGAAGAATGTCATGTATATATTGTATGCACAGCATTGTTGTTCAAATTCAGCTCTTTATATCCTGTCACTGTACCAAGATGCATAAAACTTGATATAAATTGAAAGCTTGTTTATCAATTTTTCCATTTATAGTTCCTATTGAAGATCCACTTAGGGAGATGGC
Source organism: Rhinolophus ferrumequinum (assembly GCF_004115265.2). Lineage (NCBI taxonomy): Eukaryota > Metazoa > Chordata > Mammalia > Chiroptera > Rhinolophidae > Rhinolophus > Rhinolophus ferrumequinum. Next base: position 64,781,035 of record NC_046299.1, read on the forward strand.
TGAGTACATGGATTCCAGTCAAGATGAGGTCTGGCAGAAGACCTCCTGCAACAAACAAGTTACATTTTTGGTATACCGAGAAGGAGATCAATTGAATTTCTTTCGTGTAGTAGATAGGGGAGATGGCACTTTAACACCATTATCTGAATCTTTAAGGTAAATAGGTTTTCATTTGCATGTGTCACTTAGAAAAGAACATCATATTATACACTCTGTAAACCTTTATGTTTACCTTGTGTTGTTAAAATAATGTTACTGTATTCATGAGACTGACTAAATTCCATGTATTCTCCCCCAACTGCCCCCAACCGCAGGTATGTAATTCTGAAATTGTCCTTCATATGATTAATACTAAGTAATTTCTGAAACTGAAAATTCTTTATGGAATAGGATTTTTTTCATACAAAAGATTTATGTCTGTAACTTTATGAAACTCTAAGATGCCTACTACATTATGGAGTCTTATTATAATAGTGTGTTATTATACAACCTTGCCATAATAGAAAGGTTTGAACCTAAAGTTGCTGTCTTTTTTCAAAATTTACTCTGCTGCTTAAAGGTGGATAAATCTTACTTCTCAAGTCTTGTTTTCCAACTCCATAAAAGCGCGAGGAGTTGTTGTATTACTTATAAAATCAGAAGGAAACAAGCAGAAGGTACTTAGCTAGGCAACAGAACAGTTAAGGAATTGGCCAGGGCAGCCTATAAGTTTCTGTGAATCCGTCTTAATGATTCTTTAGGCCTCTCACTTAAGTCACGAAACACTACTGAGCTTTTTTGTAGACAGTCTCGACACTAGGCACTGGGTTACAGAGATGATTATTCCTTTCTCATGGAGCATGCAAGCTGCTATAAATAGTGTGTGTAATATACTTTTGGCAATTGTTATAAAAAGATATCAACATCTCTGGAAAACCAGATGAGAAAGGTCTTTATTTTGCCTGAAAAGTAGGGAGTTAGGGACAACCTCTGAGAAGAAGTGACCATGAAAGAGGAGTAGGAGTTTGCCAAGCAGACGAAGGAAAGGTCTTACAAGTCACTAAATGTAATCCCACAATATGAAAAGCCAGTGGCAAAACTCTTCATAGTAAAGATAACTTGTAGTCTGGAGAACATTTTCTGTGGGGCAGGAGTCTGGGCACAGTTTATGTGGGTGCTCTGTTCAGGGTCCCACAGGCTGCAATCATGGTTGGCAAAGGTGCGTCTTATTTGGAGGTTTGATCGGAGGAGAGAATCAGCTTTCACATTCATTCACATTGTTGCCATAAGTCCCTTCCTGGCAGCTCTATGACTGAAGCCCTGGTTTTCTGCTGGCTGTTGGGCTAGAGGTTGCTCACAGCTCCCTTCTGACTAACTCACACTAACTAAATTTCTGTGAATCTGGGGTCTAAGTTCCATCTGCAAATTCCTTTCACTTTTGCTCTGTTCTGTTGGCTACATGTAAATCAGAAGTTATGGCCACAGTCAAGGGTAGGAAAGTGTACAGGGAGTGAATAATGGGATCGGGAAATGCGGGGCTTCCTGTAGGATTCTGCCCACCATGGACTGTTAATGCAGAAGGACGACTAGACTCATTGTGGCCACAGAGTGTACACTGTGACAAATGGGTGTTGACTATTGACTGTAATGTGTCAGGATCTGGTTAGCACTACAAACGTTGCATAAACAAACATATGAGCTAGAAGTCAAGATGAAGGAGCGATGAGGGGTGCAGCCTTAATCCAGTGTCTCACTTGGAGCGTGGGTATGATTCTTCATACCTGTGTCTATGTGTGCTCGCTCACTGATGTTTGGGTGTTCTTCCCTAAGAACATCGTCTGTTGGCGCTCCTTTCCTAAGGGAGAGAATCTCAGCTCCTTAGCTTAGCATGTATAACCCTTTGCCTCCTGTCATCGTCAGTTTCTCAGTCCTCTTTCAGTATGCCAGGGTTTTGCACATCTGTTTCCCTTTGCTTGAAAAGTCATGTCCTCCTTTTCTTCCAATTTTTCCTCAGCCAACTTCTGTTGTATTTAAGATACAGCCCAAATGTTGCTGGGATTTCAATTAAAATTGTATTATTGTTTCTCTCTAGGTCATTTTTATTTATTTTTTTATTTTCCTCTTCCTTTCTGTTCACCTACCAGAATCGGACAAGATGTAGGGTGGATAAGAAAGCAGAGTAAAAAATTTTTTTAGTCATACCTTGAAGGACGTTTATTTTGTGTATTCTACAACAGGGGGCAGGAAACTCTTCTGTAAAGGGCCATATAGTAACTATTTTAGGATTTTTCAGACCAAGAGATAAAATCAATTGTACTTGTATAATGAGAAAAAAATGTCCACAAAATTTTTACTGACAGAATTTAAACTGTAAGAATAATAGAAAGAGAGGGAGAGAGAAAGAGACAGAGAGAGAGAGTGTGTGTGTGTGATTCAGGTCTACTAATGAGAAGAATGGAATTCTTTTTGTGGGAGTAATATTTTACTTAATTGGGATAGAAAGCTAGTGTTGCCTGTCAAATTTGCAAAATCATTTCCAAAAGTTTATCTGTTAATATTGATCTGTAATGAGATTTTATGTATTTTATCTTTGAAATTTTCTTTCTACACAGATAGATACTACCATATACTGATATGAGTTCATGAACATATGATTTTAATTGAGCATATTCATCACCTGGAAGGCATTCATAGAATTCTATTAGTCTTCCCTTGCTGTTTCCCTTTAGCATGTCGTTACACTGCAGATTAATTACTTTCAATTGAAGACAGATGGAGCTCCTTTAAACAGATTTTGAAATGTGGAAATTTCCATTAACTTGCAATGAGGTATAATATAAAAATGCTGCTGGTAGTATATTTTGAGCTCAGAAAACATGTCTGCTGCAAACTTGTGTGGGAATGGAGATCCCACTTAAGTGTTTAGCTTTTGAAAGCCTGACATTTCATTACATGAAGTTCACAGTAGTACTAGTTGTCAAAATAACATTATGCAGTATAAATTTCTCACATAAGTATGGTTTTGCCTTGTCATTTTAGGTGGAATTCATTAAGAAACATTATCAAGTCCACAGGAAAAGCTAATTTCCAAAGGCATTTACTGTTTGATATTAGCAGTTGAGGGTGGTTCTTTTGTTCGGAAAATTTCAGTGTCAGCCCTGAGCTAAAAGAAAAAAATCACAAAACTACTACTGTCAAGTCATTGAACTGATGGTTAAGTTCAGGAGACAAAGAAAATTTACCCTTGACACTACTGGTTCAATAATACATGGTAGATTCAAATATTTGCCTCAGGATACCTGCTGATGAATAATGCAGTGAGTAACCATAGGTTTTAAACACATTACATTTTCATTAGTTTTGTAAATTTGTTCAACTAAACTTTGCTTTTTTTTGTTCTACACATATGTTTACTCCATCCATAGTAGGAAATTTCACTACAAGTTGTACTGAATTAGTATTTTAGCAACTTTCAAAATAATCTTCACTGTGGTGGTTTCATGTAGTCACTAATTCTCAGTCACTTCAACTTGGTATTGATGCCCTGAATAAACAAAACAGCTACACAGTATCGATAACTTACATTGACTCATCAAAAGCCAAGAAAACCAACTCCAAATCACTTGCCTTATTTTTTCATTGACTATGTTTTTATTATTTTGTTAATTAAAGTTTATTGGGGTGACAATTGTAGTAAAATTACATAGGTTTCAAGTGTACATTTTAATTAACTATTGATGTTGCTTTCAATGTTGTCAACTTTTCGAGAAATTGTTCTTGCTGTAGGAGTAGTCTTTTGTAGCAAGTTTCTTTTGTCTGGACCCATTTCTTCAACCACTGTGATTAAACATGGTTTAATTAATTCATTATTAACAACCAGATTTCCTTGCTTGGCTAGTAAATAAACCACTTGGAAACTTATTTTGGTTGCAGTCTCATTTTAATTTTTGTGAAGAAATTCTACTATGATGAGATAGTGCATTTTAAATTTTCTGATTTTTTTGACCATTGCTTTCATGCAAGTTGAGCCTATTGTGATGAGTCCCTTAGTCTGGTAATGTCAAAATATGTTGTTTTTCTTTAGCATAGCTATAGTGTCATTGCATAATAAACACAATGCTTTGCTGTTTACTTAATAACAAATGATTTGCTCTCTACTGTGCCTTAAAACTGTCACATTTGAAGTCCACTCTTCTCTTATTGTTTTGACATGTTAGGTACATTACATACTGCTAAGTTTTTTTTTGAAAAGTCACTGTACAGTGATACGCCTGGCACTCAGAATGCTGTTGAATTATGACCATGTCACTGTGATTTGTGACATGCCAAGCCATAGAGCAAAGCAGTGAGAACCACATACAATTGCTGTTGCGGCTACTCACTCTGCCGTGGCAGTGCAGTCAGCCACATGCAACGTGGCACTCCAATAAAACTCTTAGTGACACAAGTTTGAATTTCATATAATTTTCACATCTTATGAAGTATTGTTTTTATTTTTTCAACTACTTAAAAATGTAAAAACCATTCTTAGCTTGTGGGGCACACAAGTTTGCTGACTTCTGTTCTAAGAAGAAACAGAGATAATTGAGTATTTATTTGATTCATTCCAATACAAAATTTAGTATCAGTCATTTTTAGTCTCAAATCTTTTTAATCATGCCACCTTCCTGCGTTTTAAAATGGAAAGAAATAGGAGGAAGCATTTGCAAGACTTTATTAAATGGTAACGTGTCCATGAGAGTCACATGAGGACATGGCTTCATGATGAACAATATTCATGTTGAAATAAATAATATTACGTTTGTCCATTTCTTATTTTTTAATCATGTTATTAGATTAAAAGATTTAGAGAAAGTTAAATATAAACATTCAAGAAAATATTTAGGCAATTATTATGCTTATGTGAATTCTCCATGCACATATATTAAAATTTTGATTTTCTCTTGTTAGAAAAAGAAAATATTTAGAAATTCAAGAAAATATTTTGGATACTTAAATATGAAGAAATATATTTTTGGATTAGACTTGTTAATTACTATGTTATCCTTGTCTAGTTACATTTTTCCAATTCAAAAAAAAATTGTGATTGCCTTCTGATATCATGAATCTATGGTTTGTGAGAGAAAAAGCACAATAATATGATTCTTTTTTTAAAAAATAGGTGAATTTAAAAGTTTCTTTAAACCTCCAAAATGCATCCAATGAAATATTTATCATGAATTTACTTTTTTACATACCTACACACATGTGCGCATAAACATGGAAACAGTAAAGGACCAATTTTTTTGTTTTGTTTTATATTTTTTTGTTTTTAGGAAGGTTGAGTCAGAGACCTCTTTCAATATTCAACATGGGTACTTAAAGTTAAAACACCACAGGGTATAATGGAGAAGTATTTTAAGTTAAAATATTGCAAGGTAACCAAGAATAGAGTATATTTGTGTCATTCCTTCCAATTCTAAGGGTGAGCTGGCAAAAATCTTCCTTCAACTCTCCTTTTCAGATGTCATTAACTTCAAGACAAGAGCCATCATATACCCTAAGTTCTGTCACTTTTTTTGGTACACAAGCATGGTGCAGTAAGGTCTATTGTTTGGTGCCTGGGAAGCAACAGGAAGTAATATAAAGAATAGATTTTGGAACCATACAGATGGGGAATTTGAATCTTAGGTCCGCCACTTACTAACTCTCCCATCTTGAACAAAATCACTTAACCTCTCTCAGCTGCAGTTTCTTCATTATAAAATGGGATATAATGTCATCTTATATAGTTTTTGTGAGGATTAGAAATAATGCGTGGAAATACCTGGAAGAGTAGGCATTTAGTAAATGCTGGCAGTGTTAGTGTTGTGCCCGTGGTGTCAGCTTTCCTAGTGTAGTAGGCCTCTACACTAGGTCCATGTGAAGTGATGGTCACAAGGCAAGCACTAGGGACTGAACTGTTTGTGGACATCAAGTCCTGCCATTCTTCCTTCTGATAACGACGCCTGCTGTTCATGGAATTAACTCACAATTACAAAATGTCATCAGTTTCACCATATAAAATTTAGGAATGAGGTTTTCTACTCTCTACTTTGGTTTTGTGTGGTGGTAGTATGTGCTTCAGATGCGTTACGCAATGTGCCTTATTAAGGCTCTCCTAAATTGTTTCCATTTCTTACCACCATATAAAACAGGAAATCTTATTAACCCTCTTATTCTTCAGCATAGGAGGTGTGATCAAACAATACGGCGAATGTTTAAATAAAAATGATTCATTACAGTAAAAGATACATTGCCATTAATCCCCCTCAAAATATTCCCCCTAGCTTTGAACACACTTATCCCATCATTTCTGCCACTTTCTGAAGCAGTTCTGGAACTTCTCTTCCGTGAGTGTCTTTAATTGCGCTGTCTAGCTGCCGCAATGTCCTAAATCATTTTGACTTTGGGGAGGAGCCAGAAGTCACACGGTGCCAGATCCAGTGAATAAGGTGGATGAGGACACACCATAAGGTTTTTATTTGATAGAAATTGCCATATACCAGAAATCATGTGTGACACGGAGCATTGTCATGCTAATTTATGGCACACTTTAAAACACACCTTCTCTCAACCATAGCTCACACCCGACTGACTGCACCGAACAAGTTGAAACTTGTCACACACTGTTACTAAGGTTTGGTGCACCGTTTCTTGTATTGAAGATCCCTGCCTTTCCGTTGGATGGCACTGGGCAGCAGCATTCACTGTATTTTGTGATCACAATGGAAAGGCTCCATGTCACACATCACTTCTGGTATGGCAATTTTTGTCAAATAAAAACATTATGATGTGTCCTCACCCACCTTATTCACCGGATCTGGCACCGTGTGACTTCCTGGCTCTTCCCCAAAGTCAAAATGACCATGAAAATGAAAGGTAAACGTTTTGAATCGATTCAGGACATGGAGGCCACCACAACAGCACAACTAAAGACACTCACAAAAGAGGACTTCCAGAACTGCTTCAGAAAGTGGCAAGAACGTGGGATAAGTGTGTTCGAAGCGACGGGGAGTATTTGGGAGGGATTAATTAATGGCAATGTGTCTTTTACTGTAATAATTTTTTTTAAACATTCACCGTACGTTTGGATCACCTCATAGATCACACCTCATAGATTTATAAGTAAATCAGGCACAGTGACTAATACACATTCCTTTCTGCTCTATTTAAAACTGTTGTGATTCTTCGTCATTCTTCGGATACACTGAGCTTATGTTGTTTTCAAACTCTTACTATTGTAATTTTCCCATTATTAAAAAAGCTGAATGAAATTTCAGTAATGTTTGTATTCAGTTCAACCAACATCTACTGAATATGTGCCAAGCAATGTGCTGGCTGCTAAGACTAGGAAAATGACAAAGACTAGTAACTTCTTTCAACTTACATTTGGTGGAATGAGAGGGAAAGATAGACATGTAAGTATAAATATGAAAATAGTGTGATAAGTGCCATTATGTTATGCAAAGAGAAGGGACTCCAAATAATAATTATGTTTGCCATGATGATTAATCACTAATTGAAATGTTTTACGTGTTTAATAATTTGTGTCATGACTTGCTTGGAGTGTCTTTTTTCATTTAAAATCTATGCTACATTTCTAAACACACTGAGAAAAATCTTAAGTTATCCATATTTTTTTGTTGTTGTTCTTTAAGAACAGAAAATGTTCTGATGACACCTCTGTACGAGTTCCTTTTTTTTAGTGAGAATACTCTCAGGATGCATAAAAATCTGGACTTTTCTTCTGCGTCAGTTTCTTTTTCATTCAGGTTAATGGGAATTTGATCAGCCTGTAGACTAGGTTTCAAAGTGATTAGCCTTGACTGATAAAATGAAATCCAATCATTCTTGTGGAAATCGATTTTGCTTCTTTGAGAATGATACAGTAGGTGTCCAAAGATCTCTACTTTTGGTATACTGACTCAGAACAGCTCAGCTGTACTGGAATTTTCAGTAATACTAGATAATATTTATCACCATTTATTTTTTCTCCTAAAATATAGCTTTGAAATATATTTGCCTTGAATTTACATTGACAAGATGGATTTATTGTTTCGTCATTAGCAGTGTCTATAGTTTCTGTTGCACATAGAGTATTTTTAGTCATTTGGCAAGTATCAGGCCTGTTTCAATAGTGATTATCATTTTCTTTGCAGTGGTGGTTCTGTGTGTAATGTATATACTGATGAGGATGAAGAAGTTGAGCCTTCTCCTTCTGGGCAACAGATAATTGAAAATTCAATAACTATGAATAAGATGAAGCTGCTGAAGGCTAAGATGGAGAATATGAATCTCAGCAAAAAGGTGAAGTTGCTGGCCCTTGGCCAGGCCGCCGGCCAGTTTGTCTGCACAGGGCGCACGGTCTGGGGTCTGCTGGTAATTGTGAAAAAGTACTTATAAAACATCACTCATCTCGGGTTTCTGGCCTCAGTTATTTATTGAGGCATTAAAAGTGATGAATTGGTTTTTAGGCCAGCAATATATCTAATGTGATTATACTGCACTTAAATTAATTAATGATTTTTTTAAATTTCATTGTTCTACAGCTAAGGAAGATAATAAAAGATAGCCTACTCTTAATCTTACAGTTACTTTTTAAATGCTCTGTTCATGTGTAATTTCTATGGACATCTTCTCTGTCTGGGCGTTGGTAAGGAGTGTGTCTGTGATCAGCTTTACTACATATTGTTAGTGTCTGAATGAGAGTTGCAGTTTTCATTCATTCTTACCAATATTTGGTACAGCCCTTCCTTTTTATTTTTTCATTCTGGTTGATGTGTAGAGCCATCACATGGTGGTTTTAATTTGCATTTCTATGACCAATGAAGTCGAATACCCTTCATGTGTTTATTGGGTATTTGGATATCCTTTTTTGTAAAACGCCTTTCAAATCTTACCCATTTTTCTATTGGGTTGTATGTTTTTTGCTTATTGATTTTTCTTTTTTATATCTGTATATATTCTGGATATAAACCCTTTGTCGTGTGTGTGTGTGTGTGTGTGTGTATGTGTGTGTGTGTGACCACTCTGTTTATTTTTCACTCTATTAATAGCTCATGCCCTTTTCTTTATTGCAATATAATACATACATATAATAAAAGTCACAAGTTTTTAATCTACAGCTTAGTGAACTTTTACACTTATATGCATCCATGTAGGTACAACCCAAATTAAAACGGATCTGTTTTTCTCTCCAATTTTCCTTATAGCCTTTTGAAATCGATACCTACCTTTCCCCAATCCCAGAAATAACTACTATTTCTATATTTGCTACCGTAAATTAGTTTTTCCTCTTCTTGAAATTTGTATAAATGAAATATAGAATATTCTCTCTTTTTTTCAGTCTGGTTTCTTTTTCTCGACACATCGTGTTGTTATCAGTTCCTTCTTTTATCACTGTTGTATACTATTCCATTGTATGATTATACTTCAATTTATTTCTCTCTTCTCCTCTTGACAGACATTTGGGTTGTTTCTATTCTTATACATGTCTTTGGACATATGTATTCTTTTCTTTGGGGCATATATCTAGGAATGGTCTTGTAGCGATCGGGTTGGTATCGTTAGTCTGTTATGCCAAACACTTTTGCTAAGTTTCTGAACCAATTTACACTCCCATCAGCAACATTAGAGTTCCAGTTTGTGTCACATCCTCACCAACACTTGATATTGTCAGTCTTTTTCGTTTTAACTATTCTGGTGGATGTGTCGTGGTTTTCATTTACCTTTCTCTTATGAGGAATAGTAAGTTTTTCATATGCTTTTTTTTTAAATTAAAGATTATTGGGGTGACAATTGTTAGTAAAGTTACATAGATTTCAGTGTACAATTCTGTATTACATCATCTATATATCACATGGTGTGTTCACCACCCAGAGTCAGTTCTCTTTCCATCACCATATCTTTGATCCCCTTTACTCTATTCTACCACCCCCCACCCCCATACCCTCTGGTAACCACTAAACCATTGTCTGTGTCTCTGTGTTTCTTCATTTGTCTAGTTCCTTTGTTGTTTTCAGTTTTATATACCACATAACAGTGAAATCATGTTTCTTGACTTTTTCTGTCTGACTTATTTCGCTTAGCATGATCTCAAGATCCATCCATGTTGTCGCAAAGTTTGCTTCGATAGATGATTGGATAAAGAAGATGTGGTATATATACACAATGGAATACCATTCTGCCATAAGAAAAGATGAAATAGTATCATATGTTATGATGCTGACTTTTGTACCAACAGCCTTTGTATAATGTAAACCACCATCATCTGTTTAAATACATCAGTTTTTAAAAATTTTCTTGTCAAATGACCATTCAGGTCATTTGCTCATTAGGCATTTTTATATTAGGGATACAAGTTCTTTGTCAGACGTATGATTTACAGATATCCTAACACTCACTGTACAGCTTGCTCTTTTACTTTCTTTTTCTTTTAATAAATATTCTTTATTTTAATGTGTTCTAACTTATCAGTTTTCCTCTAGTGATTATCAATTTTTATAATCTTTAAATGAAGTCTTACCTATCACAGTATCTTGAAGACGTGCCTCTGTTTTTGTCCAAAAGCTCTGTGATTGTTCCTTTTTCACTTCAATTTACAATCCGTCTAAAACAAAAACTTTTTTTAATACAATGTGAAGTAGGGTGAAAATAATTTTTTCCAGATGGATAACTAGCTGTATTAAAAAAAAAAAACTTTTCCACACAATCCTAAATGTTTATGTACCTAATAACAGAACTTCAAAATACATGAAGCAAAAGCTACAAAGAAAAATAGACAATTTCATAATTATGTTAGAAGGTTTCCATACTCCCACTCTCAAAAATGGACAGAAAAAGATAAACAGAAAATCAGAAGGGATGTAAAAAGACTTGGACAATACTGTTAACCTCCTTGCCCCAGTTGACATTTATAGAATGTTCCATAACGACAGCAGAATATACATTTTTAAAAAGTGCACTCAGAACAATTTACTAAGGTAAACCGTATTGTATGCTATCAAACAAGTCCCAATAAATTTTAAAAGATTCAAATCATACAAAAATAGCTCTCTTGTTACAGTGAAATAAATTAGTAGTCAATAACAGAAAGACATCTAGAAAATCTAATACTTTGGAAATAATAACTTCTAAGTAACGGGTGGGTCAAAGAAGAAATCCAAAGGGAAATTAAAAAGTATTTTGCATTGAATAAAAATATTCTGATAATGTAGTGAATTTATTTTTTAAAATATGAAATCATTCTTACATTTTTAGAATGAACTACTGTTGGTTGTGATGAATTTTCCTTTTTATGTCTTTAGATTTAATTTGCTAATATTTTATTTAAGATTTTTGTTCATCAGAAAAATTGGCCTGTAATTTTCCCTTCTTTTCCAACATACAGCAAAGTTGAAAGGATTTTAGAGTGAACTACTATTTATCAACCACCTAAATTCTACAATTAACATTTTTTAAATGTTTATTTTTAATTGTGATAAAATACATGTAATATAAAACTTGCCATCTTAGTCATTTTTAAGTGTACCATTCTTAAGTGTACCGTTTTTAAGTGTACCGTTCAGTCGTGTTAAGTACATTGACACTGTTGCACAACCGATCTCTAGAACTTTTTCATTTTGCAAACTGAAAATCTATTCTCATTAAACAACTCCCTACTTCCCCACTCTCCTCAGCCTCTAGCAATTCTACTCTCTGTTTCTAGGAATTTGACTCTTTATATACCTCATGTAAGTGGAATCACAGGGTGTTTGTTTTTTGGTGACTGACTTATTTCACTCAGCAGTGTGGTCAAGGTTCATTCATCGTGTAGCATGTCACAATTTCCATACTTTTAAGGTTGAGTATTCCATTGTATACGTGTGTGTATATATAGGCATATACACAACATTCTACTTATCCATGCATGTGTTGATGGAGATGTGTGTTGCTTTCACCTTTTGGCTATTGCAAATAACGCTATTTCAATTCTTTTGGAAATATACCCAGAATTTCAGGATCATATGGTAATTCTATTTTTAATTTTTTGAGGAACTGCCATACTGTTTTCAATAGCAGTTGCACCATCTTACAATCCCACCAGTGGTGCACAAAGGTTTTAATTTTTCTGCATTCTCACCAACACTTGTTGTTGTTCTAAATAGTAGACATCCTGAGGGGTGTGAGGTGATACCTCATTGTAGTTTTGATTTGCATTTTTCTAATGATTAGTGATGTTGAGCATATTTTCATGTGCTAGTTTGCCATTTGTATACCTTCTTTGGAGAAATGTCTACTCAAGTCTTGCCCATTTTCGAATTGGGTTATATGTTTTTATTATTGAGGTTTGAGTTCTTTGTATATTCTGGATATTAACGTCTTATGAGATATATGATTTGCAAATATTTTCTCCTATTCCGTAGGTTGCCTCTTTACTCTGATGGTAGTGCCTTTTGATGCATAGAAGTTTTAAATTTTGTTATAGTCCAATTTATTTTTACTTTTGTTGCCTGTGCTTTTGGTGTCACACTCAAGAAATTATTACCAAATCCAGTGCCATGGAGCTTTTCCTCTTATGTTTTTTTCTGAGAGTTTTAGGATTTGAGATCTTACATTTAGGTCTTTGATACACTTTAATTTTTCTTTTTGCTGTAAGTAAAGGCCCAACTTCATTCTTTTGTATGTTCATATCCAATTTTTCCAACACCTTTTATTAGAGAACCTGTCCTTTCCCCATTTAGCAGTGGGCTCCTTAGTTTCCAAACGTGAAATGTCGTATACCTTTTTGTTAGTACTTGTACTTTAATTTCACTGTGATGAGAGAACGTACTCTAAATGATTTCAAGCCTTTGAAATTAGTTGAAATTTGTGACCATGCATACTGGTGAATGCCACTTGTGCACTTGAAAACACTGTGTAGTCTATCACTACATATAGTGTTGTATATATATCAATTAGATCAAGTTTGTGAATTATGTTGTTCAGAGCTGTATCCTTTGTGAAGTTTTTTAGTCTGTTTTTTATCAGTTATTGAGAGAGGTTTATTAAAAACCTCCATAGTTACATATCTGTGTTTTTTTTAGATGTTTATTTTTGCTTTACATATTTTGAAACTCTGTCACTTGATATGGTAAAGGTTTGTGTGAGATCCAGGGAGTGGTATCTTCCTTGTGCTTTAACATCTTTATTATTCTAAAATGTTCTTCTTTATCTCTAGTAATGCATTTGTCTTAAAATCTACTTTATTATTAGCATACTTATTCTAGCTTTTTTTGGTTTGTGTTTCTATTGTAGATCTTTTCCATCCTATTACTTTCAATCTCTCTGTATTCCTATATTTAAGGTTTGTCTCTTGTAATCAGTACGTGGTTGGTTTTATTATTTTTTTAGAATATATTTTTTAAAATTTTTATTAAAGTTATTGGGGTGACATTGGTTAATAAAAATTCTATAAAGGTTTCAAGTGTGCACTTCTATATTACATTATCTATATATCACATTGTTCACCACCCAGAGTCAGTTCTCCTTCCGTCACCATGTAATTGACCCCCTTTATCCTTTTCTACCACACCCCCGCCCCTCTTACGCTCTGGTAACCACTAAATTTTTGTCTATGTCTATGATTTTTTTGTATGTCTGCTTGTCTCATTCGTTGTAACCCACATACGAGTGAAGTCATACAGTTCTCGACTTCTTTTGTCTGACTTATTTCACTTAGCATGATAATCTCAAGATCCATCCATGTTGTCACAAATGGCAGTATTTCATCTCTTCTTATGGCCGAGTAATATTCCATTGTATATATGTACCACATCTTCTTTATCCACTAATTTATTGAAGGACACTTGTTGTTTCCATGTCTTGCCCACCGTAAATAAAGCTACAGTGAACATCAGAGCACATATATCTTTATGGATAAATATTTTCATATTTTTTGGGTAGATACCCAGGAGAGAGATTGCTGGGTCATATGGTAATTCTATTCTTAATTTTTTGAGGAAACTCTGTACTGTTTTCCATAGTGGCTGTACCAACTTGCATTCCCAGCAGCAGTGTATGAGGGTTCCTTTTCTCCACAGCCTCTCCAACAGTTGCTTTTACTTGTCTTGTTGATAATAGCCATTCTAACAGGTGTGAGGTGGTATCTCACTGTGGTTTTGATTTGTATTTCCCTAACAGCTAGTGAAACTGAACATTTTTTCATATATCTGTAGCCCATTTCTTTATCTTCTTGGGAGAAGTGTCTGTTCAGGTCTCTTTTTTGTTGTTGTTGAGTTGTATGAGTTCTTTAGATATTTTGGCTGTTGGCCCCTTATCGGAGGTAAATATCTTCTCCCATTCAGTTGGTTGCCTCTTTGGTTTGTTGATGGTTTCTTTTGCTATGCAGAAGCTTTTTAGTTTGATATAGTCCTTTCCATTTATTTTTGCTTTTACTTCCGTTGCCTTTGAGGTCAAATTTATAAAATTGTTTCTGAACCCGAAGTCCATAAGTTTAGTACTTATGATTTCTTCTATGCAATTTATTGTTTCAGGTCTTATATTTGGGTCTTTGATCCATTTTGAGTTAATTTTGGTATATGGTGAGAGATAGCAGTCTAGTTTCATTCTTTTGCACATGGCTTTCCAATTTTCCCAGCACTATTTATTGAAGTGGCTGTCTTTTCTCCATTGTATGTTTTTGTCTCCTTTGTTGAAAATGATCTGCCCATATATACATGGGTTTATTTCTGAGTTATCAATTCTATTTCATTGGTCTGTGTCTGTTGTCCTGACAATACCATGCTGTTTTGATTATTGTTGCTTTATAGTATAAATTGAAGTCAGGGAGTGTGGTACTTTGTTCTTTCTTTATCAGGATTGCTATGGCTATTGGGGGTCTTTTGTGATTCCACACAAATTTAATGATTTTTTTCTTCTATTTCTTTTTAAAATGCCATTTGGATTTTGATAGGATTGCATTATATCTGTATATTGCTTTGGGTAATATGGACATTTTAACTATGTTAATTCTTCCAATCCATGAACATGGAATATCTTTCCATTTCTTTGTGTCTTCTTCAATTTCTTTTAATAATGTCTTAGAGTTTTCAGTATATAGGTCCTTCACATCCTTTGTTAAGTTTACTCCTAAATATTTAATTTTTTTTGTTGCAGTTGCAAAAGGAATTGCTTTTTTCATGTCCTTTTCTGAAATTTTATTCTGAGTGTATTGGGAACGCAGTGGACTTTTATACATTGAATTTGTATCCTGCAACTTTACTGTATTTGTTTATTGTTTGTAATAGTTTTTTGGTGGAGTCTTTGGGGTTTTCTCTATAAAGAGTCATGTCATCTGCAAAAAGTAACAATTTAACTTCTTCATTCCCAATTTGGAATCTTTTATTTCTTTCTGTTGCCTGATTCCTCTGTCTAGGACAGTACTATGTTGAATAACAGTGGTGACACGGGGAATCCCTGTCTTGTTCCTGATCTTAGAGGGCAAGGTTTCAATTTTTCAACAGTAAGTATGACATTAGCTTAGGGTTTCTCATATACGGTCTTTATTATGAGGTCTGACAATTAAGTTCACAAACTCATCCTAGAGAAAGTACTACATACCTCATTGCTGAATATCAGTATGGTCACCTTCGAAGTACTACCCTTGGGAAGTTATGCACAAATGGCAGCACTTAATCCACCCTTCAAAGCAATTTTGGAACACTTTTTCTAGAATGGCCATCAGAGCTGTCGTCGTATTACCCTTGATGTCCTGAGTGTCATCCAAATGTCTTCCTTTCAATATTTCCTTTATCTTTGGTTAAAGAAGGAAGTCAGTGGGGGCCAGAGCAGGTGAATAGGGAGGATGTTTCAATACAGTTATTTGTTTACTGGCTAAAAACTCCCTCACAGACAGTGCCATGTGAGCTGGTGCATTGTCGTGATGCAAGAGCCATGAATTGTTGGTGAAAAGTTCAGGTCGTCCGACTTTTTCACACAGCCGTTTTAGCACTTCCAAATAGTAAACTTGGTGAACTGTTTGTCCAGTTGGTACAAATTCATAATGAATAATGCCTCTTATATCAAAAAAATGTTAGCAACATTGTTGCAACAAGTTCGCGAACTTAATTGTCAGACCTCATATGTTGAGGTACTTTCCTCCTGTACACATTTTATTAAGTGTTTTAATCATAAATGGATGTTGTTTCTTGTCAAATGCTTTTTCTGCATCTATTGATATGATCATATGATTTTTATCCTTTATTTTGTTTATGTGGTGTATCACATTGATCTATTTTTGTATGTTGAACCATCCTTGCCCCACTGGAATGAACCCCACTTGATTGTGATGTATATTCTTTTTAATGTATTTTTGTATTCATTTTGCTAGTATTTTGTTTATGACTTTTGTGTCTCTATTCATCAGAGAGGTTGGTGTGTAGTTTGTGTGTGTGTGGGTGTTATCCTTACCAGGTTTTGGAATCAGGGTAATGTTGGCCTTATAAAATGAGTTAGCAAGTATTGCCTCTACTTGAGTTTTTTGAAATGGTTTGAGGAGGACAGGTATTAAGTCATCTTTAAATGTTTGGTAGAATTCACTAGTGAAACTATCTGTCTGGTCCTGGGCTTTTGCTTTTTGGGATTTTTTTCATGATTGTTTCAATTTTCTTGCTGTTGATCAATCTATTTAGATTTTTTCAGTTGTTCATGATTCAGTCTAGGAGGGTTATATATTTATTCAGTTTCTGTTTTCCAGTTATTGTTAGTTATGAATTTTTATACTGTTTTTTTTTTCAAGTGATTACTTAGAGATTATAGTATGCATCCTTGACTCCTCAATAGTCGAATAAAAATGACTTTTAGTACTCTCCTATTAGTGGTAGTATCTTAGAACACTATCTTCATTTCTACATCCAAACATTTTTTGTGTCGTTGCCATACATTTTAATTGTACATACAGACGGTGACAAAAAACTGTATACACATTTTAAGAAAGGGAAAAAAAATATTAAAATTGTAATATCAATATATACTGAAAACAAAGTATAAATACAAGTCATGTTTACACATTGTTTTGGCACCCCCAGTATATTTGAACTCCTAAAATTGTTTTATATTGCTAATATTATTTACATACCAATATTATTTATACACATAATAATTATACATAACACCCCTGTGCACTTTACCCAGATTCAGTTAATAATAAAGTAAATATTTTTTCGTATTTGCTTTCCTTCTGTATATCTTTCTTTTTTTTTCATTAAAGTTTATTGGGGTGAAAATTGTTAGTAAAGTTACGTAGATTTCAGGTGTACAATTCTGTATTACATCATCTATAAATCCCATTGTGTGTTCACCACCCAGAGTCAGTTCTTCTTCCATCACCATATATTTGATCCCCCCTACCCTCATCTCCCACCCCCCTTTCCGCCTTACCCTCTGGTAACCACTAAACTATTGTCTGTGTCTATGAGTTCTTGTTTCTCATTTGTTTGTCTTGTTCTTTTGTTGTTTTTGGTTTATATACCACATATCAGTGAAATCATATAGTTCTCTACTTTTTCTGTCTGATTTATTTCGCTTAGGATTATAATCTCAAATTCCATCCATGTTGTCACAAATGGTCCTATTTCATCTTTTCTTACCATCAAATAGTATTCCATTGTGTATATATGCCACAACTTCAAAATCCATTCATTTATCGAAGGACATTTTGGTTGTTTCCGTGTCTTGGCCACTGTAAATAAAGCTGCAGTGAACATTGGAGCACACTTATCTTTAGGTAGAAATGTTCTCTGATTTTTTGGGTAGATACCCAGGAGAGGGATTGCTGGGTCATATGGTAATCCTATTCGTACTTTTCTGAGGAATCTCCACACTGCCTTCCATAGCGGCTGCACCAGTCTGCATTCCCACCAACAGTGTATGAGGGTTCCTTTTTCTCCACAGCCTCTCCAACACTTGTTACTATTTGTCTTGTTGACGATAGCCATTCTAACTGGGGTGAGGTGATATCTCATTGTGGTTTTTATTTGCATTTCTCTGATGATTAGTGATGTTGAGCATTTTTTCATATGTCTATTTGCCATTTGTATATCTTCTTTGGAGAAATGTCTCTTCAGGTACTCTGCCTCTTTTTCAATTGGGTTGTTTGTTTTGTTGTTGAGTTGCATGAGTTCCTTGTGTTTTTTGGATATTAGCCCCTTATCGGAGGCACTGTTTGCAAAAATCTTCTCCCATTCAGTTGGTTGCCTCTTTATTTTGTCGATGGTTTCTTTTGCTGTGCATTAGCTTTTAAATTTTGATATAGTCCCTTCATTTATTTTAGCTTTTACTTCCCTTGCCTTTGGAGTCAAATTCATAAAATGCTCTTTGAACCCAAGGTCCATAAGTTTAGTACCTATGTTTTCTTCTATGCAGTTTATTGTTTCAGGTCTTATGCTTAAGTCTTTGATCCATTTTGAATTAATTATCTGTCCATATTCATGTGGTTTTATTTCTGGGTTCTCAATTCTATTCCATTGGTCTATTTGTCTGTTTTTCTGCCAATACCATGCTGTTTTGATTATTGTAGCCCTGTAGTACAAGCTAAAGTCAGGGAGTGTGATACCTCTAGCATTGTTCTTTTTTCTTAAGATTGCTTTGGCTATTCGGGGTCTTTTGTGGTTCCAAACAAATCTGATGATTTTTTGTTCTATTTCTTTAAAAAATGCCATTGGGATTTTGATGGGGATTGCATTAAATCTGTATATTGCTTTGGGTAATATGGCCATTTTAACTACGTTGATTCTTCCAATCCATGAGCATGGAATGTCTTTCCATTTCTTTGTGTCTTCTTCAGTTTCTCTTAAAAATGGCTTATAATTTGCAGTATATAGGTCTTTCACATCCTTGGTTAAGTTTATTCCTAGGTATTTTATTCTTTTTTCTGCAATTACAAAAGGAAATTGTTTTTTTTCATTTCTTTTTTTGAGATTTGATTGTTAGTATATAGGAATGCAACGGACATTTTGTACGTTGATTTTGTAGCCGGCAACTTTACTGTATTCGTTGATTGTTTCTAATAGCTTTTTGGTGGAGTCTTTAGGGTTTTCATATATAGCATCATGTCATCTGCTAAGAGTGACAGTTTAACTTCTTCGTTCCCAATTTGGATGCCTTTTATTTCTTTCTCTTGCCTGATTGGTCTGGCGCTGACTTCCAACACGATCTTGAAAAGCAGAGCTGATAGGGGACAGCCCATCGTGTTCCTGAATGCAGAGCAAAGGGCATAAGTTTTTCACCATTAATTATGAGATTAGCTGAGGGCTTGTCATATATGGCCTTTATTATGTTAAGGTATTTTCCTTCTATACCTATTTTATTAAGTGTTTTAATCATAAATGGATGTTGTATCTTGTCAAATGCTTTTTCTGCATCAATTGATATAATCATATGATTTTTGTCCTTTATTTTGTTTATGTGATGTATCACATTGATGGATTTGCATATGTTGAATCATCCTTGTGCCCCGGGGATGAACCCCACTTGGTCGTGATGAATAATCTTTTTAATGCATTGTTGCATTCGATTTGCTAGAATTTTGTTTAGGATTTTTGCATCTGTATTCATCAGAGATATTGGTCTGTAGTTTTCTTTTTCTGTGTTGTCCTTACCAGGTTTTGGTGTCAGGGTAATATTGGCCTCATAAAATGAGTTAGGGAGTACTGTCTCTTCTTCAATTTTTTGGAAGAGTTTGAGCAGATCCTCTTTGAAGGTTTGGTAGAATTCACTAGTGAAGCCTGGAGTTTTGCTTTTGGGAAGGTTTTGGATGACTGATTCAATTTCATTACTGGTGATTGGTCTGTTTAGATTTTCCAGTTCTTCATGGTTCAGCCTAGGAAGGTTATATGTTTCTAAGAACTTGTCCATTTCTTCTAGGTTATTGAATTTGGTGGCATATAGGCCTTCATGGTATTCTTGGATGATCCTTTGTATTTCTGTGGCATCCATTATAACTTTCCCTTTTTCATTTCTGATTTTGTTAATTAGTGTCTTCTCTCTTTTTATCTTAGTGAGTCTAGCCAAGGATTTGTCAATTTTGTTAATCTTTTCAAAGAACCAGCTCTTTGTCACATTAATTTTGTTCTGTTGTCTTTTTGTTCTCTATTTCATTTAGTTCTGCTCTGATTTTTATTTCCTTTCTTCTGCTGACGTTGGGTTTCATTTGTTCTTCTTTTTCTAGTTCTTTAAGGTGTAACATGAGGTTATTTATTTGGGATTTTTCTTGTTTCTTGAGATAGGCCTGTACTGGTATAAATTTCCCTCTTAAAACTGCTTTTGCCGCATCCCAAAAATTTTGGTAGGATGTATTTTCATTGTCATTTGTTTCTATGTATCTTTTGATCTCTCCTCTAATTTCTTCTTTGACCCAGTCATTCTTTAAAAGTATTTTAATTCTTTTAAAAGTTCTTTAATCTCCATTATTCATGGTTTTCTCTGCTTTCTTTTTGAATTTGATATCTAATTTCAAAGCCTTGTCATCAGAGTATATGCTTGGTATGATTTCAATCTTCTTAAATTTGCTGAGGCTAGTTTTATGTCCTAATATATGGTCTATCCTTGAGAATGTTCTATGTCCACTAGGAAAAAATGTATAGTCTGATGTTTTAGGATGAAGTGTTCTATAAATGTCAATTATGTCCATTTCATCTACTGTGTCATTTAGGGCTGCTATTTCGTTATTTATTTTCTGTTTTGGATGATCTATACATAGCTGTCAGTGATGTATTTAGGTCCCCTAGTATAATTATGTGTTGGTCACTTTCTCCCTTTAGTTCTGTTAGTAGTTGCGTGGTATATTTCGGTGCTCCCCGATCCTTCTCTATTTCTTTACCTTATCCATTTGGCAGTTAGTTGCTGATATCATAACATTTTACCCTAAATGCTTCATTTAGCATATATATCTTCTAAGAGCAAGGGCCTTCTCTTACATAACCATAATATAGTTATCATATGCCAGTTTATTACTGATACACATTCGGTCATCTGTGTTCATATTTCTCCATGTCTCAATGATGTACTTGATAGCATTTTGTTTTGTTTTGATTTTTGTTCTGTTTTCAATCTGGGATGCAGTCAATCATCATGCATTGAATTTAGTTGTAATGTTTCATTGGTCTTCTGTTTTATAGAACTGTTTCTTAGCCTTTTTGGAACATTTATGTCAAATTTTTTGAAGAGTGTAAGCTAGTGGTTTTGTAGAATATCCTCAATTTGAATTTGTCTGATTGTTACATCATGATTAGATGCAGGTTAAATATTTTGGGCAGGAACACTACATAGGTCTTGCATTGTTCTCAGTGCAACTTATCAGGAGGCATTTAATTTTAGTTTATAGTATTTTTATTATTTTTTAAGAATATTTGCAGTTTTAGTTTACGAGATGTGATCAAACAATATGGTGAATGTTTAAATTAAAAAAAAAATTATTACAGTAAAAGATAAATGGCCATTAATACCCTCAAAATACTCCCCCTCACTTCAAACACACTTAACCCATCTTTCTTGCCACTCTCTGAAGCAGTTCTGTAAGTCCTCTTTCATGAGTGTCGTTAGTTGCACTGTCGTGGCTGCCTTGATGTCCTGAATCATTTTGACTCTGAGGAAGAGCCAGAAGTGGTACGGTGCCAGATCCGGTGAATAAGGTGGATGAGGACACACTGTAATGTTTTTATTTGACAGAAATTGCGGTACCAGAAGCGATGTGTGACACAGAGCATTGTCATGATGGAGGATGATTTATGGCACACTTTAAATCATACCTTCTCTGAATTGTAGTTCACACCCGTCTCACTGCACCAAACAAGTTGAAAGATCCCTGCCTTTCCATTGGATAGCACTTGGTAGCAGCATTCATCATATGTTTTGATCACAACAGAAAGGCTCTGAGTCGCACTTCATTTCTGGTACCACAGTTTCTGTCAAATAGAAACATTATGGTGTGTGTCCTCATTCATCTTATTCACCGGATCTGGCACCATGCAACTTCTTGCTCTTCCCCAAAGTAAAAATGACTGTGAATGGTAATCATTTTGAATCGATTCAGGACGTCGAGGCAGCCAGGACAGCACAACTGAAGACACTCAGGAAAGAAGACTTCCAGAACTGCTTCAGAAAGTGGCAAGAATAATAAGATTAAGTGTGTTTGAAGTGAAGGGGAGTATTTTGATGGGGTTGATAGCAATGTGTCATCTTTTAGTGTAATAATTTTTTTTACTTAAGCATTCATTGTAGTTTTCGATCATACCTCATATAGTTTCCCTTTTATCCAAGAGTTATTTAATGGAATTTGAAAATTTTCTGGTGAGAGAGGCTTTTTGATTTTTCATTATTTTTTAATTTCTGGAATTATTGCATGGAAATCAGAGAATGTTGTTTATATTTCTAAATATAATTTGATTATTTGTGATCTAATATCACTCTTCATCAGTATTCCATTTACATTTTAGAATATGGTTCATTTTCTATAATTAGGGTAAAAAAATTTGATAGTATCTGTAAATTGACCTTACTGATTGGTTATTTAGATCCTATATTTCCTTATTTTTATCAGCTTGATTTCTGTTGAAATAAGAATAGTGATATGTGAAAGTCTATTAGTGGGTTTCTGTGCATTTCTCTTTTCATCTCCCATAGTTTTTGCTTTAAAAATGTAGTTGTTGTGTGATTTGGTGCATAAATATTAAGTGTATATTTTCATTATATTGATAATTCTAGATGTTATAAAATATTTTGTCTCTGACTTTCAGCTTGAATTTTCTTTGCCTGATATCATCAGGTTCATAACCCTTGTTATCTTATTGTTTTCATTTGCTTTTCATACCTTTCTCATGTCTTTTTAAATTAACTTTTTTTTTTAATTAACTTTTTAAATTTACTTTGTTTTAGGTATATCTTTTACATATAGTTGGGTTTTGCTTTGTGAACCAATAAGAAATTTTAAAAAATAGATAACAATCACATTTACATTTATTGGTATGATTTTTATATTTGGTCTCAAATGTCTTACAATTTTGTTATATTTACAATTTCTTCATGGTCTATTTTCTTTAGTATGTGTATGGATATGTGGATGTGTGACTGTAGTTTTGGACCTTCAGAAGCTTTCTCTTTTTGTCTATTTTTAACTTTATATTAGTATCTTTTCATGTCCTTGATCTGCTTTTTCCTTACTTAACCTTCTTTTATTTTCCATCTTTGAAAGATATCCTTTGAGTCCTACTTATTAACAAAGTTACAATTAATGAACTTTTAATAAACAAATTAATTTGTTTCTCTTCTCTTTTTTCTTCCATTTAAAAAATTTGCATTATTTCTACTTTTGTAGAAAATGTGACATTTATAAATCGTTCTTTTACTGTTGCCCCAGTCTTACATTAGTTTTACCTCTTTAATTAAATATATACCATGCTTACTATCAGTTTTCTTACTCAATTTTACCCATAAATTTTTTATGAGAAGAAGCTCATTTTTACTAAATTTACTAAATTACTCGGTAAAGGCTTCTATATATAGTCATTCCTCAGTTACTGGATATTTTCTTTAGCTTGAATACTTAAAGGACAATTTGGCTGAATAGAAAATGCTTGGTTCACAGTTTTTCCCTTGAGTTTCTTTAAAATGTGGCTCTGCTGTTGTCTTGCTTTGTGTATTGCCATTGAGAAATCTAGTTGCCAATCTGACTTTCTAGTCTTTGTAAATTGAGGATTTTTTTTCCTTTTAAGTCTAATGATTTTAACACAGTGTATCTTGAAATTAACGATACACTGAGCCTTGCAACTTGAAGATTCAACTTTTCTTTTGGGAGTGATAGTTTTTTAAATGTTTTCATTGTTTCTTTGTTTTCTTTTTTTATAGACTTCCTTTGTACATATGTGGGGTCTTATTTTTCTTCTATACAAGCACTCTCTTATCCTTTTTGATTCTTTATTTCATTTTCATCCTCTTGCCTTTTTTCATACCTTCCTTGAGTACTTTGTACTACATGTTCAGGAGAATCTAATCTCCCGTGGGCACCTTTTAATTTAGTCTTCATTTCTGAGATGATTTAGTGGCTCTTCAGATTATTTTCTGGGTTTTGTCAGCTCTCATTTCATATCTATCTTTTTCTTTTGTCCATTGTGTCTTGAGTTTTTAGTATTCTGATGTGATATGGCTTTTTTAAAAATATCTGCAAATACTAACTTAAGGATGTTAATTCAGGTTCGAGTGTTGTGATGCAGTTTTCTTTTGCTTCTTTGTTTTTGGGGGTGGTATTTTCATCAGCTGAAATGTTCTGATTCTCATTTTCCGTTTTATTTCATAGTAGCTTAGTATGGATTTGGTCTACATATTTCTGTTTATGTTCTGATTTTTTGTGAAATTTTTATTTACTCAAATAAATGTTAACAGTTATGTGCAGATAAAAGTGAGGATTTTGTGTGACAAAGTAAATTACTTATTTCAAGAGTACCCTCTTTCATTTTAGTGAAATGTAGCTTTGTGGGGGTTTTGTTTGTTTGTTTTTAAATTTATTGGGGTGACAATTGTTAGTAAAATTACATAGATTTCAGGTGTACAATTCTGTATTACATCATCTATAAACTCCATTGTGTGTTCACCACCCAGAGTCAGTTCTCCTTCCATCACCATATATTTGATCCCCCTTACCCTCATCCCCACCCCCTAACCCCCTTACCTTCTGGTAACCACTAAACTATTGTCTGTGTCTATGAGTTCTTGTTTCTCATTTGTTTGTCTTGTTCTTTTGTTGTTTTTGGTTTATATACCACATATCAGTGAAATCACATGGTTCTCTGCTTTTTCTGTCTGACTAATTTCACTTAGCATTATACTCTCAAGACCCATCCATGTTGTCAGAAATTTTCCTATATCATTTTTTTCTTACCGCCGAATAATATTCCATTGTGTATATATACCACAACTTCTTTATCCATTCATTTATCGAAGGACATTTTGGTTGTTTCCATGTCTTGGCCACCGTAAACAAAGCTGCAATGAACATTGGAGCACACGTGTCTTTATGTGTAGATGTTTTCAGATTTTTTTGGGTAGATACCCAGGAGAGGGATTGCTGGGTCATATGGTAATTCTACTCGTAATTTTTTGAGGAACCTCCACACTGCCTTCCATAATGGCTGCACCAGTCTGCATTCCCACCAACAGTGTATGAGGGTTCCTTTTTCTCCACAGCCTCTCCTACACTTGTTACTATTTGTCTTGTTGATGATAGCCATTCTGACTGGGGTGAGGTGATATCTCATTGGGGTTTTTATTTGCATTTCTCTGATGATTAGTGATGTTGAGCATTTTTTCATATGTCTATTTGCCATTTGTATGTCCTCTTTGGAGAAATGTCTCTTCAGGTACTCTGCCTCTTTTTCAATTGGGTTGTTTGTTTTTTTGTTGTTGAGTTTCATGAGGTCCTTGTGTATTTTGGATATTAGCCCCTTATCGGAGGCACTGTTTGCAAAAATCTTCTCCCATTCAGTTGATTACCTCTTTATTTTGTCGATGGTTTCTTTTGCTGTGCAGAAGATTTTAAGTTTCATATAGTCCCATTCGTTTATTTTAGCTTTTACTTCCATTGCCTTTGGAGTCAAAGTCATAAAATGCTCTTTGAACCCAAGGTCCATAAGTTTAGTACCTATGTTTTTCTTCTATGCAGTTTATTGTGTCAGGTCTTATGCTTAAGTCTTTGATCCATTTTGAATTAATTTTGGTACATGGTGACAGATAGCAGTCCAGTTTCATTCTTTTGCACGTGGCTTTCCAATTCTGCCAGCATCATTTATTGAAGAGGCTGTCTTTCCTCCATTGTATGTTTATAGCTTCCTTGTCAAAAATTATCTGTCCATATTCATGTGGTTTTATTTCTGGGTTCTCAAATCTATTCCATTGGTCTAAGTGTCTGTTTTTCTGCCAATACCATGCTGTTTTGATTATTGTAGCCCTGTAGTATAAGCTAAAGTCAGGGAGTGTGATACCTCCAGCATTGTTCTTTTTTCTTAAGATTGCTTTGGCTATTCGGGGTCTTTTGTGGTTCCAAACAAATCTGATGATTTTTTGTTCTATTTCTTTAAAAAATGCCATTGGGATTTTGATGGGGATTGCATTAAATCTGTATATTGCTTTGGGTAATATGGCCATTTTAACTATGTTGATTCTTCCAATCCATGAGCACGGAATGTCTTTCCATTTCTTTGTGTCTTCTTCAATTTCTTTCAAAAATGTCTTATAGTTTTCAGCATATAGGTCCTTCACATCCTTGGTTAAGTTTATTCCTAGGTATTTTATTCTTTTTGCTGCAATTGCAAAAGGAATTGTTTTTTGTATTTCTTTTTCTGAGATTTGATTGTTAGTATATAGGAATGCAATGGACTTTTGTACGTTGAATTTGTAGCCAGCAACTTTACTGTATTCGTTGATTGTTTCTAATAGCTTTTTGGTGGAGTCTTTAGGGTTTTCTATATATAGCATCATGTCATCTGCAAAGAGTGATAATTTAACTTCTTCATTCCCAATGTGGATGCCTTTTATTTCTTTCTCTTGCCTGATTGCTCTAGCAAGGACTTCCAACACTGTGTTGAAAAGCAGAGCTGATAGGGGACAGCCCATCGTGTTCCTGAACGTAGAGCAAAGGGCTTCAGTTTTTCACCATTAATTATGAGATTAGCTGAGGGTTTGTCATATATGGTCTTTATTATGTTAAGGTATTTTCCTTCTATACCTATTTTATTAAGTGTTTTAATCATAAATGGATGTTGTATCTTGTCAAATGCTTTTTCTGCATCAATTGATATAATCATATGATTTTTGTCCTTTATTTTGTTTATGTGATGTATCACATTGATGGATTTCCATATGTTGAACCATCCTTGTGCCCCGGGGATGAACCCCACTTGGTCGTGGTGAATAATCTTTTTAATGCATTGTTGCATTTGATTTGCTAGAATTTTGTTTAGGATTTTTGCATCTGTATTCATCAGAGATACTGGTCTGTAGTTTTCTTGTTTTGTGTTGTCCTTACCAGGTTTTGGTATCAGGGTAATGTTGGCCTCATAAAATGAGTTAGGGAGTACTGTCTCTTCTTCAATTTTTTGGAAGAGTTTGAGCAGGATTGGTATTAGATCCTCTTTGAAGGTTTGGTAGAATTCACTAGTGAAGCCATCTGGTCCCGGAGTTTTGCTTTTGGGAAGTTTTTGGATGACTGATTCAATTTCATTACTGATGATCGGCGTGTTTAGATTTTCCAGTTCTTCATTGTTCAGCCTTGGAATGCTATACGTTTCTAAGAACTTGTCCATTTCTTCTAGGTTATTGAATTTGATGGCATATAGTCCTTCATAGTATTCTTGGATGATCCTTTGTATTTCTGTGGTGTCCGTGATAATTTCTCCTTTTTCATTTCTGATTTTGTTAATTAGTGTCCTCTCTCTTTTTATCTTAGTGAGTCTAGCCAAGGATTTGTCAATTTTGTTAATCTTTTCAAAGAACCAGCTCTTTGTCACATTAATTTTGTTCTGTTGTCTTTTTGTTCTCTATTTCATTTAATTCTGCTCTGATTTTTGTTATTTCCTTTCTTCTGCTGACTTTGGGTTTCACTTGTTCTTCTTTTTCTAGTTCTTTAAGGTGTAACATGAGGTTATTTATGGGATTTTTCTTGTTTCTTGAGATAGGCCTGTAATGATATAAATTTCCCTCTTAAAACTGCTTTTGCTGCATCCCAAAAATTTTGGTAGGATGTATTTTCATTGTCATTTGTTTCTATGTATCTTTTGATCTCTCCTCTAATTTCTTCTTTGACCCAGTCATTCTTTAAAAGTATGTTGTTTAATCTCCATGTATTTGTGTTTTTTCCTGCTTGCAGTTGATACCCAATTTCAAAGCCTTGTGATCAGAGTATATGCTTGGTATGATTTCAATCTTCTTAAATTTGCTGAGGCTGATTTTATGTCCCAATATATGGTCTATCCTTGAGTATGTTCCATGTACACTAGAAAAGCATGTATAGTCTGATGTTTTAGGATGAAGTGCTCTATATATGTCAATTATGTCCATTTCATGTAATGTGTCTTTTAGGGCTGCTTTTTCGTTACTTATTTTCTGTTTGGATGATCTATCCATAGCTGTCAGTGATGTATTTAGGTCCCCTAGTATAATTATGTGTTGGTCAATTTCTCCCTTTAGTTCTGTTAGTAGTTGCTTGGTATATTTCGGTGCTCCCTGATTGGGGGCATAAATATTGATGACTGCTATGTCTTCTTGTTGTATAGTCCCTTTTACCATTATGAAATGTCCATCTTTGTCTCTTGTTATCTTTTTCACCCTGAAGTCTGTTTCATCTGATATCATTATGGCTACACCTGATTTTCTCTGGGTATCATTTGCTTGGAGTGTCAATTTCCACCTTTTCACTTTGAGTCTATGCTTGTCCTTGTAGCTGACATGTGTCTCTTGGAGACAGCATATGGTTGGGTTTAGTTTTTTGATCCAATCTGCTACTCTGTGCCTTTTTATTGGTGAGTTCAGTCCATTTACATTTAAGGTGATTATTGATATGTGAGGATTTCCTGTCATTCTATCTTTAGTTTCTGGTAAGGCTGTGTCTCTATTGTTTCTTTGCCTTTTTGTTGTTGTCTATTATTTCTGTATGGTGGTATTCTATGATGTTTCCCTCTGTTTCTTCTTTTATTACAGTATATATTTCAGTTCTGGATTTTTCTTGAGTGGTTACCCTTAAGTTTAAGTAAAAGAAAGTTTGATATTTAGAGTATTCCATTTTCTTTAGCACGCTTACTTTCTCCATTCCCATATTCCGGTTCAGGCCTTTACTCTCCCCCTTTTATGTTTTGGTTGCCACAAATCGTCCCTGTTGATGGTGGTCAAATAGCCTCCTTTAGTATTTCTTGTAGCGCAGGTCGTGTATTAGAAAATTCCCTCAGCTTCTGTATGTCTGGAAAGGTCTTTATTCCTTCTTCATATCTAAAGGATATCTTTGCTGGATACATTATTCTTGGCTCATAATTTCTCTCTTTCAATAGTTTGAATATTTGGTTCCACTCCCTCTTGGCTTGTAGAGTTTCTTCTGAAAAATCTGATGATAATCTAATGGGCTTTTCTTTGTAGGTTACCGTCTTCTTTTCCCTGGCTGCCTTGAGGATTCTTTCTTTGTCGTTGACTTTAGACAGCTTCAATACAATGTGTCTTGGAGAAGGCCTGTTGGGATTGAGGTAATTAGGTGTTCTATTTGCTTCTTGGATTCGAGGATCCAGTTCTGTCCACAAGTTTGGGAAGTTCTCATCGACAATTTGTTTGAATATATTCTCTGTTCCCTTCTCTCTTTCTTTTCCTTCTGGTATGCCCGTTATTCTTATATTGCTCTTTCTGATGGAGTCAGAAAGTTCTTGTAGAGTTCTTTCATTTCTTTTAAGTCTCAAGTCTCTTTCTTCTTCCATCTGTGTAATTTCCAGTTTTCTATCTTCGATGTCACTGATTCTTTCCTCCATCTGGTCAACTCTACTACCTAAGCTGGTTATTTCATTCTTAATTTCTTCTATTGAGTTCTTAATCTCCAGAAATTCTATTTGGTTCTTTTTCAAAATTTCAGTCTCTTTCGTAAAATGCTCATGTTGTCCTTTGAGTTTCTGAGTTCATTAAACTGCCTTTCTGTGTTTTGTTGCATCTCGTTGAGTTTTTTCAGAACTGCAATCTTGAATTCTCTGTCGTTTAAATCACACATTTCCGTATCTTTAAGTTCCTTTTCTGGAGGCTTCTGACTTTCTTTCTGAGCTGTCTTGTTGCCTTGGTTATTCATGGCAATGACTGATTTATTATTTCTCTTCCTAGACATCTACAGGAGTGGCTTCTGCAACAGGTTGATAGGAAGAGGTCTTTCTTTTTTTTCCCGTACTTGTTGGTAGAATGTTTTATTTTCTCTCCGACTGCAGCCTTTTATTTCTCTCACATGGTAGTGCTATGTTTTCTCTGCACTGTTCCAGCTTCTCACACAATGGGGGGATTCTCTGGGAGACGGGCTTCTCCTCTGTTAACAGTTTGCCTGGGTCACAGTGCGCAGTGTCCGTGTGGGTATGCGGAGAGCTTTTGAAGTTCCAAAGCTCCTCCAGCACCAGATTCAGAGCCCTATGTTTCAGCAGTTCTGTTTACTCCTGCAGGGATCCGCCCAGATAGGTGGGGCCAGGGGCGGGGTGAGTTGTGAGAGGTGGCCCAGAGCAATGGCGGCGACCACCACCACCACAGCCGGTCCTGCTTCCACAGCTCCCTCCCCTATGCCGGAACTAGTTGGCCTGCAAATCTGTGTCTGTGGTCCACAGTTCTCAGAACAGCAAATATTCTGTTCTTTTGATCTGACACTGCTACTGTTCCACTTCTAGCACCAGGCAGGTGGGGGCGGGGCGAGCTCTGGGAGGGTGGGGGGGTGGCTAGTGTCAGTGCCTAAGGCTTCCGTTCTCTGCTCGGCAGTGAGGGCTTAAACACCGTTTTCAGCCTTCTTCCCTCAGTCTTTTCTCTGAGGTCTCTGCCGTGAGCGTTGGGCTCAGCCGTGTTATATGCTGCCCCTTCAGCCCTGTGGGCCATAAGCGGAGCCCTAGAGTTCTTCCCTCTCCCGAAGCTGTGGTAGTTCCGGGATGCAGCACTGAGCTAGGTTTGCGTCCTGCACCTGCGTGTCTCCGTCTCTGCACTTCTCCTTCCTCCCCACCACCACCCTGCCCGCGCGATTCGCTCACCTTTCCATGAATTCAATAGTGGGCCTCTTTGTCTTGCCTGTCTGCTGTGCAGCGAGTCCTTTGTGGAGTTATTGTTGTTCGATTAGTTGTAAATTCCAGGGGAGCTTTACAAGCTCACCTCACGCCGCCATTTTGATGACGTCTCTAGTTTTGTTTTTTAATCAATGGCAATCTTATTGGAGGGTGAGGTTGGTGTGTTTTCTGATTTTGTGATTCTTTTGTGTCTATGGGATTCTTACTTTCACTTTCTTGCTACCTTCTTTACCTTTACTGTTAAGTTCTCAGTGGGATCCTTTTCCTTCCAACTTACCTCTTTCCCCAGAAGTGGTATCTTCTTGAAGCTATCTCCTCAGGTCCTGAACAGTTTTAAGCCACTTTCTTTTAATTTTTCTAGTAGCCTGTGTTTTAATATCCTAGATCTTAAACCTGCTTTCAATATTTTCATAATCAAGTGGGATTTTCTCTTTTTGGGTTTATATTTGTTCCATCAGCCCTAGGTTATCCATACCTCTCCTTTTTTTCCTTCCCTTCCTTTTGTTATTGCCCTTCCTCCCCTCCTTTTCTCCCTCCCTTCCTTCCTTCTTTCCTGCCTGTCTTGTTCCACACTCTAGCTTGCTCTCGCCATAGGCATAGGCTTTGAAGATGAGTATCCTGGATTTGAGTGTTTTTCTACTTACAGGTAATTTGAAGTTAATTTTAACTGTTTCCTAGCTTTCATGAAGGCATGGTTTTATTTGTTTATGTTGTTAATCTGTGTGGTTTTTTGGAGAATGCATGAAGAAATTCAGACTTAGGCAGCCACCATTAATCACTATAGCCCAATAGTCATCACCTTCCGTTTTGTAGAACATTTCTGTTTAGTATAGAATTGCAGATTAGCAAAACAATGGCCCTAGGATAAAAGCAGCTATGGGAGCCAGCATATCTTTCTTTTATTTTTTATTTATTTATTTATTTAATTTTAATTTTAATTTTTAGTTTTAGCTTCTCTACTTCTTGCCTCAAATGATATCCACTGAATTATCTAGCTTTTCTTGTATTTCTGTGTTGAGATTGTTGATACGTCATTAGGTATTACATCCCATCTGGATGCTCATATCAACCTTAATGATAAGAGCTAAGGCTTCATAACTTTAATCTTCAACTTTATCCGTAACATTATGAATTGTTGTGATATTTTTATTAAAAATCTAAAACCTACTGTATCAGGGACCCATAGACCACTTCCATGCTTAATGGTTTGCTAGGAAGACTCACAAGACTAGCGTATAGTTGTATTCATGGCTAGGATTTATTACAGGAAAAGGGTAGAAAGTCAAATCAGCAAAGGGAAAAGGCTCATGGGGTGAAGTACAAGCTTCCCAGAATCCTTTCCTGGTGAAGTCTCACAGGATGTGCTTAACTCCTCTATTGATGAGTTGTGTCAGCACATGTAGAATGTTGTTTACCAGGAAGTTCATTTGAGACTCTGTGCCCAGGGGTTTTATTGGAGGCTGTTCACATAGGCACCCTCTCCCTTGCCTGCACCAAAATTCCAGACTCCCAGAAGGAAACCATGTTGTTTGCACAAATAAATTAGGCATGGCGAGCTACTTTTATCAATCAGGGTGGTGAGAATCCTCTTGAAATACAAGCTCCCAGAAGCCAGCCAAAGAAGCAACATTGCAAGCAGGCATTTTCAAGGATAGCAGTTTAGTCCTGTTAACTACTTTCTGCAATACCTACCTAGCCAACCTTACTCATCCTACTAGGAAAAGTTGTGTGGGATCAAAAATGGTCAGCAATGTCATATCTAATATAAAGTGAGTTTTCTTCTCAGCAAAACTCTGACAGTGAATCAGAAGTGAGGAAAGTAAATAAAATTATTTTTCTTTAACATTCTCAGAAAATTATACTTAAGATAAAAAATTTCTTCTCAATCGTAAGATTAAGGTTTTAATCTTTTTAAACGTTTTAAAGTGAGGTAATCAAAATGCCAATATCTTACAGTAAATCACATTTTCTTTTTTCATTAATTTTTGTTCATGGGCAGAGAAAATGACTGTGTAAAAGAATTATATGTTCACTCTTTTCTTTTAGCCTAAGAAATCTGTCAAGGTAAAACCTCACCCACCTATAGCTCCTCGACCTTCTAGTAGTTCCACAGCAGCTGCTCGGCACAGATTGTTAAGAGTTCTCCCCCACATTGGGCAGTCTTCTTTACCTTCTCCTGGGAATCCACATCTACCTGAAACATCCAGCAATGCAGTTTCAAGTCTGGCAACTCTGCCCCCTGCTGATAGAACAGTATCACTTGTCCCTAGTAAATTTCTTACGGAAGATGGTAACTGGGAGAGTAACACACTGTCTCCTTCTAATGGTGGCGTCAAACTACCACCTCAGATAACTCATGTGGAGTTTGAAAATGACAAAGCGTTTGTCGACTCTGTTCTCCATCTTGAATCATCCCTACCTAGGCGGACAAAACGCTTTCCAGGAAATTTGTCATCTAATAATGAGGATGATGCTATTTTATTCCCAACTTCTGAAGAGTGTGTAACTGAAAAATCACTTCTACCTGAAGTGGATTTATTTGCTTCATTTACAGAAGGAAATACTGATGAACAAAGCAGTGGCTTAGAAGATGCATCGAAGGTAAATCCAGACTTCTTACTCCCTACTGGTGATAAAGGGTCAAAAACTGCAGAACATCATCTTAAACATGTTGCAAGAGTGTTGAGTGGTAAATCAGTAGAGACTACAGTTCTCAACCACCGTGAATTAAGTCCTCAAAAGAATAGACTCTTGTCACCTCTTCACCGTTCTACACCAATGTCACTCCATAATTCTTTGGTGAAACCACAGAGACAGTCCAAACCTCCTGAGTCTGGGAATCTCCAGTCTTCTGCTTCGCAAAATGTGCTCCGGTCATTGGATGTTCGAAACATAACTGATTCTTCTTTCTCTAAGTCTACTCGCTTTCGAGCTGTTAAAGTTGATTCACCTGGGAAAAGATCCGATATTATTTCTAAAGTTGAGGCTCGGGATATCACAGAAATGGCAAACAAGGCTTCCAAAGAGCCTGTTGGTTGTGTAAATAATGCAGGTTTTCTTTCTTCGCTGACCCGTAACACAAGCAAAGATGGGTTCCAGAGCACACGTGGGGTAGGCAAGCTTTGGACCTCGGGAATTGGGCTGTCTACAAACCTCCAGCATTTTCAGGAAGAAAGCTTTAGGAAAAGTTCTCCCCAATTAGAATCTACAGAATTTTTTCTAGTAAGTATTTGCCTTTCAGTATATTCTACTAGTTGTCCTTGTAGTGACTCAACATATTTAAAGTTTATTTTTTCGGTTACATAAGTAAGGAAGCCTAAGGTTGACTTCTTTTCATAGTTTCTCTTAAAATGGTTATCTAGTTTATAGTAAATCGTTTTAACAGTTGAATTTTAACTAATGTTTTAATCCTAAATTGAGAACTATAATTTGAAAATTATTTCATGTAAACAACTTACCAGATACAGTAGTCCCCTCTTATCTGGAGGGGTATACAATCTAAGACCCCCAGTGGATGCCTGAAACCACGATAATACCAAACCTTATATATACTGTTTTTCTTATACATACATACTTGTGATAAAGTTTAATTTATAAATTAGGCAGAATAAGAGATTAACAATAACTAGTAATAAAATAGAACAATTATAACAATGTACTGTAATAAAAGTTATACAAATGTGGTCTCTCTCAAAATATCTTATTGTACTGTATTCACCCTTTTTCGTCTTATGATGATGTGAGATGGTACAATGCCTACATGACAAGATGGAGTGAGTTTGACAGGTGGGACAAAGGGGTGATTCACATCCTGGGAGGGATGGAGTGAGAGTCCATCATGCTACTAAGATTGGCATGCAATTTAAAACTTATGAATTGTTTATTTCTGGAATTTTGCATTTATTATTTTTGGACCTCGGTTGACCTCAGGTAACTGAAACTGCGGAAAGCAAAACTGTGGATATGAGGGAAATACTTTATTTTTGAGTGCTAAATATTTTTATTAATGTTTTTCCCAAATAACAACTTCTTTTTGTGCCATCATATCATACTCTGTTAAAGATAGGTAATAAATACTATATTGCTGGATGTGAGAATGAGGTTTCAAGTTTATTTAACTAAAATTAGATTAAATAATTTTAAAATAAAGCCCAACAGCATTTTTGTAAAAAAAGTACAAGTATTTTATGTTTGGTGATCTTTTCTTCTGTTCTCCATTAACTCACCTCTATAGATGTTTTGTGTTTTCATTGTAGTCTGCCCATGGTATTGGAATGAATGGAAATAATACAGCAACAGGGAAAAGAGTAGGTAAGCTACAGATAATTTTGAAAACAATATAAGGCTAATAATCGTATCATTGTGCATACTGTTGAGTTCCAAAGAGAAATGAGAAGAACATTCTCTGGTATGTACAGAGAAACCTCTTCCTAAACTTTATTTTACTTAAGAAAATGATTATGAGAACTGACTGTGGGACATATTTGAAGAATAAAACAAAAATGAAATTTAGGTCTCTGTTGTCTGTGAAGAGTTATGGTCTATGTGAAAAGAGAAGGTGAATGAAGAATTAACATGTAGTTGCCAACCCTCCCAGGCACTGACCACTCTGAAGCCATGCTGGGCTACTGGTTGGGCTTTGATGCAGTACCCTAGAAAGTTATTTTTTAACATCATGATCCAATGTCAAGGATGGTAGTAAGAGTTCTTTTTGATAGACTGGTTATTCTGGATAAAAGAAAAGGATCTCCAGGGCCAGCCCTTTCCAAGGAACAATAGCACAATGATTGTAACACTAGAACCTCGTTCTACCATAACACTTTAAAGCTTCACTGGCTGGCCCGATTTCCAAGGTAGCCGTTGCTGTCCTCATCTTCTGTGTGTTCATGCCCACACTAGGAAGGGAAGCTCCTTACAAAGATGTACCCCCTTTGTAACCTCAAGGTTCTAAAGAATATTTGATAAATTATGGCTGTTATGTGAGTGTTGTCTTTAAAGAGATACGTAGGCTTTGTTTTCCATTATTATATAAGGTCCATGGTTCTAAAGTCTTAATACATCCCTTTTTTAGACAATTTTTTTGTTGTGGTAAAATACACATAACGTAAAATTTACTATTTTAATCCTTTTGAAGTGTACTGTTCGGTGGCATTAAGTACATTCACATTGTTGGGCAACCATCAGTACCATCCATCTCCAGAGCCCCTTATATCTTGAAAAACTGTAACACTGTAGCCATTAAACACTTAACTCCACATTTCCTCCTCCCCTCGGCCCACTCTACTTTCTCTCTTTATAATTTTAAATACTCTAAGTACCTCATAAGTAGAATCCTACAGTATTTGATCTTTGTGTCCAGCTTGCTTCACTTAGCATAAGATCAAGTTTCACCCATGCTGTAGCAAGTGTCAGAATCTCCATATTTTTGAGGCCAAATAATATTCCATTGTATGTATATGCAACATTTTGCTTATCCATGCATCTGGGGATGGAGACTTGTGTTGCTTTCACATTTTAGCTACTGTGAATAAAGCTGCTATGAACATGAGAACCTCCTTTCACTTCTTTTGAGTATACAAGGTCTGACAATTAAGTTTGCAAACTTGTTTTCAACAATGTTGCTAACCTTTTTTGATATCACAGGGATTTTTCATCATGAATCTGTGCCAACTGGACAACCAGTTAAAAACTAGGTTTACTATTTGGAAGTGCTGAAAAGGCTGCGTGAAAAAGTTAGACAACCTGAGCTTTTTGCCAACAATTCATGGCTCTTGCATCACGATAATGCACCAGCTCACAGGGTACTATCTGGGAGGGAGTTTATAGCCAGTAAACAAATAAGTGTATTGGAACACCCTCCCTACTCACCTGATCAGGCCCCCAATGACTTCTTTCTTTACCCGAAGATAAAGGAAATGTTTAAAGTAAGACATTCTGATGACATTCAAGACATCAAGGGTAATACGATGACAGCTCTGATGGCCATTCCAGAAAGAGTTCCAAAATTGCTTTGAAGGGTGGACCAGGCACTGGCATCGGTGCATAATTTTACAAAGGTAGTACTTCAAAGGTGACTGTAGTGATATTCAGCAATGAGGGATGTATTATAGCACTTTCTTTAGGATGAGTTCGCAAACTTAATTGTCAGACCTCGTATACAGTGGACTATTATTCAGCCATGGAAGGGAATGTATTCTTGCTATCTGCAGCGGCATGGATGGACCTGTGGGGATATTGTGCTGAGTGGGGTATGTCAGACAGAGAATGAAAGATGCAATGTGATTTCGCTTATATGTGAAATCTAAAGAACAAAAGAAACAAACGAAACAGAAACAAACTCATAGATATGTCTGATAGTCGTATATATACCACCTCCTCTTTATCCATTCTTGCATCGACAGACAACACCCAGGCTGCCTCCACATCTTGGCCATTGTAAACAATGCTGCAATGAACATATGGATGCACATGTCCCCTCAAAGTAGTGTTTTGGGTTTCTTCAGATAAATACCCAGAAGTGGGAGTAGTGGGTTCTTCTTTGTCTCTTGTTATAGACTTTGTTCTAAAGTCTGTTTTGTCTGGTATAAGTATTGCTATGCCAGCTTTTTGTTTCCATCTTCATGAAATATCTTTTTCCATCCCTTTACTTTCAATCTGTGTGTATCTTTTGATCTGAAGTGAGTGTCTTATAAGTATCATATGTAAGGGTGTTGCTTTCTTATCCATTTAGCCACCCTGTCTTTTGATTGGAACATTTAATCCATTTACATTAAAATGAACGTTGATAGATATGTAGTTATTGCCATTTTATTATTCATATTTTTTACCTTTTTTTTGTCTTAAAGAAGTCCCTTTAACATTTCTTGTAATACTGCTTTGGTGGTGATGAAGTCCTTTAGCTGTTTCTTGTCTGGGAAGCTCTTTATCTGTCCTTCGATTCCAAATGAAAGCTTTGCTGGGTAGAGTAATCTTGGTTGTAGCTACTTGCTTTTTATCACTTTAATATTTCCTGCCAGTCCTTCTGGCCTGCAAAGTTTCTGTTGAGAAATCAGCTGATAGTCTTACGGGAGATCCCTTATAGGTAACTAACTGCTTTTCTCTTGCTGCTTTTAAGAGTCTTTCTTTGTCTGTAATATTTGGCATTTTAATTATGACATAGCTTGGTGTGGGTCTCTTTGGGTTCATTCTGTTTGGGACTCTCTGAGCTTCCTGGGCTTGTATGTCCATTTCCTTCACCAGGTTATGGAAGTTTTCATTATTTCTTCAAATCACTTTTCAACTCCTTGCTGTCTCTCTCTCTCTTCTCCTTCTGGTACCCCTATGATGCAAATGTTGGTACGCTTGATGTTGTCCCAGAGGCCCCTTAAACCCTCCTCATGTTTTTGGATTCTTTTTTCTTTTTGTTGTTCTGTTTGTGTATTTTTTGCTACGTTATCTTCTAAATTGCTGATTTGATCCTCTGCTTCATTTAATCTACTATTGATTCCCTCTAATGTATTCTTTTTTTTTTTAACTAAAAGTTGACAATTTTATTTTCACATTTCACAATACAAATGAAAATTGCTTTCCCTGTCCCACTACACCCTCCAAAACTATTCTCTTTGATAGGAAAGGGGGGCGAGTATTCCTTGTCATGCTGTTTGGAAACACCCAGAGTCCCAGCACCATGATCTCCTGGCGAAATAGAACAAGTTATATAGAACTGTTAGAAAGAGGCTCCCCTCTTCCCTTATCTGTCTGATCGAGTCATTCCTGGCCGGGTGGGTACCATCATGGGACGGGCGGGAGGTCTCATCATGGGGGGCCCTGGCATCATTGGCATGTGGCCTCCCATGGGCGGCCTCATTCCAGGAGCAGGTCCCACAGGTATCATCCCAGGAGGAGGCGGGCCCATCATTGGCATCATGGGAGGGCCCCCCATGTGGGGTGCTGGCATCATACCTGGGCGAGGAGGACCGGGGAGGCTGGGGGGAGGTGGGATCATTGCCCCCGCAGGAGGAGGAGCAGAGAATGGAGTAGGAGGTATCTTTCCTTGCTGAAATGCTGCGGTTGTTTTGTCAATCAGACTCTGAGCCTGCTCTTCCATCCATTTCTGATAGTAGTCTTTCACATTCTCTTTGTGTTTCCTACCACTGCAGTGTGTCTTTCTCACAGATGGAGAGTCATGAGTGAGATATGTATCGCAGTAGTCACAATAAAACTTAGGCATGTTGCTGCGCAAGACGTTGGCCACTCGATCCCCTCTAATGTATTCTTAATTTCAGTTGTGGTATTCTTTATTTCTCACTGGTTCTTTTTTATGTTTCCTACCTCCATTTTGATGTTTCCTATCTCTTTGTTGAAGTTCTCCCTGAGATCATTGAGCATCCTTATAACCCGTGTTTTCAACCCTGGGTCTGGTAGATTGCGTCTCTATTTTTTATTTATTTATTTATTTATTTATTTATTTATTTATTTATTTATTTATTTATTTAGCTTTGTTCTGTTCTTTCATTTGGGACATGATTCTTTGTCTCCTCATTTTGGCTACCTCCCTGTGTCTGTTTCTATGTATTAGGTAGGGCTGCTATTTCTCCCGGTCTTAGTAGTGTGGCCTTATGTAGTAAGTGTGCTATGGGTCTCAGTGGCACAATCTTCCTGTTCACCTGAGCTGGGTGCTTCAGGTGTGTCCCTTGTGTGGGTTGGATGTGGTCTTCTGTTGTAGTTGAGCCTCGGTTGCTCTTTGCATGTCAGTAGGAGAGATTGACTCTAGGACTGATTGGTTGTGAGTATGGGTCATCACTACAGTGGAGGAGCTGTGGTACAAGGGCTGACCCTACAGATCAGGATTCACTTTAGTGGGGCTGTGGTGCCTGATCAGTTGTGCTGTGATTGCATTGTCTTTGGAGATGGCCAGATGATGTGCTGGCTCAGTCTGAAGATGGCCACTGAGCTTGCCAGCCTAGGGCCTTCTGGGAGGGGCCCTTATGCAGACCAAGCTTAGCCCTAGCCTCTGTCCTGCCCAGGGACACTAGGCATGAGCCACAAAGCAATCCACAGATGGCCACCTGTGCTGTGCTTGGAGGTGCCTTGAGAGGCCAAGCTGTGAACTGAGGCCGGCTGGCGCTAGTGCCAGGCTTGAGGTTCGGGAAATGCTGAAGCCAAGTGCTGCTTATTTGGGTTTTGTGAACCTTTGAGAGATTTTAGGAAAGTCCACAGCATGAGCCAAGACTTGGTGTTTGTATGGAAAAGCCATCGGAAGCGGCTTGGGTGTGCCTGAAAGTTGGGGATGGAGGGTGGTTCAGGGAATCACTAGGATGGATGAACAGTGTTAGCCAGATTGATGAACACTCAGATACGACTGCCTGCGTCTGCACTCCAGGAGAATAGGACTGCTAAACAAAGAAACAATGGATTCTACCAGCACTTCTGTCTGGGAGAAAACTGCCCCTCCTGCCCTTGACTTGACCCCAGACAATTTAGTGCCTCCTCATATGTCCTTGGCCCCTTTTCAAGCTGCTGCCCAAGTGCTGGAGTTCAGAGTGAGTGAGTCTGTCAGTGAGTAAGTCCATGCTTGGGCCTTTTAAGAGAAGTGTCTGGGAGTGCATCTGCCCTCCATCTAACTTAGTCACAATCTTCACTGGTTTTCACAGCCAGAAGTTATGGGGACCTCTCTCTGTGGCACTGGAACCGTGGGCTGGGGAGCCTTGTGTGGGGCTGAGACCCCCTCTCCTCCGGGTAGTTCAATGCAGCCGAGATATCCCTTCTTATTTTGAAAGGCCACACACAGGTGTGGGACCAGCTTGTTCCACATCTCTGCCCCTCGTACCAGTCTCGAGGTGGCTTTTTCTGTTTGTCCTTAGTTGTAGGGCTTCAATTCAGCTAGACCTCAGGAGATTCTTAATGATGGTTGTTTTACAGTTCAGTTGTAATTTTGTTGTGGTCATGAGAGGAGACAAGCAAAGCATTTACCTCCTCCACCATCTTGACTGGAAATCTACTTTATGTGTTAAAATTATTTTTCCTTGACATATATTCAAGCCTGTCCTGTCCTGACCCATAGCTTAGCCTCTTGAAAGTTGGTGTTTCACGTATTTCTCTCTTACCTCTAACTCAGCCTTCAGTGAGTTCTTCTCTTCTCATTGCTCCTTTGAAATTTCTGTTGCTGAGGTCACCAACGATCTCCACAATTTCAAATCCAGTGGATGCGTCTCTTTCTTCCTCTCTCTCTCTTCTCTCTCTTTTTCCCTCCCTCCCTCTGTCTTCCCTCTCTCTTCCCACCCCCTCTTATTCCGGGGTATCACATTGTTGTAGTTTTTTAGGGTTTGTTTTTGTTTTTTGTTAACCTCAGTGTTTTACTCATTTTCCAAGACTTGTGTTTGTCCTTGGGTACCCTCTTTTGGTTTATTTCATTTAGGTCAAGCCATCTGCTGCTTCCTGCAGTGAAGATTTCCCAAACTAGAGCTGTGTGACTTGCTGCCATTTCCTTTCAGTAATAACCGTACCATTCTGAATTACCTGGAAGAGTCTATGAAAGTTTGGGTATAACTTTTATTTAATTGACCTACTAAGTTCCTCCATTGGTCCTCTTTGCTTTTCACTATAGGGTCTCCCTTGGAAATTTTATCCATTTTCATAGCTTTTGTCGTCATTTTAGGCAGATGATTATCAAACTCACACCTTGAACACTATTATTTTGTTGGCTGCCTTTTCTGTTGGGTGAATTTTTATAGATCATCGTGTAGTACCAATATTAGACCTGGAAACACCAAACAAGTGAATTAATCCAAATATCTTTCATCTTCTTCTGAAAAGCAACTCTTCACATCAGCATTGTGTTATTATTGACTTTTTCTTTATTCATTTGTTCAACACACATTTGAGAGAGGGCTTCAGAGAGGAGTTGATGATTGATGACATCTTCTTACAGGATAAGTAGAGTTTTACTAGGTTGGCAAGGTGGAGTAGAGTATTTTAGAAGAATAGATTGTGCACGTAATGTGTCCAGTCCATCATTCAGGGGTGGGTATGATGTAAAGGACGTAAAATTTCTCTGGAAATTAGAAAGGTATCATACTGGACATATGTGACCTTGAATGCCAGTCCAAGGAATTTGACTTTCCTGTATGCTCTAGGGAATGTACATATTAGTGATGGTTCCTAGTCTGGAGTAGATGACTAATTAATTGTTTTCTCTG
Source organism: Rhinolophus ferrumequinum (assembly GCF_004115265.2). NCBI lineage: Eukaryota > Metazoa > Chordata > Mammalia > Chiroptera > Rhinolophidae > Rhinolophus > Rhinolophus ferrumequinum. The sequence continues at coordinate 64,822,991 of NC_046299.1, forward strand.
GTGGGTAGAAGGATATATGGAAACCATTCTCATAGAAGACTGCAGTTAATGTTTCTATGCCACCTCATTCCTGTCACTGCTCTGTTCTCTGTCTTGGCACATTCACAAGAGTTCTTGAACGAAAAAGTTTGGGAAGCATTGAGTTAAGCACCCGAAAGAAGGAAAAAATGAAAGTTACTACGGATTTTTCTACTGTTGGTTAGGGAAGAATATTCCAAGCCTGAATTTCAAAGGAAATTGCCGTTAAATGAACTTAAAGAAGATATCTGGTGCAAATGCTTATTTTTTAAGAAGTGGAAAGTATCCCATCACCTTTGTGAAATGTTCTTGATAATTCTCAGTGTCTTGAAGAAGAAATGCTAATTAAGTGAGTGGGTGCCCAGCATTATTAGGAGTTTAATTGTTTCAAATTTTGTTACCAGTTTTGGGCAAGATCAGAAATGTATTTTAAACTGGCAATAAAGCAAACCTAGCATCCAAAAGGTGTAGCCACAATTAATTGTAATTCTAATTTTTTGAACCCTTGAAGAATTTTCAGAGACTTTTACCTGCCAGGTAAACATCGAGCCCAGGCCTGCCAAACCTTTCTTGGTGGTGGGGAACAAGTTCCAGTGCCAGTGACATTCAGCAGTTGTTCTCTTGCCCTTCCCTTTGTCTTGGTTTTCTTTGCTTGCCTCTTGCTTCTTGCTTCTTGGCCTTTGAGTGCCAGCAAAATGCTCTGTGTGCTTGTTGTTGTAACCACTGTCACAGTGACTTGGAGCCTCTCTGCTTAGGAGTGATTTGTTGGAATTTTACTCAGTTCTAAAAGCATTTCACTTATTAATTAAAGAAATTGATTTAATTCTTTCTTATAACAGATGTACTCTTATTTTTAAGGTAAAAAGTCAAGTTGTTAAAATAGTACAGAATTTATCAGTGCACCATGTTAGTCACTATTGATGATATGATATGTTACATAATTAAAACATTTAAAATTTTCAAATGCTTTTTATATGTGAGAACTGAATTGACCTTAGAACCCTTAGAAATCTAGGGAGAAAAAAACAACATGTTCTGTTATCTTAAAAATGAACAAATTGAAATTTTTAAAGAATAAATAACTTGTTCATGCTTTGATCAATAACTTGTTCGTATCAAGACCACTATCATGATACTCTGGTGTTCCTTGTTGGTGTGAAAGAACAGGTAATTGTATTACATAGTACCGTGTTTCCCTGAAAATAAGACCTAGCCGGACCATCAGCTCTAATGCGTCGTTTGGAGCAAAAATTAATATAAGACCTGGTATTATATTATATATTATGTTATATTAGACTCAGTCTTATATTAAAATAAGACCACGTTATATTATTATATTATATATTATATTATATTATACCCTGTCTTATAGTAAAATAAGACCTGGTCTTTAATTATATTATATAAGACCCAGTCTTATATTATATTAAAATAAGACCGGGTCTTATATTAATTTTTGCTCCAAAAGATGCATTAGAGCTGATGGTCTGGCTAGGTATTATTTTCAGGGAAACACGGTACATATATTGTTTCTCAGAGTCCTCATAAATATGGTTTTAAACCAGACATTTTTCTTGATTCTCTGTCAAAGTTTGGTGCACTTCATATATACTGATGGCTCTTAGGAATAATCAGAAAAGTGTTGGTGTGTACAAGAAGTCCTAAAAATATGAGTTCCAGTCAGTTGAAACCTACCACATCTTAAAAATATAACAACTCATCTTCACCTTCAGATTCTGAAAATAATTTTAGATATAAAAATAACAAGTTAATTTTTATGGCATAGAAGTTTGCTTGTGTTTTGCTTAACATTTCACATTTAGAATTTTATGCCTGTATTAATGAAGTTGTCCTTTCTCTAAACAGGAGAATGTACTCATCATCTTCCACCTGTGAAAGCCCCTATTCAAACAAAGAAGAAAACAACAAAGCATTGTTTTCTTTGTGGAAAGAAAACTGGACTGGCTACTAGCTATGAATGCAGGTAGGTTGGCTAGCTGGCAAAGCTGAGGTGCTTTCTTTGTGGTAACTCAGCTTGGGGATACAATATAAAACATTGTTTAAATTGGCTATTCGTAGCATCATTAAGATGATGTTCAAATAGCAGCTCTCAGGTGAATTCCTAATTAGCTGAAGTGAAGAGCAAGTAGACAGCTCATGAATTGACAATCTCATGAGACCCTCCCCTGCCCTATAAATGAACAGCTTTAAACCAATGGGAGAGTGCACTTTCTTTGCTTTATGATAGATATACTTGGTTTTTATTTGAATATAGCTTGGAAGAACCCCTCCTCCAAGATTCTATTTTAAGTTGAACAAAAAAAGGACTAAATTTAAAATTAATGTAGTATAAATTTTATCAATTATATGGTACACTTTTATTTCAAAACAGATGAATAATATATTTACAAAAAATAATAATTAATTTTTTTCTACCCATAATTATTTCTTTCATTAGCGTTCATTAAGATGCCCCAAGGATGGTATCCGCCCTTAGGCTGAAGCCAGGAATTAAAAATAACTGCTGCTTTTTAGAGTGTATTCTATTCAAATGGAAACGGCTTATCTTGTTGCTGGAAATATTTTTTAAGTCCTTTCCTGGCTTAGTTGGGTTTTACATAATTTTCTTATGAGAAGTTTATAGTTCTCCCATGTTTAAGTAGTGAATATATTTGTCGGCTTTCCAATTTTACTACTTCATAAAGAGCCATACTGCTTCATTCCATAACAGATTCTTTATTATAAACTGTCACATTAATGGACCATTACCTTGTTCTTTTGGGGGGTTCTTGTGCTTGTCTATGAGCGGAAGGGAAATGCCGGAGCTGAAGCTGCTAGAGAACCAAAGGGCTCCTGTGGGACTGCCTGAGGTCAAGCCCTGATCTCCCGAACAGATGGGCCTCAACTAGAAATGTGACTATTCACATGAACTTTTTTTGTGCTTTAGATGTGGAAACAACTTCTGTGCATCTCATCGCTATGCAGAAACTCACAGCTGCACCTATGATTACAAGAGTTCAGGGAGGAGATACTTACAGGAGGCAAATCCTGTAGTTAACACACCAAAACTTCCAAAAATCTAATTCTTGCTCTGCGCCTAACTGTTCTGCCCGAGGAATTGTATTGCAATGACAGAAGAAACATTGTTTAGACTACATTAATTTTGTTTGACTCCAAAAGATTTGCCACATAATGAAAGCATATAATGCATGGTGTTGGAGCATGAGAATGCTGTTGTATTTGATATCTCTATTCTTGGGTGAATCCAAAGTTTTTAAATTAGTTGTAAAAACTTTATAATGATTTAGCTTTGTTATTGCATCTCTTCTGTTAAGTATTTTGTATATTTGATATTGCAATTTTACTAGACAAGTCTGCAAAATGTGCACTTTAGGAAGTTCACATTGACTGTAACGAGCTTCCACTTTATACAGAAATGAGCTGTCAGGTCGTACCTCTACTCAAATGTACCACTTGTGTGTGGGCATTTTTAAAAATCCCATGTGTGAAAGTTTATTGAGTTTACTAGCAAATTCCTTTTTTATTTCAAGCTACTTTTTATTTAAAAAAAAAAATTTGGTTTTCCCATGTGGTTTTAACACAGATTTCTTCCATATTCACATTGGCATTCAAACATGTATTCATTCTATAAAACACATCATGTTAATTATAGTATATATTTCTTAAAATGCTACTTTTTGAATGGTAGTTTTAAAATAGAAGATGTCCCACTTGTTGCCATTAAATACAGAACCCAACTTTTTACTTTTTGAAAAATGGCTACATTTAAAACAGAATCTCACCGCTTGGTTTGTCTTTGTGTATGTTGAGTGCTATTACCAGGAGAAATTCAAATAAATATTCAATTTCATTATGAGTTTGATTTTTGATTATTTAAAATAATTTTTCTCTTATGAATACTTTTAAATTAAAACCATTCAATTAAATAAATCAGTAATTTATTCTACTTGGAAAAAAATGATTATCAGTATAAAGGTATTCTTTTAGGGAATAAGGACCCTGCTCTCCAGATGTAACCAATATGCCATTCACGCTTTGGGGAGGCCATTTGCTTTATGGAAGTTTAGTTGAATCTAATGGTGAACTCTGGTAAACAGCTGGCAGGCAATCCACATGGGGTCTGCAGGGTTACCAGAAGGCTAATTTAGGGCCTCCACAGGGCCTCTTTCTTTATATAAGGTTGAGTGAACTAGAGAGTTCCCTTAACCCTTCTGTCATGCAGGGTGGCATGCGGCGGGGTCTCTGGTCCCATTCCCCGCATAAGAACGCAGGATATGGTGAGGCCAAAAAGGAACACCCACGGAGCCATAGGTAGGGGAGTCATACCACTATATTCTTGCTGGCGGCTGGGTTGGAGACACAGGAAGCAGGAGCCACATGATCCGCAACCTGCCGTCCACTTCTCTCTGCCAACCACCCTCACTTGCTAGCTGCAATCCGCCTCTCTGCAATCCGCAATCCACACTCCTCCGCTTGCTAGCTCAGCCACCATCTTCTTGCTAGCCCCCATTTGCTGCTAGCATAGCCACAGCAGTTACATTAGTGGCCAATGGCTCACTGGTTACAGGTGACGGCCAACTAGCCACAGCTGATGGCCATCCAATCACAGTTGATGGCCATTTACTACCCGAGCCAGCACCTTTCCACGTGAGGCGGAGAGCCTGGAAACTGCACTCCTGGCTCTGTCCCCACACCTTCTCTACTTCCTGTAAGAGCTTGAATGTTGGATGGCAAAAGATGCCTTCACCTTCCCTCAGAGCAAGAAGGAAATATATTTACAGGAGGGAAAGTGTGAGAAATTAGTGGAACAACACCGCAATTAGGGGTTGATGGCATACTTTTTATAGGGGCTATATAGGCTAATGAAAAATATTTCCATCTTTGTTGAGTAGTTCAGTTTTTCCTCCCTTATCAAGACAACATGTGCTTTAGACATTTAAAATCTAAGAACTCTATTACGTGGACAGGCTGCTGAGAAATGGACCAAAATGTGTTTATTCTACAAGTAAATATGAATACTTAGGGCTTGCTTAATGCACTCTGCTTTTTAAACCACAGCCATGTAGACATGTCTTGTTTTGAAGTTTACCAAAGATTTTGGTCAAAGGTGAGTTTTTTTGTTTTTTTTTTTACCAATTTCTAACTTGTTGAGAGATTAAATTACAGTGGTACCTCGGTTTTCGAATGTTATCCACGAGTTCTGAAACGTTCGAAAACAGCCGACAGCTAGGCCTCAGGTCTGGCACTCAGCGGAATCCGTGTGACATGTTCGACTTCTGAGTCGTGTTCGAAAACTGAAGCACTTACTTCCGGGTTTACAGCGTTCATAAACCAAAATGTTCATCAATGGAGTCGTTCGAAAACCGAGGTACTACTGTAGTTTAATTCAAGAAATTATATCACTGTTGGAAGGCATTTCTTTATGCTTTGAATTCTTTTAGAGAAGCGATCATAATTTTAGAGATCTCAGATCTGCCTTTGCAATCCTGGTAATTAGCAGAGTGCCTTGCATATAGGCACTGGTTAAGTAGTAGTTAAATAAATTAATTGAAGCTTAACCATGATTTTTAAAAAGGCATTTATATTGTCCGATATAACTAAACTAATTTTATATTATAAAATTCATTTTCTGTGTTTTTTTAAAATGGTAAGCATTTGGTTTTATAAACATTAAAAGTCTTAATGAGCCCAGCCCGGTGGCTCAGGTGGTTAGAGCTCCATGCTCCTAAATCCGAAGGCTGCCGGTTCGATTCCCACATGGGCCATTGGGCTCTCAACCACAAGGATGCCAGTTCAATTCCTCGAGTCCTGCAAGGGATGGTGGGCAGCGCCCCCTGCAACTAAGATTGAACACGGCACCTTGAGCTGAACTGCCGCTGAGCTCCCGGATGGCTCAGTTGGTTGGAGCACAGGCTCTCAAACACAAGGTTGCCAGTTCGATTCCAAGGGATGGTGGGCAGTGCCCCCTGCAATTATAATTGAACACGGCACCTTGAGCTGAGCTACCGCTGAGCTCCTGGATGGTTCAGTTGGTTGGAGTGCGTCCTGTCAACCTTTCAACCACAAGGTTGCGTGTTTCGACTCCCACAAGGGTTGGTGGACTGTGCCCCCTGCAACTAGAAAACGGCAACTGGACCTGGAGCTGAGCTGCGCCCTCCACAGCTAAGACTGAAAGGACAACAACTTGAAACTGAACGGCACCCTCCACAATTAAGATTGAAAAGGACAACAACTTGACTTGGAAAAAAGTCCTGGAAGTACACACTGTTCCCCAATAAAATCCTGTTCCCCTTCCAAAAATAAAAAAAAAAAAGTCTGAAAAATTTTTAGCTTAGCTATATGAAATATTTTCCAGTTAAGTTTAGTGCATTTTAATCATTCTAACATGGGAATTTCAAATACCACGTTTTTAAATTTTATCAGTGTTGCAACTTGTGTAGGGATTTAATTATAAAAAAGACAGGAATTAATTTTCTGGTACATGTTTACTATGGTGATAAACCATCATGATAGATAACCCAATTTTGTATCTAGCAGTATTTTCCAAAGTACGACCCCTTTACCACCACTGAAATATGCAATGATTTTGAGTGGTATATGGATGAACGTTTGTTAATAATTATATATTTTTAATGTGTATCAGAAAAATATAATCCTAAATTGCTTAAGTTGAAAATAAAAGAAATTGATGTAGGTTAAAAAAAGTTGATTGAAAATTGACAAGCAATGATATGTATAATAAAAATCATAAAAGTAGATGTGAATAACTGAAATTTAGAACTAATGGTATGATCTCATTTTTCTTTGAAAATTATTTTAAATTTAAAAAATGGTTAATGAAAGTAAATTACATGATTTTTAGAAAAACTATGTAAGGATTAAAAAATGAAAGTACAAATCTTACCATAGACCTCCTCCCAATTTCTTTAAAAATTTTTAATTCTAATTTCTCTGGTAATTACCATCATAGCACTAGCCAAAATATTTAGACATTATTTTTTGACACCCCATCATTGCAGGCGAGGAATTTAGCGTGATAACACATTACCTCAACACTCTACTTTCCAATTTTTATTAGTATAGTAGTCTGCTCATGCAGTAACTGCTGTAGCAAAACACCACAGGCTGTGTGGCTTAAACAACAGACGTTAATTTTCACAGTTTGGAAGGCTGAAGTCGCAGAGCAAGGTCCAGTAGGATGAGTCTCTTGCTGTCTTGCTTCCTGGCTTTCAGAGAGGTGCCTTCTCATGATGTCCCACGTGGCCATTCCTCCGTGTGGATGTACACACAGCTCCATGGTGTCTCTTCCCATAAGGACAATAGTTCTCTGGGATCATCTAATATTTATTACCTCCTAACTTCAAATATAGCCACAGTGGGGGGTTAGGACTTCAACATGTGAATTTGGAGAAGACATTGAGTCTGTAACGGTCAGTTATTTTTGTTGTAGTAGTTATTTCAAATTCACCCACTCCTTGCAGTTGGTGTAGTCTATGTTACCATAGCTTTTACTTTGCTTCCTAACTAGACAGCAAATAGCTTCCTAACTAGGTTCCTTGAATTAGTCCCATGCCCTTCGTAATCTGTTTTCTACTTAAATTGTGGTGAGCTTGCAGAACCAAAAAATTGAGCACATCAATGCTTGACATATATCAGTGACTTCTTTTCACTGATTAAGGGTCTTAGAATAAAGACTCAAATCCTTAACCCTTCTTCCTAGTAAGGCCTCTGTGGTCTGGCTTCCGCTCATTGCTCCAGCCACTATATTGCACATGTCCCCTTGCTTTCTGGGATTTGCCTACACTGTTTTCTGGGATTTGCCTACATTTCCCCAGCCTGTTTCCCCTGGTTAACATCCACTCTTTCCTCAGATGCCAGCTCCATCATTACTTCCTGAAGGTGATGATGTATCCCTGTCTAAGTCAGTACCCTTCCTCTTCATACCATATACTTTTCCTGCACGGAATCAAGTATTATTTTGACATTTGTGTGATCCTTTGAATTGCACAAGATGGCAAGTTTGCTGAGAGCAGGAATTGCCTTCTTGTCCATCTTTCCATCCTTGTTGCCCAGCATTGCATGTAAACCTCAATAAATATTTGTTGAATGGAAGAAGAAACTTTAAGAATGTACTAAGTCTCTTTAGTGATCTATCAACTTTAAGTGATATAGCCTTTTCTGCCTTGTTTTTAGGTTTATTTAAAAATTCAAAGCAATAAGTAAAAATATTACATTTATAGAAATATTGTTCATTGAAGACACAAATAGTATGATATTTTCTTTAACATAATCTAATGTCACTAAATGTAGTGATAAAATGGATTTTCTTTTAATTCCTTCATTTGCTCAAAATTATAATTTTTTTATTCCTTTTTTGTATAGCTCATGTTTTTCTTTATTTTCAATTGCTTTTCTTTTTATTAATGTCATAAAGAAAATATACTTGCATCTTATCATCACATTAAAAATTGTGCATGTTCTTAATCATATAGCTTATTGGTAATCATTCTTCTGGAAGACTTTCTTCACATAATCATTTGCCTTTTGTTCTAATTTAGTTTGCTTTAATTATATTTATTTTGAAATACTTTCAAATTTATAGAAAAGTTAAAAGCACAGTAAAAAAGAACTTTCATAACCCTGTCACTCAGATTTCTTACCTATTGATATTACATCATATTTGTACCCTCTCTCTGTGGGTGCATATAGCCATTATCATTAGTCTTTTTCTGAACCATTTGAGACTAAGATGCAGACATGATGCCCTTCCATCTGTATATGCTCCAGTGTGCATTTTTCCTGAAAAAGGACAATCCTATGCAATTTCCATCCAACCCTCCAAAAATGAAATCAGTATTGATTGATATGATATTATCATCCTGTCTAAAAACACCATTCAAATTTCACGAACTTCCACAAAAATGTTTTTTGTTTTTTTTTTTCTCCCTCTGGTTCAGGATCCTGGAGCAAAATTTCTTGGAGGGCTTTGGAAATATAAACTGTAAGACTTTCCTGGCATGTATAAAATTGTCCTTCATATGCCCTCATACTTTATTGGTGGTTTGGCTGGATTTAGAAGTCTTTTCTCTCAAAAGTTTGAAGGCACTGAACCACTGACTTCTGTATATAGTGTCGCTGAAGGAATCCTAATGCCAATCTAATATTTATATCTTTGCTATTTAGTAAGGTGGGTTCTTTTGTTGGTTTGTTTGATTGTTTCTAAAGACTTTAAAGCTTTTTCTCTTAGGTTGTGGACATTTGATATTTCATTGATTTTTATCCATTTTTCTTAACATTAGGTGTGTCTATTCATTCTGAAGTCTCAACATTTTCTACAGCTCAAGGATTTTTTTCATTAAAAAAAATCGATCTCTTTATTGCCTCTGTCTATTAGTATGGAAATTCTGTTAGATGTTTGGTCCCCTAGAAACATCCTCCATTTGTGATTTTTTTCTTATTTTTAACCATTTAAAAAATTCCAAATACACATGCAGTAAAGTGAATATGAGGTTGGACAATTAAGTTCCCGAACTCATCCCAGAAAAAGTGCTACATACCTCATTGCTGAATATCACTATGGTCACCTCTTTTCCAAATACTCCCCTTGGGAAGCTATGCACTGACGCCACCACCTACTCCACCCTTCAAAGTAATTTGGGAACTCTTTCTGGAATGGCCATTAGAGCTGTCATTGTATTACCCTTGATGTCCTGAATGTCATTGAAATGTCTCCCTTTCAATGCTTCCTTTATCTTTGGGTAAAGAAAGAAGTCATTGGGGGCCAGATCAGGTGAGTAGGGAGGGTATTCCACTACAGTTATCTGTTTACTGGCTAAAAACTCTCTCCCAGACAGTGCCCTGTGAGCTGGTACATTGTTGTGATGTAAGAGCCATGAATTGTTGGCAAAAAGCTCAGGTCGTCTTTAACTTTTTCACGCAGCCTTTTCAGCACTTCCAAATAGTAAACTTGGTTAACTGTTTGTCCAGTTGGTACAGATTCATCATGAATAACCCCTCTGATATCAAAAAAGATTAGCAACATTGTTGCAACAAGTTGGTGAATTGAGTTGTCAGACCTCGTATACACAAAATATGTACAGCTTCGTGACTTATCACAAAAGCAAATCTCTGTCGCCATTATTCAGGTTAAGAAATATGAGACATTGCCAGCACTCCAGAAGCCATTCCTGCCTCCTCCCCTTTCCCAGTCACTACTCCATCCTCTGATGGTAATCACCGTCCTACCTTTCTGTGATAGTCTTTTTTTTTTTCCAATTCTTTATGGTTTTATGACCTAAGCATGTACCCCTGCAGTTTTGCTTTACAAAACAAAAACCTTTACCTATTGGAATTGTATAGTATGTATTACTGTTTGTATGGCTTTTTGCATTCAGTGTTGCTTGTGAGATTAATTTGTGTTGCATGTAGTTGTACTTAATTTTTATTGTGGTATTGTATTCTTTTCTACGGCTGTGCCACTATCTATCCCTCCATCCACTGTTGATGGACATTTGAGTTGTTCCTAGCTTTGGATTTACATTTAATGCTGCTCTGCTGTAAACATTTGTGCACATGCTTCTCAGAACATGTATATACACATTTCATTTGAGTCTATACCTAAGAGTAGAATTGCTGGATTATAGGATGATCATTGTGTTTGTTCAGCCTATTAGATAATACAAACAAATTTTCAAAAGTGTTCTTCTTTTTACCAACTTATCTCTACCCATAACAGTTTAAGAGGCTTCCTCTGTTTCACATCCTTATCAGTACTTCTATCTCTAGTGTAGTCATTCCAGTGACTGGCTTTTGTTTACAACTTCTCACATGTTCCTGCCCTCTTCAATCTCTCTCCTTACCAGCTCCAAGGTAGCTTTTATTTTTTTATTTTTTATATTTTTTTTTTTGCAGTTTTAAGGGTTGGGGAGTGGAGTAGGATCCTGGCTTTGGGGAGGAGTGGGTCTCCCTTGAGTGACATTGAACTTTGATTTCTGTCTCCCTGGCCATGCCAGGCCATCAGAACCAAAGTTCCTATCAGCCTGGTTTGGCATATGCACTTAGTACAGACAGGGTTTCTGTGCTCTGCTTACCCCTTTGGAGGCATGCTTTCACTTAGACTTTAGCCCAGTGATTCTTGAGCATCTTGCCAGTTCTTTGATTCTTTAAGAATATATACACTTTAAAATTTTTTATCCAGTAGTTTCAACTTGAGGAGTGGCTTAAATAACCTAGTCAGCTTTATTTCTGGGAACTGAAATTTTTGTTTTTAATTGCATTTTTTTCAATTCATTTTCTTTGATTATTTGTCAGTCTTAAATCTCTTTTGTGCTGTTGATTTTCTACAACTATTAGATGATGTACGTGGCTAAGAAGTAAGAATGTGACTGATTAGCATGGATAGGGGCCAAGGATAATAGTGGAACTACCGCTTAATTTATGTGTACGTGGCCATTGTGCTTTATGAGATAATCCTCTTTTGCAAACTCATTCATTCAGATATTCATTGAGTGCCTCCCACGTGCAAGAAATTATAATTAGTTGTTTGGAATATAAGTGAACTAGACAGGGAGAGTTTACATTGCAATGTAGACAGACTTTAAACAACTAACCATGCCATTATTATAATTTTGATGAATAATATAAAGGAAAAGTGCGTGGAGTTGTGCAAGTATGTAACAGAGGCCACTGATCGAGCCCAGTACTCTTTTAGGTGAAACCTCTCAAAGAGTAACAAGTGATAAATAGCTAGGGAAAAGGGGAAGTAATGACGGAGAGGCCTAGGAAAATATATATGTATACATTCGCACAAAGATGTTCTTTTCTAGCTGGATTTTACCTCTTTATTCAGGAAGGGATGTCCTGCTTAGAGACGTTAGCCTACATTTCATTGACTAAAAGAACCCTATTACAAGAGTAACTGGGAGATCAAGGTTTTAGCCTTTCCATTGTAGCAGTTTCAAGCAAGGAAGAAAGAGGTTGAAAAATGGAGATTTGGGTCAGCTATACAAGAATGATTAGATTCCAAAAGGGATGAGAATTTAAGCTTTGTTGGGATAGAAGGAAAATATAAAGGACAAAATCCTAATGAGGAGAATTCATGTACACTAGATCAACCCAAAGCTCATGTCTAATCTCAAGAAGAGAATCAAATATTTTATTATACACCTAGAATAGGAAAAAAGAATAAGGTTGAGATTTTAGTCTATATATTTTTTTGTTATAATCACAGCCTTAATATTAAATATATTCAGTCCTATTTTACCAAAACCCGTGTTTACCAAACCAATGTTTACCAATACTTATAGTAGGCGTTTAAAACAGACATTAAGGGAAGAAAAGTTGATAAAGGATGGAATGAATACTAATAAATCATCAAAAGGAATATTTACAAGTAGGATCAAAAAATAAAGTTCAATACCTTGCTATATAGGAAACACCGGAGTAGAAAGATACAGAAAAATACTAGGTCAATCTTTTACTTTTAGCTCATTTCTTTTTGCTTGATATTTCGTTGCAAGAACATATTTCATTATACTGTCGGCTAAGCAGGCCTAGAAGCGACAACATCCTGGTAGCAGTAAGTACACTTAGCCCCCAGATCTTCTTATACTAAGTGTAAATGGACAATCCCATACTTCCTTGGAGAAATGGCTGATTCTAAGATAGGGACAGGAGACTTCTTGTAGTGCCAGAAAATAAGGAAGTGCTAAACAAATAAGCAAAAAACAACCACACTAAAAACCTACAGTAACGATGGGATATGTCAGAGGGATACAGCAGCCAACTAAGAGTTCCCAATGACCAAACCTGGAACAATTTGAGCAATAAGATATGTATTGGGTTATAACTCAAAGTGCAAAGTAAATATGAGCCTACATTTATATAAATAAATAAATGAATTTTGAAATGTCAGGAAAGAGCTATCCCCCATGAGGAATTCTGTAGATAGTGCTTTCAAGGAGGGTGTAACTCCCCATGCCTTAGTGTAGTCTGTGCTTACTGATTTCCTTCAATGAATGCTGTATGGAAAGAGTAACTTTATAATGGAGAAAACTGACAAACACTACCTTAGCTAAGTGATCAAGGTCAACATCCACAACGACATGTCATGTTGATAATACGTACCCTTCCTATAATGTAATGAAAATGGCACTTTACCTCTGTGATCTTCCTCTCAAAAACCCACAACCCCAGGCTAACCATAAGAAAAACATTAGGCAATTTCCAATTGAAGGACATTCTGCAAAACACCTGCCTTGAACTCAAAATTGGTCAAGGTCATCAAAAACAAAGTCTGAGAAACTGTCACAGCCAAGAGCAGCCTAAAGAGATGTGGTGACTAAATGTAATGTGGCATCCTGGATGGGATCCTGGAACAGAAAAGGGATAAAACTTAGGTTAAAACTAGGGAAATCTGAGTAAAGCATGGACTTTAATATACCATTCTAATATATTAATATAGGGAAAACTGAGTGTGGGCTATATGGGAGCTCTGCACTATTTTTGCAAATCTTCTGTAAATCTAAAGCTAGTCTAAAAAATATATTAAAAAAAACTGAAAAAAAGATATGCAAAAAGAAGTGGAATACACTAGGTAGTAAACGCCTTACTACCCACTGTAAACATAATAGAACAAGTCAAGAGTGAAAAACAAGATGGATTTAACGTTTTTGTAGAGAATAAAATGAGCCGCATAGCAGGGAATGTATGTTTTCTCAAGATCAAGTATTGATTCCTTTATAAAAAGTTCACTTTGGGGAAAAATCCATGTAAAATATAAAAAGTAGAAAATTTAAACACTAGAAGGACTATTGTAAAATGCTGTCATTAAAATGTGTAACAATAGAAGACTAAAATTATTCACACTTGAATTTTAAAATTCTAGAATATATTATACATCAACATTTATAAGTAGTACTTATTAAAATTTGCACAACATAGTCAAAGATGTAATTTACCAGAAAATAGTGCTATATTCTTTATTCTAGAAAAAACTTAAGGCAGAAATGTCTATGTTACCAAAAAAGAGAAAAACACAAACTAGAACTAATGTAGGACTTGGGAAAAGAACTCAGAAAATCAAAAGAAAAGAGAAAATGGAAATCGGGAAAAGAAATACTGGAAATTGAATAAAATTGCACTTATTCTGAAATATTTCAACCAAATTCATATCAACATTACCTTAAGAAAGTAAAGCAAATCAGCAAAATTAGAAATGAAAAGGAAAGGTTAATTCATAGGAATCTAGAAAATGTAAGGGAAAGTTAGCAAAATGAGTGGAGCCTCAAAGATTTTCTTATTTTACCTTAATTACCTCTTTAAAAGGCCTATGTCCAATACAGTCACATTGTGAGGTCCTGAGGCTTAGGATCTCAACATATAAATTTTGTGGAGAAAAAATTCAGACCATAACACATGCTGTATTATGCCGTGGTAACAGGTTAACCCCCAAAGCTCAGTGGTTTCTCACTGATGTAAAATCCAGTGAGCCAGGCAACTTCCCAGGGCAGCTGCCTGATGAGGTGACTCAGTGATTCACGTTGTTTCCATGTGCGGCTTTGCCAAGGCAACATGTGGTCTGGAAGATTGCTGCAGCAGGAAGGAGAGAGCTGGAAGGTTGCACATTGGCTTTTAAATGCTTTTGCCTACAGTGTATATGCACCCTTCTGCTCGCAGCCCATTGGTCAAGCTAGTCATATGGCATGGGGCTGGCGAATGCATATTTAATGAGTTGTAACTGTCTGTCACAGATGGTAATCAGTGCTAAGAACAAAAACCAAGCAGAGTAGGGTGACACAGATAGGACTGTTGTTTTAGAAAGGGTGGTCAGACAGCCATTTATGAGAAAGTTACATTTAAGTAAAGTCACAAAGAAAATGAGAAAATGGGGAAATGTGTTGGTCACGCAGAGTGTCAAGCAGGGTCTCTGCTCCCGCTCCCCACATAAGAACGCAGGATATGGCAAGGCCAAAAAGGAACACCCACGGAACCATAGATAGGGGAGTCACACCACTATAGTCTCGCTGGCGGCTGGGTTGGAGACACAGGAAGCAGGAGCCACATGATCTGCAACCCGCCATCCACTTGTCTCTGCCAACCAACCAACCCCACTTGCTAGCTGCAATCTGCCTCTCTGCAATCAGCAATCCACACTTCGCCACGCCATGACACCACACCTTGCCAGCTTAGCCATAGCAGTTACATCAGTTGCTAATGGCTAACCAATAACACCTGATGGCCAACTAGTCACAGCTGATGACCATCTACTACCTGAGCCAGCACCTTTCCATGTGAGGCCGAGAGCCTGGAAACTGCTCTCTGGGGCTCTGTCCCCACAGTATTATATACCTCAGGAAACCAAGAAATAGCAAGGAAGCGATGTGGCTGGAACAAAACAAGTGAGGGGGATGATAGGACATAAGGGCAACATCATAGATGTGAATTCTTTATAGACAATAACTTTGGATTTTATTCTGAATTGGGAAATATTGGCAGTTTACATAAGTGAACTTAAGTTTTGAAAAATTGTTACTGAAACAAAGGCCAAAACTCAAAATGTCAGAGATTGGAGTAAGGAGAAGTTATTATCAAAGAACGTGCCAACCGAGAAGTTGGGAGACCTAATGGTGCCACAGATCCATCTTACTCGCTGGACTAGGTTAGGGTTTTTAAGGGGCCAGGGGAACAGGTATGCAGAAATGCTGGTGGGGCAAGTTTAATTGCAGGACCTTGAACTTGGCCACTTATGGTAAAGGGGTGCCAATACCGGATCTTCCTGAACAATGGACCCTTGGCTTCTGAAAGGGATCTGGTGTTCATGTTCTGGCTATGTTCTGGTCCTTTGGTTCGGGGAGGCGGAGGGGGTTAAGGGGGTTAGACTTTGATTCCGGGTGTAGCTGGAGGTCAGAGTTCTCTCCTCTACACATGTCTTGAAGGCCTGACTTGTGGTTTTGGTCTGTTGTCTCTGAAAAACAGCTCGGTATCTCGTTAAACAGGATAGGACCATTTTGAGCTGGTTCTACAGTTACAAAATCACTCTGGTGATTGTGTGGGGAGAAAAGACTAGAGGAGACAAGGATGGAAGTCAGGGGACAGAGACAGCCATCATCTACGTGCGAAATCGTGGGGCTGGGGCTGGGGCTGGGCCTGGGATGCAGCACTTTCCTAGATTATTTTCATCCTTTCTTTCACCTCCTCAAACTACTAGCACCTCTTTCCCTCTCTTCACTCTCAGCTTCTTATTTTATTAAACTATGAACAATTAGAAAATAAATTCCACATGCATTTGTTGCCGGGAAATGGGTTATTGGTATCATTACAGGAAAGAATTTGAGAATGCACCAAATAAGCCAAGCAAGCAGTGGATTTATTAAAAGAAGATATTATACTCTCAAATAGTGGTGGGAGTGGGCAGGCCAGGACTACAGCAACTGCCCCAAAGAACAAAGAGGCTTAGGATTTTATTAGAACTAGGGTGTAAAATATTCAAGATCTAGGAGTGTTATAAGCCTTCCCAGGCTGTCCTCACTGACCACTCCTTCCCGTCAGGAGATGGGATTCCCTTGTCCTTATCTGGCCCTTGTCAGAACTGTCGTGGCGACATGGAGGTGGAGATTTTTCCCTGCCTGCGATGCCAGTAGTATAATTCATTACAATTAGCTAAAGTTCACCTTGAGGGGCAAGATGGCCTCCTGAGTCTGTTCTTGGCCACCAAAATCGAGTTCTGACGAGTCCGGTAGCTGCACTTTTTCTTTAGAATGATCTCATCTCTTCTCCTTCATCTCTTCTTCCTTTCTCCTTCCTTTCCACTCCCCTCTCTCCCCAGGCCCTATTCTTCTTGCCTATGGTAACATAACAACAAATCTGCCACACTCTGTATCGGTGCCGGCCCACTCCCTCATTCACTTATCTATGGATGACCCCTCCAGCCTACTCACGATTTCCTTCCTATAGTTGTCACTCTCTATTTCGCCAATATTTTCTCATTACTGGACCATTTC
This sequence comes from Rhinolophus ferrumequinum, assembly GCF_004115265.2. Taxonomy (NCBI): domain Eukaryota; kingdom Metazoa; phylum Chordata; class Mammalia; order Chiroptera; family Rhinolophidae; genus Rhinolophus; species Rhinolophus ferrumequinum. The sequence continues at coordinate 64,840,030 of NC_046299.1, forward strand.
TATTAGCATATAAATATTGAAACAGAAAACCTACACCCCCAATCTCTTGCTTGCTGTTGTCCCATTCCCCTGCTCCTCTTTATAGCAAAAAGAAATGTACCTATTTGCCGTCACCATTTATCTTTATAATCACACTTGTATCCCCACCAGTTTATCTTACTCTGTTCTCAAACTCTCAACAATCTCTACACTGCCAAATCGAAAGGTCAGTTCTCATTTTACTCAACCTCTCAGTAGCAAATGACACACTTAGACACTACCTTCTTTAGGACTTCTCTGTTTTGTTTCTCCTCTTACCTCTCTGGCTGCTCTTCCCGTGTTTCCCCGAAAATAAGACCTAGCTGGACGATCAACTCTAATGAGTCTTTTGGAGTGAAAATTAATATAAGACCCTGTATTATATTATATTATACCCGGTCTTATATAAGAACTGGTGTTATATTATATTATACCTGGTCTTATTCTAAAATAAGACCGGGTCTTATATTAATTTTTGCTCCAAAAGACGCATTAGAGCTGATGGTCTGGCTAGGTCTTATTTTTTGGGAAACACGGTAGTAAGTTTCCTTTGCTAGGCTTCTTATGACTAGCCCTTGGATTTTTTTTCCTGCAATTATGCAATTAATGTCCTAGGTCAGCGACTTTCGTGATTTTCAAATTGTAGGCCACAACTGGATACTCGGTTAAAAAATCAATTGATTTTGGAGCAGAAGTTTTTTAAAAATGAAACAGATTAAGTAGGAGAGAAAGGAAATAATGCATTGCATACAGGGAGGGTAAATTTGCTTCTTGAACCTTTTAAGTTATGTACATGTATTTGGTCAGTATGCAAAATGTATTTTGTATCTTGTGTTGAAGTCAGGTTTGAAAGTTACTGCTCTGTGTGATTTCATTCCATCCTGTGGCTTTAAATACCACTGACCTCTCTCTCTCTCTCTCTCTCTCTCTCTCTCTCTCTCAGAATTCCAGTGTCTTCTATCCAGTTGCTAACAGTACATCTTCATTTGGATGTCTAATAGGAATGTAAAATTTAGCATGTACAAAATCAGATTCTTGATTCCCCCCCTCGCCGCCAAACAACACATCCCCTTTTCTTCATCTGAATGACAATTCCATTGTTTTGGTTGTTTAGGTCATAAAACCTTACAGTCGTCCACCCAAATCAAGATATAGACAGATATAATGGAACTACATCTTTATGATTATTAATAAAAAGAAAAAGGCACAGACTTGGAATCAAGAAATATAAATTCAAGGCTGGCTCTACCATATTGTAGCTTTGTAGCATCTTAGTAGGCTATTGTTCACTTATTTCTTTGTTTGCAAGTTCCACATTACTCCTTACATTCGTCATTCTAGTGGAACACTGGGTTAGATGAAATGCCACTATAGAGTCAGACATTTTCAGTACATCTTATCATACATAACAGTGCATTTTTTTTGTTTGCAGTGAAACTCTAAAAAACAAAAAATGGCTAGATATGTTTTATCACTTGGTGGACAATTTTGTCTGGCTCTTGGGGTAACACTGGTTGCTTGGCTCAGGCCTGACTTCTTTCTTTCCCACAAACTCTAGGAGAGGGCAGGCAATTTCCCTATGTGGGCTGAGGCAATGGAAAGGTAGTACATTAGGTGTCCCCAATTACCACAAACGGGATTTAGAATTAACCTGCTGCTATAAGGCCAGTGCTCCCCTTGAAGACCAATTCCCTTTCTGGCAGCCTTCCATTCTAAGTGCAAAGATTTCCCAGTTGTGCTTAATTCCCTTGCTGGTAATCTTATCCTCAACTCCAGTCCAGGTGGCAAGAATCCAGATCCGGGACCTGGACACATTCCAGTTGTCAACTCCCTTTCCCTCCAGACTCTGACTTCCTATACTACTACCCTCTTGCCAAAGGCCATATATGATTAACATTTATTGAGCACTGTATATGTTGGGCACTTTAAAGTGTTGTGCCAGTATTATTTTATCTTCATAACTATTCAGTAGATATTATCTCTCTTTTAGATAAATGAAGAAAGAGGTTCAGAAAGGGTAGGTAAATTGCCTAGATAGTAATGGCTGAGCCAGGACTCCCCACTAGCATTGCCTCTATGAGTTCTGCCTAAACTCACAGATCCTTCTGTATCTGTGAAGGTTCTTTGCCATTTCCTACAGAAGGATGGTGGGGGGGATGGTAGGATTTTACATCCACAGATCAACTTTTTGCTTTCCAGGCATGTTTTAGGCATAAGATATAACCAATGGAAGATACTGTTGCTGCCTTCATGGATCATCTGCTGCCAAAAGCAACAGAAGAAGTCAACCAGGTTGTGGCACTGGCCTTGTAGCCTATTTTCCATAGTAAAAGATGAGCGTGGAGAAAATTCATCACTGTATTTTGTACTGTACGTAATGTTGTTATATTCTAGGTGTGTTATAGAAATGAAGAGGATGTTTAACCTCCTTGTATTGATTTAGAGGGTATGCTGAGCCCACTGTTTTGAGCCTGTCAATTTGATCTGATAGACAGCCAAGAATGAAAAGTGATCAGAACTGTATGGAGAAACCCAATTCTCCAACAGATCACTCCTGGGTAACAGAAAAATTCTGGAATATTTGCGGGCATTTGCTCACAATTCACTCATGAATTTACTAAGAAATAATACAAACTATTAGTGTTTTATGCAATTTATAATGAATATTATGGGAGAAATTGGCAGTGGCTGAAAGTTCTGCAAAGTTTGATCTGGGAAAACTGGACTTGGTAGAAATAGTCACTAAAAATAAAATGACAGAGAAAGTTTAACAGGGACAAAATCTGAATGCTGAATCAAATATTTACTTAGTTATGTTTGTATTTACACATACAAAGTCTAATTCCTATAAAATTATAATAAAATATAATTTAAAATAAAAGTTGGAAGTTCCATAAACCCATTCTCACACCCTTTCCATGATGGGGGTGGGTAGACTTTGCACGTAGCTGTTCACTGCAGATTAGCGAGCGAAAGCAAACAAAAGTGTTCGTTAAGGCAAAGAAAACTATTACTGTTTATTACCTTGCTCTCCCCTCATTTGCTAGCTTTGGGTAAGTATTTTCAATTTTTTTTTGAAGTTCTACAATATACTGCTGGAACAAATTCCCCCTTCTTCCAAAACACTAATAACATATGTGCTCAGGCCCAGGAGTCACTGAAGGACGAAGCCCGGGTGGTGGGTGCCTTCCCCGTCCTCGCTAGGGCTGAACAGGGTGTCTGCGTCTCGTCCCGGCACCCGAGACGTGGGAGCACAGCCCCAGCGGGCCGAAGCTGCCACCTCCGCCAGCCCCAGCGCGCCGTCGTCGCTGGGCAACGCCTTCCCCCAACCCCGACGAGCACGTGACGCGCGCATCACGTGACGAGCCAGTCGGCGTCCTCCTGCAGAGCCGTGTAAACAGGCCCGCAGCGCTTGATGCGGCCCTGCTTCGTCCGCGTCTCCGGCATGCTGCAGGCGGCCCCGGGCAGCCTGGTCGCGAGCGCAGCGCCCACCTGAGGTAACTCCCGCGGTGTCGCGACCGCTGGATCTCACGCCGCGCGCAGCCGCCGTCACCCGCCGCGGACGAGGCCGGCGGAGCCCCTGGCCCCGGTAGGGGGTGTGGCTGCCCTCTGTGAGGTCCGCGACAGGTGGGCTGGGCGGGGGCGGCCGCCAAGGCCTGGGTTCTGTGCTGTCCTGGGCCGGGGTCCCAGCTCCCGGCTCCCAGCCGGCCGAAAGGCTGCAGCGACCTCGAGCCGTGGGCCCTTCCGCCCCCGCGCTCGACGCTGCGCTGGGGGCCCGGTCAAGCCAGGGGCCGCACGCAGGCTCTGTCGGGCGCTGGGGCCCGGTGGGCTGCCTGCGGGGAATCCCGATGAAGTCCTGCCCCTAACGGATCCCGAGACCTTGGGCAAGTCAGCCCTCGCCCTTGGTCAGAGTTTCTACATCTGTAAAATGAAAGTCTGGACTAGGACCTTCCACTTCTGACCTGTGTGATCTCGAGAGACCTGCATACGTTGGAAGCTGCCAGAAAAAAAGCATAGGTAGATAATTTTCTTTTAATTGCTCAGTTTTCGTTCGTCCTGAAATCTTTCATCTGACAATGTATGGATTTTTAATCACCTCGGTGAAGTTTTTCATAGAAAATTTAAGAAAGTCATAATGGTTTATGTTACTGTTTTGTCAGGCTTTTGTTTTTTAATGCAATGTAACCTCCTTTCTTAAAACCTCATTTAGAAGCCCAATTTGTAAAAAAGATCAAAAGAAACCTTTATCTACCTCACTGTGCCCTCTCCTCCCCATACTCCCTAAGAGTCCCTAGAGATCACAGATTGAAAAGCGCTGTTATATAGAGTTGAGGACAGATTTTGTGTTTTTGTTAATTTGATGGGATTCGGAAGATGAATCCTGGGCGTATTTGTTCGACTGTATGTCATGGAGTTAGACAATATTTCCAATATATACTGGAAAAAGTCCCCAAAATTTCCAATAAAGACTCTTTACATCTTTTTTTGCACCCCAGTCCCAAGAGAAGTAAGTGTATGCTTATAATCGTGAGATCTCAGACCTCATTGCTGGTTTAGTTTAGGCACAGAAGGGGAGTAGAAGACTTTTTGCAAATCTTTTATTTGAGACCAACTTGAATGGATTAATTGAACATTTCCACTGAAAAATGTGAAAGGTGAGAGAGTCTGAACTAACATCCTTAGAGTCATGGAATAATGTGAATGTTTCCAAATTTTGAGACGCTGGAGCAAGAGAATGTGGGGTTTGAGAGGACTAGCTTTAGGAGAAATGGAGGTCCTGTTTCATACATGTAAACAAAATGTGAGGTGGTGGTGCGTAGGCAAAAAAATTACCAGTAGGATTTTTTTTTTACGTTAAGAGAAATGCAGAGTTTCCTAATTAGTTGGTTTTTTAATACTAGAGTTGATAAGAGACTTACTGAAACTTGAAGTTAGATATTGAAAGAGGAAAACCATACCATTTACAGCTGGTCCACTTGGTGCTTCTGTGAGGTGAGCCAGAATTGGAGGTTGAGTGGACTATGAGTGGATCCCAAGGTGAGCTAGTAAAGTATGTTTTCTCTTTTCAAAGCAAACTCATTTCCTTGATCTTTTTTTTAATTTTTAAATTTTTTTAAACTTTTTAAATTAGTTTCAGGTGCACAAAACAACATAATGATTAGACATTCACACCCCTTACAAAGTGATACCCCCCCCAAGTCTACTACCCCTCTGACACCGTACATAGCTGTTACAATACCACTATCTATGCTGTGCTTTACAAGTTGACATTCAGTCTTATTTTATATTAGTTTCAGGTGTACCGCACAGTGGTTAGGCACTTACGTAATCTATGAGGTGATCCCCCTGGTAAGTCTAGTATACATCAGACACCCTATATAGTCTTTACAACATTGTTGATTATATTTCCTGTACTGTATTTCACATCCCCGTGATTATATTGTGACTACCACTGTGTACTTTCCAATCCCTTCACCTTCTCCCCTATCCCCTAACTCCCTCTCCCATCTAGCAACCATCAGTTTTTTCTCTGTATCTATGAGTCTATTTTTGTTTCATTTGCTTGTTTATTGTGTTTTTTAGATTTCACATATAAGTGAGATCATATGGTATTTGTCTTTCTCAGTCTGACTTATTTCTCTTAGCATAATACTTTCTAGGTCCATCCATGTTGTTGCAAATGGTAATCTTTCATTCTTTTATATGGCTAATACTCCATTGTATAAATGTACCAGAGTTTCTTCATTCAGTCATCTATTGATGGGCATTTCAGTTGTTTCCATATCTTGGCTGTTGTGATTAGTGCTGCATTAAACATAGGGGTGCATAGGTTTTTTTTTTTTTAATTAGTGCTATGGATTTCTTTGGATAAATACCCAGGAGTAGAATTGCGGGTCATAAGGTAGTTCTATTTTTAATCTTTTTGAGGAACCTCCATACTGTTTTCCATAGTGGCTGCACCAATCTGCAATCCCACCCACAGTGCAGGAGGGCTCCCTTTTCTCCACATCCTTGTGGTTTGTTGATTTATTGATGATAGCCTTTCTGACTGTCTCATTGCAGTTTTTATTTGCATTTCTTTGATGATTATTGACATTGAGCATCTTTTCATATGTCTGTTGTCCATCTGTATATCGTCTTTGTAGAAATGTTTATTCATGTCCTCTGCCCATTTTTTACATTGGGTTGTTTGTTTTTCTAGTGTTGAGTTGTATGCGTTTTTTATAAATTTTGGATATTAACCCCTTATCTGATGTATAATTGGCAAATATCTTCTCCCATTCAGTAGGATGCCTTTTTGTTTTGTTGATGGTTTCCTTTGCTGTGAAAATGCTTTTGAGTTTGATGTAGTCCCATTTGTTTACTTTTTCTTTTGTTTCCCTTGTCCGAGGAGATACAGCAGTAAAAATATTACTAAGGGAAACGTTTGAGAATTTACTTCCTATATTTTCTTCTAGGAGTATTATGGTTTCAGGTCTTACATTTAAGTCTTTAATCCATTTTGAGTTTATTCTTGTATATGGAGTAAGAAGGTGGTCCAATTGTATTTTTTTGCATGTGTCTGTCCAGTTTTCCCAGCACCACGTAATGAATAGATTGTCTTTACCCCAATGTAAATTCTTGCTTCCTTTGTCATAGATTAAATGACCATATAGGCATGGATTTATTTCTGGGCTCTCTGTTGTGTTCCATTGATCTATGTGTCTGTTTTTATGCCAGTACCATGCCGTTTTGATTACTATAGCCTTGTAGTATAATTTGATATCAGGTAGTGGGATACCTCTAGCTTTGTTCTTATTTCTCAGGGTTGCAGTGGCTATTCAGGGCCTTTTATGGTTCTATATAAATTTTAGGATTATTTGTTCTTGTTCTGTGGCAAATGCCATTGGTATTTTGATAGAGATAACATTGAATCTGTAAATTGCTTTGAGTAGTATGGACATTTTAAGGATGTTAGGTCCTTTTATCCATGAGCATGGTATGTGCTTTCATTTCTTTCTTTTTAACTTATTTCTTAAATGTCTTACAATTTTTTGAGTACAGGTCTTTTACATCCTTGATTAAATTTATTTGTAGGTTTTCTGATTTTGATGCAGTTGTAAATGGGATTGTTTTCTTAATTTCTCTTTCTGATAGTTCATTATTGGTGTATAAAAATGCAACCGATCTCTGAATGTTAATTTTGTATTCTGCGACTTTACTAAATTCATTCAATAGTTCTAATAGTTTTTTGGTGGAGTCTTTGGGGTTCTCTGCATATAGTATCGTGTCATCTGCAAATGATGACAATTTTACTTCCAACTTGGAAGCCTTTTATTTCTTTTTCTTGTCTGATTGCTGTGGCTAGAATTTCCAGTAAGTATTATGTTGAGTGAAAGTGGTGAAAGTAAGCATTCCTGTCTTGTTCCTGATCTTAAGGGGAGTGCTTTTAGCTTTTCTCCATTGAGTATGATATTAGCTGTATTCCCTGTATTCCCACTTTCCTGAGAGTTTTTATCATAAATGGATGCTGGATTTTGTCCAGTGCTTTTTCTGCGTCTATTGTAGGACCATATGCTTTTTATTTTTCATTTTGTTAATGTGTATCACATTAATTGATTTGTGGATATTGAACCTTGCATACCAGGAGTGAATTCCACTTGATCGTGGTGTATGGTCTTTTTAATGTATTGCTGAATTCAGTTTGCTAATATTTTGTTGAGCATTTTTGCATCTATGTTCATTAGGGCTGTTGGCCTCTAGTTTTCTTTTTCTGTAATGTCTTTGTCTGGTTTTGGAATCAGAGTAATGGTGGCCTAATAAAATGAGCTTGGGAGCCTTCTTTCCTCCTGGATTTTTTGGAATAGTTTGGGGAGAATAGGTGTTAATTCTTTTTTGAATGTTTGGTAAAATTCACCTGTGAAGCCATCTTGTCCGATACTTTTGTTTGTTGGTTGCTTGTTGATTACTGATTCAATTTCATTGGTAGTAATCGGTCTGTTCACATTTTCTATTTCTTCTTGATTCAGCCTTGGAAGATTGTATGCTTCTAGGAATTTATCCATTTCTTCCAGATTGTCTAATTTGTTGGCGTATAGTAGTATTTTTCTAATTTTCTTTCTTTTTTTTTGTTGTATTTCTGTGGTATTGGTTGTCACTTCTCCCCTTTAATTTCTGATTTTATTTATTATATTTGGGTCCTCTTTTTTTCATGATGAGTCTGGTTAAAGGTTTGTCGATTTTATGTATCTTTTTGAAAAACTAGCTCTTGGTTCATTGATCTGTTGAATTTGTTTTTTTAAGTCTCTATTTTGTTAGTTTCTGCTCTGATCTTTATTATTTCTTTCTTTCCTTCTACTCACTTTGGGCTTTTTTTGTTGTTCTTTTTCAGATCCCTTTGGTGTAAATTTAGATTCAGATTTTTCTTGGTTCTTTAGGTAGGCCTGCATTGCTCTGAAATTCTCTCTTAGGACTGCTTTTGCTGTGTCTCATAGATTTTGGGTCATTGTGTTTTCATTTTCATTTCTCTTCAGTATCTTTTGATTTCTTCCTTGATCTCATTGTTGACTCATTCATTATTTAGTAGAATGTTATTTAGTCTTCTTATAACATTGTGTGGTTTTTCAGAGTTTTTTTTTGTTTTGTTGTTTTTGATTTCTGGTTTCATACCATATGGTCAGAGAAGACGCTTGCTATGATTTCAGGCCTCTTAAATTTATTGAGACTTGTTTTGTGAACTAACATGTTGTCTATCTTGGAAAATGTTCTGCATGCACTTGAAAAGAATGTATATTCTGCTGTTTTAGAGTGAAATGCTCTAAAAATATCAATTAAATTCATCTGGTCTAGTGTGTCATTTAAGTCCGCTGTTTCCATGTTGATTTTCTTTCTGGAAGATTTTTCCATTGATATCAGTGGGATGTTAAAGTCCCCTACTATGATGTGTTACTGTTGATCTCTGCTTTTATGTCTGTTAATATTGTTTTTATCTAGTTAGGTACTCTTCTATTGGGTGCATAGATGTTTACTAGGGTTATGTTCTCCTGTTGGATTGATCCCTTTATTATTAAGCAATGTCCTTCTTTGTCTTTTATGATAGTCTTCGTTTTAATGTCTGCCCTATGTAAGTATTGCTACTCCAACTTTTTTTTTGTTTTCATTTGCATGAAATATCTTTTTCCATCCCTTTACTTTTAGTCTGTGTGTCTTTCAATCTGAGGTGGGTCTCTTGTAGACAGCATATGCAAGGCTCTTGTTTTCTTATCCATTCAGCTACTCTGTGTCTTTTGATTACAGCACTTAATCTACTTACATTTAAAGTGATTATTGATAGGTACATAGTTTTGCCATTTTATTATTCATATTTTTGATATTGGTTGGTTTGTTTTCCTCTGCTTAAAGGAGTCCTTTTAACATTTCTTGTAATACAGGCTTGATGGTAATGAATTCCTTTAGCTTTTTCTTGTCTGGGAAGCTCCTTATTTCTCATTCAATTTTAAATCATAACCTTGCTGAGTAGAGTAATCTTGGTCCTTGCTTTTCATCACTTTGAATGTTTCCTGCCACTCCCTTCTGGCCTGCAAAGTTTCCGTTGAAAAAATCAGCTGACAATTTTATGGGAACTCTGGTGTAATTAGTTGTCTTTTTCTTGCTGTGTTTAGGGTTCTCTCTTTGTTTTTAAGCTTTGCCGTTTTAATAATAATGTGTCTTGGTGTGGGCCTGTTTGGGTTCATCTTGTTTGCGACTCTGCGCATCCTGGACTTGTATGTCTTTCCTTCGCACAGTGCCCTGAGAATACTACAGCCAGCCACCACTCACCTCCGGGCAGTTCCTGGCCTGTGATCACTTTGCAAAATGCCCTTAGAATGCCACAGCCAGCCACCACTTGCCTTGGGCTTGCAAATCCTTGAGAAATGCCGTAGAGTGGCTGTGGCACAGGTGTTGGGTCACTCAACCATCAGAAGCTCCCTGGGTTATCGTGGGCCTTCTGCTGCAACAGGCTTCTGGGGCTTGTAGGGCGGGGCTTGCCACTCAGGCACTGAGAGTGCCCATGACAATGCAGAACTAGGGGGTGGGGTGTGGTTCCAGGGAGGTGAGGGTTATAGGTAGTAGTTTCTGCAAAGTCAGTGCAGTTTCGGCTCCTGCATCGATGCTGGTCCACAAACACCTTGCAAAAATGCCCCCAGAATACCGCAGCCAGCCACCGTTCTCCTCAGGCCCACAGGCCCCCAAGAGATGCTGCCACCCAGGGCTTGGGTCACCATCCACCACCAAACGTTTCCCAGGCTGCCACAGGCCATCTGCCGCTGCAGTAAGGCTTTTGCGTCCTCTGGGGCGGGGCCAGCAGCCCAGCAGCCAAGAGTGTCTCGGGCAGTGCAGTACCAGCTGTGCGGGATGGGGACCAGGGTGTCACCAAGGCAGTGGGCACACGTGGATTCCACCAGATCATTGTTGTCCCTTTGGGAAAGGGCTCAACACAGCAAAGATGGCGCCTTCCTTTAGGCTATACATGGCTTATGCTCCACACAGGGCCAGCAATGGCTCCTGACCCTCCAGCCCTCACTCCGAGCCGCACAGCTCAGTCCTTCTTGCATACCTCTGGCATCCTCCGATCGCTGCCCCTCCGCCAGAGACCAGGTGAGTGTTTGCAAGTGAGCGAGTGTGTGTGTGGGCTCTGTAAGGGGGCCTCGGTTTTCAGCTGCCTTCAGTCTTGCTGGGAAGGGCCGACAGAGACCTGGCTGATTTTCACTGCCAGATGCTGTGGGAACTTCTCTTCCCGGCACAGGATCCCTGGGCTGAGTAGCCCAGTGTGGGGCTGGGGCCCCTTCCTCTTCAGGGGGATCCCCCACCACCGAGGTGTGCCTCTTGGTGTTCAGTCACTATCTGTGGGTTTGGGGTCAGTCCGTTTTGCGTCTTCACCCCTCCTTTCAGTTTCAATGTGGCCTCTCCTTTATATCCTTAGTTATAGGGGGTTCCGTTCCGCTAGTGTTCAGATGATTCTTGAGTTGATTGTTCTATAGTTTATTTGTAATTTTGGTGTGATCCTGGGATACAATAGCCATAGCATTGACCTAATCTGCCATCTTGGGGCAACTCCATACAATGATTAATTTTTGAAAATTGAACAAACCTTATATCCTTGGAATAAACCTCACCTGGTCATGGTTTATAATTCTTTTTATATTTCCTGAATTCTATTTTCCAGTATTTTGTTAAAGGTTTCTTTTTCTTTTCTGTTTTGAGGACTTCTTGTAGCCATTCCATTCTTTTAGGGTATATATTGTGCTGGTGATACAGTCTCTTAGTTTACTTGACCTCACAATGCCTTGATTTTTCCTTCCTCTCTGAAGGCTATTTTTGTTGTATATAGGGTTCTGAGTTGACAGCTTTTCCTTTTAGTCCTTGTAAGGTAAGGTGTTGTGTGTCTTTGTCTGGCCTCCATAGTTTCTGATGAAATATTTGTTGTCATTTAAATGATTTTCCTTTATAGGTAAGGTGTTGTTTCTCTCTCACTGCTTTCAGGTTGTTTCCTTTGTTTAGTATTCAGAAGTTTGACAGTGATATGCCTTGATGAATATTTCTTTGAGTTTATTCTGTTTGGGGTTTGCTCAGAATTTTCAGCCATTATTTCAAGTACTTTTTCAGTCCAGCCCTTTAATAACATGAATGTTAGATCTTTAGTTATTGTCCCACAGGTCCCAAGGCTGTATTCGTTTTTCTTTTTCAGTCTCTTTTCTCTCTGTCATTCAGATTGGTTAGTTTCTATTGTTCTGTTTTCTGGTTCACTGATTCTTTTCTCTGTCTCCACCATTCTGATGTTGAGCCCATCTGTTGATTTTTGTATTTTTGGTAATGGCATTTTTTCAGTTCTGAAATTTTCTTTTGTTTCTTCTTTATAGCTTATATTTCTTTGCTCAGACTTTTCTTTCTTTCTTTTTTTTTTTTTTTTACTGAAGCAGTGGTGGGGATGAAAGCCCCAGCTACCTACTAGGCCTTCTGTGATACTGTCCTGGTGGGCATGTTTAGATGCTTTGTTACATCTTGGTGAGAGTAGGGTCTAGTCTACCCTCAGTGTTTGCTAACATGAGTGGGGCCATGGCCACAGTATTTTTTGGGGTGTTTGGCTCGAGTAGGGTGTCTGAAAATTTTATGGCCTGTAAGCTTTTTTGTCTCTCTAGGTTGACTCTTTACTAGTCGTTTGTTTAGAAAGAGCAGACTTTTTGTTGTCAGCAGCCCTTGGTGTTTCTGGGTTGTATGAGGTAAAAAAGAAAACCCAGGGAACTCAACACAGTATTGTTCCTTCAAGCTTGAGGTCCCTAGCTGGTCTGCCTTTAAGAGTCTTATGTTTTATATATAATGTGCAGAGTTTTTAGCTGTACTTAGTGGGACAAATAGGGAAAAGTACAGTTCTTCCCAGAAATGTAAGCTGCTTTCCTTCCTTCCTTCCTTCCTTGTTAGTTTCAGGTGTACAAAACAATGAAATAGTTAGACATTTATACCTCTCACAAAGTGATAACCCTCCTCCTCCAATCTACTACCCCTCTGACATTGTATATAGCGCTTAACATTCCATTGACTCTATTTCCTATGCTGTACTCCACATCCTGTAGCTATATATATATATATTTAATTGTAGTTGACATTCAGTATTATTCAGCCTCAGGTGTACAGCACAGTGGTCAGGCATCTACACCATCCATGAAGTGGTCTCCCTAATAAGACACCCTACAAAATCTTTACAACATTATTGATTATATTCCCCAGTTTTTCATATCCCCGTGGCAATATTGTGGCTACCAATTTGTGCTTTCTCCCTCATCCCCACCCCACTCACATCTAGCAGCCATCAGTTTTTTCTCTGTCTCTGAGACTATTTTTGTTTAGTTTGCTCATTTATTTCTGTTCTTTAGATTCCACGTATAAGTGGGGTCATATGGTATTTGTTTTCTTCGTCTGACTTATTTCACTTATAAGCTGCTGCTTTTTAAAATATTCTTTTACTGTCATTTTAATAGTCTTGGTGGAAGAGGAACTGAACTTAAGTGTTCAATCTACACCTTTATATTACTCTCAATTGTGTTATTACATCTGTATGATTTAGGCAGATGAAATATTTGACTTAGTGATTATTTTTTTCATGGTACACAATCTTATGTGGAAGAGCCTTTTGGAAATGATTGAGAGGATGAAACTCTACTTGGCTAAGGTTTCTCAAAAAAACTCCATGCCATAAATTAATTCCTTCTGTGTCATTCCCAGAAGGATTAGATGATTTTAGGTGAATTCAGAGTAGTTGATGTAGAACTTGATGTTTTAATAGTATAGCCTGATTTTTAAGTTAAAATGGCCTTTTAGTTTAGGCCAGGAGCCTATATATTGTAAACCTTTACATTTATTTTGATTCGTTAAAAAATAAACATATAATCTCAGGAAGGATAACTTTTATATTAAATTCTGTCAAAGCATTAACATTTTAAGGAATTACTGCAAGTCTTTAAGTTTGTTAATTCAGTTGTGAATATGTTAGGAATGTTGCAGCACTTACCCAGGAGGCATAGCGGTTAAGGATATGGGCTTTGGAGCCAGCTTCAGTGCTTACTGTATGACCTTGGGCCTGCGTTTCTTCATCCATATAGTGGAGATGACAACAGTTATACTTTTTCACATCATGGTTGTGGTCACGTGAGTTTTCTTTTAACTTAATGCTGACTGAAAATATTTTTTAATTTTGTCATGAAACTTAAAAGATTATGTCAACTCGACTACTAATACAGCATCTTATACAACTTAGTATAGTTCTGAAGGCATTAGACTTAAGAGTTAGGAAGTCTGAGTTTCACTCCTGACTTTATTGAATAGCTGCTGACCTCTGGCAAGCAGCCTTGCTTCATCTCTCTCTGCCTGGCTTTATACCCACTTATAAAAGTGGGGTTTGGTGGGAATTGGTTGCTCTCAAAGATTCCTTCTCGTTCTTCCATTTTGGTTTTTTGTCTCCCACTGAGTCATAGCTGAGTTAGCTATAACACAGTTCAGTAGGAGAGCACATTTTGCAACCTGGAGAAGAAAAACACTTGGGATGGGGCAGGCAAGATAATTTTACAGAAGCATTAAGGAAAGATACATTGGGAAAATACTGGGTTTGTTTCTTGTGATTCTAATGTGGGGCAAAACTAACAACAGGAGATGGAAAGGAGGCACTCTTGACTCAACATAATGGACACATTTCTAACAGTTATTTCTGTCCAACATTGAAATGGGCTACTTTAAGTGCTTTATGCTTCCTAAAGGACAAAGGTCAAGGCAAACTGGCAAATGATGCTTCAGTTAGGTCCATGTTATTTAAGCCTCAGCTAGGGATGGTGTTGGATAACTTCTCTATAACCTTATGGCCTCCCAGGGGTGGAAATCATGGCATGATAAAGTCATTAAAATAATCAAGAAAACCCATATTGCAGGGTGTGGTACGGTGGTCACCGACTTTAACTGAATTATAATGATGATTCATATACTACATTCTTTTTTATCTGCAACTTTTTTGGTTGAAATGCATGCTAAGTACTATTTGCTCTTAAGGCTTGTTTAGTTTTTGATTATTCATCTGGGAAAAGCAGCACTATTGTCTTCGTTTTGAGTGATCTTTGGATGCTTGCTGCTTTTCTTGTAAGTGAAGCTGGGAACTGTGAGTTTGGGTTCTTAGGTCCTGTGGAGATGCACAGCTAAATTTGTCATCAGCAATGTGGGTGCATTGCCAGCTTCTCTGGAGATATTTACCAGTCTGGGCGGTTTTGATAGTGTTATCTTCTCACAGTTTCTGCTGTGAAGCAGTCTTTGACGAAGTATGTGATACGTGGGGGAGCAAGCCCTTGGGGAAAAGGTATGTTTATTACTTTTATTAAATCATAATGCTCTTTCCCCCCAATTCCTGAGGTAGAATATTGGTCACCGAAGGAACAGTTCTCTCACCCTTTCTTAGCATCTGGTTGAGGAGGGTGTGTGTGTGTACACATTTCCTAAACTTCCTCAGGTTTCCTTTACCTACTGGGTGTCCTGTTCCTGCTGAGTTGGGGTTAGACTCTACTGTGCTAGTAGATAAATCATTTTATGGCAGGCTTTTCAGCCTTAGCACTGTTGACGTTTGCAGCTGGGTAAGTCTTTGTTGTTAGGGTATGGAGCGACTTCCCTGGCCTCTTCCTACTAGTGCTGGTAGCACCCCCCCACAGTTATGGCAACCAAAAATAGCTCCAAGACATCGCCAAAAGTCCCCTGGGTGGCAGAATCACCCAGTTGAGAACCACTGACATGCACGCCTCTCAGCTAGCCCTCTGCCACAGTTGTGGTCCTACTCTCATCTGGTTTCCCCATGTTGCCAGCCTTGTTCCCCCTTCTCCCCCCCCCCCCCACAGCTAATTAGATGGAAAGTTGCCAAGTGGAAGGTGGACTCAGTGGGGAGTAAACAGAGGAGAGCTGGAGTCAGGTGGGGCCCTGCTTAGTGGCTTAGCCCTGCCACACACAGATGGGTGTGTGTTTTGGTGGCAGCTAATGATTAGACTTACAAACAAATGTTCTCTGACATGACAGTGAGCTGGTGCTGGCACTGGTGGTCCTAGCACACAACCCTAATCAGGTATGTAGCGTCCTCTTCTTGTCTGAAGCCTGCCTAGGAGTCTGGGGTTTTGACAGAAAGCTCGGGGTTGTTTTCTCCTTGATGTTTTTATTTTAAAGAAGCAAGGAAAAAGAGAAACTGCTTATTCATGAACTTCTGTGTTCGACGTAGATTTCATTTTGGAGGTGACTTCAGTAGCTAGATAGAGTCAGTAATTTTTTTACATGCATTATGTGAGGCAGGAGAGTTTGTAGATATAAAGCACCAAATATATAACGAGTGCAACTGGGGATGGTACCATGTTTTCAAGAAATGCTCAGTGCTGAGGGAGTGGGGCAGGTAACTGCTTGCTCTGTGCTGGGTGCAAGGGGGGAGGGGGCAAAGAGAGATCTCAGACAAACTCAAGACTTGGAACAGGTGTTCACAGGCCTTATTTATATTTCTTTTCAAACAGTGTTTGTTATTAGTACTTCTATTCTGGGCTTTGTGAATTGTTTTTTACATAGTCAAGGTCATCCTGAATGCCTGTTTTTATAAACTTTATTCTCTTATCATTTGTTGTATAACGTTTCCTATTTTAATTACTTTTACTGACTATATTGCATTTCATGGTTACATTCTAATTTACTTAACCATTTCCTTACTGTTTAACATAGAGCTTATTTTAAAGAATTTTGCTGTTGTAAATATCCTTTGATGGATGTATTTGGGCATACGTTTATATCCACAGTTCAGATGATTTCTTTAGGAGAGTATCATGAACTTGAATTGCTGGGTGAGATGGTATGGATATTTTTAAGTCTCTTGGTTTTTATTACTGAACCGCTTTACTGAAAGGTTCTAATTCACATTCCCACTAGCACAGTGTGAGTGCCCCTTTTAGGGCATCCTTACCAATGTTGGGTGCTATTAAAAAAGAAAAGAAATGATTTCACAGGTGGAAAACACCTCGTTTTTGTCTTCTTTGCCTTTTTAAATCATTAAGTTGATTTTTTTTTTCCTTTAAAAGTTCGTTAGCTTCTTTTGTAAATTGGCTGTGCGTGTCCTTTTCCCATTAATCTTTTGGGATGTTACTGCTTTTTCCCTGATTCCTTTATACAGTTTCTTTATGTATTAAATGAAGTAACCTTATGTCTGTCATGTTTGTCAAAAAAACTTTTCTAGTTCTTCAATTATGTTTTTTGCTTTATGTGTAACTTTTGATACTATTACAGAAAAACTATAAGAGTACAAAGTATTACCACATATCCTTAACTAAGATTCACCAACTTTTTATATTTTACCCATTTTATCGCACTCTGTGCATATATAAATGTAAGTCTAAGAACCTGGGCCTTTTTTTAATAAACATAGAAAAATTACTTGTCAGGAAATTTAATAATCGATCAGTATTGTTGTCTAATTCGCAGTTCATATTACATTTTCAACACTTGTTCCTATAATATCCTTTATCACTCTTTTGTTTTCTCTGCTCACTATCCTACTTAGAATCACACAATTTTTTTTCAATCTGCATACATCATTTTTATTGCTTTTGCCAAGAATTACGTGACTGTATGCCAAAATTAACACTACTGTTTGGAATAGGTGGAGATTGCAAACTCTTGTCCATACAGCATGGCCACATGATGTCTGTTTAGATGATGTAAAAAAAAATTAGTATAGTCAATAAAATGAGCTGTAAGCGATAGTTAAGAAGTCAAGATACCTGAACGAAACATGGCTGTGAGACAGCTGAGCAACCGACCTTGCTACTAAATGGACTAGTGAATAACAGGCATGGGGAGCTCACAGTTTTTTAGTCTCCTTTAATGTGAAATAGTTCTTCAACCTGTCTTTGTCATTCTCGACGTTGACATTTTTGAAGAGTACAGACCAGTTATTTTCTAGAATGTCCCTCACTTTGTGCTTGACTAAAGTTTCTTCATGGTTAGATTCAGGTTATACATTTTAGACAGGGATAACCCAGAAGTGATTTTTTATTTTTCTTAGTGGAACGTATTAGGAGCCACTTGATGATACTTAGTTCCAATATTGGTGATAATATTTGACACTTGGTTAAGTTGTTATCTGCCAGACTTCTCCATTGCCAAAATACAATTTTTCCCTTTGAGATTAATAAGTATGTATTGACACCAGATAAATATCCTGTTCCTCATCAAACTTTCACCTACTAGTTTTAGCATCCAGTGATGATTTTACAATTCCATACTTCCTTCTGTTTTATTACTTGGCATTCTGCTGTGAAGAAGAGTCTTTCTTTCTCCCTCCATTTCCCACCTTGCTCCCATTCATCCATATATCCACCCATTCATTCATTTGATTCATAGATATATTCTTCTTTAGTGGTCTATGATTTGTTATTCTAATTATTTTGATACTCAAACTGTCCCAGATTTGGCCCATGTGACCCTTTTCAAGCTGGCTCCTGTGTCCTTTTTTATATGTCTCCACAATTCTTTGAGCACCTAATTGCTTTCTAGTGCATCAAGGTGCTCTGGGCTCATTTTGGGTGCCTCAGCCCTGGAATCAGCTTTTCTCCAAGGAGCCTTGTTCCTATTAGTGGGGAACAAGGTCTGGGTGCATGATGTCCTAATCGCAACTCGGGTGTCTTACTTGTAGGCTGTCTTAGTGGACAGAGCTAGGATGTGTTTGTGTGTGTGTATATGTTTTTGTTGCTAGTGTATACACGCATACATGTGTCTGTATTTTATACTTGCATATTTGTGTGTGTGTGTGTGTGTGTGTGTGTATGTGTAACTGTGATTTCATATTGATACTACCAGTGTTAATCCAACACCATGGGGATACATCGTAGTATCCTTCCTTATGCTGAATTTTGTCAAATGCTTTTACATCTTGTTTACACTCATGGTGCAGATATTCTCCTTTTTATTTTTAGGAGTTTTATAGTTTTGGTTTTTAGGTGTAGATCTATGATACATCTCAAATTATTTTTTGTTTATGGTGTGAGATAGGGGTTGAAGTTCATTTTTTTTTCCTATGTGGATACCCAGTTGCTCCAGCACCATTTGTTGAAAAGGCTTTCCATAACCCATTGAATTGCTTTGGTGCCTTTTTTGAAAATCAGTTGGCCATGTAAGAAGTGTAAGTCTATTCCTGGACATACTGTTCTGATCTATTTGTCTCTCCTTAGGCCAGGACCATATTTTGATGATTACTGTAGCTTTATAATAAGTCTTGAAGTCAGATAATGTAAGTCCTTCAAGTTTATTCTTTTTCAAGATTGTTTTGGCTGTTCTAGATCCGTTGTATTTCCATTTAAATTTTAGAATCAAAGGGCCAATTTCTATAAAAACACCTGGTGGGAATACGAACGAAATTTTGATTTGGGCAGAATCAGCATCCTTACAGTATTGGATTTTCCAAATTACAAACCCGGTATATGTCTCCATTTATTTAGATATTTCATTTCTCTCAGCAGTGTTTTATAGTTTTCAGTATATGGAGCATGCATGTCTTTTGTTAAAATTATTCATAATCTGTTTTCTGATATTATTTTAAGATAAATTAAAATTTTTTTCATTTTCTTTTTGGTGCTAGTATATAGCAATACATTTGAATTTTGTATATTGACCTTGCATCCTGCAAGCTTGCTAAATTAGTTTAATCTTACTAAACTGACTGTAAATTTCTTAGACATTTCTTTGTTAGCAGTTATGTAGCCTGTGAAAGGAAACAGTTTTACATCTTCCTCTTTAATTTTCATGCCTTGTAATTCTTTTCCTTGCCATATTGCACTGGCTAGGACCTTTTGTATATCGTTGAGTAGAAGTGCCGAGAGTGGGCTCTGCCTTACTTCCAGTCACAGAGGTAAAATCCTCAGGACTTCATTATTAATTATGTTATTTGCTGTCGGTTTATATGATTGAGGAAATTTCTGCTTTTAGTATGCTGAGGGTTTTTAAAAAACAGAATGGATGTTAACATTTTTCAAATGCTTTTGTTGAATCTGTTATTATGTTAAATAGCATTGACTTTAAAATGTTAATTTAACTTTATATTCCTGGAATAAACCCCTCTTGGTTATGATACGCTACTCTTCTAAAAGTTACTGAATTTGATTTTTCTATATGCCAAGGATGTTTTCATCTAGGTGCATAAGCTATGTTCATGATTTGCAGTTGGTTTTGTAATTTTTTTTAGGTTTTGCTAACAGGTTTATACAAAGCATCTAAAATGAGTTAGGAAGTGTTTCATCCTTTATTTTCTTTCTTATACGTTTGATAGAATTAACCAGTGAAATAATTTGAACTTTGAGTTTTCTTTTTGCAAAGGGTAGGCTAACCAATTCAATTTATTCAATAGATACATGGCTATTCAGATTTTTAAAATTTCATTTTGTTTCGGTTGTAGAAAGTCGTGTTTTCCTTATCATTAGTGTTTGTATGGTATATCTTTTTCCATCCTCTTACTTTTAACCTGTATCTTCATATTCAAAATATATTTCTTATAGACATGATATAGTTGGATCTTGGTTTTGTTTTTATTTTCTTTTTTCCCCGTCTGACAATCTCTACCTTTTAGTTGGAATAAGTAGTCCCTTTATATTTAACATACTTACTGATACACAGTTGATCCTCATTGCTTATGTATTCTATATATGCGAATTTGCCTTCTTGATAAAATTGATTTTGTAACTCCAAAATCAACACAGTGCTGCCATAGTCATTCAGAGACATGCACAGAGCAGTGAAAAATTTGAGTCATCTGACATGTGCGCTCCCAGATTAGGATAAACAAGTTGATACTCTGGTTTCTTTTTTCAGCACTCATACTGTAAACGTGTCTTTTTTGTGGTCTTCTCAGTGCTAGGTTTTTCACATTTTTTCACTTTTTTTGTTGATGATTTCACTGTTTATAATTGTCTCTAAGCACAGTGCTGAGTGTTCCTAAGTGGCTGTTCCTAAGAAAGCTGTGATGTGCCTTACGGAGAAATAGTCATGTATATAAACTTCCTCAGGCATGAGTTACAGTGCTGTTGGTCATGGTTCAATGGTAATGATTCAGCAATATGTACAGTTGACTCTTGAATAACATGGGTTTGAACTGGGCAGGTCCACTGATACATGGGTTTTTTAAAAATAAATACAGGTGGCCTTTTGTATCTGCAAATTTTGCATCCATAGATTCAACCAACTGGGGATCGAAAATAGTATTGTCCCATTCCCAAGCACGGTTTGCCAACTGTGAATTTTTAGCTTCAGATCAGAACAGTAATTAAAAACAGCAATTTTTGATCCATGGTTTGTTGAATCGTGGATGGGAAGGGCTAGAGTCAAAAGTTATATGTGGATTTTCTATTGCGTGGGGGTCGGCATCCCTGAACCCTGCTTTGTTCAAGGGTCAAGTGTATTTGCTAAATAAGGTGTCTTTAAACAGAAGAAACCATAATGCAAGGTTATGTATTCATTGGTTGACTGAGGTGTTGTAACCAGAGACTTGCAGGAACTTAACCCCGTATTTGCCCCAGGAGCAGTAGTTACATATTCACTAATTAAGGGCTTGTGACAACTTTATAGAACGTAACTACTGCAAATAATGAGAATTGACCGTAGTTGGGTTTAGATCTCTTTTTTTCTTTTTCTATTACTCTTTTTCTCCTTTACTCTATAGGGCTAATTGACTGTTTTCTTAGTATTTCAGTTTATAACATTTTATTAGTGATTGCATTTGCAGTTACAACAGGCATCCTTGATTTATCACAGTTTATCCTACTCTTAGACTTAATGTTATACCACTTTTTGTAAAATGTAAGAAACTTGCAACAATGTAAATAGTTTAGCCACTCACCTACTGAAGGACATTTTGGTTTCTTTATACCACTTTTTGTAAAATGTGAGAAACTTACAACAATGTAAACAGTTTATTTAGCCACTCACCTACTGAAGGACATTTTGGTTTCTTCCAAGTTTAGGCAATTATGGATAAAACTGGGTAGATACTTATACCAGACAAAATAGACTTTAAAACAAAAGCTATAACAGACAAAGAAGGACCCAGTAACCCCACATCTGGGTATCTTATCTGAGTAAACCCAAAACACTATTTTGAAAAGATGTGTGCATCTATATTTTCATTGCAGCATTATTTACAATAACCAAGATACAGAAGCAATCTAAGTGTTCAATACAAAATGGACAAAGAAGAGGTGGTACATATATGCAATGAACATTACTCAGCCATGAAAGAGAATGAAATCTTAACCATCTGTACAGCATGGATGGACCTAGAGGGTATTATGCTAAGTGAAATAAGTCAGACAGAGAAAGACAAATACCATATGATTTCATTACATGTGAAGTCTAAAAAACAAAATAAATGAACAAACAAACCAGAAACAAAATCATAGATACAGAGAACATTTTGATGGTGGCCAGATGGGAGGGGGGTTGGAAGGGATGGGTGAAGGGAGGAAGGAATTAAGAGGTACAATTGGTAGTTACAAAATAGTCATGGGGTTGTAAGGTGTAGCATAGGGAATTTAGTCACTAATATTATAATAACTACCGTATTTCCCCGAAAATAAGACCAGGTCTTATAGTAATTTTTGCTCCAAAAGATGCATTAGGCCTTATTTTCAGGGGATGTCTTATTTTTTCATGTACAACAATCTACATTTATTCATGTACAACAATCTACATTCATTTATTCATGTACAAAAATCTACATTTTTTCACATACAGTCATGCCATCTTCTGGAACATCGTCATAACTCTCCAAACCCTGAATTCCGGCTTGAATTTCTTGCGACCCCATTTCCTGTAGAACCATTGGCCCCAATCTCTCATGTCCAGCAATAGAACTCTCCTTAAATGAACACTTCTTGTCCATGTAGCCTGCTCATAGTGCATTGGCAACACAGCTGTCAGTGATTTTATCCCATGAATTCTTCACCCAAGGCACGACCTCTTGCAGGCTAGGCTTCACAAAGTTTCCACGCTGATTTCTCTCCATTCTATTTTCAATGTAGTCATTGATTTCCATGCGCAAATCGTCCTTGAATAGCTTGTTTATTGCAATATCAAGAGTCTGGAGATAGGCAGTCATTCCTGCAAGAATCATTACTTGATCTATTCTTCTCTCTGCAAGGAAGTTCTTCATGTCTTTAGCACGGTGAGTACTGGCTGAATCCCAGACTAGCAGACCTCTTTGGCCACCTCGCAAAACAAGTCGCAGCATTAAATCTACCCACTTCCTTATAACTGCTTGTGTGCACCAGGCTTTTTCGGTTTCAAGAACATAAATGCCTGAAACACGTTCAACCTTATCTTTCTTGCCTTTAGTGATGATTATCTTTCTTGGGACTTTCTTTCCATCCAGATGAATTGCCAAAATACAGGTAACACATGAACTTTCATAACCAGTGGAGGGAATGTAGATTGAGAAGGCACCCCTCTGATCAATTGTCGTTTGAGATCCTTGGCCCATAAACACTGCAGTTTCATCCATCGCAATCATGTTGGGGAGTTGGTATTTAGAAAAGTCGATGCCATCAATAAAGGACTTGAATGCAAGTGCATGTTTAATAACTTCAGTATCCAGCTTGAACAGTGTTGTCAATCTTAGAGACAGTTCATATCGCTGAAGGAAGTCAACCAGCCAGTGTTGTGATGCTTTGAATTCTTCTGGGGATATTTCTGACTGTGGTGCCACTGCAAGGGCAAATGCTTGAATATCAGCCCTGCGCACAACCAAAGCCTTTGCTCTCCTGTCAGCAATCCATTCACAGATGATGTCTTCCAGCTCAGGAAATAATTGTTGCCCACCTGATCCACACTTGCTCCTCTTAGCATTTCCCTCGTCCACCTGTTGACTGAGGTTATCATACTCAGCTCGCCATTTTCGGACCATTCGGAGATCCAACTTCTTCTCTTTGCAGAAAGTGGTAAGATTCTTGCCCCGGGAGTCCCCCACGATTCCTTTCTTGTACTCGACGGAATAGCTCTTTCTTTTTGCACTTATCTTGTCTGGGGTCAATATATTATTACCTTTAAATCTAATTAAATCAAGTGTTAACTGAAGACTTACGAGACAGAAATAGCACAAAAATTAAGACAGTTAAGAATGATGGTCCACACAAAAGTGACGAAAGATTGCAGGCACCAAAATTCAGAAAAAGTTTCTTTATTTTACATGAGTGCATTAAGTACATCCATTACAACGCATGACGTATTGAATTATGAAGATTCATGTTAGACACAACCACATCCATTCGTTATAGAATGCGCACGTTAGTCCTGTGTTGTGTCTGTATTCTGATTGGTTATTCGGCAGTAAGTCTCAAGTTCATCTGTTTACACAGGTGTTTATCTCTCGTCCAAAGGCACCCGCTTGGTATTTACAAATACTTAATTATAATTTAAATTATCATTTTAAGTATTAATGTCAATAATATTATTTATTTTATATTTAATTATATATTAATGTTATTATTTTATAACTTAATACGTCTGGTATGTGTTGCAATGGACATACTAAATGTGTCCGTCTGCTGACGATCTTAATTGGGGCTTATTTTTTGGGTAGGGCTTATATTACGAGCATCCTGAAAAATCATGCTAGGTCTTATTTTCCGGTTAGGTCTTATTTTGGGGGGAATATGGTATGTATGGTGTCAGATGGGTACTAGATTTATGGGGGAATCACTTCGTAAGTTATATAAATGTCTAATCACTGTTGTATACTTGAAATTAATATAGTATTGTATGTTTAATTGAAAAATAAAAAAATTTTAAAGTGATTTTGGTTTATATTATCATATTTTGTCTTTATGTATGCCATATCATCTGTACCTCTAAGAAGATATTGATTGACTTATTTAAAAGGATTAAAATCACTTTAGAAAATTAACTTTTTATTTTCCACCGTTTTCTTTTTTTGTATGTATTATTTTTATTCCTTTCATTTGAAGCTCTTGTACGTTTGAACAATAAATAAGAAAGGCCAGGAATGGTTTCTGTGAAATGGGGAGCAGATTGAGTTGTGGAAGACTGAGAAAATGGAAACAATTATAGACAACTTAGAAAGCTTGGTTATAGAGGAAATGGGAGTAGGAACACTGAAAGCATTTTTATTTTTGTTTTTAAAGATCGGAAACACATAAAGCACCTTAAAATTCTGTAGTAATACAGAATTTTGTAATTTTTTAATTGCATCTAGTGACATAAACTATTTATATTCTATGCATTTACTGTGGAAAACTGATTCTGTTACTTTGTTGATGTGAAGGAGTCTTTAGGAAGGAGAGGTTAAAAATCTGGATAGGAGGATGTCTGCTAGCCGGAGGCCCTTGAGTAGTCAGGGGAGGGGGAGGACGCAGATCCCAGGTACATCCCCAGAGCTGGAGTCACCTCTTCCTTCGAATTGCATAATAAAATTTACATAATTCATGAAAGGGTTGGGGGCGGTAGGTAAGTTTATGTGATTGGTTGCAGGAAGTTGAGGAGCTTTTACAGTAAATATTGAAACAGTGAAAGCACCTGATCTCATGGTCAGATCCTGGACACGGGGGCTTCCGTCACACGAGGAAATCTGTTAAGAAAGAAAATTCATTCTTCTTTTGTGGAAAGATGGCTTTTAGTATTTTGCAATAAGAGGTTTCTTTTATAATCATGATTAAAAGAAAATAAAAACATTTACTAATAGCCTGTGTTTATTATTTTCTGTGTTCTGTGAAAGATGGCAGTTTCTGCCATAGATATGTTTCTGCCACAGTACCAGGAACAAACATACTGAAAAAAGGCAATGTAAGGGAAAGATAGCCTCCTAAGCGCTGGGCACTCAGACTTATTCATAATAGACCAGTCCTAACTTCCCATTGTCTGCGATATTATAATGCTAAGAGTTTCGTGTTCTGAGCCTCCATTTCTGCTGGTGTGTAAATAAAGGTCATTCCACTGCCGTCACATTCTGTGAGATGTATGCAAACTGGAAATAGTATGACATGAAAATATTAATAAAGTCTTACTATGTGTGAAATATGAAATAATGTAGTCTCCAAAATCAGTAACTTTGGAATGAAAGTCAGATGTAATAAAAATACGAAGAAAGAAACTATTTCCGGATGCGCTATGCTGGTTTTTGAGGGGAAATGATTATCTGTGCAAAAATATTAGAGGAAATGCTGAAAAGATTAAAAAGGAGCATAAAGCAAATACTCTGATGGTTGTAAACATCTGCATCCTGTGAATGCTTCCCCTTTATTCCTGTAGGAAGCTTAGGCTTAAATTCTGAGGCCTTAAGAGTGTCCTCCTCTCAGAAAGTGACCTTTTTAATGGTTTGTTGATAACAAAATTATGACTATTACCAACCTATGTGGAATGACTTGAGCTTTTAATTTTAGCTCTTTAAAAATACATATTTAAACTATGAAAGTAATATATCATTACTAAAGGTTTAGAAAATAGAGAAACGAAAAATCATCTATACTGCCACATTTATTAAATCATTAGCATTTTTATGAATTCCCTTTTTGCTTGTGTTTATGTAACATAGTTGTAATTATAAGGTGTGTACAATTTTATCACCTGCTTTTTATCATACCCATGCTTCTCTTGTGTCTAGTGCCCACATAATATTCCTTTGATTGTACTAACTAACACTAGAGTTTACTTAGCTCCTCTTCCCCTATTTGGGGAAATTATGGGTACTTTCTGGTTTTTTTTTTGTTGTAAATAATGTTATATTGAAAATCATGGAGCTTGTAGATTTTTGAATATGCATTTTCTCAGGCTAAGCTTCCCAAAGGTAAGCTCTTCCGTAGTTTCTGAGCCCTGTTGCTCATAGGTTTCCCTGGTGGGCGTTCTGAGTGTATGATGCCACCATAAGAAGATCGTGAGAACACAGCCTCAGTACATATTGGTCAGTGATAGATTTTGCCATATTTTTGTAGAATTTTGTAAAATTTAAAATTTTATATAAAGGAAAAAGAATTGTTCCCTGAACTGTTGCCTTTCCTTGATTATTAAAATGTCAAGTGAGGATCCATGCTATGTCCTCATTTGTGAAGTGGCTGTTCCTAAGCCCTGGTCATTTATCTGTTGGGATTTTAATGTTTTTTAAAAGCTATTTATCTTAACTTCTTATATAAAAAAGATATTAACTTTCTGTCCTTTGTGCTACCAAATATTTTCCAATCTTTTTTGCCTGTTCATTTATTTTTGCTTTTAATTATAGAATCGTATCTACAACCCTTTTTCTTTTGTGATTTTTTTTTCCCCTGTTAATTCTAGGATCTAAGTCAGTTTCCCTTTAGTTCCTTAATATATTCATTTGCAATTGTATCTTGTTATTGTTTTATATTTAACTTTTACATCCATCAGAATTTATTCTGATGAATGAAGTGTGAGTCTTAATAGTTATTTTCCCTCCAAATTGTTAACCAGTTATCCCAACACCATTTATTGAGTAACTTGTCCCTTTCTTATAATTTTGTGTCGCTGCTTCTGTTGGCTATAATATGCTATACAATTCTGGACTGTCTTTTTTGTCTTGTAATTATACCTTCCTGTTTAATAATAACCATTGCTTTGTATTATTTTTTCATAGGACTCATCTCCCTATAGCGTCTTCCCCAACATTTTTATTTGATCATCTCATTCTTATGTATAATTTTAGAATCATTTTGTCAAGTAAAAAAATCTTGCCTAGACTTTGGTTATAATTACTTTGAATATATGCTTTATTTTGGAGAAAACACATCTTATTATAGTATTCAGATATACTCGAAGATCACCGAATGTTTTTCATTAAAATTTCTTGAGTAGTTTTTACATCATTTATCTCCAATTATTTTTTGCTTTTTGTTTTGTTGGCATACAGGAATGTTGGTGAAATTAATATGTTTTGTTGACCTTAAAAATAAAACAGCCAGTTATTGTACCAGCAAAAGAGGTTTATTTAGGAATAGCAAAGAATTGCAATTAGGGACAAGGAAGCTTTAGGAAAACCTCAGGCAAGTTCCACAAGAAAAGGAGAGGAATGTACTTTGTAGTGAAAAAGGAGGAAGTTGGGAGGGGTTATTTTGAAGGAAAGTCTATTGGAGGAATGAGAGAGTGCAGTGTTTCTCATTGGCTGGGCTTGTCCCTGGGCAAAGAGAATTCTTCCCTGTTGAGGCCTGTAACTCACATAGAGTGGTAGGTAGTTCATGAGGGTTCCCCATGCTGGCCTCCCAACTTCATTTTAAATGAGGTTTCCTTGATTCTGTTTCACAGTTTATGTACTTTTTTCTTACACTAGAATACATTACTGACTTTATACAAATGTTTATGTTTTTAACTGATTCCAGTAGTTCTTAGAAAATTCCTTTGGACTTTTAGCTCTTCCATTGTACTATAAGTTCTGTTTTTAAGTCTTATCACAGCAGAAAAATCCGTATATTAAATAATAGCAGTGGTAACATGCTTATTTTGCTTTTTAGTTTAATTAGAATGTATCCAAGAGTGTGAGTGTAATGTTAAATTTTGATTCAGAGAGGTGTTTTTTTTTTAAAGTTAGGGATTCTCATTGCTGTTTTCTAAAAAGTTTTAAAATTCTGTATTATCATTTGCTAGTAGCACCTAATGACATAAATGACTGACCTTACAGGTTTTCCCTGGAAAGCTGAATCTATTCTGGGTGTTCAGGTCCCGGTGTGCTTGTGAGTCCAGTGCACACTCTGTTCATATTTTGGGTTTTGAGATGTTACCGGCACAGGGGTCCTTGCCTCTCTCAGGATAGAAATCAAGAGAGTGGGTGAAACAGTTTTGCAGAGAGAAAGATTTATTAAAGTGAAAGCTTGATGCACCAAGAGGGTGCACTCCAGAGAAGAATGGATGTGGCTCCCCAAGGTTTACAGGCACAACGGTTTTATGCGCCCTTGAGGTTGGGGGCCACCTCTTCCTCTTTCTTTTTTCCCTCCCCAGAGTATGTTGAGGTGGGTCCTACACCACGCCTGTGCAGTGTACCTACATGCTGCTTCATATATTGCATGTCTCATTAGCATCTTAAATCTCCATGCAGGGGTGTGTTTTTTACTATGACAATGAGGAAAAAAGTTATCTATAATTAGCTCTTTTAACTAAATGCGCAAGCGTGACTTTAGAAACTTTCCCTGGGCTTGCTTATCTCTCCTGTAATTAGGGTTCTGTTCACTCATTGTGTCTTACTGGCCGAGGGATGTAACTCAGGGTAGTTTTCCCCAGCTGCAAGTTCCACTCCGAGACCACCGACGACCATGCCACAGGCATGTCAAGCTCAGTGTGCCTATCTGTGGCAGCCCCACCTTAGCCCTGCTCCTTGCACTGCGGTCTTGTCAGTGCACAGCTAGAAACCAGGGTGTGGTTTAGACCCCTGCCTGGG
Source organism: Rhinolophus ferrumequinum (assembly GCF_004115265.2). NCBI lineage: Eukaryota > Metazoa > Chordata > Mammalia > Chiroptera > Rhinolophidae > Rhinolophus > Rhinolophus ferrumequinum. The sequence continues at coordinate 64,868,993 of NC_046299.1, forward strand.
TGATGTCAGTCCTCCTTTGCAGGTAGTCCCTCTCCTTCCTCCACAGTTGCTGCTTTAAGGCCGGCCTCCATGATTCAGTGTTGTATATTACAACTGGCCTCAGTCCTGCTGCTTTCTTTCCTTCTGTGTCTGCTAGCTGCTGTGCACAGGCTTCTCATTTTTCACATGAAACCTGTTTCTCATAGAGACAGGCTTGACTTAAAGTTATTTATTCTGAGTGCCAGTCGGGGTGTCAAAATTCAACAGCTCACAATAGGGAGGTGCAGGGCACTGCTGGACCCTGGCACCCTGTGAGCAAGGGTACAGGGAGGCGTGCAGACCTAGGGTGACTGTCCCTCAGGGAGGCTGCGACTGGCATCTTTGTCTCCTGGCTGCTGCTTTGTGGTCTCTGTCCCCAGCATTGTTGGAGTGGGCAGAATCCTTCATTTATCTTGGCCATCTGGAAAGCACATAGAACAGCTTGATTGTTAAGCCCCGCTGGTCGTCTTAGGGTCCGGGCCTTCCTATCTCTCCTCTTACAGAGATACCATTATCAACCTTGGTTTCCCTCAGTCATGCTGCTAGAGGCCATAAGTAAAGGCCAGAAAGGATTGAGGTCCCATTTGTATGAACACTGTGTCAGACAGAAATGTAGGAGGACAGAAAATAGTACTGGAAAGACAAGGCAAACAAAAGGGCCTCTGAGGCTAGGAGAGGAGTCGCCGCAGGCCCCTGGCAGGGCAGGCACAGATGCCCTTCTGCTTGTGCACATGCGTACAGGCCCGTGGGACCGCTGCAGTGACCTTGGGAATAAGGAGAGGGTCTTACCTTTCTGTTGTAGAGATGAAGAAACACAGTCACTGACATTTATCAGTTTGCACTTTTAGTATTTGCTGATTTTGCACTCTTAACCTTTCTCAAAACTGGAAGAGTGTTAGGTAACAGTGACCATCTAGATATTTAGTGGCCATCTAGATAGTGGCCATCTATTTCATCTAGATAAATTACTTTAGGGATAGCACAAAGCAAAAATAAAATTTATCTTAATCCATATCAATTATTTCCATATACTTTTTTAAAACAGCTTTATTGAGATATAATTCACATCCATTACAATCCACTCATTTAAAGTGGACAGTTCGGTGGTTTTTAGTATACATAAGAGCTGTGTAATCATCACCATAATAAATCTTAGAACATTTTCATTACCCTAAAAAGACATGCTTTTAGCCACCCCACCTCTATCGCTAACCCTTGGCAGTCATTAATTTTTGTGTTTCTGGAGATTTGCCTATTCTGGACATTTCATAAAAACGCTATCATACAGCATGTCGTCCTTCTGTTACATAGTATGTTTCCAAGGTTCATCCATGTGGTAGCATGTGTTTGTACTTCGTTCTTTTTTATTGCTGAATGACATACCATTGTATAGATAACACATTTATCTGTTCACTACTTTATGCACATTTACATTTCTGCTTTTGGCTATGAACATCCATTTATATGTTTTATGTGGGCATATACTTTCATTTCTTGGGTGTGTGTATACGTAAGAGTGACATTACTGAATCATAAAGTAACTCTCTATTTAACATTTTGAGGAAGAGCCAGACTTGTCCAAAGCAGCTGTGTACATTCCCACCAGTGGTGTATGAAGGTTTCAATTTCTCCACATCCTTGCCTACACTTTCTGTCTTAATTACAGCCATAATTGAAAAGAGTATTCTTTCCCCATTGAATGGTCTTGGTACTGTGCTGAAAAATCAGTACCATAGATAATTTATTTCTTGACTCTAAATTCTGTTCCATTGATCTATATATCTATCCTTATTCCAGTGCCACACTATCTTGATTACTATTCCTTTGTATTAATAGTAAGTTTTGAAATTGGTAAGTGTGAATTCTCCAACTTCTTTTTCAAGACTGTTTGGATATTTTGGATCTGTTGAATTTCTATCTGAATTTTAGGATTAGCTTCTTTAATTTCTATGAAGAAGTAAGCTGAGTTTTTGATAGGGATTTCTTTATCTATAGATCAATTTGGGATAGTTGCCATCTTAACTATTGTTAAGTCTTCTGATCCATGAAAATGGGGTATCCATTTCCATAATCTTAACAACCAACTTTGTCAGTTCAGTTCTTCTTGCTATGGATGTTCATATTAGGTGTTACATTTTGCAAGTTAGCATTACTGGAATTGAAGACCTCATGCCTGGATTGCCAGGCAAGTGCAGAAGTTTAACTAGTGCTCTTAATTAAAGATGATATTTGGAAATTTATGCAAAGAAAATTGTATGAGTAACATTTGATTTATGCTTTTCATGTGAACCTTCACATTATTTTTATCCTAAATATATCTGGCATAGGAGAGGGATTGCTTCAGGCAAACTTTCAGGTCTATTACTTGGAGATCAGGGTGCATATCAGAAGAGTAGCCTAAATGACTGTAAGAAGAGAAGTATTTCAAAGCTGCAGAAAAATTAAAAACCCTCTCACATTTGTGTTTATGTGGCATAAATAGTCCTCCCCAGGCTTGTCAGTGACATGTAGCAGTGATGTAATAATGATGATTATGCAAGAAGCAAGAAAGGCAGTTATTGACATGATATGTGGTGGGACTCTGGGCATGGTTAGTTTGACTAAGTATTCCAAGAGGACAGATGGATTTTTGTCATCTGCGACAGAGGACTTGAATGCATTACTGGTGAAAAACTGCTCATCACTGAGTATTGTGACCTCCCGGAGAGTGTCAGACAAATTAGTAGTAAGTGCCTCTTGTCTTGTGTAATGTGAACACAAATAGACCATTTGTTGGAAACAGTGGTCCATTTTGTCATCTTCATCAAGGGCTTGAAATAGGGTAGGTGATGTATAACATCCAAACTTGAACATTTTATTTATTGTAATATCTAGACACTAACATCACCTACTCTTATTTTCCTGTTTTGTTGGTTATCAATGGTTACCCCATATTATAAGACTAGACTTTTAAAAAACAATATTATTTTTATTTTTAAATTGTAGTTGACATTTAATATTGTATTAGTTTCAGATGTAAGCATACTGTTTACACATTTACGTAACTTACAAAGTGATTTCCCTGAAAAGTCTAGTACCTCCTTGGCATCACACAGTTATTGCAATATTACTGACTATATTCCCTCTGCTGTATTTTACATGCCCATGACTGTTTTATAACTGCCAATTTGTACTTCTTAAATCCCTTCACCTTTTTCACCCTGTCCCTCAACCTCCTCCCATCTGGTAACCATCAGTTTGTTCTCTGTATCTATGACTTTGGTTCTGTTTTGTTTGTTCATTTATTTTGCTTGTTAGATTCCACATATAAGTGAAATCTTATGTATTTGTCTTTTTCTGTCTTATCTCCCTTAACATAGTACCCTCTAAGTCCATCCATGTAGCTGCAAATGGTAAGATTTCATTCTTTTTTATGGCCAAGTAATATTCCATTGTATATATGTAACACATATTCTTTAACCAGTCATATATTGGTGGGCACTTAGGTTGCTTCCATATCTTGGCTATTGTAAATAATACTGCTGCTCATAGGGGTGCATATATCTTTTTATATGTTTTGGATTTCTTCAGATAAATACCCAGAAGTGGACTTGCTGGGTCACAAGGTAGTTCTATTTTTAATTTTTTGAGGAACCTCTGTGCTGTTTTCCATAGTGGCTGCACCAATTTGCAGTCCCACCCACAGTGCACAAGGGTTCTCTTTTCTCCACATCCACACCAGCACTGGTTTGTTGATTTATTGATGATAAATAAATAATGACATAATGACAGGTGTGAGGTGGTATCTCATTGTAGTTTTAATTTGCATTTCCCTGATTATTAGTGATGTTGAGCATCTTTTCATATATCTACTGGCCATCTTTGGAGAAGGTGTCCTCTTTGGAGAAATGTCTATTCACATCCTCTGCCCATTTTTAAATCAGATTGTTCATCTTTTGGTGTTAAGTTGTATGAGTTCCTTATATATTTTGTATATTAACCCCTTACCAGATGTGTCATTGGTGAGTATCTTCTCCCATTCAGTGGGTTGTCTTTCGTTTTATTGATGGTTTCCTTTGCTGTGCAAAAAGTTTTTAGTTTGATGTAGTTCCGTTTGTTTATTTTTGTTTTGTTTCTCTTGCCCAAGGATGTATCCGAAAAAAATATTACTAAGAGCAATGTCAGAGAGTTTATAGCCTATATTTTCTTCTAGGAGTTTTACGAGTATGTTTTTGCATCTTACATTTAACTCTTTAATCCATTTTGAGTTTTTGTTTTTGGTGTTTTTTTTTTTTTTGGTATATGGTGTAAGAAGGTGGCCCAATTTCATTTTTTTGTACGAATCTGTCCAGTTTTACCAATACCATTTGTAAAGAAACTGTCTTTACTCCATTGTTTATTCTTATTTCCTTTGTCATAGATTAATTGACTGTATAGGCATGGGTTTATTTCTGGGCTGTACTCTGCTCCGTTGATGTGTATGTCTTTTTTTATGCCAGTACCATGCTGTTTTGATACTATAGCCTTGTGGTATAATTTGGTACCAGGTAGCATCAGTGATGCCTTCAGCTTTGTTGTTCTTTCTCAAGATTGCTTTGTCTTTGGGGTCTTTTATATTTCCATATAAATTTTAGGATTCTAGTTCTGTGAAAAATACCATTGGTATTTTGATAGAGATTGCATTGAATCTATAGATTGATTTGGGTAGTATCGTCATTTTAACAATGTTAATTCTTTCTATCCATGAGCATGGTATATGCTTCCATTTATTTGTTTCTTCTTTATTTCTTAAATGTCTTACCTCCTTGGTTAAGTATCTCCTTGGTTAAATTTATTCCTAGGCGTTTTATTCTCTTTTTGATGCAATTGTAAATGGGACAATTTTCTTAATTTCTCTTTCTGATAGTTCATTATTGGTGTGTAAAAGAGCAGCCAGTTTCTGAGTTTTAATTTTGTGCCCTGCTACTTTTACTGAATTCATCTCTCAGTTCTAATAACTTTTTTGGTGCACTCTTTAGAGCTACGATGCCTAAAATATTTACTATCTGACCCTTTACTGGAGAAGTTTGCCAACAACTGGTGTAGACAGTCTAGACTTTTGGAAGGTTATGCATGGAAAATAGATAATCTTAAATTTATTTTAGACTCATTGTACGGATTCAAGGGCAGCAGTTAAGGAAAGATCGCTACTTCTGTCAGGATGAGTGCTTGCTTATTCAAGAAAAACCGTTTAACTTCATAAATATTCTTGTAACAAAGGATGATACTGCTGTGTTTAAAATCTAAGTAGTCAATGCACAATTAGTATCTGATTATATGTGTATCTGATCCACCAACCTCTTTCAGGTGCTCCCATCTTACTACAAGAGAAAAATGTTACAATTTCCCCCATAGACATTCACCTATTATTTTTGAAGACCAAGTATTTATGTCAGACATTGCAACTTATTTAAATATAAATATAAAATGCTAATTTAACTGTTGAAAATTTGAAATGTTTTAGCTCAGTTATGTCTTGCTTTGTCTTCTTTCTCAGCTGTAAGTCCATGGCCCAAAATGACTCTACCACTGGAGACTGTCTTCTGTGAAGAAGACGAGCAGACAGGAGGCTGTGATGAGCATACCACTGCATCAGCTCTCGGCCATTCCATCCCAGGATGCCACCTCCGCCAGAGTCTACAGAATTAAGACCAAAGAAAAGGAGAGAGAAGAACAGGTAATATTCCTTTTAGTTTCTTACTTTTGTGGTTTTCATTAAATATGGTCTAGACTGATAATTCTGAAGATCAAGGTTTTCTTCTAGTTTATTACCATATACTACCATATATAAAGTATATTACCTACCATATACTAAAAATCACGTGATGTGCTTAGAATTTGTCTTTTTGTAAATTTTGTAGGTTTTCAGATTTTGCTATCGATTTATTCTGCCATGGTTATACATGACATTTATCTTCATTGATTAAATCTACCTGATTATTTCTGATAATTCACTGAGAAAATCTTCTTTGGATTGTTAGGCCATGATGCAAAGGATAAATTTATTTGAACAAAAAAGTATGAATACCTCGTACATACTAGTCTCTGCTTGTTGCAAGGGTATAGTTAACATCCCAGAGCCTATCTCTGTCCTCGCATGGCTCTTCATTTGGCCTGGCAATGAATTAATTATGCATTAGAGTTTAATAAGGTGATGGAGAAAGCTCGTGACCATCTAATCCCAGCCCAGGGAATCAGGAATGGCGTCTTGGAGAAAATAACATTTACAGGGAGAACCTGAGCAGTGACCTGGAGTTAGCTGGGAAAAAGGAAGAGTGTCCCAATTGGGGGAAATAGTACATGCCGAAAGCCCAAGAGTAGAACAAGATAAATTTAAGGGATTAAAATATAAAATATAATAACTGGAATGTAAAGTTTGAATTGGATAGTGGCAAGACGGGGAATGATAAAAGGAGTTACCGTATTTTGCTGTGTATAATGCGCACTTTTTGGCCCAAATTTCTGGGGGAAAATAAGGATGTTCATTATTCATGGGTAGTACTAATTCCATATCTATATAAATATTTTTAAGTCTTTATTTATGCTTATGAGTTAAAAATGTAACTCTAGAAATCAATAACGATGTCTGTATTGGAATACGACAATTAGTTTTGTTGCACTTATGACGAACTTGCAATGATGAAGAGTTCTTGGCTTTCTATGATACGTAAATATCATAAATTTGTTACTGGTTCATACAATTTCTTGCACCTTGTATCTATTCTTGTGTTTTGTAATTATTAACATAAAAATTCTGGTACCATAATATGTTAAAAAAATAAATGCTAAAATTCCTTTATAATGCAAAAAACAAGTATCTAAAGGTAAACAAATAAAATTTTAAATTAAAAAATTAAAACAAAATATTTTTTTCCCTGAAAATTTGGGCCAAAAACGTGAGTGCACATTGTACACAGGAACACATTATACACGGCAAAATACAGTACCTTCAGGAGGCTGGGATTATCTTTGCAGAAGAATGAATTGTCAGATTTGTGTTCTTAAAACTTTCACTCAGGCTGCAGTTTGGAGAATGAATTGAATGGGTGGTAGGGAGACTAGTGAGAGATTATTTAATAGCCTTCTTAGGCCAAGTTTGTCAAACTTTTTCTGTAAAGGGTCAGATAATGAGTATTTTAGACTTTGTAGGCTAGATAGTTACATCTCCTCGACTCTGCCATTGTAGCATGAAAACAGCCAAAGACAATATATAAATGAAGGGACATAACTGTGTTCCAGTAAAATTTTATTTACAAAGACAGGTGACAGGCCAGATTTGGCTATATGTCTATATAAGTTTGCTGATCCCTGGCCTAGAAAAAGGTAGTAGTGAGTTCGTTTAGGATGGGATAGTGGGGGGGATACTTAGTTTATTATTATAGTGGGCTTGCTGAGTGCACGTTGGGGGTGGGGGAGAATCAGGGGTGACTCTTGCTTCCTTCCTTGCCTTTGCAATATATTTTACAAACATTTGTTCTTGTAGCATTCCTCTTTTATAGTTAAACTTAATCTTTGCCCAAGACTCTAAAAAATCTCCTGTTAAATCAAGAATCAGTAAGTCTTGTTTAAAGTGAAATCATTATAGTTTATGGGATACCATTGTTTCTACTATTTCATAAAGAATTAAGCAGAACAAATTTATATCATAGCTCTTAAAGTATGAGGTGTGATCAAACAGTACAGTGAATATTTAAATAAAAAAAAATTATTATAGTAAAAGACACATTGCCATTAATCCCCCTCAAAACACTCCCCCAGCTTTGAACACATTTGTCCCATCGTTCTTAGCACTTTCGGAAGCAATTCTGGAAGTCCTCTTTTGTGAGTGTCTTTAGTTGTGTGTTGCGGCTGCCTTGATATCCTGAATTGATTCAAAACGTTTACCTTTCTTGGTCATTTTGACTTTGGGAAAGAGCCAGAAGTGGCACGGTACCAGATCCAGTGAATAAGGTGGATAAGGACACACCATAATGTTTTTATTTGACATAAATTGCCATACCAGAATCGATGTGTGACATGTAGCATTGTCATGATGGAGGATAATTTACGGCACACTTTAAAACACACCTTCTCTCAACTGTAACTCACATCAAACAAATTGAAACTTGTCACACACTGTTACTACGGTTCGATGAGCGGCTTCCCATATTGAAGGTCCCTGCCTTTCCGTTGGATGGCACTCAGCAACAGCATTCACCGTATTTTGTGATCACAAAGGATGGCTGCGTGTCTCACATCACTTTTGGTATGGCAGTTTCTGTCAAATAAAAACATTACGGTGTGTCTTCATCCACCTTATTCACTGGATCTGGTACCGTGCGACTTCTGGCTCTTCCCCAAAGTCAAAATGACTCAGGACATTGAGGCAGCCATGACAGCGCAACTAAAGACACTCACGAAAGAGGACTTCCAGAACTGCTTCAGAAAGTGGCAAGAACAATGGGATAAGTATGTTCAAAGCGAAGGGGAATATTTTGAGGGGGATTAATGGCAATGTGTCTTTTACTGTAATATATATATTTTTTAATTTAAGCGTTCACCATAGTTTTTGATCATACCTCGTACATGGACTATGGAAAATGTAAAGGTACCATATAAATTAAGAGGTTTCTGTATTCTTAGTTTGTGTTTTATTTTTTTCAGTTTGAGTTGTCAGTCTGCACCCTTTCTATTTTGCTGTGCTCTTAGGAGAAGTATAACCAGACTGGTTCAAATGCTGACATGGGTGGTGGTGGGATAGGTGGTTTCTGGATGTAGTATGTTCAGTATTTTAGTTTTCCCTCAACTTCTAGGGAATGGGAGAATACCCTAGAATATCTTTCCTATATTCTATCAATTTGCATTTAATAGTCTTCACTTAAGAGTCATTTAAGTTAGTAGTCTTTTTTTGTAATCCTTCTTAGCCCAGATGGATTTTTAAATACCCTGTCCCTAATTTATACCAAGTTGAGGCTGCTAGTTCCTATTCATTGTAGTGTTGAACTTGGACACCAGATGGCAGGGATTTCTTAGAATTTATGTGAGGAAGTTGTAATACTTGTTTGGAACAGAGAAAGGAAGATGACTCAACATTTTAGACCAACAAGAGAGATTCTTTATGATGTAAAATCCTGCTGCAGCTTTGTTGGAGGTGAGTATTCAATAAATATTAATCTCTTGATTGGCTTCTTAAGCATTAACCAGCTGTATGCATGAAATTGGGATTTTGATTCGTGTTGTCACGAGGAACCATCCTGTCCCACTTTAGTGTGAAGAATAATTCGAACACCCAATTCCCAGTTCTGGGAATCCCGGTGCCAAGTTGAGGCAGCAGGTAATGGAAGAACAACTGAGGTAGGAGCTTGAAGGGCCCAGCACTAAACGTGGTTGTAGGTTTCTAAGCATCTGAAATGTAGTATCAGGATTAGTTCAGAAGGGGAATTTTTGTGCAGTAGAGCCTGTTTTCCTTTATCCAGTTTCTCTGGCACAATGAATTCAAAACAAAATCCTTTGATACAATTTCTGATCTTCATGTGCTTGGGGGAGAGGAGGAGTGGAGGGAAGAATAAGCTATGTTGAGGCACCCCTTCCTCCTTCCGTCACATCCACTGTTCTCCGAACAGCAAAGGGAAATTTACATCACAGTCTCTGGGGTAACATGAGACAACTCATTACATCATTTTATTTCTTCTGAATCTTGTGAGAAGATAGGAGCATCGCAGTTTACCCAGAATCAGATCATCCAACCCTTAACAATAACACTGTTTTCCCTGGCAGGATCACATGCATGATTCTCTCTATAGCACCCATGGCACAAGCCCATTTCTACAGTTCTAAGAAGAGTGAATGACTTTTACACAGTAGTCAATACCATTGATGAATAAATGAATGAATTCAGTTTTGGTGGTGTGGGGACCACTGTGGAACTAAGAGGAATGTTTTATAATCCATTAAAGGATTTCTGCTGGGTGAATGTTTCTTAAAATAGGATTTTTTTCCTTTAGCTTCTTCTAAGTATTGATCCATTGCTGTCCAGACTTTGGTCTGCATTTAGAAACCTGGTGTGCATTCTTTTAAAAGAAATGTATTCTTTATAGGGTTTTTCTGAGACTATTTTCTTTTTTTCTTACAGTTTAAGGAGTTATTGGTTAATGTCTTACTAGTCTTACTAGTGTTGAGGCGTTTCTTTGGTTCTTGTGGGGGATTTTAGAGGCTTTCAATCTTCTTTCAATTCTTTTAATTAATTTCTTATCTGGGTTTACTCTTTGTCTTGTGGTTTATAGGTCCCTTTATGTTTTTCAAGATCACATTTTGGTTTGTTTTTAAATAGCTGTGTTAAGGTATAATTAACATACAATAAACAGTACATACCGGGATACCAAAAAAATGTATACACATTTTAAGAGACGGTCAACATTGATCAAACAGTACTTTGCCATAATCAGAAGTGTCTGGACATTGATGGTAACCACTTCGAGCACCTTTTGTAATTGCAGAAGTCAAACGTGACTTGTATACATCTTTTGTTATTGGTGGTATATATTGAGTATTACAATTTTAATAGTTTTTTCCTTTTTTAAAATGAGTATACATTTTTTTTAGCACCCTCTGTATTTAAAGTGTACAATTTGGCAAGTTATGACATCTGTGTGTATGTACGCCTATGTACACACACGAAACTCTTCACTATCAAGATTATGAATGCATCCATCATGCCCAAAAGTTTCCTGCTGCCCCTTGGTATTCCTCCCTTTCACCCCTCTCCCACCTCTTTTGAAAACAATCATTGATCTGCTTTCTTTCACTATAGATTATTATGCACTTTCAGAATTTTAGGTGGATGGAATCATACGTTATGTACTCTTTTTTGTCTAGCACTTCACAGCTTAGTTCTTTTGAGAGTCATCTAAGCTGTGTGTATCAGTAGTTCACTCCTTTTCTTGCTGAGTAGTGTCCATCATTTGGACATACTACAATTTGTTTACCCATTCTCCTGTTGATGGATATTTGGATTGTTTCCAGTTTGGGGTTATTGTGAATAAAGAGCTGTGAACATTCGTAAACCCTTGTATGAACATACGTTCCTTTCCCGTTGGATAATACCTAGGAATGGAACCATATGGTAGATTATGTTTAACTTGTTAAGAAACTGCCAAACTGTTTTTCAAAGTGATTGTACCATTTTATATTCCTCCCAGGAGTATAAGAGTTTCAATTCTACACCCTCATCCCCACCTGCACTTGGTTTGGTCAGTCTCTTCAATTTTAGCTATCTAATAGGTGTATGCTGGTATCTTCTTCAGGTTTTAATTTGTGTTTTCCTCATGAGTAATTATGTTAAGCATCTTTTCATGTGCTTTTTACCCATATATTGTTTTTGTTAAAGTGTCTATTTAAATCTTGTCCATTTGAAAAACAAGTTGCTCTTTTGTTTTCTTGTTGCTGAGTTGTGAGCATTCTCTATATAGTCTAGGTACAAGTTTTTTATCGGATACATGCTTTGCAAGTATCTCGCTCTCAACATCTGGATTGTCTTTACATGTGCCTGCCAGTGTCATTCAAAGACCAGTTTTAAATTTTGGTGAAATCAAATTTACTATATTTTTTTTTTTTTATGCGTTATACTCTTGGTGTTCTATTAGAATTCTTTGCCTAACCCAGTGTTGCAAATAATGTCTTCTATGGTTTCTTCTAGAAGTTTTATAGTTTGGGCTTTACATGTATGTCTAAGATCTACTTTGAGTTAGTTTTGTATATTGTGTGAGTTAGACTCCATTGCACTACCTTTAATTAGTTGCCCGTGTGTGTGTGCTTATTTCTGGACTCGCTTTTCAGTTGCATTGATCTATTTGCTTATCTTTACACCAATACTTCACCGTTGTGAACACTCTAGCTTTGTAATAAATCTGGAAAATCAGATAGTGTTCTTTTTTTTTCAAGTTTGTTTTGCCTATTTTAGGGTTTTGTTACTTGTTTTTTTGCATTTCCATATGAGTTTAAGAATAAGATTGCCAATTTCTACACAAAAAAAATCTGTCGGGATTTTTGTTGGAATTAGAGAATCCGTAGTTCAATTTCAGGGAGAACTGATATTTTATTGCAGTATTGAACCTTGTAAACTATGTCTCCTCTTTAAGTCTTATTTAATTTCTCTCAGAAATGTTTCATATATTTCATTGTATAGGTTTTACATATCTTTTGCCAGATTTATGCCTAAGTATTTTGTATTTTTGATGCCGCTGTAAATATTGTCTTTTAAATTTTAATTTCCTATTGTTCATGGCTAGTACACAGAAATAAAATTGATTTTTGTGTATGATTCAGCACAGCTGTGGAACAGCATGACTGTAAAACACCTCAGGTGAGGTGTCGCGAGTGAAGTGGCCCAGGCAAGACGACTCCCAGTGTTACATCTCTGGTATTACAGCTCTAGTGTAGTGAGACTGCTCTGCCTGATATCACTCTGGCAGATGTTGCTGCTTCAGCCAGGGAAACACAGTCTTTAATGGAAACTGAAAGTGTGCTCTACCAGAACACAGGGGAGGATGACTTATATAGAGAGAAATTCCTGCCTCTGGTCCCTGATTGGTCCATTTCTATGCAAATGAGGACTCCCAATTTCTCATAGTTTTACTGGTTCAAATAGCACTATGGTGAGTGGTCAGAAACGGAGCTGCTCTGACTGGTTGTTGATGCTGCGCAGCTCTGGTTGGACAGGGAAAGTCTCAGTTCTATTGGTCAAAATTCAGTCCTAGTTGCTCTCTTATAAGGGTCAACTCAGAGATAGGAGCCCTGTGCTGGGGGCTTGGCGGCCCAGGCTGTGGCTTTTCCCTGCAATACCGTGTGTGAGAGTCCTGTAAACAATAACTGCTAGACTGGTTGTGAATTTGGGCCTGATTAACTGCAAGGAGTTCTTCTTGGCAGGTATGTTATTCTCAGGGTCAACAAGTAATATAAGGTTATTCAGATTATCTGTTTCTTTTTGAATGAACTTTGATAATTTGTGTCTTTCATAGAATTCATTGGTTTCATTGTTGAATTGATTGGCATAAAATTGTTTATAATGTTCCCTTATTGTCTTAGTCTGTCTGTGCTGCTATAACAAAATACCTCAGACTGGATAACTTATAAACGATAGAAATTTATTTCTCACAGTTCTGGAGGCTGGAAGTCCTTGATCAGAGTGCCAGTATGATCAGGTGTGACCCCACTTCTGGGCTACAGACATCTCATTGTAGCCTCACAGGGCAGAAGGGGTGAGTTATTATCTCTGGGGCCTCTTTTATAAGGATATTAATCCATCTCTGGGGCTCTGCCCTATGAGAACCCAGTCACCTCCCAAAGCCTCCACTTCTTAATATCATCACATTGGGCATTAGGATTTCAGCATATGAATATGAATTTTGGGGGGACACACACATTCTTCCTATAGCACTTACACTTTTAATGTCTTTAGAATCTGTAGTGATGACTTTCATTCTTGGTACTCTTAATTTGTGTCTTCTTTCTTTCTTTTTCCTGACCCTCTTGCCAGAGTTTTATCAGTTTTATTGATCTCAAAGAATTCTTTGGGTTTCATAGATTTTTCTCTATTATTATGTTTCCTTTGAGTTTAACTTGCTGTTCTTTTTCTAGCTTCTTAAGGTAGAAGCCAAAGTTATTTATTCGAGAACTTTCTTATTTTCTAACATAGGTATTTAGTGATTATAAATTTCCCAAGTTCTGTTTTCATGGCCTTCTGCAAATTCTATGTTGAATTTCATTCAGTTCAGAATACTCTCTAATTTCCCTTTGATTTCTTTGATCCATGGGTTATTTTTAAGTGTGTTATTTAATTTCCAAAATTTTGGGACTTTCCAGACATCTTGTTCTTACTGATTTCTAATGTAATTCCATTTTGGTCTGAAAACATATGTTAGATAACTTTAAATCCTTTAAAACTTTGAATCCTTTAAAATGTATCAAAGCTTGTTTCAGAATATGGTCTCTGGTAAATGTTCTCTAGGCATTTAAGAAGAAAATGTATTTCACTGTTTTGGATGGAATGTTTTGTAAATGTCAGTCAGGTCAAGTTGATAGTCTTTTTCAAGTCTACTATATTCTTGCAGTCTAGTTGGTCTGTTAGTTGAAAGAGTGGTAATAAAATTGCTGACTCTAATTGTGGGTTAGTCGCTTTCTCCTTACAGTTATACCAATTTTGGAACATATATTCGATGCTTGCTCTGTTATTAGATGTTCATAAACATTTAGGATTGTTTAGACTTGGTAAATTAACCCTCTTATTATTATGAAATGATTATCTTTATTCCTGATGATGATATTCTTTGTTCTGAAATTGACTTTGGTAGTAATCTAGGTACTCCAGCTTTCTTTTGATTAGTATCAGTATGGTATCACCTTTTCCATCTTTTTACTTGTAACCTATTTGTGACTTTAAAGTGCTCTCCATGTAAGCAACATATGATTGGGTCTTTTATATCCAGTCTGACAATCTCTCCTCTTTATTTAAATGTTCAGACCATTTATATCTAATGAGATTATTGAGATGGTTAGGTTAAGTCTTCCTATACTTTTCTATTGGACCCATCTGTTCTTTGTTCCCCTTTTCAGACATTTTGTACCTTTTTAAAAATTGAATGCTTTTAAGATTTAATTGTTTTCTTTTTGTTGATTTATATGCTATAGCTCTTTATTTTGTTTTTATTTTATTTTATTTTTTTAGGGTTTATAGTATACATCTTTAATATTTCACAGTCTACCGTCAAGTGATGTACTAGTTCAAGCATGCTATGAGAACCTTACAATAGTATACTCTCATTTCTCCCATCCTGGCCTTTTATGCTATTGTTGTCATACATTTTTTTTGTATATATGTTATAAAACCCAGAATACAAAGTTATTATTTTAAAACACTTTTCAAAGAGATTAAAATAAGAAAATATCTGTTTTACCCATGTAACTATCATTTCTCCTGTTCTTGATCTTTTGAGTAGATCCAGTAAATCCATTTCATCTGTGGTTTTTCTTCTGTATTAAGGAACTTCATTGAACATTTCTTGTAGTATGAGTCTACTGATGGTGACTTGTTTCAGCTTTCTTTTTTTTTCTTTCTGTCTTAATTTCTTATGTCTGGGGTTTGTTGAACGTTGTATATCTGTGGGTTTACAGTTTTCATTGAATTTGGAATATTTTTCAAACTTTTTTTTCTGTGCCCTCACTTTTTTGGGGATTCCATTATGCACATCAACTGGCTTGAAGTTGTGTTTTTAATTTTTTAAATTTTAATTTTTCTTTCTGTGTTTTAGTTTGGATAATTCTAATTGCTGTGCTTATAAGTTTATTAATCTTTTGTTTTGCAATGTCTAATCTGCCTTTAATTCCATCTAGTATATTTTCCATATCAGACATGGTGTAGTTTTTATATCTTGAAGTTTCATTTGGATCTTTTTTTATATCTTCCATGGATCTAATCAACTTTTGATCATAAGATCCAAATAGACCCTTTAAAAATTGATTTAAATATTAAACTGACAAGATACAAAGTGGTGGGTATCTTTGGTATCTTTGTAGACTTCCTTTTTTTTCAGATTTCAGCACAATTATAGTATATTGAATACATTTCCATTTGATTATCCTGAGATTTTTCTTCATTTCATTCCCAGTTCTCTTTTTCATACAAATAATTTTACCATTTAAATAAATTGCCTGTGTTTTATTTTTCTGTCTCCTTTCCCCATTATTTAATGTCTTTGCTTATCTGTAGGCCAATTTTAAAACATCCTTCTGTGCATTTAAATAGGATTATTACTGTGTATTTAAAAAAGTTGACATAGTAAAGGCTATATACAACAAATCCTCAGTTACTATCATACTTAATGGTGACAAAATGGAAGTTTTTCCTCTAAGATCAGGAATAAGAAACCCAGGGCTGTCCCCTCTCACCACTGTTACCAACATAGTGTTGGAAGTCCTCGCCAGAGCAATCAGGCAAGAAAGAGAAATGAAAGGCATCCAATTGGGGAATGAAGAAGTTAAATTGTCACTTTTTGCAGATGACATGATTCTTTATAAAGAAAACAACAAAGACTCCACCAAAAAACCGTTAGAAACAAACAAATACAGTAAAGGTGCAGGATACAATTTCAATGTACAGAAATTCATTGTTTTCCTATATACTAACAATGAAATTTCAGAAAAAAGAAATAGGGAAAAAAAACAATTCCTTTTACAATTGCAACAAAAAGAATTAAATACCTAGGAATAAACTTAACAAAGTATGTGAAGGACCTGTACACTGAAATCTATAAGACATTATTAAAGGAAATTGAAGAAGACATTTAGAAATGTAAAGACATTCTGTGTTCATGGATTGGAAGAATCAACCCAGTTAAAATGGCCATATTACCCAAAGGTATATACAGATTTAATGCAATCTCCATCAAAAGCCCAATGGCAAGTTTTAAAGCACTAGAACAAAAAAATCATCAAATTTATGTGGAATCACAAAAGATCCCAAATAACGACAGCAATCCTGAGAAAATAGAACAAGACTG
This sequence comes from Rhinolophus ferrumequinum, assembly GCF_004115265.2. Taxonomy (NCBI): domain Eukaryota; kingdom Metazoa; phylum Chordata; class Mammalia; order Chiroptera; family Rhinolophidae; genus Rhinolophus; species Rhinolophus ferrumequinum. The sequence continues at coordinate 64,885,561 of NC_046299.1, forward strand.
AAAGTATCACACTCCCTGATTTCAATTTATACTACTACAAAGCAACAATAATCAAAACAGCATGGTATTGGCAGAACAACAGATACAGAGGCCAATGGAATACAATTGAGAGCCTAGAAATAACCTACGTGTGTGTGTATTTATATATATATAAATACATATATATATATATATATATATATATATATGCAGATAATTTTTGACATAAACATACAATGGAGAAAACCAAGATTCTTCAGTAAATGGTGCTGGGAAAATTGGAAAGCCACATGCAAAACAATGAAGCTAGACTGCTATCTTGTCACTATGTACCAACATCAACTCAAAATGGATCCAAGACCTAAACATAAGATCTGAAGCAATAAATTGTGCAGAGAAAAGCATAGGTACTAAACTAATGGACCTTGGGTTCAGAGAGGATTTTATGAATTTGATCTCAAAGGCAAGGGAAGTAAAAGCGAAAACAAATGAGTGGGACTACATCAAACTAGAAAGCTTCTGCATAGCAAAAGAAACCATCAACAAAACAAAGAAGCAACCAACCGAGTGGGAGAAGATATTCGGGAACAACACCTCTGATAAAGGGCTAATCTCCAAAATATATTAAGAATTCATATAACTTAACAACAAAAAAACTAACAGTCAATTAAAAAATGGGCAGAGGACCTGACCAGACACTCTCCCAAGAAGACATACCAACAGCCAACAGATCTATGAAAAAATGCTCAGCTTCACTAGCTATTAGGGAAATGCAAATCAAAACCACAATGAAATACCACTTCACACCTGCTAGAATGACTATTAACAAGACAAATAATAACAAGTGTTGGAGAGGCTGTGTAGAAAAAGTAATACACTGTTGGTGGGAATGTAAACTGGTACAGCCACTATGGAAGACAGTCTGGAAGTTCCTCAAAAAATTAAGTATAGAATTACCACATGACCCAGCAATTTATCTTCTGGGTATCTACCAGAAAAATCTGAAAACATTTATCTGTAACAATATATGTACTCCTGTGTTCATTGCAGCATTATGCACCACAGCCAAGACATGGAAGCAATCGAAGTGTCCTTTGATAAATGATTGGATAAAGAAGATGTGGTACATATACATAATGGAATATTACTTGGCCATAAGAAGAGATGAAATACTGCCATTTGAAACAACATGGATGGATCTTGAGATTATTATGCTAAGTGAAATAAGTCAGACAGAAAAAATCGAGAACCATATGACTTCACTCATGTGGGATATAAAACTGAAAGCAACAAAAGAACAAGACAAAGAAACAAACAAAAACTCAGACACAAACAACAGTTTAATAGTTACCAGAGGGTAAGGGGGAGGAAGGGGAGAAGAAGAAAAAGGGGGGTCAAATATATGGTGATACAAGGAGAATTGACTTTAGGTGGTGAGCACACAGTGCAATATATAGATGATGTAGTATAGAATTGTATACTTGAAAACTATATAATTTTACTAACCAATGTCACCCCAATAAATTTAATTTAAAAAGAAATACAAATTGTTAGTTACAAAATAGTCACAGGGATGTAAAGTACAGTATAGAGAATATAGTCAGTAATGTTTCAACAACTATGTATAGTGCCAGGTGGGTACTAGACTAACCAGGGGGATCACTGCATAAATTATATACATGTCTAACTACTAGGCTATACACTTGAAACTAATGTAATATTGAATGTCAACTGTGAGTGAAATAAAATAATTTCAAAAAACTATAAAAGTCTAAAAGACAACTTTGTATTTGGCCATCAAATCAGTGTTTAGAAATACATATTTCACTTGACAGTATTTGTAAATTACTTTCCATGTCAGAATGATGTCCATTTTACCGTGTTATTAACAGGGTTCCAGGGTCCACTGTAAATAACAGCATCATTTCCAGTGAGTCGAAGGAGAGGGATTTAATACAGGGAAGTAAGTAGTTGCTTACAAAGTAGTTGGAAGGGCTGGAGGAGCAGGCCTTCTAAGTTTCCAGGAACAGCTAACTTCCAGTACCCCTGGACTGCTCTGCTGAGATTAGGAGCTGACAAATCAGAATGTTGCTGTTGCCACTTTTGGTGAAGAAAAGTCACTTATCTGTACCATGGTTGGCAAAGCTGCCATTGCTGCTGTAGACTTTGCTGAGTTAGGAGGAAGCTGCTGGCTCTAGAACCACATCACTTTGCCATAATCTGGACAAGCCACTTGGACGCTCTGCCCTCTGCTTTTCAAATCCCCATGTCTCATCTCTCGATCCAAGCTCTGAGTGTGAGGGCATTGGATTCATGCTACCTAATGTCTGAAACCCAAATTGTAAAGTTGCCTGGAAATTCCATTTTTAAACTTTTTGCCCTATAACCCTAAATTTACAATTAGTTGGTATGGATATTGAAAGAATCAATTCACATTACTGTATCCCTTGAAGAGGAAAAATTTAAAAGGTACTGTGTTTCCCCGAAAATAACAGGGAAACCTAGCCGGACCATCAGCTCTAATGTGTCTTTTGGAGCAAAACTTAATATAAGACCTGGTATTATATTATATTATACTCAGTTTTATATTAAAATAAGACCAGCTCTTATATTAATTTTTGCTCCAAAAGACGCATTAGAGCTGACGGTCTGGCTAGGTCTTATTTTCAGGGAAACACGGTAATTCAGTGATTATCTTGCATTTAAACAGTAAGCTTCATGGAAAATGAAAGTGGTATTTTCTTTGAATGTTGGCAGCTAATACTGTACTCATCTTTACTTGACATCTTCTGAAAAGATGGCCTCACAATTGTTCAAATGATAGTAGTATTTTGAGGCACAGTCACCATACTTTTACAACTTTTAATAATTATTCTTTTCTCTGCTAGATAAATTACTCCCTTTTAAATCATAAAAACCTAATACAGTTGACCTTTGAACAACACTGGTTTGAACTGCACAGGTCCACTTATATGCACATTTTTTTCAATAAGTACAGTTGGCCTGTGTGAATTAAACAAAGTAGGAGGCAGATAATTTTTCAAATTTTGTCAGTAACCCTCTTAAAAATACAAAAACACCAAATTTGTTTTCTTAATGCAGAGATTTCAAGAAATAATACTATTGTCATAATATCCTGCGATAGTTGTTAGGTGGCTTTTATGTCTGATATCATCGAGATGACCCCTTTACTTTACACAAATGAAGAAACAGTTGCAAAGAGAAATGCCTTACCCTTGGTCACTTGAATTTATTATTTTGTTTCCTCTTAAAAATTACTTTCACGCGACTATAAATATACTGCACACATTTATTCTTTCATTTGTTTATGCATCAAGGAGATACTAACAGTATAATATGTACTGGAAAGAATCCTGCCCTCAGGGAGCCTGTACTCTGGCAGGGAGACAGGGAGGAGCCATGTCACAGAGGCTTGGATGGCAGCCTCCCCATGGATTTCAACTGGAACTTTTTTGATCTGTGATGTGGCTAGTTGTGCTTTTGTTTTTGTTTATCCCATTTCTGCTTGGGGTTTAGGTGTGCTTTTTCAGTTTTTGAATTTGGGGACCCATGCCTTTCTTCACTTTTGGAAAATTATCACCCATTATTTCCTGAAATTGCCTCTCCCCCATTCTCTTCATTCTCCCTCTGGGATAACGCTCATTCTCTCTTCTGCTATGTTTTCTGTCTCTTTCCGTGTGCTGCACTCTGGGTGATTTCTTCAGTATTCTCTTTCTATTCACTAACTCTCTCGTCAGCTGGGTCTAGCCCTGCCGTTGAGATTTTAATTGTAATGTCTACATTTTTTGACATGTAATTGACATACATTATCCCATTAGTTTCAGGTGTGCATTATAGTGATTCAATATATATATACCTTATGAAATGATCCGCGCAATAAGTCTGGTTATTATCTGTCATCATACGGTTATTATTGACTATATTCCCTATGCTGTACATTACATATCCATGACTTATTTATTTTATAACTGGAAGTTTGTACCTGTTAATCCTCTTCACCTATTTCACCCTGCCTGCAACCCCTACCCACTCTGGTAACCATTAATTTCCTGTATTTGTGAGTCTGTTTCTGTTTTGTTTTGCTTGTTTGTTTTGTTTTTTAGATTCCACGTGTAAGTGAAATCATACCGTATTTGTCTTTCTCTTTCTGCCTTATTTTACTTAGCATAATTTCCTCTAGATCCATCCATGTTGTCACAAATAGCAAGGTTTCATTCTTTTTTATTGTATGTATGTACCACATCTTCTTTATCCATTTATCTATCAGTGGACACTTCGGTTACTTCCGTATCTGGGCTATTGTAAATAATGCTTCAGTGAACATGGGGTGCATATATCTCTTCCAATTAGTGTTTTGGATTTCTTCGGATAAATATCCCAGAAGTGGAATTGTTAGATCGTATGATAGTTCTATTTTTAATTTTTAGAGGAACCTCCATACTGTTTCCCATAGTAGCTGCACTAATTTACAGTTCCGCCCACAGTGTACGAGGGTTCCCTTTTCTCCACATCTTCGCCAACACTTATTTTTTGTCTTTTTGGTAATAGCCTTTCTAACAGAGGTGAGGTGGCATCTCATTGTGGTTTTGATTTGCATTTCCCTGATGATTAGTGATGTTGAGCATCTTTTCATGTGTCTGTTAGCCATTTGTATGTCTTCCTTGGAAAATACATCCTCTGTCCATCTTTTAAATTGGGTTGTTTGTATTTTTGATGTAAGGTTGTTTAGTTCTTCATATATTTTGGGTATTAACTGCACGACGGGTATGTGATTTGCAAATATCTTCTCCCATTCAGTAGGTTGCTTTTTCGTTTTGTTGATGGTTTCCTTCTGTGTGCAAAAACTTTTTAGTTTGATATAATCCTGTACATGTTTTTATATCATAAATTTTGATTTGTTTTTTTCATAATTTTCTCTTTGCATTATGTTTTATTTTTCCTTTACCTCAGTGAACATAATAATTCAAGTTTCTTTCCTTTAGCTTTTGCCTCTTATTAATGCTCTGACTTTAAATTTTTCCTTACTCCTGGATCCTGGGGATTTTTCTTTGTTGCTTTTGATTTGGGCTATATATTAAAAATTATTTTGCTATGTTTTATCCAGTAGTTTTATGTATTTGGAGATGGGAATGGGGTACTGTGTTGTTTGACACAGCTCAGCAGTTCCAGTTTCCCCAGTGTACTATGAATTGTGTGTATATGTATAAAAAAATTTTATTGTTGTAATATTGTTGTAATATTGTGTTGTAAATATTACCTAAAACTCAAGGTATGAAAATTTCTCACATTTTTCAGTAATATGCTTGATGCATTTTCCTGTAGTAAGTGGATGTGTGCAGTTGTTCATGAATCAATTATTCTCTTCACATGTGGCCATTTTTATAACATCCAAATAGGTGAAGTGAGGAGAATTCAGATGTATCTGAAACCCTAGAGAGAAATCTGTCTAAGCTAGAGATAGACATTTTGGAGTTGGTAGCATATAGACAGGAAAGGGGACCCTAGGAATAGATAAAATTGTCAGTTAGAATGAACAGCCTGATTAAAAAAAAAAAGGAGTGTACCAGGACACTGCTGCAGAGGAGTCACCGTCTCAGAGATAGCCCCTCTCGTGGCTGCAGGCACCGCATGCTGGCCGGTACTTTGGGTGCTTGCAGTGTTTTGGAATAGTTTATGTCTTTCTTTCATGTCACTGTCGCGTAAGTAATGAAGTATCACCTTTCATTCAGTCATCCTAGTGCTGAGTTTGAGGGTTTTTCGTGTTTGCTTATGAAAACTCTGTTTATCCCATTTCAGAATAAATGGGATTTATTTCAGAAGCCTGTCTTTTTCAAACAGCAGGGAACTGTTGGAGTCACAGTATTCGGATAATATGTAAGCAACTAGTAATGGTTGTGGTGATAAGGAGTCTGGATGTCTTTGCTTTGGTTTTGAATTAGGTTTAGGCTGGTTAAGGCATAATGTTTGTGTATTATTAGTTGTGTAATCAGCACTTAGAAGCAGAGTCACACACCCAAATTGTGAAAGACATTCTCCACTGATTCATATTGTACCCAAGATTCACTGATGTCTGTTCCCTGAGAGCACAGGTCTTTTTTTCAGATTAGCTGTGTGACCTAGGATTCTGCTTACCAGCATAGTTCTGTGGTCACCCAGTGTCACCATGCTCCTTTCTTGGCCTCAGTGGCCCTCCTAAACCAAGCCACTGATAGCAGTTGTTACACCAAATCTAACTCACAGGCACAGAGGTTAGAATCTTCTACCAAGTGAACTAGTTAGTTTTCTTAGAAGTAATAATGGTACATTACAGGGAAATGTCCTTATTCTTAGGAAGTACCTGCAGAAATCGTGAGGGGTACTATGCATAATGTCTGTGACTGATTTTCAAATGGTTCATCCAGAAAAAGAAAAATAACAAGGAAAAATATATACACGTGTGTGTGTGTGTGTGTGTGTGTGTGTGTGAGAGAGAGAGAGAGAGAGAGAGAGAGAGAGAGAGAAAGCAAATGTGGCAAATTTTGTAATGGTTGATGCATCTAGGTGTGAAAGATGTAGGGTATCCATTGTACTATTTTTTCAATTTTTGTGTGGTTTTAAAATTTTTCAAAATAGAAAGTTTTGGGAAATAGTATGCTGTTGTCATATGTGAGTAAAGCCAAGGTTGCAGTAAACAGTAATAAACAGTAAACAATAATAAATAATTTAAAGGCCTGTAGTTACCTGCGATGCTTCTTAGGTATTGATACATTTTAAGATCTGATTCTAAATATTTTATATCTTAGGATTATGCGGCATTGGTTGATGTTTATACTCAGTTGTTGACATAAAAAGTTCTGTTTTTAAAATGTGGTTGTTGATCATTGATGATGTTCCTTACCCATGATGTTACCAGAATATCCAAAATGAAAGCTGTGACTAAATGAGGTTTCCTTTATGTTGTATTTTAGGAGATTTTCTTCCTTTGTTTATTAGGTTTTTGCAAGTTGTGGTATCAAATATCCGTACTTCAGGTGCTCTCAAATGCATGGCTCACTCTGTGTCGCCTTGCCCTTTCTTCTGTGATGTATTAGGAATAGACTTCAAGCAGGCGTTCCCATGTCTTCGATGTGTGTGCAAACTTTCCAAAGGGCACAAAGCATTGGTAGACTTATGCGGATCTGTATTTGGATCCCTCCCCTTCCACGAGTACTGGAGCCTGAAACGTTTCCTGCCAGTTGTCCACCCGCATCTCCTCTCACAGGAGCTCTCCTTCTACTCTGAAGACAGACATACCGCTTAATTTTATTCTGCTTCGTTGTTCTAGGAATAAAAATCTCAGGTCATCAAACAAAAGGACAATTGGAATTACTGGTTTTGGGAAATCTTTTAATAAGCAAGTCACTGTATACTTGCCTAGGTAGTGAATCTTTTTCTGTCTTATACAAACTGTATTTCTGAAGCTTCAGGACTAAGGTCTGTTGGCCAGTGATGCACGTTCTGAATTCAGACACACAGAGATTGTTAAAAGTGACTTCACCTCTTCCATTCTTCAGCTACTATTCTTTTTCTGTTTTTTTTTTTTTTTAATTAAAGTGTATTGGGGTGACAATTGTTAGTAAAGTTACATAGATTTCAGGTGTACAATTCTGTATTACATCATCTATATCTCACATTGTGTGCTCACCACCACCCAGTCAGTTCTCCTTCCATCACCATATATTTGATCCCCTTTACCCTCATCTACCACCCAGCTACTATTCTTTAGTGAAGAACTTTGGAGGGAGAAACGTTTGAGAGCCAAGCAAAATAAGTTTCAAGTGATAAAAATGGCTTTTAAAATGTCATTTAAAGATAAGCTAATTTTTCAGCTCTCCTTAGTTCTTAGTTGCTAGAATGGGTCCTTAGCTGTAGAGTAATGCACCTTTGAACAGCTGAAGCAGTACCTGTTAGTGAAGACTGTTGTTTTAGATATGATTTGGATATTTTCCTGGAGGACAATACAGTTTTTCAAGATATTCTAGGTAAAATATGAGGATAAAAATATTTTGTGACTTCTTTCAGATAAAAATATGTATCATTCAACAAAGTAGTGACTCTTTTTTATTGAATTATATCATGAAATATTTATTCGTTATATTTAATCCTCATAAAATATTTTGTATTTTCTACCTCCAATTAATAAAAAATGAAATTATATTCTTGCTGCCAGACTCATTTGCTTTAGCAGCATAGTAATTGCAGTAGGTTTTGGTAATCTCTGCTTGGTATTTGCTTTACATCCTCTCATGTGGTAGAATGGAATTTATAGCCTAGATAAGTATTTAGAACATAACAAGGCACAGGATTGGGTTCCCTCTGAAATCTGGTGACGGGCCCAGGCCAGAATCCTACTTGACACATATTTTAGACCCTCGTCCATTGTGAGTCTTAAGTCTGACTGCTCTGACAAAACCACACATATCTTCCTTCATTTGTACTTTTTATCCTGGTCAACAGTACTTCAGCATTGTTTTTTTTTTAGCATTGACCGAACTTGATCTGATTATAATTTAGATTAACTATAATATATGTCAAGTATTCAAGGATTGCTTAAATGTTTAAGAATGTTATTATTGTGAATATTGTGTTTTCCCTTTATTTAAGTAGGTCCACCTTAGGTATTTATAAATTATCTTTCTAACTTATATGTCCATTAGGGAATCCATTCTTCCTCTCCATTCTCCATTCTCTTGCTCCATGGGTGGGTGGTAACGGGTGGATATGTGAAAGAGAGAAAGAGAAACTAACATGTGTATCTCTGATGTGGCATTTATTTAAGTCTGTCATGTAGTTGTTACCTGTTAGTTGTTTATACCCCATAATAGAGTATGAATTCCTTACTGGTAGGGATGATATTTTTGTTCATCAACATAAATCCCTTCCCTTGTAGCATATAGGATGGCAGTATCCATGTTTAAATGAAGACATACTCAATCTTTTATAAATGGTAATTATAATTCCTACTCAGATATTTATATTTTTGTTTCAAAAACAGGTAAAAAAAGTATAAGGTGGCAGTTGGAAAAACCTGGCAAAGGTTTTCTTGTGCAGACTCCTGCCAGCACATTAGAGCCTTTGTAGCTATGGGATCCCCGATGCTTCTGTTATAAAACTGGCAAGATCCCAGGTCCTCTGCTACGTACAGCGGTTTGAAAGCTAAGTCGTTTTAATTAGTGTATGACGCACACTTTATTAGAAGGATTCTGGTCTAGAACAATGATATGGGACTGGTAGCTTTGGGAATGCTCTGGAATGTGGTATATAAGCGAGAAGAGGGCTCTCTAGGTAGGTAGCAAACTATCCCAGTGTCTGAAGGTGTGGTTTGCTGCTGAGCTGGGACCAGCAGACCAGGCGAGGACTGGCATTTCAGAGACAATGTGGAAGGGTGGGCTCGGTTCCCAAAGGGTGCTTCCTTGGGCAATCTGTTAATCGCTGAGGAAGTCCTAGGCTCCGGAAAGGCCCACACAAGCATATAGTAAAGGTCAGAGCAAACCACGGTCTTGTCCAGAGTATTGGGCAGCGTTGGAGGGAGCAGGTTTCAAGATCATGGGCAGCTTGAGTTCAGCAGGTCAGGGCCTTGAGAGCAGTGGGCTGGCAGGGAAAATCCATGGAGGGCATTTGACTGCAGGCGGCCAGGCAGGGACTCGGCAGTCTCTCGCACTCTCTTCTGCATTTTGTGATCGTAGAATTGAAAGTGTTGGGGGCAGTCCAACTTTGATGCAGAGTTTTTATGAGCGTCGGAAGGACTTGCCTGACAACCATTACCTTGCCCTATTTCAGAATTCTTCTGAAGGCCTGGCCCTGGCCTTTCACCTCAGACACCGAGAAGGAATCAGAACTCTTTATGAGACACCTGGAAGATGGTGTGAGTCCATCGCCTGTGATAGCAGCTGCTCCTTGAGAAATACCTCTACCAGTACATGTGCAGGCTTTAAGGGCTTCAAGAATGGTTCTGTCTGTGGGAATTTGAAACCCAGAGCACAGACACCCTTGAAAAGAGGATGTAGCAGATGACAGGAGTTGAGACACAATATGAAACAAATTTCAGTTATAATTTAAAATACAATGTATCCATGTTTTAAACAGTGTGTGACAGTATATAAAAAGCAACAGATGGATGAGTAAGGTGATGATTGTTTTAAATTTGGAGAATTAGTTTATCACCTAGAATTAATGTATTACCCAGCAATCCCTTATGCTACTCTGATGGTTTGTCATGGAAAAAAACGTTGAGAACCCTTGTTTGTATTACACAGTGAAGACGTGTTTACCCCAACTTACTCTGCGAAGGAGGGCATGGAAAATCTTCCCTTGCATGATTTTAGTTTCTTACAATAGTTATAAGCGCTGCTTATAAAGGAGGCTCTCCTCTTGCATATGCTCATGTTATTCTCAGCGTGGGAGTGGAAGAGGGCCCTGAAGAACGCAGGGTGGACTTGGGCGTGTGCGTAGTCGGTAAAAAAAGAGTCTGCGTCACCTGGCTAAACGCTGATGGGGTCACGGGTCTGCCACCAGCTCCTGCTGCTCGGGTGTCCATGTTGTGCCTTGTCGGAGCCATCACTCTGCTGCTGCCGCCACCACGGTGCCAACCTGCCTGTCTTTGTAGTTTGCTCCTACAACCCAGTGTTCTCACAGACACCTCAAGCCGAAGAAGGAGGCTGGCAGTTCTAAGGATACCTTTTTTCCACAGAATGAATAGAATTGGCTGCCGGAAGGTGGCTGGAGAGCTCTCTGTTCTGGGATCCCTGAGGAGGAAAAACAGGAGCTGCAATTTTATACGAAGAATAAGGCTCTGGATTGGGTTGGACTAGATGAGCTTTACGTCTCTGTTAATTCTGAGAGTCACTTTTTTTTAAAGATTGTAAGACAATTATTAATAATCAGTTTGAAGTTCTATGTTAATTTTAAAATATACATGCTAACATAAAAGGGCTTGATATTGTAAATAGATAGTACACATGCCATCTGTTGGGATGCTTTTAGCTGCAAGTAACAGAACATCAACCCAACCTGCCTTAAACAGTGAAATGTTTTACTAGGTCATGTAAACGGCAGTCCACGTGAAACTGAGGGATGGGCTGGGGGCGGTGGGGCTGATCCAACATAGCAGAGACATTCTCCAGGACCCGGGTTCTTCCTGTCTGTCTGCTCCACCATTCATGGTGTTTGCTTTATCTCAAGGCGGATTTCACCTAGCATGGTAGGTAGGCAGTTGTCAGCACTCAGGGCTTGTGCAGGGAGCAAGAGGAAGATGGGCTTGTTTCTGTCTCTGAGGGGGGAGGTGTTTCCTAAAGGCCCTCCTGCAGAACTCAGGAGCCACAGGTGAACTTTTGCCAGTAAGCCTGCTCCAGGGATGGGGGAAGGTCAGCATCCTGAGATAGGTGGTAACTCGGGGAGAGGAAGCCTGAAGAGAATTGGGGTTCTGTTGCGTAGGCGGAAGAACAACCAGCAATATCCACTGTGGTCATTTTGCTACCATTTTGCCATCTATTATGCCAAAAGTCACTATTTTTAATGTGACTGACATGTCAGGTTTGTTTTTTTGTAAGTAGTGTGATTTCTGTTTTAAGATGGCAGAGTGAAGCCAAATTTCAAAATATGCATCCTTTTGTACCTAATGATATGAGCAGCAAATGGATAAAAACTGGCAGATACATACCAACAGCAAATTCAAAGGAAAATAGCTGATGGTCAGTGAGAGAAATGAAGGTTTCCAAGACTTCAGATGCTCTATGAGAGAAAAGGATGAGGGACAAGATGCTGAAAACTGCCTACTGGCTGTGGCTGGAGAGTGGGTCCTGAGGGAGTCTTGGGGATTCCAGGTGATCCGAAGCCCTTCCCTGAATGCTTCTCTCACATGACAAAAGAAAGCATACTGGAGAGCACTATTTTGGTGTGTCTAGGCTGGAATAGAAGTAGATAAGAAAGGCAGACTAGTGATAAACCCTAGAGCTGGTTATCTTTGTCAGTAAACTGAGCGTTAGCAGAACACCTGTCAGAAGGGCACATCCATAGAGCAAGGGTCTTTGGAGAGCAGTAAGTGGAAGAAGGGGCACATGGTGAGCTGCAGGGGACAGAGTTCCCTAATCTCTCACTTCCGGCTTGGATGGAGATGGGGAATGAATAGTCAGGATTTGGAGGAAAAGAAATTGACTGCAAAGGAGGAAGAGAGCAACCTGGGCTGACTCCTTCTGTTGGAAATAAACCCTCACAAGGATTTAGGGGATTAAAGAATGTTGAGGAGAAAAGACTGTCCTGAAAGAAAAGCAGAGGGAGGCAGCTGGTCGCCCCAATCCCTCTGAGCTGGTTCCTTCTCACTTTTTCACACTGCATGGACTTCCCTCCCTGCAACGTACGTGTACAAAGCTCCCAGTGTGTGACACACATAGACAAAGCTCCCAGCGTGTGACACATGTGCACAAAGCTCCCAGCGTGCGACACACGTGCACAAAGCTCCCAGCGTGCAACACTAGCTCAGAGAGTAGCTGGAAGGGGAGGGTCCCCAGACGCCCCTGTGAAACCTGAGTGAGTGAGAAGACGTGGAGGCCTCTGCCCTCATGGCCGCATGGAGAGAAAGGACAGTGCTTGCCCACGACGGATTCAGAATGTTTTGGAAGAAGTACTAATTGCTCTTGAACTCAGCAGAGAATTCCCAAGTAAGTTAAGTAGTAAACTATTGATAACCTGAGTTTTATAAAACAGAGGCTCAGAAATCATATAAGAAAATAACAGAATGAGGTGAAAAGGGAAAATTACAGGGCCAAGGAGACATAAAGAACTGGTTTGCAGAACAAATAAATTAGAAGCAGCTAGGAACAGAATAATACTGGCTGAAAAATTAATTATTGACAGCAGAAGCTTGAAATACAGTAAGTGCACTGAGAAAATGAAACGGACTGAAGCAGGTAGAAATGACAGGTGTGGGACTTGCCTTCCTGGAGTGGAGCTGAGCCAGCGCAGTGTGAACCTCTGTTGTTTTGTTCAAGGTCCTCTTGGAATTACGCGTTTTGTTGCAGAGAATTAACTACTTTAGACATCACTCACTTGGAAATGTGTAAGCACAGACAGATTCGTGACAATGCGTGTTTGTGTTCTTCCTAGAAGACTACCAATGAGATAAAGGTTTATTTTTAGCCTGAGAGACCAGGAAAATCCTCCTTTGAAGCAGCCTGCTTCCTGGCATTGGTACTGAGAGCGTCCTTCCCCCACCACACGATGCTTTTCTGTGCTTTGCAGGCGCTGGTCTCTTGCTAAATGTAAACTGACCGCTCATCTCAGGGCCAGCACTTGGCTGCTTGTCCTGCAATCAGAAGCCACTTGGTAGGACGGGGTCTGTGGAGGAAAAACTGTTGTCGTCCTGTTAGACATCTGTGGTTAATCATTTACTTTCTGTGCATTTTTTTAATCTCTCAAGTAAGCCTGGGTGATAGGTTAACATGAAAGAAGAGCAAGTAGATCCAATAACATTTACTGTCACTGACTCGAAAACTGCACTTCTATTCCTAGCTTGCCAGCAAGTGTGGGTTAGAGTTTTTACATTGCAAATTGCAGTGGGGAGCACGCATGTGGCAGAAAGCGGTTGCTGCATTGTACTTCTCATGAATTATTCATTCGCCACCTAGTTCCTTGGAAATCAGCTGGAGGAAGTAGTAGTCAGTCCAGTTTGATCACAGCACTGGCACACTGAGGGCTCCAGCAGCCTCTGCGAGCCAGCCTTGCAGGTGTGCTTCTGCTGGCTGCTGGGAGTGGCCGCGGCCTGCAGGCTGAACCCGAGAACATGCGCTCACAGGGGAGGGCTCCACTGAGGACTCATGTCCGCATCGCATCTTGACAGGAAATGAAGCTTCAGGTAGGAGAAGTGTCCGGTCAGCAGAGGTCTGATTCTCATCGATTTTATGGTGCCATTAGGCCTCATGGAACAAACAGAGAGAGAGAACCCGAGTTTGTCAAGGGCGTCTCAGTATTAAGGTTTTCAGCCAGAGAAGCTTAGCACTTTACTTCCATTAAATTACTAAGGATGTACTTTGTTTCTAACAAAACTGGTCTTTGAGATTGTGAAAAGTATTCTTCAGCCAAATAAGCATTTCAGTATATAAATTACAGCATTTTTTCATGATATGCTCCTACTGCTGGTGTAAAAACAAAGAAATCTTTTTTATTGACATAATATTGCCCATATAATTTTAAATCATGGGATTATGGCTTTGGAAAAATCCTGACAAAGACAAGTTATAATCAGAATGAGCACAACCTCAGGCTCCCTTTTATATTCTAGAGGAAGTATTGTTTTCACAAGGCACCTTGGGTCTTTCTGCTGGAACATTCATTCTGGGAAGGTATTTTAGCTCCTTGTAGGATGGACAATGTGTAAAAGATGGAACAGTAACAAAGGGCCTTTGTTCTGTTTGTTGGTATTATTTATTGTGTGTGTGTGTATCTAAATCAGGCATGTAATTTCATTTGGCAGGGACATCCTAATGTTGCCATTTGCATGTCTGTCTTATTTTGTTGGATGTTGTCTTTGTGAGACTAGGAGATGCTTTTGAGCTGTAGGGACAAAAATAGGAAAGATGAAAAGAATCAGCCTCAAGGGATCTGGGCCAGATTGGATATATGTATTTCATCAGGAAATAATTACAGTTTTGAAGCTCTTAAGTAAAAACAAACATTCCTTGAACACGTACATGCAGAGATCTGAGACAGCCCTGGAAGACTGATAATCCCCTATAACATTTTCTTAAGATCCACAGGAGAATCCACTTTTGTTTGTTCACTCATCATTCTCAAAGGCCTAGAACAGTACCTGTCCCATAGTAGGTGCTCAATAAACGTCTTCCCTGAATGAGTATAATCTATACTAAAAAAAATTGAAGTCTTTCTGCAAAGGTTACTTGCCTGTACAGCACTATAGGGAATAGTTAAAATGTTACAATTTTTATAACTTTTATAACAAATGTGTTGATTTGTATTGATAAAGATTTTTCAGCTAACTGGATATATAAAGTATTATAAAATGGCAGAAATTAAAATCTGTTCATTTTACTGTTTATATAATTAAGGTTTTTAAAGACCTTTAATTTTTTTCAGCATAACTTTATTTCATATTCAAAAATGAAAATGACTTAATGTAAAGTGCATTTTAAAAAGATTGTATTCATCAGTACATTACTAGGTAAATTATCATTCTAATACCATGTTACATGTAACATTTCATAAAGCATTTATTAGTCTATGTAGAAGGGTTTTTGAAATTACAAACCGATTTATTCATAACTTCACGGGTACGTTTGAAACCACAATGTGTGTAGTGCTGAGGACCCAAAGAGATCGTATCTGGTAACTTCTCTTCCTACCCACAAGTGCGCTCTATAAAGAACAAAGTGAAATCTAGAGATTACAGATGAATGGCCCAAAAGCAGATGGTTTGCTGTTAGGTCTGATGCTTACTTGTTGCGTGTATTTTCTAGTTGTTTGTTACTTCCTTATTACCACATTAAAGCTGAAAAAAAAAAAAAAACGAAGCACATAATAACATTACTATTTGGACTGTATTGTTTTAGTGAAAAACA
Organism: Rhinolophus ferrumequinum; assembly: GCF_004115265.2. Classification (NCBI taxonomy): domain Eukaryota; kingdom Metazoa; phylum Chordata; class Mammalia; order Chiroptera; family Rhinolophidae; genus Rhinolophus; species Rhinolophus ferrumequinum. The sequence continues at coordinate 64,901,148 of NC_046299.1, forward strand.
ACTATTGATGCACTTTGTATTACTTGAAATAAATTGCCATAGTCCATTTGTTGAAATATAGTTGTATAAATTGTAGGCATTCCCTCTAATTTCTTTTTTTTTTCCTGAATTAAAATTGTAGTAACTCAATGTTATTTCAAATTTGAACTTGTAAAATGATATTTTTGTGCCATTTTTGTTATTCCTTAAAACTACGTGAGATTTGCTTTTATTTGTGAGATAGATGTAGATTATTTCATAATTTTTGTGAATCCTTTTTACCGACTGATAGTCTTGCTGGGTTCCCATAACAAAATGGTGTGTGTGCGCGTATGTAGACAGAGATCTCTCTCTCCCTCTCCTCGTAAGGCCTACCAGTGGGGTCCTCAGACCCTACCCTAATGAGCTCGTTTAACCTTAATTACTTCCTAAAGCCCTCTTTCCAAATACAGTGACATTGAGGGTTAGGGCTTCAACATAGGAATTTTGGGGGTGAGACAGTTCAGTCCATCCCACTGACCAAGGCAATATTTTCTAAAGTAAGATTTCTAATAGGTTTTTTTGCTTCATCTTTTTTCAATCAAATAAAATTTTAAACAATTCAAACATAAAGCTCCAACCTATATAAAGCATCTGTAAACGGAATAATTTTAGTTTTTAACCTCCCTGTGTTAAAATTTATTTAAAATGTGAGACACTGTACTACTTACTCCCGCCTATCTTCTCCATACCCTCCCTCCTCAAATCAAGATTATGTGAATGTTCAGTCTGCCCTCCCCAGAATCAGTGGTTACACAGGTAGGGTCCAGTTAGAATTTCCCCAGGGGATAGCGTAGGCCTGAAATCTGGGTTTGAATTCCACGTCTACCATTTGCTAGCTGGGGGTCTTGGGAAACAACTGAATTTCTCCGAGTCTAGGTTTTTCCATTTTACAAATGACGATTACACTTTCTTTGAGGGAATGGCTAGTTGGCTGTCCAAATTCGTGTGTTAAAATTTATCATTTTCATAGCCAACAAACACATGAAAAATGCTCAACATCATTAGTCGTTAGGGAAATGGAAATCAAAATTACAATGCGATACGAATTCATACCCACTAAGATGGAAAATATCAAGTGTTGGTGAGGGCATGGAGAAATTGGGAGACTCATGCATTGCTGGTAGGGTTGTGAAATGGTGCAGCTGCTGTAGAAAACAGTTTGGTGGTTCCTCAATAAGTTAAACATAGAACTACCATATGACCTAGCAATTCCACGTGTAAGTATATACTCCAAAGTATTAAAAACTGGTGTTCAAGCAAAGCATGAATGTTCATCACAGCACTATTCATGGTAGCCAGAATGTGCAGACAAGCCAGACGTCTGTCAGTGGATAAATGGATAAGCAAAATGTGGTACATTCATCTAATAGAATATGACTCAGCCACAGAAAGAATGAAGTACTGACACGTGCTGATACAAGCATCAGTGGACCTTGAAAACATTGTGTTGAGTGAAGGAAGCCAGACACAAAGGCCACAATTTGTATGATTCCATTTATATGAAATATGGAGACAGAAAACAGGATTTGTGTTTGCCAGGGGCGTGGCAGAGTGGAATAGGGATGACTGCTAATGGGTCTGGGGTTTCATTTTAGGATAATGAAAATGTTCTGGAAGTAGATTGTAGTAGATGGTTGCACAACATTGTAGGTGTACTAAATGTACACTTTAAAATGGTTGAAATGGTAAGTTTTATGTATGTTTTACCACAAGAAAAAAAAAGATGGGAAAAAAACCCAGAAAAAAAGGATATTTTCAGGAAAAGGTAAAACCATGATCCCTATGAACATATTTTAAGGAATTTATTTTACTCATGATATGAGAGAACTAGGCAGATGTTTAAATAGTTCAAGGGAAAAGTTAAAACAGCACCAATTTATGTAGACTAAAGGAATCTTGAGACAATTGCAAATGGAGACAAAACTTTTTTTATAGGGGGTTGTGGCAGGGGGAATGGGGGTGGCCTAGTGGAAGTTAGGCAGTTAACAATCACTCTCAGGCAGCACGTCATTTATGGAGCTATCAAGTACCTACAATTGACAAAAACTTGCAAATAGCTCATATTTTTCCGTTGAAACTCAACATTTTCCTCCCATAGGCTTTCTGTTTGATCAAAAATAATCTCATAGAAAAATTATTCTTGATCACAAAAGAAGATCATTTTAGATTATTAGCCTGATGATTTACATGCACATAACAAGAATGTTAATTGCCCTTATGGACCTTCTTCTTAAGTTTGCTTTGCTGGAAGTTTTTATAAGGAATCTCAGGTTGGATTTTTTAAAGCCTCTTGTTATTTGTGGTAAATTTAGGAAGCCATGCTGAGAACTTGCTATCAGATTTCACCTGTAGTACCTGTAAGGATTCCTTCAAATTTTAAGTTTTGGGGGCCTGCCAAGAAGTGGCTTTCCTTACTTGACTGTAAGGCTAGGAATCCATTATGCCAGTTTTCCCAAGAAAGCTTTGCAAGCATGGCTCTGAAAAGTTGATCTGAGTTCTTTAAAAGTGTCTGGTCCTATCTTTTAATGAGCTCCATTCTCAAATGTGAGCTTGGTTACAAAACCAATGTTTCTAATACATACTAGTAAAAAGAAGACATATTCTTTGAACCTGTGCAGATAACTTTATTGCTATGAAATAAGAATATTCAGTAACAGTTTCCAAATTCTGGAGGGCTCACTCAGAGAGAATAAGATACCGTTTACAAGGGTTTCATTTCAGTTTATAAAAGCAGAGTGTACTGTCATTGTGAGTTACAGATAGTTTTAAGAGGAGAGAGGAAGGTCGTCTTTATATATATGCCAAGTAAAACCTGTAATCATTTCTCATTTAGCCTTCTTTAATGAATTCTTACTCCATTGAGGCTGGGATTAGCAGATGAATCCATCTGCTTCACAAGAGTCCTGGAAGTCCTGACCTAATCCTAACCCTGGTCTCAGAGGTGTTCAGATGGCACCATCAGAAGCCTGCACCCCAGAGTACCTGGCATAGGCCTTTCCCACGGGGCTCTGGCACAGCCCTCTGACCTGTAGCTGACTGCAAAAGCTTTCAGGGAAGCATCAGACTACAACAAAATATTTGTAGATGACCAAAGACTCAATATGGCTGTGATTAATTTATTAGTGATAATGTTTTCAAACCAAAATCCGTGTGCCTGACACTTCGAAATGACAAAACTCAAAACGTCAAGAGTTTGGAGTAAGGAAAAGTTATTATCAAAGAATTTGCCAGCCAAGAAGATGGGAGCCCTAATGGTGCCTCAGATCCATCTTACTCGCTGGACTAGGTTAGGATTTTTAAGGGGCCAGGGGAACAGGTATGCAGAAATGCTGGTGGGGCAACTTTAATTGGAGGACCTTGAACTTGGCCATTTATGGTAAAGGGGCGTCGACACCGGATCTTCCTGGACAAGGACCCTTGGCTTCTGAAAGGGATCTGGTGTTCATGTTCGGGTTATGTTCTGGTCCTTTGGTTCTGGGGGCGGTGGGGGGGCGGGGGTTAGACTTTGATTCCGGGTGTAGCTGGAGGTCAGAGTTCTCTCCTCTGCACATGTCTTGGCTGCGTGACTTGTAGTTTTGGTCTGTTGTCTCTGAAAAACAATTCAGTATCTCCTTAAACAGGATAGAACCATTTTGAGCTGGTTCTGAGGTTACAACAATTTTTAAAAATGGAAGATCTGATGAGAGTTTATTTCATGAAAAAAGTAACTGACAGAGAGAAATTTGGTGGTTTCTGTAACATGCAAAACAAGATAATAATGTGAAGCCAAAAAGAGTTTCAGACAAAATAATTATAAGAATTAACTCTGTATTCAAGGAATGCAATGTGCATTACATTTGATTTATAAAAATGAATGAGCATAAACTTAACAGAAAAAATCTTGAGATATAATAATCATGAGACATATAGGTACCATTGTATATACCCAGAACATATCAGAACTATCAAATAAAGTCAGCCAGCAAGTCTGGAGTAGTTCCTAAACTTCTGTATAGTAATGAAACTCTGTAATAAGTGACGTGAATCCCCAGTTGAAAACCATTGACCTAGAAGATGCTAGATTCAAATTTAAAAAATAAAGTTGTAACTAAGTTAACATTTTTTAAAAAGTAAACAGGAATCATGACCGATAATGACTACAGAGTAGCATCAGGCCTCTGAGAAGTAGAAATATAACAAGACACTGAGGGTACTGACACACCTCTTCTCCTTTCATAACTCTTCCCATGCAGTTTATCAAGAGTAACAAATCAAGTCAGCCTAGTTATTTCAAGTACCTCTCCTTTTACAGAATGAAAATATAAATCTTTGTGATATTTTTAGGGCCTTCTGGGAAATCGCAGTTTTCCCAGTTTTAACTGCAAAAGATATCTTGAAATGTTTATTTTATTTTACATTTAGGATTTGATTTTGTAAAGACAAGAACTAGAAGTTGTCGAATTTGAACACTTAAGATAGAAATTGTATCAATATTTGACTTCATTTTTAAGTGACAACTAGACATTTGAAAATAAACATAGAAAGTAACATGATTGTAAAGAATTTAGCTCTTTCATAAATGAGGAACCTTTATTTTCTAAGTTAAGGACATAATAAAGGCAACATAAGACACACAGAAAATTAATCCAATAAAACAGAATCTTTGTTACCTAGGGAGATGCAGAGAAAGTGAGAGTAATCTTATATCCTCTTACTGAGCATACACCAGTCATTTTAGCAGAGAAAGCAAAATTCTAGTTTTGCATCAGTATAATATTTGCTGCTAAAGGAACTACAAGCTTTTTCTAAAACCTTATTAATTAACCCATCAAAACTGAGCCAGCTTTGGCCATAGCAAATAAAATTTCCTTTCCTTAAATCTTCTACAGCTTTCTTGTTTTGTCCTTCACAAACCTTTTTCTCATTCTGGAATAACCAGCCCTTTTATTTTAGGAGAAAACTATTTTTTCCCCCCTTAGTAAACAAAACTCATCTCACTGCTGATACACAGAAAGTTGTACCTTTCCTTCACCATTGCTTCTAGTAGTCTCATTTTCATACATCAGTTATAAAGTAACTTCTATTACACAGAAAACATTAGGGAGTGGATGATTGTGGTCACACACCACCATTTCAGCAGACTAGCAGACGAACACAACTTTTTATAGCTGCACCTACCCTTGTGCAAGTCTTACAGTGGCATAAAATGAGTATGTTTTTAACAGATTAACAGATCCAAAGACACAGACTCTTGGTAGCATATAGAAATAAGAAACAAAAGTATATACATTTAAAATTATGCTTACTAATAAATGTTTTAGTGTTCTGTCTTACTTAGAAACTGTCTAGGCACCCACTGAATATCCATTAATTAATTTGAGTTATAGTCAAAGTTTTTAAGTTACTTAAAGATCTTGGAACTTTATCTTCAAGCTGACATAATATGAGACATATTTACTGTTGAAATACAAGTTTATCAGAATAATGAATGGGTATGGTTAAACCAATTTAGCTTTTTCGTAACTTTAAATAGAGTAATGCTAGTTTACTTAATCAAAAAACTTAGGAAAGACATACCCAAATAGAATAAAAATCTATGCTTATTTTGTACTTACCTCTGATAAATCAGAGAAGACATAGGTATTTTTATTATACCATAGATAATTAAACCAATCTTACTTGCCAAAGATTTGCCTAAATTATGTTAATCTGATTTCTTAAGACATGTCTGAACTGGTTTCTGTAGGGATATTTTTAAAATCTAGTACACTGTGTTAGAATTTCAGCTTCCTTATTTTCTAGGAATTTTAGGAATATTCTATTTATATAGGGGATTATCTCTGTAAATCAATTAGAATAGACTCATTTAAGAGATTTTATAATCTAATGAATTTCATAATACAATTCATTAATACCATGCCAAGGCAGAAAAGTATTACATCCTCACACATTGAAAGGTAAAATTACAGACACATAGACATGCAGACACAGATAGCTTCAATTCTAAAATTTCAGCTATTGGTTAAGAGTAAACACAGGATTACAAAACTCATCGGTCCATATCAAAGAGCTATTTTTTCCCCATTGGATATGAGTTCTTAATTGATTTGAGCTCAGGACAAACAGACAAACAGAAAAGACTAACAAACCAGATTATCTGTAGTCTCTCAACCATTAACCCATTTACAGAAAATACAGAGGCTATAAAAATGGTGAGACCAAAAAACCAAATTCTCAATGTAGAATTATTTATTGGAGGTAAAAAAAAAAAAAAAAATTAGTAGAGAGCAAAAATTCTCCTTCCAAGCAGATCCCAATTTCCCAGCCAGGAGATTTGAGTAGGATAGAACCATGTGGCTTGAATAGGCTAGCTCTAAGAGGTGTCTCTGCTTGGTTTAAAGCAATGTTCTGTCCTTCCACCAATCCCTATGGTAAGTGAAGATTAGGGGCAGAATGTTGCTATTAATAGGATATAGCAGTTGCCTGGCTCAGACAGTGGCATTAGCTGCCAGTAGTCCTCCACTGAGGAAAACACCCCTTCACAAGCCAATACTAGTGATAATAACTAGGGCGTTGCGACTAGCAAACCCTAATGTGTAGAACTGACCAAATGGATATAAGTGGGCATAGACAGATAGTCTCTTGTCTAATGATTGTTTAGTCAGAACCAACCCCTAGAGCTGGAAGTGGGGCTTAATCTTGCTGAAAAGGGCAACCCTGGGAAACTCGGAGCTTTGTGCACAGGGAAAGAAGAGAATGTATGTTGGAGTCTGATTTGTGAAATGTGAGACTGAGCTCTGGACGGAGCCCTGGAGGCCAGTCTCCGGCCCTGGGCTGTCAGGTTGGCAGTCCTTGGTAAGCCATTGTGAGCACCTTGTATTGGGTCATATGCCAACCAAAACTAGCATTACAGGACTTGTTAGGAAGACTTCAGGATATTAGATTGTATTGTGCACACTTTGCAGTCTGCAGTAAAATCCTATGAAAAAAGAGATTAACTAATCCCAAAACCTCCTGTCTAAATGGGAGAGGGGGAAAATGTGGCTTTGCTAAGAAAAATCAGTTTTTGTACTCCAGGGACCCAGAGCTTTGCAGAATTGGAATAACCACATTATTTGCTCCAAGGCTAGGTTAGTTTGTGCAAACGCACGCAGGCCCAGAGATGTAGCAGGGTATGAGTGGGCCTGTGAAAGCCGGCCACCTTCCTCTCCACCCCTGAATCTCCCAGGGACCTCTGGTTAGGTCTCCATCTGCCCGACAGAGGGGCAGTCATTTCTCACTGTGGACATGACCTGGCGTCGAGGACAAGTTCAGGAGGCAGTTTTTGATGCCCCTTGCCTGGGGCTGTAAGCAGCTAAATAGGGGCTGTATGTGTGGAGCCTAGTAAATTGATACCAAGAGACAGAAGTGCCAAGACTTAAAGATGAAACTGTCTATGAGTCCAAGGAATTGACCAGAAGCAAATAAACATACTGATAGGTGGAGATCCCAAGGTAACATAAGACAAAGGTGTCCAGTTGAAAGCAAGTATTAGGACTTCCTAATATTCCCCTTTTGCGGAAAATTCCAAATAAATATTAAACTTGGGGTTTTCTTGTACTCTCATTCCCAAATCAAGCTCTGTGAGCTAAATGGGACAAATCCTATTCCACACTCAGAAATCTCCCTTCCATTATTCTGTAGTTTATTGGATGAAACTGTGAGGTTGGCTGGGAGAATGTGGATTTTTTTTTTTTTATTCAGTGGGATTTGAGTGAATCCCAAGAAGGTGTGTATAGTGCTGTGCGCTTCTGACGTGGGTTCCCAAGCACCTTTCTTCAGAGCATAACAGGAGAAAAATCAGACCACTAAAAGAATGTTTCATTTAGCTTTATTGGTAGTGAAATGTCCCTTTTATGACATGATGGCACTTATTTTTACTGCCCTAATTTGACAGAGTAAAAGTTAGCATTTTTATGTCCATTCCCAAATGTTTTTTGAAATTCGATTGGTCCATGAAATCCAAAAGTCTAGGAGTCACTGATTTAGGACTGTAGTAATAGTATACCCTTCAGATTTGCAAAAACCCTAGCAGCCTAGTCTACCAAAGTATAGGAATCTGTTCTTCAGCATCCATGACAGACAGTTGTCAACATTTGCTTGGATATCTGGAGATGGAAAGCTAGGCAGTCCTTTGTGTCTCTTTCTTTTCTTAACATTACTCTTTCTTTTTTAGATGCACTTTCTAGGAAGTCCCTTTGCATTTCAAGTCACAGGCTGTGCTCCATTTTTTTCCGTGTGTGGTATGTTTAAAAAAAACAAATATTTAGTCTTTGTCACCTGTTCCTGGCACAGAGCTTCTAAAATTGGAATTTCCTGAGTTCTGGGAGTATCTTTTTTTATTCATAATGAGCCCCTTTCACCAAATCTGAGTCTATGCTAATGAGATGACTCTTGGTGGGCCCCACAGCATTCAGAATGGGGGCTGGTCACCAGAAAAACCAACCATGTGAATAAAAGGGTGGTACTTTCAGTTCTACCGTATTTTCCCGAAAATAAGACCGGGTCTTATATTAAGGTTTGCTCTAAAAGATGTGTTAGGGTGTATTTTCAGGGCATGTCTTATTTTTTCATGTACAACAGTCTACATTTATTCAAATACAGTCATGTCATCTTCTGGAACATTGTCATAACGTACTAAATGCATCTGTCTGGCTGACGATCTTAACTGGGGCTTATTTTCAGGGTAGGTCTTATTTTCGGGGAAACACGTTTTTCCCTCAGCTCCAGGGAGTGAAGAGGGAGGGCCTGGGGATTGAGTGGCCAGTGATTTGATCAGTCATGCCTATGTAATGAAACCCTGATTAAAATATCCTAAGCAACAGGAGCGGGGCCCGTCCAGCTGAAGCTCTCGCCCTCAGGATGTAAGTACATGTCCCCACAGCACTCACTCAGCCTTCCCTCCCCCAGCCCTTGGCTACCACTCATCTACTTTCTAACTCTATACTTTTATCTCAACGTTTTATATTAATGAATCATGTAATATGTAATCTTTTGTTTAGAATAATGTTTCTTCACTTAGAATAAGGTTTTCAAATAATGTTGCAGACTGTATCAATAATTCATTACTTTTTATGACTGAATAATGTTCCCATTATAAGGATGTACCACATTTTGTTTATCGATTTATTCATTGATAGACTGACTTCTGGGATGGTTTTCATGTTTTGGATATTTTGACTTTGTTTGCATGGTATTTCTTTTTTCCCTGTTTTTTTTTTCAGCTTTATTACTTTATGGTCAGTTGTCACTTTCACCCCAAAATTCAGTTACATCATTAAATCACCACTGTAATTCACTGAACTTGGCTCTAGATGATTTTTGATTATTGCTCAGAATTAAATTCCACTCCCAAAAAAACAACGATTTGTCACCAGTGCAAGAATGCAGGAGAGAGTCCCCGAGGCTCCTCAGCAATTCTAGAAAGTGTTCTCAAGGTGTTTGAGATGCGGGCACTTGGGAGGCTTCTCAGCTCTCCCAGGGAAAGACTTGACAGATGGGGTTCGTTTCGAACGGCAGACTCTGATTCGTTTGCTGAGTGTGGCTCTTCAGTTAATACGTGGTCATAGCTTCCAGATTGAAGTCCACTTTCCAGACCCCAGAGGCACCCAGCTGACAGCCACCAGCACGTCCTCCCCCCGGGGGCCTCTGCTTCCGGAGCCCACCTGTCCCCCTGGCTGACTTCCTACCCACCCTTTGCTCTGTTGTTTCACAGCCACTTTCCACTTTGTCTTGTACCTCCGCCCACCCCAGCCCAGCACCCCCACCAGTGCAGAGCCAATGGCAACCCCCCCAAGTTGTCCCCAGCTTCCCATTCCCCATGAGAGGCAGTTTGGGCTCTCATTCCGCCCAAACATTAGGGCAGGTCATAGCCCTCACCCTCTGACAGGCTCCATGCCCACCAGGGGCCTCCCCCGCAGTTCCTTTCCTGACCTAAAAGCCGATTACGAATGAAGAGCTCTCAGTAACACATAGGAGGGCAGAGCTATAAGCCCCCAGTCAAGCCTCAGCTGCAGCCTCCTCCATTCCTTCATTTAATTTTCTGCCGAGTGAAGAGAGTATAGAGGCTCTTTCCCACAGCCCCCTCACCTCTCACTGACAGCCCCCCATGTCCACCCCAACTCATTGGTAAAACTGGGTTCAATCCTGGCTCTGCATGGCTGGGGCGAGTTACTTGACCTTTATGAGCTTGGGTTTCCTCTTCAGTAGAATGGGGATAATAAGGGTGGGGATCATCCTGCCTCATAGGATTGTCGGGAGGCTTAAATAAGATGAAATACAAAGCACTTGACCTGAATTGAACACGTACCATACCAGTGCCTGGTACATGACAGGGAATACATAAATCTGTTTCTTCTTTTCCCCTACTGGCCTCGGTTCATGCTCAAGACCATGTCCCTTCTCCAGCTTATTAGGAAAAAACCAAGTGGGAAACATTGACCAGTTTTTCTTTTTTCTCACCCCTTTTTCTCCTAAAAGATCACATGTATGCTGTACTCCTTCTTTCCTGTGTCTTTGAGCATTTATACCTCATTTAATTTCAGCAATATTCACATACTCATTTACATATTTTGTTATTCCTCATTCCTCCTCATCTCTTAACCTGGTTACCTCAGAAAACACTTAAAGCCTACGCACTTTCTTTCTCCATTTCATGTGTGGACCAAAGAACATCCATAACCACGGCTAATAAAAGAAAAGTACCAATGCTGGACCTGTTCAGGGACTTTAAAAGCTGAGGGAATATTTATCTGCTCCTCCCAAAATTTAGGCTAAGCCCGCGTACTTGGCGTTCTCCCCACTTGAAATGTCCTCTAAACTGTGTTCCTGCCACTCCTGCAGAACAGCACAGACTTCACTGCACCTGGGAGACGGTCCTGATGAGCTCACCTAGCTAGGCTCATCTCGTCAACACCCCACGAGCCATTGGAATCACCAACTTTGGGGTTTAATTGGGCTTTTAACTGGGGTAGGGGTAACCTTTATCTTAAAAGGAAGCCCTGTGTGTATAAAACCAATAAAGAGCCTTTTCCCACTTCCCTTTCAGGAACACACACGCTCACCGCAGCCATTACAATCCCATCCTGCAGCAGCCTCTCCCTGTTTTTTTTTTTTTTAACCTACCTATATCATTGAAATGAATTTCTTGTAGACAGCATATAAGTGGGTTATTTTTTAAAAAAAATTCTACACACCTGTTTTTTACTTGTGTTTACATGTACACTTAATGTAATTATTGCATGTCTATTTTGGTTTTGACTATATCTCTTTGTATTTTTTAAGGTATTATAGAATACATAATTTTCAGAGTCTGTTTAGAGTCAATATTTTCTACTTCATTTGGAATGTAGAAACTTTACCACAGTGTGGAAAATATGCCATAACGTTCACCTTCCCCCTTTATGTTATATATTACATCTACATACTTTGAAAACCTTTCAGAGTGGTTTTTTTTGTTTGTTTGTTTTCAACTATCAAACATGTTTTAAAGCAATCAAGATGAGAATAATAGTCAATTGTTTTTACCCAATTATTTAGCCTTTCTGTTGCCCTTCCTTTGTTACTGATATTCCTTATTTACTTCTGGTACATTTTCTTCTATTTGAAGGAATTCCCTTAACCAGTTATCTTAGAGTAGATATGTTGGCCAGAAATCCTCTTATTCTTCACTGTCAGTGTCTTCATTTCCCCTTCATTCCTGAAGGATATTTTCACAAGATACCCTATTCTGAGTAAAAAATTTCCTATCAGCATTTGAATTCTTCCTGAATGCCGTGATTTCAGATGAGCAGTCCAGTCATTTGAGTCATTGGTTCACTAGGTGATGTGTTTTTCTCTGGCTGCTTTCAAGATTTCTTCTTTGCCTTTAATTTTCAGCAATTTGATTATGACACGTGTGGGCATGGATGTTTTTTAGTTTATCCTGTTTGGAGTTCACTCAGCTTCTTTAGTTTGTACGTTTTATGTCTTTTTCCAAGCTAGGAAATTTTAGCAAGTATGTCTTCAAGTATTTTTCAGCACTGTACTCTTTCTCCTTTACTTTTTGGATTCCAGTGGCATGACTGTTAGTCCCTTTGTCTTTGCTTCCCAGGTCCGTGAGATTCTGGCCATATTTTTAAAAAATCTCTTTTTCTCTCTGTTGTTTAGATAGAATAGTTTATATTTTTCCATTAAAGATGGAAAAAGGGCTACAGGTTAAACCTGACAAGGTCAGGAGACTGATGGCGTGAACATAAAAACATTCATAACTAAGGTGGGCGATGGTGGAAAGTCACATCTTTAGCCTGAAGCTTCCTTCATATAGTCAGTCTTCACCTTAAGTGAGGCTGTCTAGTGTCTTTTTGCACCTCAGGTGACATCCTTGGAATGTCAGTAATCGCTTTTTCCAGACCAGAGCAGGAAAGTATATAACCCCCATTATTCTTGTCCCTGGATTAACACCTACATGTGAACTATGAACTAGCCTGTACCCACCTATGTGAAGGAAGTACCTCTCTTGTTCTATTAGTGTCATCATGTCATCCTTTATTTTTAACCTGTTTGTATTTGTATGTTTAAAGTATTTTTCTTGTAGGCAGCATATAGTTACTCTCTTGCTTTTATATCCAGTCTGAAAACCTCTGACTTTTAATTAGTGTTTAAACCACACACACAAACATGCACATATATATTACACATATACACATGTATGTGTATAATAGTTAATTTTTTATATTATGAGATAATTGTACATTCATGTTAAATTGGTTCTGGTACCAGTTCCAATGTGGATGTGGGACGGGGTTCCCCACCCAGTACCAAGCAATTCTTGGATCGCCAGAGTGTCTGACAATTCAACTCAATTCTGACACTGTCAGATTCCAAAGGTTAAGGGTTCAGTCCTACATGACTGTCCCCACCCCATCAGACACCAGTTGCAAGCCTATGCTGTTATCTGTGCTTCTGGTTGACTGACTGGCTGTAAATCAGAGGTTTCCACAATCCCCTCCTTGGTTTCGATTAATTTGCTAGAGTGGCTCAGAGAACTCAGAGAAACATTGTACTTACAAGACCACCAGTTTATTGTAACTGGATATAACTCACGGATAGCTGCATAGGGCAAGGTGTGGGGGAAGGGTGCGGAGCCTCAGCTTGCCTGTCCTCTCCAGGTAGTCACTTTCCCCACACCTCCATGTGTTCACCAACCTGGAAGCTTTCCAAACTCTGCTGTTTTGGGTTTTTATGTGGATTTCATTTACTAGGCATGATTGATTAAATCATCCGCATTGGCAGTTGATTCAACCTCCAGCCCCTCCCGCCGCTTGGGAGGTTAGAAGGTGGGACTGAAAGTTCCAACCCTCTAACCACGTGGTTGGTTCCAGGGCAGTAGGCCCCCCCCCCCCCTCAGGTGCTTTCCAAAAGTCACCTCATTAACATAACAAAAGACACGTTTATCACTCTCAACAGTAAATGCCAAGGATTTTGGAAGTTTTGAGCCAGGACAGAGACCAAATTCATACATATACTGGGGGCACCAAAAAAATGTATACAAGTGGACACTTTGGTCAGTGTTGCTCAAGCAGTACTTTGCCGTAGTCAGAAGTGTCTTGACGCTGATGGTAACCACTTTGAGCACCTCCTATAATTGCAGAAATCAAACGTGACTTGTATTCATCTTTTGTTATCAATATATATTGAGTATTACCATTTTAATAGTTGTTTCCTGTCTTAAAATGTGTATACATTTTTTGGCACCCCCTGTATATCTATTTCTCGTAAATCAGTGTTACACATAGTGTTAGAAAATGATATAGAACGATCTCATGAACCTACTGTCAACCAGTAATAACATCTTACGAAGCCGTAGTGAGATACCATGACCAGGATCCCGACACTGAGGCAGTCAAGACAGAGCATGCCCATCTCCTCAGGGACCCTCAGTTGTCTTTTACAGACACACCTCTCCCCTCCTGTCCTTCCTCCTCTTCAACCACTGACAACCCTAGGCTGTTCTAATTTTAGATAATTTTGCCACTTAAAGAATGTTATATAAATGGAATCATACAATTTGTGACTTTTGGGGATTGGCTTTTTTTACTAAGTACAACTCTCTTGAGATTCCTTTTTACAGTGAGTAGCATTCCATGGTGTGGACATACCACAGTGTTTGTTCACATGTTGAAGGATGTTTGTTTGAACTAAACTGCTGTAAACACCTACGTTCAAGTTTGTGTGTGAACATATGTTTTCATTTCTCTGGGATAAATACCCAGAAGAGCAATGGTTGTTGTTTTTATATGGTAATTGCATGTTTAATTTTTAAAGAAACTTCCAGAGTGAATAACATCTTACATTACTGCAAGAATGATCTAGTTTCTCTGCATCCTCAACCAGAATTTGGTGATGTCATTTTTTTAAATTTTAGCCATTCTGACAGGTGTGTAGTGATACTCATGGTTTAATTTGCATTTCCCTGGTGGCTAATGATGTCGAACATCTTTACATATGTTTATTTGCCATCTGAATTCTCTTCTTCATTCAAATGTTTAATTTATCAGGTTTTCCTTCTATGGGTCATTCATGTTTTTGATGTCAAGTATAAGAACTCTTTAACCCTAAATCCTAAAGATTTTCTCTTATTTTTTTTTCTAAAAATGTTGCAGCTTTATATTGTACAGTTAAGTCTGAGGTTTTTTTGTGTTAATTTTTAAATAAAGTTTGAGACTCAACTTGGAGTATTTATTTATTTATTTTTTGCTTATTGTCCAATTGCTCTAGCACCATTTGGTGAAAATTTTCTCTCCAGAATCAAATGGGCATATTGTGTGGGTCTATTTCAGAATTCTTTATCGTGTTTCGTTGATCTGTATGTCTGTTTCTTTACCAATACCACCCAGTCTTCAATACCGTGGCTATATAATAATAGATCTTGAAATCGTGTAGACTTATTCTTCCCACTTAAATCTTCCTTTTATAAAGTTGCTTTAGATGTTCTAGTTCTTTGCTTACATGAATTTTACAAATTTTAGAATAATTTTTTCTATAGCTACAAAAAACTTGCATTTTGCAGTTTTAGCATTCAAGTCCTATTTTGTTAGATTTGCTAAATACTTTAGTTTTTTAGAATGACTTATGAATAGTAATCTCTGTGTCTTTTTGTTCATTGCTGTATATCAAAATGCAGTTAATTTTCCCGTGTTTATCTTATGACTTTGCTGAACCTACTTGTTCCAGGCAGTTTTTATTGCTGTTGATTTCTGTAGATCTTCTATATAGGCAATCATGTCATTTGCAAATAGAGACCATTTTCTTTCTTCCACTCTGATATGGATGACTTTTATTTCCTTTATTTCCCTTATTGCACTGGCTAAAACTTTCAGCACGGTGATAAAGAAGAATGGTGAAAAACACTGAACAAACTAGGAATACAGAGAAACTACTTCAGTGTAATAAAGGTCATACATGAAAAGCTGTGGTCAACATCATACCCAGTGGTGAAAGACTAAAAGCTTTCCCTCTGAGATCAGGGACAGGGATGCCTGCTCTTGCCACTACTGTTCAACAGGGAGAAAGAAACAGAAATAGAAGGCCTCCAAATTGGAAAGAAGTAAAATTATTTCCATTCACAGATGACATGAGTTTATATGTAGAAAACTTAAAGATTCTAACAACAAGAAAACTGTTTGAACTAATGAATAAATTCAGCAAAGTTAAAGGATACAAAATCAATATGCAGCAATCAGTTGCATTTCTGTACGCTAACAATGAACAATCCATAAAGGAAATTTAGAAAACAATCCCATTTTTAACAGCATAAAAAAGAATAAAATACTTAGGAATGAACTTACCCAAGGAGATGAAAAACACACTATTGAAAGACATTAAACAAGACATAGATAAATATAAAGACATCTTGTGTTCCTGGATTGGAAGACTTAATGTTTATAAGAAGTCAGTAATATCTAAACTAAAAAATTCATCCTAAAATTCATATGGAATCTCAAGGGATCCCAAATCTTGGGGGGCGGAAAGGACCACGTTGTAGGTCTCAACACTTCCTGATTTCAAAACTTGTTACAAAGCTACAGTAATTAAAATGGTGTGGTACTGGCATAAAGACAGACAGTTAGACCAGTGGAATAGAATAGAGAGCCCAGAATGAAACCCTCACATATGTAAGGTCAAATGGTTTTTGACAAGAGTGCCAGGACTGTTCAATGAGGAAAGGACAGTCTTTAACAAATGGTGTTGGAAAAACTGGTATCCACATACAAAATGAAGTTGAACCATTACCTTGCACCGTATACAAAAGTTAACTCAAAATGTATCAAAGACCTAACTAAACCTAAACTATAAAACTCTTAGAACAAGAAAACATAGGAGGAACAACTTTGTGACTTTGGATTTGGCAATTATTTGTTGGATATGACACCAAAACATAGGCAACAAAAGTAAAAATAAACTGGATTACATCAAAATTAAAAACTACGGCGCATCAAATGACACAGTCAACAGTGAAAAAGCAACCTATGGAATGGGAGAAAACATTTGGAAATCATATATCTGATAAGGGGTTAATATTCAGAATATTTAAAGAACTCCTACAACTCAAAAATGACAAATAACCTAATTAAAATGAGCAAAGGACTTGAATAGACATTTCCTCAAAGAAGATATATAAATGGCCAACAAGCACATGAAAAGATGCTCAACATCACTAATCATTAGAGATTGCAAATAAAAACCACAGTGAGATACCACCTCCTACCAGAGTAGCTACTAAAAAAAAAAGTGTTGGTGACGATGTGGAATCGTTGTGTACGGTTGCTGGTGATGTAAAATAGTGCAGCCGTTATGGAAAACAGTATGATGGTTCCTGAAAAAATTAAAGATTGAATTAACATATGATCCAGCAATTCTACTTTTGGGTATATGTCCAATTGGATTGAAAGCAGGGTCTTGAATAGGTATTTAGACACTTATATTTATAACAGCATTATTCTCAATGCCCAAAAGGTAGAAGCAACACAAAAGCAGAATATGGTATATACGTCCAATGGAATTTTACTCATCTTTTACAAAGGATGAAATTGTGACATATGCCACAACATGGATGAAATGGTAAGATTTCATTCTTTTTTATGGCTGAGGACATTATACTAAGTGAAATAAGCCAGTCACGAAAAGACAACTATATGAGGCATCCATTTATATGAGGTATCTCAGGTTGTAAATTCATAGAAACAGAAAGTAAAATAGTGGTTGCTAGGCATGGGAGAGACAGGAAAATGGCGAGTTGTTGTTTAATGTGTATAACGTTTCAGGTTTGCAAGATGAAAAAGTTCTGGAGATTCGTGGCACAACAGCGTGAATATACTTAGCAATACTGGACTGTACTTAAGAATGGTTAAGATAGTTTAGGTTGTTTTTTTTAATCTCACCTAAAATTTTTAAAATGGTAAGAATCAACCTCATTGCCTCGTTCATAATCTTAGTTATGTAAGTTTACCTGTAGGTTTTTTGTAGATCCTCTTTATCAAGTTCCCCTGTATTACTTCCCTGTGTTTTGGGCCATTTTTATGTATTTTTTAGAATAATGTCTGTTCAGGTCCTTTGCACATTTTATAGTTGAGATATAATAATTCTGAGACATTAGAAACACAATTGATTTTTGTATGTTGTTCCTGTACTCTGCATTTTTTTGTATACAAGATCATGATTGTAAGTGAATTAGAGATTGTTTTACATCTTCCTTTTCAAGCTGGATGTCTTTTTTTTTTGCTAATTACTCTGCCTAGAACCTTCACTGCAATTTTGAGTAGAACTTACAAGAGTGGACATCTTGTTCCTAATCTTACTGTGAAACCATTCTTTGATCATTAAGTGTGATTTAACTGGGTTGTTTGTAGATGCACTTTATCAGGTTGAGGAAGTTTTTTTCTGTTCCTGATAATGTAAAATGGTGTAGCCATGTGTTTGTTTGTTTTTTCAGGAAAGGTGTTAGATTTTTGTCAAATGTTTATTCTGTGTCTTTTTCCCCTTTTAGGGTAAAGGTGTTCAGTTTGTTTTTGTTTTTTTCCTTTTTAAAAATTATTTTTCAATTAGAGGTGATATTCTATATTATTTTATATTAGTTTCAGGTGTACAGAATAGTGGTTAGACATTTATATAATTTATGAAGTGATCCCCTGATTTGTCCAGTACCCACCTGGCACTACACATAGTTACCACAATATTATTGACGATATTCCCTATGCTGTACTTTACATTCCATGACTATTTTGTACCTGCTACCGTGTTTCCCCGAAAATAAGACCTAGCCGGACAGTCAGCTCTAACGCGTCTTTTGGAGCGAACATTAGTATGGTCTTATACTAATGTTCGCTCCAAAAGACGCGTTAGAGCTGACTGTCCGGCTAGGTCTTATTTTCGGGGAAACACGGTAATTTGTGTTTCTTACCTTTACCCTTTTCACCCTGACTCCATCCCCCTCCCATCCAGCAACCATCAGTTTTGTTCTCTGTATCTGAGTCTGTTTTTGTTTTGTTTGTTCATTTATTCTGTTCTTTAGATTCCACATATAAGTGAAATCATATGGTATTTGTCTGACTTACTTCACTTAGGTCTGTCCATGTTGGTCTATCGCTGTAGGTCCATCCATGTTGTTGCAAATGGTAAGATTTCATTCTTTTTTATGGCTGAATAATATTTCATACTGTTTTCCATAGTGGCCGCACCAATTTGCAATTCCACCAACAGTGCATGAGGGTTCCCTTTTCTCCACATCCTCGCCAACACTGTTTGTTTGTTGATTTATTAATGATAACGATTCTGAGAGGTGTGAGGTGGCATCTCATTGTGGTTTTGATGTGCATTTCCATGATGATTAGTGACATTGAGCGTCTTTTCATATGTCTATTGGCCATCTGTATGTCCTCTTTGGAGAAATGTCTATTCATGTCCTGTGCCCATTTTTTAGTTGGATTGTTTGTTTTTCAGGTGTTGAGTTGTATGGGTTCTTTATGAATTTTAGATATTAACCCTTATCAAATATATCATTGGTGAATATCTTCTTCTACTCAGTAGAAGTAGATTGTCTTTTCGTTTTGTTGATGGTTTCCTTTGCTGTGCAGAAACTTTTTAGTTTGATGTAGTCCCATTTTTTATTTTGTTCCTTTTGCCTGAGGAGATATACCAGAAAAATTTTACTAAGAGCAGTGTCAGAGAGTTTACTGTCTATGTTTTTTTCTAGGAGTTTTATGGTTTCAGGTCTTACATTTAAGTCTTTAGTCCAGTTTGAGTTTATTATATATAGTGTAAGAAGGTGGTCTAGTTTTATTTTTTTTGCATGTGTCTGTCCAATTTTCCCAACACCATTTATTGAATAGACTGTATTTACCTCCGTGTATATTGTTGCCTCCTTTGTCATAGATTAAATGACCATATAAACATGGGTTTATTTCTGGGCTCTCTCTGTTTGATTTCATTGATCTACGTGTCTGTTTTTTATGCCAGTACAATGCTGTTTTGATTACTATAGACTTCTAGTATAATTTGATATAAGATAGCATGATACCTTCGACTTTGTCTTCTTTCTCAAGATTGCTTTAGCTATTTGGGGTCTTTTGTGTTTTCACATAAATTTTAGGACTATTTATTCTAGTTCTGTGAAAAATGCCATTGGTATTTTGATAGGGATTGCATTGAATCTAGGGATTGCTTTGGATATTATGGGCATCTTAATGATGTTAATTCTCCCTATCCATGAGCATGGTATATGCTTACATTTGTTTGTATCTTCTTCAGTTTTTTCCTTCAATGTCTTATAATTTTCCTAGTACAAATCTTTTATCTCTTTGATTAAATTTATTTTTAAATATTTTTTGATGTAATTGTAAATGGGATTGTTTTCTTAATTTCTTTTTCTGATAGTTCATTATTGGTTTATCAAAATGCAACCAATTTCTGAATATTAATTTTGTATCCTGCTACTTTACTAAAATTCATTGATCAGTTCTAATAATTTTTTTGGTGTATTCTTTATGGTTCTCTCTATGTAGTATCATGTTCTCCAGAAATAATGACAGTTTGACTTCTTCCTTTACAATTTGGATGTTTTTTATTTCCTTTTCTTGTCTGATTGTTGAGGCTAGGACTTCCAATACTGTGTTGAATAAAAGTGGTAAAATTGGCCGTCATTATCTTGTTTCTGATCTTAAGGAAAACGCTTTTAGCTTTTCACTATTGAGTATGATGTTAGCTGTAGATTTGTCATGTATGGCCTTTGTCATGTTGAGGTATGTCCCCTTTCCTTCCTAAATCCTGAGAGATTTTAGCATAAATGGAGCCTGGATTTTGTAAAATGATTTTTCTTCATCTATTGATATGTTCATATGATTTTTATCTTTCATTTTATTTAAGTGGTATATTACATTTATTGATTTGTGAATATTGAAGCAACCTTGCATTCCATGAATGAATTCCACTTCATCGTAGTGTATGATCTTTTGACTGTTTTGCTGAATTTGCTAATATTTTGTTGAGAATTTTTGCACCTACGTTCATCAGGGATATTGGCTTATAATTTTCCTTTTTTTGGAATGTCTTTGTCTGGTTTTGGAATAAGGGTAATGGTAGCCTTGTTAAAATGAGCTTGGGACCCTTCCCTCCTCTTGAATTATTATTATTTTTTTAAAGATTTTATTGGGGAAAGGGAACAGGACTTTATTGGGGAACAGTGTGTACTTCCGGCACTTTTTCCAAGTCAAGTTGTTGTCATTTTAATCTTAGTTTTGGAGGCCACAGCTCAGCTCAAGGTGCCATGTTCAATCTTAGTTGCGGGAGGCGGAGCCCACCATCCCTGGTGGGAGTTGAGGAGTCGAACCAGCAACCTTGTGGTTGAGAGCCCTCGCTCCAACCAACAGCCATCTCCAACAGCCATCTGGCTACCCAGGAGCTGAGTGACAGCTCATTGACTTCATTTTAGTTGCAGAGGGCGCAGCTCGCTGGCCCATGTGGGAATCGAACCAGCAGCCCTTGTTGCCCAGAGCTCGCGCTCTAACCAGCTGAGCCACCTGTCTTCCCATTAATTGTTTTGTTTGTTTTTGAATTCAGTTGATGTTGTGCATTACATTGAGTTTTAGTTGTTTGTTCAAACTTGTGTTCCTGTTATAAATCTCAGTCATAGTGTATATCTTTTGTATCTGTTGCTGGATTTGGTTTTTTATATTTTTTTGAAAATTCTTGAGTCTGTATTACAAGGAATATTGGTGTGTAGTTTTCTATTCTTGTGATATCTTTATCTTTTGTTCATTATGTTTTTGTTTTTGTCTTTTTTTAGTGTAATACTGGCTGCATAGAATGAGTTGGATAGTGTTCCCTTCTCTTATATTTTTGGGATGACATTATGAAGAATTGGTATTTTTTTCATCTTTAAATGTTTGATGGTATTAACTAGTGATACTATCTGGGCCTAGTCTTTTCTTTGAGGGAAATTTTAAAATTGCTAATTTAATCTGGTTTACTCAGATTTTCTATTTTCTCCTTGAGTCACCTTTGGTAGTTTGTGTCTCTCTGAGCAAATTTTCCTCCTTCATTTTAGTTATTTAAGTTCTTGGTCGTAGTATTGTTCGTAGTATTGTCTTACAATCCTTTATATTTCTGTAGCGTTGGTAATACTCTTTTATTTCTAATTTTAGTAATTTGAGTTGAATTTCATTTTTTATTTGGTGAAGCTAGATAAAGATTTCTTGATTTTTTTTTTTCTTTAATCTTGTCAAAGAACCAACTTTTGGTTTTGTTGATTTTTTTTTCTATCAATTTTTCATTCCTTATTTCATCCCTGTAAATCTGTCCTTCTGTTTGCTTTAGGTGTAGTTTGCTCTTTTCTTAACACTGTCTTGTTGTGAAAGCAATTTATTTGATATTATTCTTTATTTCTGTCAGCATTTACAGCTATAAGTATCTCTCTGAGTGCTGTTTTAGCTACATTGCATACATTTGATGTTTTGTGTCTTTATTTTTATTAATCTCATAATTTTCCTAATTTTTCTTGTGAGTCTTTGACCCATGGGTTATTTCAGATTTTATTGTTTAATTTCCACATATTTGTGAATTTTACCTAATTTCTTTCTGTTACTGATATCTAATTTAACTCTGTTATTTTCAGAAATCATACTTTGTATGATTTCAATTCTCTTAAATTTATTGAGGCTTGTTTTATGGTCTACCATATAGTCTCTCTCCTGAAGAATGTTACGTATACATTTGAGAAGAGTATTGTTTTTTTGTTTTAGGTTTAGTGTTCTATAGATACCTGTTAGGTCAGGTTGGCTTATAATGCTGTTCAGTCCTCTGTTTTGTTGGTCTTTTACCTACTTGTTTTGTACATTGTTGAATATGGGGTACTGAAGTGTCCCAGGATTGTTGGAATTGTATAGTTTTCACTCTGTTCTGTCAGTTTTTACTTCCTGTAATTTTTGGTTCTCTTATGAGGTGCATATATATATATATATGTATCTTCATGATGGATTGACCCTCTTATAATAAATACCCCTCTTTATCTCTAGTATAATTTTCTTCAGTCTATTTTGTCTGATATTGGTATAATCATTCCAACTTTCTTATGGTGGCTGTTTTGGCAATTTATCCCTTTCCTTCTTTTAACTTTAATCCTATTTGTAATTTTGCATTTAAAGTGTGTCTCCTCTAGACAGTGTACCATTGCATTTTGTATTTTTATCCACTGTAATAACTCTTCCTTTTGATTGGATTGTTAATATATAATGCTGTTAATATGGCCTGATTTGTCTGCCATTTCACTCTTTGTTTTCTATATATCTTAAGCTTTTTTTCTGTGTCTTTGCTGCTGCTTTTTCCGATTAAGCAGAATTTAAAGAATTAAGTGAATTTCTTTTTTTTCTTAGTGTTTGCTCCAGGGTTTATATTATATATTTTTTCTTAAAACCTATTTCAGATTCACATTAATTTAATTGCACTAAGATAAAATCATTTCTCCTATGTATTTCTATTTCCTCTTCCCCTTTCTTTGCTAATATTGTTATAGGTATTACATCTATATGTTACAAACCCAATAATACATTGTTGCAGTTATTACTTTATATAACTTTATTTTTTAAAGAAGTAAAAGAAAGAAGAACATGCATGTATGAGGTGTGAACAAAAAAATACAATGAATGTTTAAGTAAAATTACAGTAAAAGACACATTGCCATTAATTAATCCCTCCCAAATACTCACCGTTGCTTCAAACATACCCCATTGTTCTTGCCACTTTCTGAAGCAGTTCTGGAAGTCTTCTTTCCTGAGTGTCTTTAGTTGCGCAGTTTTGGCTGCCTCAGTGTCCAACGTTGGTTCAGAAGATTTACCTTTCACGGTCATTTTGACTTTGGCAAAGAACCAGAAGTCACACGGTGCGAGATCCAGTGAATAAGGTGGATGAGGACACACCGTAATGTTTGTATTTGACAGAAATTGTTGTACCAGAATTGATGTGTGACACGGAGCCTTTCCATTGTGATCACAAAATACGGTGAATGCTGCTGCGGAGTGTTATCCAACGGAAAGGCAGGGATCTTCAATATGGGAAGTGGCGCTACGAACCTTAGTAACAGTGTGTGACAGGTTTCAACTTGTTCGGTGCAGTGAGTCAGGTGTTAGCTACAGTTGAGAAAAGTGTTTTTTTTTTTCTTTTTTTTAGTTTCAGGTGTACAAAACAATGTAATAATTACACATTTATCATTTATATCCCTCACACAGTGACAACCCCACTCTCCCCATCCAGTACCCCTCTGACATCGCACACAGCCATTACATTTCCACTGTCTCTATTCCTAATGCTGTACTCCGCTTCTTGTAAGTATATATATATATATATATACACATACATATATATACATACATATATATATATATATATATATATATATATAAACTTGTAGTTGACATTCATTGTTGTTCACATTCAGCTTCAGGTGTACAGTGCAGTGATCAGGCATCTATCTACACCATCCCTGGGGTGGTCTCCCTAATGAGACAAGTGTCCATCGGATACCCTACAAAATCTTTACAACATTATTTATTACATTTCCCAAATTAACTTTCGTATCCCCGTGGCCATCTTGTGGTTACTGACTGTTTTCTAATCCCCTCACCTTCCCCCTTATCCCCACCCACCTCTCATCTAGCAACCCTCAGTTTTTCCTCTGTGTCTCTGAGACTGTTTCTGATTAGTTCATTCATTTATTCTTCTCTTTAGATTCCACATATAAGTGAGATCATATGGTATTTGTCTTTCTCTGTCTGACTTATTTCACTTAACATAATGTTCTCTAGGTCCATCCATGTTGTTGCAAATGGTAATATTTCCTTCTTCTTTATGGCTGCGTGATACTCCATTGTATAAATGTACCACAGTGAGAAAGTGTGTTTTAAAGATTTATTGTTGTTGTTGGGGAAGGGGAACAGGACTTTATTGGGGAACTGTGTGTACTTCCAGGACTTTTTTTTTCTCCCAAGTCAAGTTGTTGTTCTTTCCATCTTAGTTGTGGAGGGTGCCGTTCAGCTTCAAGTTGTTGTCCTTTCAGTCTCAGCTGTGGAGGGCGCAGCTCAGCTCCAGGTCCAGTTGCCGTTGCTAGTTGCAGGGGGCACAGCCCACCATCCCTTGTGGGAGTCGAACTGGCAACCTTGTGGTTGAGAGGGCGCGCTCCAACCAACTGAGCCATCTGGGAGGCAGCTCAGCTCAAGGTGCCGTGTTCAATCTTAGTTGCAGGGGGTGCTGCCCACCATCCCTTGCGGGACTCAAGGAATCGAACCGACAGCCTTGTAGTTGAGAGCCTACTGGCCCATGTGGGAATCGAACCGGTAGCCTTCGGAGTTAGGAGCATGGAGCTCTAACTGCCTGAGCCACCGGGCCGACCCGAGAAGGTGTGTTTTAAAGTGTGTTGTAAATCATCCTCCATCGTGACAATACTCCGTGTCACAAGTTGCTTCTGGTATACAGCAATTTTTGTCAAATCAAAATATTACAGTGTGTCTTCATCCCCTTTATTCACTGGAGCTGCCACTGCTCAACTTCTGGCTCATCCCGAAAGTCAGAATGATTCAGGACATGGAGGCAGCCACGACAGCGCAACTAAAGTCGCACACGAAAGAGAACTTGCAGAACTGCTTCAGAAAGTGGCAAGAACGATGGGATAAGTGTCTTTGAAGTGAGGGGGAGTATTTTGAGGGGGATTAATGGCATTGTGTTTTACTGTAATAATTTTTTAAATTTAAACATTGACTGGATCGTTTGATCACACCTCATATTTACAGTTTGTTATTTTAAAATTATTTACCATTTCCTGTTCTCATCATTGATTTGCATGGATTTGAGTTGCCATCTGGTGTGACTTCCTTATGCCAAAATAGCTTTGTACACACCCACCTCTTTTGTTTGTTATTGTCAAATAATTGATTTATCCGTGTTACAGATCCAACAATGCAATTATATGTATGTTTTTATTATAAGTCCTTTAAAAATAAGAGAAATATATATAAATATGTATGTGAACACATATGTATACATATATACACATGTGCACATATAAAAATACACACATAAATATATCTTCATATGTATACATACGCACTGTTTTTCATAATTATATAATTAGCTTTACTGGCATTTTTATATGTGGTTTCTAATTATTATTTAGTATTACTTGATTTCAGCCAGAAGAACTTCTCATTAATATTTTTATTAGTTTCAGGTACATTAACATTTTTTTAAGGTGTATCTTCTAGCAGTGAATTCTCTAGTTTTTTTTTTTTTTGGGAATATCTACATTTCACCTTCATTATTGAAGATAGGTCTGCTGAAATAGTATTCTTGGTTTTCATTCTTTTTCTTTCAGTTCTCTCTATATATTCTCCTACAGGCTTCTGGCCTCCAAGAAGAGAAGTCAGCTGTTAATCATTTGGAGGTTTCTTGTACATAATGAGTTATTTTTCTCTTGCTGCTGTCAAGATTTTCTCTTTGTCTTTCATCATGTTAATTTGACGTGTCTAGATGTGGATTCCTTTCCTTTTATACCACTACAATTTTATTTAGCTTGTTGGATGTGTAGATTAATGTCTCCATCAAATTTTGGAAGTGTTCAGCTACTATTCCTTTGAATAATTTTCTCCTTCCTTTCTTCCTTTCCCCTGGTACTTTCATTATGGATATGTTGGTGCACTTAACACTGTTCCTCATTTCTCTAAGGTTCCATTTAGTTTTCTTTATCCTTTTTGATCTCTGTTCTTCAGATTGCTTTTAATCTTTTAGGATTTATCTCAAGTTTACTGACTCTTTCCTCTGACAGCTCAAATCTGCTATAAGTGCCTATACTGAATTTCCATTTCAGTTATACTTTTCAATTCCATATTTTCCATGTTGTTCATTTTGCATAATTTTTATTAATATTGTTTATTAGATAATATGACTGTTGCTTTTTACTGCTGTTATCTATTGGAAAGACGTTGTCATCACATCTTCCTTTGCCTCTTTAAGTATAATTTCCTTTAGTTTTATGAACATAATTATAATAGCTATTTTGAAGCCTTTGTGCACTAAATACGATTTCTGGGCCCTCTCAAGAGAGGTTTCTGTTATCTGCTTTTTTTCCCCCCTATGTATAGGTTATACTTTCCTGTTCCTCTGCATGTCTTACAATTTTTTGTTCAATACTATACATTTTAGGTAATTCTTTTTAGCAACTCCGAATTATAATGATTTCATCCCCTACCCCGTGGGATTGTTCTTTGTTTAGTGACTTGACCAGACTGTATAGTGAAACCTGTTTTTCTCCAGAGGGCAGAGCCTTGGCCTGGGATGACTGTGTTTCTAGCAGTGCTCTTTTTGACAGTCTCCCTGATGTTTCTGTTAAGCTTTCCTGTCTCTGTTGATTTCACACTCAATTTTTAGTGTCCATTAACTGCTGGCTGATTGCTCTGCTATTTTGGACAATTCCGTGGAACATAAAATGCTCCATGGTCTGATCCAAGTACATTCAGGTCCCTTTGCTGCATTTGTTTTCGAGGCCAGTATTTTTGTTTTCTTCTAACCTCAGGAGGACTTTTTTAGCTGTCTCTCTCTGGTTTTCTGTGGTATACTTCTAGCTGCTTTATGGTTTAGCTTGTTGCTCTTGTCAAGTGACCTGTCTTTTCTTAAAATGTCATCATTTTTGACAGCACCCTTAGGCTTGAAGGTCTACATACTCCGTTCCAAATAATGTCCTTTTCTTTGGAGACAGCTTAGGAGAGCTCTCTGCCCTTTTGGCCTGCCTTTCCACTCCTGCAAATTCTAAGCCTGTGCTCCAGAACTGTGAGCAGTATGCTGGCAGGAGTGCTGCCTGTGGTTTTTTAAGCTTGCCTCCCTTGCTGTGGAGTTTCCACCCCATCAGCGAATATCTTGGGGCCCTATTCCTCTCATCCTCTCATGGCTGGGGTAGAGCTCCTGCTCTGCCAGTGGGCCCCATGCAGGAGAAGAGAGCCCAGGCCTGCCACTACGTTGCTTTTGCCTGGAACATGGCTTCTACAGCATGGAGTTGGTGGAGTGGGTTTGTCATGCTTGAGGCCTGGCCCTCTCTGTGTGATGCCATCCTATTCTCTTGGGAGCTGGGGGAAAGGGAGCCTTTGTTTCTTGGCTGCACCTGCCTGGACTGGAGGTTCTGTCAACCTGAGGAGGGACTGGGTTGTGGCTCAAATGCCAAAGGGTCTCACTGTTGCTACCGAGGTGTAGTCGACTTTGGAACTGGATGAAATGTTTCTCTGTTTGCTCTATGTCCTTAGGATACTTTTTGATATCTTAGGAATTAAGTGTACCATTTTATTTTTTGTTTTCTGTGTATTCTCTCCCTCTCACTCTTCTCCTTTCTATTGCTTCCTTCTCTTTTTCCCACCTTCTTACAGGCTACTTGAACTATTTTTAAGAATTCCTTTTTTATCTGTGGTGTTAATGAATATATCTCTTGTATGGCTTTTTTAGTGTTTGCTTATCTTTGGAAGTTTGATTTTATTGTTTTTTATATCTTATATCTCTAACTTTTTAGACATTTGGAAGACAGTTACAACATTTTGGTGTTACTTTTTGCTAATTTTAACGTGTGTCAGTTTTAATTCACTCATTATAGATTATGTGTTATTTCTTCTTTGCATATCTGGTGTAAATAATTTCTACTGCATACCAAAGTGCAGTGGTTGCCTCAGGGCAAAGCATTTCTATGATTGAGTTGCTAACTGAACTAATCACTTTTCTTCAATGGAATATAATTTTTATTTGTAAGAATAACTGGCAGACAGTGAAGCCATAGTTATTCTGACTTGGGTAATTTGCCAAACATTTTTTGAAATTGAATGAATGAGCCAGTCTTTCACTTCAAGAAAAGCAAGTAACAGGTTTTCTTACCAATGATAAAATTTGAGGTTTCTAAGCAAAATTGGAATTTTAGGAAACTTGTATCCACCGCTGTGGGCATGGTAGCTTTTTTAATAATTAAGGACTCTTCTGATGCAATTCATGGTCATATTAACGTGTGTGATCTTTTTTATATTGAATAACGAACTGTATCAATCTTGGAAGATTTGCATAACTCAGTGAGCCAATAATTTCTAAATGGCCAAGGTGTGATATTATAAAGGCATGTATGGTTAAGAGATCAATTCAAAGTAAAAGATGGCCCAGTTGATGTTAATAGAGTATTAAAAGTTCGTTAATATTGTTTGAGTTCACATCACTGCTTGAATTTTGTGCAATACAAAGAATAATATACCCAGTTGTCGTAAATGGTTATTAAAATACATATTCCTTTTCTAACTACCTAACTATATACCGTAGTCCCCCTTATTTGCAGAGGATATGTTCCAAGATCCCCAGTGGATGCCTGAAACTGTAGATAGTACCAAACTCTTTATATTATGTTTTTTCCTATGCATACATACTTATGATAAAGTTCAGTTTATAATTTAGGCACAGTAAGAGATTAACAACAACTAATAAAAAAGAACAATTATGATAATATACTACAATAAAAGTTATGTGAAAATGGTCTCTTTCTCTCAAAATATCTGGAATTATTCATTTAATATTTTCAAGCATGATTGCCTACAGGTAACTGAAAACACAGAAAGCAAAACCGCAAAGGGGGGGTACTATGGAGGCAGATTTTCTTCATTTACTTCAATGAAAACAACCCATCAGAAGAGACTGAATGCACAAGCTGCTATTAGAACACAGCTGTCTTCTATAACAAGACTGAGAAAACAAGATTGAGAAATATCTATAGATTTAGAAATCTTGAACAAGAGTTACAAAAATGTAAAATCATGCAACTCTGCTCACAGTTTTTGTTTGGAAAAATAGTTATTTTTCATATAAATGTTTATATTAACTGGGTTTATTGTTAATTCTAAATGAAATAAGAGATTCATATTTTTAGAATAGTTTTAATTTTGAATACGGTAAATATCAATAGATAGAACCCACATAAACAAAAGGTTTTAGGAATCCTCAATTTTTTTACATTGTAAAGAGGTGCTGAGACCAAAAAGTTTGAGATTTCTGGTGTATACTTTTTCTCCTCCTGGTCCCAAGGTGACTGCTGTACCTGGGAGGACATCTGTCTATATTCCAGGGTGAATGAGAAGAGGAATGTTGGAGAAAGGAGCAATGGCTCTATCAGGAGAGCAAAATGTTTTCCCAGAAAACCTCGAGGTTAATTTTTTTACAGAGAACTTTCTTACATATTTACCCTTAACTGCAGAATAGTATGAGAGAGAGAGAACTTTTAGTTGGGTCCATTGCTGCTTCAGAACAAAGTTGGAGTTCTGTTGGTGGGGGTGTTCATTTTCTTGTTTGTTTGTTTAATGACTGGTCCTGGTCAGTTTCAGGCAAATGCCTACGTGGAGTTCTATTGTTTGACTCCTTTATGCAGAATCCCCAAAACATGCTTAGACATCGTATCTCATTGTCTTGTTAATTTTTGGCTCCTACTTTCCCAAGCACATTTGGCCTCTTGTGGCCTCTGTGTCTTGGTTCTACCCCCTGGTGTATTCGATTGGAGCTACACTTGGACTTGCAAAACATTGACAGGACTTGTGAAATGTCCCTTATTCTTCAGCACAGCTCTTTATCTTTGTGATTTGATAACTTCTTACATTAACAAAACATTTTTCACTTCCTCAAAGTTAGTCTTTCCCAGTCTTTCTGGTTGATTTATTTGTATTAACTCAATTGCCAGCTCACTGCCATCTTTTACACAGAAATTTACTTTTACAATAGTCATGATTTGCTTTTTTAAAAATGAATCATTCAATTATACCTGTTTTTAAAAAATGAATCATAGCCATTATGGATTATTCTGGCCCAGGATTTGGAATGAAATTTGCATCTGAAAATGTGGGTTGGGAGCCATGGGTGTAGCTGGAGTTTACTGGAAACGCAGAATCTCAATCCACCTCAGACCTAGAAAATTACAATCTGCATTTTAGCAAGATCATCCTTAATTGATTCAAGTGTAAAACCTTTCAGAAGTACTGTCTCCTGGAGAAAATAAATGAGAAGAGGGCATGGAGCTGTGTTCTGAGGAGCTGTCATGTTCAGTGCAGAAAAAAGAGCCCACCAGATACATGGCTAAGAGAACAAGCCCGGGAAGTGTAATTCCACAGTGTGGCACCTCCTGGGACCTCCCTTCTTTGAGGCCAGAGGGTAACAGTGTTTGTGTCCAGCAGTGAGTGAGGCTTCCTCTCTCCCTGGGTTACAACGTGATGGGATCCACTGAGCGAGCAGTGACATATTAAAGATTGTATGAAAATAATTTGCCAAGGTTTTTTTCATCACTTGGTTACTGAAGCTTAGTTTTGGCTTGAACTGGAATGGAACTTTTTTTTCCTTTGGTATGCCTAATTCCAGTTCTTGATGTTTGGTAAATTTTCCTTCTCATTCAGAAACGTGCCTGTCTGATCATAGGAAAGAACGGTGTCACCCACTCTACCCGGATATAATTTATATATATGCTTTTGTGTGTCGTTTTTCAACTTTTCCTTAGTTGTACATTCCTCATCAAAACACTATTTCAAAGCAGCTCTGTGGTAACATCATGGAACAGGCCTAGGGGCCAGATTTACTTTTGTCCATATTCTGTGACTGATACAGTTGTTTGCATATGGTACTCACTCAGTAAAAAAGTGTGGAATTTATAAGTAACTGACTTGTATGAATCCTGAGACTTGCTTCCTGAAAAATAGGTCTGTTATAGTCCTGAACTTCTTAGAGTTTTCAGTAAGTTCAAATAAATGTAGCAATATTTAAGGGGGAAAAAATGTCTGTTGGAACTGAATTGTTAATTTCCTCCCAAGTAGTGGAGAAGCCATCTGAAATATCGGTGGGTTTCAGGCTTTGAAGCATCTGTTATCTTTTGGGGCTAGTTATTTGTTTGATTTTACCAATGTAAAATACTGCATTGTTCTAACAACACAATAAAGGCTTATATCATTAAATTGATTTCTCAAGTTCGTACGGTAAACTTTTAGTACTCAGTCTAGGTTTATAATGTTATTTACCTGAATTTCTAGGACTCTCCACACCCCAGTGTTCCTTCTCTATGGAATAATGAATGTCAGAAAGGTCTAGGACATGAATTATTGCTTCTCTTGGTACCTCAGCACTTCTTGTAGGTTTCTAGATGGTGTTAAACTGGCCATTTCTTGTAATTGTGGTTATAATTGGTTTTCTGTACAAATAATCCAAAGCATGTAGTAAATTTAGTTGACTAAATCCAAATTTAGTAGTGACTCTCCAGTAGGTGAACCATGAAGCGTGGATCACAACAGTACTTTGTATTTGTCCATAATACATTCTTGACCCATGAATGAAATTTAAGTGGCTGTAGATTTACCTCTTGTGTGGATGGAGGGACTCTCCATTCCTGGTGAATGGATGTGTCGATAAAATGACTGAATGAAATTCCTGATTAAGTCTGATCTTTTAGACACAGTCTTTGGTAACATATTGCCAACACTGAGTATACTTTATAATTTTGTTCTTTTCCTTTATAACTATCCAATGGACTAGCTTAAGACCAAGAAACTTGCCACTGAGGCAAAACACTTAATAGTGTTGTCTGTATTGTATTACACTTAACAAGCCTGAATTTCTGTTTCCACTCAGATTTATAAAATAAGGAGAGAATATAATAAAAAATATTCCAGAAATTGCACAAATACATTGGTGTGAAGACAAAGAAGGCAACACTGGTAAACATGGGCCGGCTGGCAGGCCATGTGGGAGAGCCTGGAAAGTTTCTTCATCAGCATTTTAGGGGTGTTGGGTGTTCGTAAGCCAAGTGTACAAAAGTCAAGGCAGTCTGTAATTTCGTGGGTTGAGAGGAAGGGGAAAGTTCTAACTTTCTAGATCGCTAGCTCTTTAAGGAGAGACTTGGAATGGAATCAACTCTTTCTCAAAGGAGTTTTTAAATGATCCAGTAGCTCCTTTGCATTTCTGACTGATCAAAGGATTTTACCTGCTAATTACATCTCAACCTTCTTTAGTCTTCCCCATGGTTATTACATACCATGTGAACTGAATAGATAAAAGATTATCTTAAAAATACAAGTAAACAAGTGAGATCATGCCTTCCATTTATTATAGTCCTCTCCCCCCCAATTTGGGTTTAGAGCAAGGATGAAAGGATGAGTGGATTCAGGGAGAGTTACCTTCTTATTTTTAAAAACCAGATTTACATTTGGAATGTTTATTTTTTTTTTAAAGAAAGTTATAATGTAGGAGATTATTGTATTCATTTGCTAGGACTGCCGTAACAAAATACCAGAGACTGGGTTGCTTAAACAACAGGAATTTTCTCATGGTCTGGAAGCTAAAAGTCTGAGATCAGTGTCAGCAGGTTTGATTTCTTCTGAGGCCTCTTTCTTTGGCTTGGAAATGGCCGTCTTCTCCCTGTGTCCTCACATGGTCTTCCCTCTGTGTGTATCTGTGTCCTCATTTCCCCTTCTTGTAAGGACACCATTCATATTGGGTCAGGGCCCACCCTAATAACCTGACCTCATTTTAACACAATTACCTCTTTAAAGACCCTATCTCCAAATACAGTCATGTTTTGAGTATTGGGTGGGTGTTAGGGCTTCAGCATATGAATTTTAGGGGGGACACAATTCAGTCCATAGCAGTTGTGTCTCAGGAAGGTCAACTTAAAAGCAGAGAGACCAGGTAGAAAGTTATTCAAGAATTCCAAGTGAGAAATGAAGAGAAGCTCATCTAAGGCTTGGCAATAGAAATGAAGAGATTAAGGAGGAAGAATTTGATTTAAGACTCTATGACTGGAGGTGGAGGAGTACGAAAGGGAGGAGGTCAGCATGACTCAGATTTCTCTAATTCAGGAGGAGAAACAGGCTTGAGGGAATAGATGTGAGCTGTGCTCTGTCCCTGTTGAGTAGCCAGACGCCCGGGATGGCTGAGCTGCCCTGTTTCTCTGTCCCTATCCTACAAGGGCTCCTCACCACACACACCTGAATGTTCAGTTTTTGCCTCTGAATCTGCACTTCAATGTGTTATAAGACACTTTTCATCCTCTTATTTTTACAGTTAATTCCAAATTCCTGTTCTTTTCTTGTTAACTTAAGTGCCTTTGGGTCAAGGACAGTTGTTTTATTCATCTTTGCTAAATTCTCCAGTATCTCAGTGCTGGCCCAGTACATAGTAGTTTGTGTTCAGCTAATTCTAGTTGAAGGAATGATTTGTCAGTAGGATTGCTAGGATCAGTTACTTGTTCTTTTCACATTTTAATCCCCGGTTTGGTTTTCTTGACACTTACCACCTGTTTGGTTTTCTTGCAGAATGAGAAGACTTTGGGACATTCCATGAGTCATCCCAGTAGCGTCTCTAAGGTAGAGTGCCACTGAAATGCGTTGTTTTCATAGCTTGGGCTTTTTGTGTTCTTACACCTTGCATGTGTTTATACTCTTTTCTTTTAAAGACATAAAGTTACTTTGTTTCTAGTGAGGCAATTCTGGGTGCGTGTTGGGAGCAGTGACTAGTAGGAGAAAACCCTATTTCTTCCAGTAGAAATCATTGCTTTCAGGTAAAAGAAATCTCAGAGTCACCAGCCAGTCTCAATCAGGAGTGCATCTGACTGATAGTAACAAAAATCCAACTCTGGTGACTTAAATGGTTACGGATTTAGGTGGTTCTGCTTACGTGTGGAGGCCGATGGTCCCAGGCTGATGTAGTTGCTCACAGGTGCTGCCAGGGTGCAGGCACTTCCTGTTCTCCCTGTGCCCCCTTCCTCCGCATGTTGTCACCCTCACGCTGTACCTTGTGGTCTCGAGGTGGGGCTGGGCCTCCACATACCAGCTGTGGTTCTGGTGACCACAGGAATGAGAATGACGGAGGATGGAAGGGTCTGTCAGCTGAGAGTGACCCTTTTCAGCAGGAAGGCACAAGCTTCCCAGAAGCCCTACCCAGCTGCTTACATCTCATTGGCCAGAACTGGATCACGAGGCCACCTCCAGCTGCCACGTGGCTACGAAAGGGAGGGCCGAGCAGGTGCACCTGATGCGCCTGTGAGCGCGCCCGGATCACGTCAGCTGCTGGGGTAGCCCCGGGGCCAGCACAGGGTGTCATGTGCAGGCAGCCAGCTCCGTGTACTGCTCTCTCAGCCCAGACCTGGGCTTGTCTGTCCATAGAGGTTCCTGTGGAGATTGACCTTGTCCACATCTCTGTGTCACTTGGCCACACGCTGACACAGACCGTGACTGGAAGGCCAGAACAACATAGCAGAAATTGTCCTGCTGTCTCAGGCCTCAAGTACTCTGAAATCAGCAGTCACATTATGTGCCATTTTAATTTGCAAACTGTTAGGCACAGCCGGAGGAATGAGTCGCAGGAGATCAAGATTGGTCTATTAGAATTTATTTGGCGTGTTTGAGCTGCGCGAGGTCAGGCCAGAAAAGACCATAACCTCCCCGAGCAAAGACAGGTATGGAGTTTTACAGGAGGGGGTAAACGAGGCTGTTCCCCCTTCAATGACGAAGGTTTCAGGGCACGACCACGCCCTCCAGCTCCACACCCCGGCCCCAGCTCGCTGTCCGGACCCCCCAGACCCCTGATCACAGGCCCCTGGGAGGTAAAGCAACACAGGAGCAAGACAAGATGGCTTTTAAGAGAAGGTTTCTGCTCCTGGCCTAAATACGGCTTAACACAAACTACACAGATATTGTCATACATATCACCCTATTATTCTTTTTTAAACCAAAAGCAGAATCTAGCAAATCCTTTACGACATAAAACAGTCTGTTCTTAGGCATGTTTGTGGTCTAACCATATCATTAATCCACTTAATTTTGTGTAAAAAGAGAAGCCCGTAGTGCTCAGGGTGACACTGAAGACTATTTGCAGAGTGCTCCTCGGTTCACTCCTGCCCTGACCTCCCCACAGACCGGGTGGTCACTCAAGCCAGGGCTTGGCCATCTCACATAAATACCTTTCCCTGAATGCTCCCTCCCCTTCCAACCTCCATTTCTTTTCTTCTGCTGTGCCTTAAGCCCAGAATGCTAGAGCTGCAGAGCTGTGCCGTGGTGGGTCATTACTGAGCCAAAAGGCAGGCTCTGCCCCACGCCTTGTGAAGGAGCTGTCCAGCGTTTCAGCATCGAGAAAGGGGAGAGGGTGCAGACCCAGATGGCCTTTGTAGTTAAGTTGAATTAAACGTTTTAAAACCATACAGCAGCACTCCCTGCCTTGTCCTGATGGCTAAGGGCGGTTCTGAAAGAGGGCATCATCCTGTGCCTGCCTCAAATACGCATGTTTGTTTATGGTTTTAGTAAGATTTTATTTGAAGCACAGTTTCCTCCTGTCATTAAAAAGGAAAAGTTTTTGAACCCCTGGCTCACGGTGGCTTGAGAAACATTTGATGGCCTTGGCGCAGGCCTGGGGTAGGTGTTCGGAGTTGCTGTGGGAGGGTTTTGGGGTTAGACAACGGGGTACTTGTCATGTGACTTTGAGGAAGGACCCTTCTCTGAGCTTTAATTTCCTGATGAGTAAAATCAGGGCAGTAATACAGCCTTTGGGATTGTGAATCTTAAGGAAAATGTTCAAGGAGACCTGGGGCAGCCCCCTCATCGCAGTGAGTCAGTAAACTGAATCTTGTTAAACCTTGTCGAACCCTGGTGACCTCCGGTTGATTGGGTCAGGATGGTCCTTTATGGTAGCTCTTATTATTTTATTACTGATCAAACGCAGAACTGTACGCTTTAAAATAACTTTCACTTGGGTGTGAAAATTAAGAAATCTGTTTTCTAAAAGTTCTGTTCTTCCCTTTCTTCCTACTTGCCCACATTTTTCTTGTGTGTTCTTTGTGCCAGGCACTGAGCTCTAGGTGCTGGCATAAAATGATGAGCAAAACAAACATGGCCACTGACCTAGAGCTTCCTTGTAGGCAGGGCTGAGATTTTTTTCTTTAAAAAGCAAATTTAGCCCTACCCTGCCACTTTTAGGAACAGGGGAACTGTAAAAGCCTTAAAGCTTTCGGCCATCACAGAGCAGGTCCAGGAAGACCAGGCCTCTTCCATTTTCAAAGCAGAAGACCTGCACAGGTAACTGGGGTCAAAGGAAGATCCCAGGAGAGGTGTGTGCTCACACAACTTCCCAGTGTGGAATTTTGTTGCAGTGTACCCCTCTTCAAGTAAGCAAGGTCGTGTCATATGGAGTCGTTAGGCACAGACCATTTAAATGGGGCTGTGGGGAGGGCAGGACTTCAGTGAAAGATAACTTTGTTTTTGAGAATGCAGGTCTTCGTTGCAGTATTTGTGAAGTGAGCCTGTTGTTTGAGGCTGCTCCTAGGCCAGGAACAGAAAAGTCTAGCTTCAATGTATCAGGCATTCTTAAGCAGATGCTCCATACCCTTGAGATAGAGGATACAAAGAAAGGTCAGCCTGCAGACTTGTTTTATGTCACCTGAAAACTCCCTTGTCTCTGTCAGGAGACTTTTTCTGCCCACTCAGCCTCCAGCAGCCGGGTTCAGTGCTGGTTTGCGCTCACTCAGTCCCCTCCCATTGGCCTGTGCTGCAGTTTACGGCTTACTGGTCTGGTCCATGACCTTGGAGGTTGAGAACAGGTAAAAAATAAGCCTCTGTCTGCCTCATAGTCTACCATCTAGAGTTTTAAAATTTTTATTTATTGATTTACTTCAATTACAGTTGACATTCAGTATTATATTAGTTTCAGGTGTACAGCGTAGTGGTTAGACATTTATGTAATTTATGCAGTGATTCCCCCTGATTAGTCTAGTACCCACCAGGCACCACACATAGTTACTTATTACAATGTTATTGATTATCTTCTCTATGTTGTACTTTACATGCCCGTGACTATTTTCAACTGCTAATTTGTACTTCTTGATCTCTTCACCTTTTTCACCTCTCCCCCTTCTGACAACCATCAGTTTGTTCTCTGTGTCTATGAGTCTGTTTCTGTTTTGTTTGTTCATTTATATTGTTCTTTATATTCCACATATAAGTGAGATCATATGGTATTTGTCGTTCTCAGTCTGACTTATTTCACTCAGCATAATACCCTCTAGGTCTGTCCATGTTGTTGATAATGGTAAGATTTCATTCTTTTATCTGGCTGAGTAATTTCCATTGTATAAATGTACCACATCGTGTTTATCCAGTCATCTGTTGATGCGCACTCGGGTTGCTTCCGTATCTTGGCTATTGTAAATGCTGCAGTGAACAGAGAGGTGCATATATCTTTTCGAGTTAATGTTTCGGATTTCTTTGGATAAATACCCAGAAGTGGAATTGCTGGGTCATAAGGTAGTTCTATTTTCAATTCTTTGAGGAACCTCCATAATGTTTTCCGTAGTGGCTGCACCAATCTGCAATCCCACCAGCAGTGCACGAGGGTTTCCTTTCCTCCACATCCTCGCCAACACTTGTTTGGTGATGTACTGATGATAGCCGCTCTGACAGGTGAGAGGTGGTATCTCATTACAGTTTTAATTTGCATTTCTCTGACGATTAGTGACATTGAGCTTCTTATGTTCATTGGCTATCTGTATGTGTTCTTTGGAGAAATGTTTCTTCATGTTTTTGCCTATTTTTTATTGGATTGTTTATTTTTTATTATTGAGCGTTATGAGTTTGTTACGTATTTTGGGAATTAACCCCTTATCAGATGTATCATTTGCAAACATATTCTCCCATTCAGTAGGTTTTTATTTTCATTTTGTTGATGGTTTCCTTCACTGTGCAGAAGATTTTTAGTTTGATGACGTTCCATTTGTTTATCTTTGCTTTTGTTTTCCTTGCTCAAGAGGACATACCCATAAAGATACTACAGAGACCAATGTCAAATAGTTTACTGCCTATGTTTTCTTCTAGGAGTTTTATGGTTTCAGGTCTTACATGTAAGTCTTTAATCCATTTTGATTTTATTGTATATGGTATAAGAGAGTGGTCCAGTTTCATTTTTTTGCATTTATCCAGTTTTCCCAATACCACTTGTTGGACCCTTTCACTGTGTTAATTGACTTCAAGTTTTTTCCTCCAAAATGTGTCAAATAGCCACAGAAAATAATTACAATATTTATATTTTTAAGTAAATACAATTAAGGTGTTACATTTTATTAAAATAAATAATTACTTTAAAGTATAAAAATTTCCTGTTATTCATTCTTGAAAAAAACACAAAAATATAGAATAATGTACATCTGCTTTCCTAAACTTCCTTTCTGGAACACTGAGTTCGTGGGGTCAAGTCGAACGCTGCAGTCAGCAGCATGGAAATATCATTCGACTATAGTTGAACGTCGCAGCGAGAGTGTGAAGAGACTGTCATTTCTCCAGTATATATTCTTGCCCCTTTATTGTAGATTCGTTGGTCATACAAGCAAGGGTTTATTTCTGGGCTCTTTATTCTATTCCATTGATCTGTGTGTGTGTTTTTGTGCCAGTACCATACTATTTTGATTATTATAACTTTGTAGTATAGTTTCAGATCAGGGACCATGATACCTCCATCTTTGTTCTTCTTTCTCAAAATTGCTTTGGCTACTCATAGTCCCTTGTGGTTTCATATAAATTTTAGGATTATTTTTTCTAGTTCTGAGAAGACTGTCATTGGTATTTTTGACAGGGATTGCATTGAATCTGTAGGTTGCTTTGGGTAGCATGGTAGTTTTAACAATGTTAATCCTTCAAACCCATGAGCACATCCTTCCATGTATTTGTGTCCTCTTCCGTTCCTTTCTTAATGTTGTACAGTTTTCAGAGTATAGGTCTTTTACCTCCTTAGTTAAATTTATTCCTAGGTACTTTATTCTTTTTGATGCAACTGAAAATGGGATTGTTTTCTTAATTTCTCCTTCTCATCATTGATTATTAATATATAGAAACAAGATGGGTTTCTGTATATTAATTTTGTATCCTGATATTTTACTGAATTTATTAACTTTTTGGTGGATTCCTTTTTTTAATGATATATATATATATATATCATATGTATGTGTATGTATATTTAATTTTATTGGGGAATATTGGGGAACAGTGTGTTTCTCCAGGGCCCATCAGCTCCAAGTCCTTCAGTCTAGTTGTGGGGGGCGCAACTCAGCTCCAAGTCCAGGTGCCGTTTTTCAACCTTTAGTTGCAGGGGGCACAGCCCATCATCCCATACGGGAATTGAACCGGCAACCTTGTTGTTGAGAGCTCACACTCTAACCATCTGAACCATCATCCGGCCGCTCTTGGTGGATTCTTCAGGGTTCTCTCTCTATAGTAT
The DNA here is from genome assembly GCF_004115265.2 of Rhinolophus ferrumequinum. Taxonomy (NCBI): domain Eukaryota; kingdom Metazoa; phylum Chordata; class Mammalia; order Chiroptera; family Rhinolophidae; genus Rhinolophus; species Rhinolophus ferrumequinum. The sequence goes on from NC_046299.1 coordinate 64,940,997, forward strand.
TATGTCATCTGCAAATAATGACAGTTTTACTTCCTCCTTTCCAATTTGGATGCCTTTTATGTATCTTTCTCTTGTTTCATTTCTGTGGCTAGGATTTCTAATAGTATGTTGAAAAGAATAGTGAGCATCTTTATCTTGTTCCTGATCTTAGAGGAAAAGCTTTCAGCTTTTAACCGTTGAGTATGATGTTAAGCAGTTGTCATATACAGCCTTTATCATGTTCAAGTTTTTTCTATATCCACTTGGTTGAGAGTTTTTATCGTAAGTGAGTGTTGAATTTTGTCAAATGCTTTTTCTGCATCTGTTGAGGTGATCATGAGTTTTAATCCTTGTTTTTGTTGATGTGATGAGTCACATCGCTTTGTAGGTGTTGAACCACCCTGGCATCTCTGGTATAAATTCTACCCGATCATAGTGCATAATCCTTTTAATGTAGTATTGGTTTCGGTTTGCTAGTGTTTTGTTGAGAATTTTTCCTATGTTTCCTATCTATATTCATCAGACATACTGACTGTAATTGTCTTTGTCTGGTTTTGCTAGCCTTGTAGAATGAGTTTGGAAGTGTTCCTTCAGCATCATTTTCTGGAATAGTTTGAGAAGGATAGGTATTAATTCTTCTTTAAATGTTTCCTAGAATCAACCTGTGAAGCCATCTGGGCTTCTATGTTGGATGCTTAGATATTTACAATTATTATGTCCTTTTCTTGGATTAACCCCTTTATCATTAATGTCCTTCTTTGTCTCCTTTTATTAAAGTCTATTTTGCGTGATATCAGTATTGTTACCCCAGCTTTCTTTTCATTTCTATTTGCGTGGAATACCTTTTTCCATCCCTTCACATTCAGTCTGTGTCTTTTGATCTAAGGTGAGTCTCCTGTAGGCAGCATTATAGATCTTGTTTTTTTAATCTGTTTTACTATCCTATGTCTTATTATTGGAGCATTTAGCCCATTTACATTTAAAGTGCTCTAACATTTGCAGTACAGGGATTTCAGAAAGAGAAATTATTACCTAATTATTGATAGGTATGTGTTTATTGTCATTGAATTGTTTTTTGGTTTTCTGTTCCTTCTTCTCTTGGTCTTTTTCCTTTTGATTTTCTGGTTTTCTTTAGTGTTTTGGTTGGGTTCCTTTCCCTTTATTGTTTGTATATTTTTTGTAGGGTTTTGGTTTGTGGTTATCATGAGGTTCATGTATATCCATCTGTATCTATAGCAGTCTATTTTAAACTGATAGGCGTGTAAGTTCAAATGCATTCTAAAAGCACTACATTTTTATTCCCCCCTCCATTGTTTATGTTTTTGACATTGTTTTCTATCTTTTTGTTTTGTGTGTCCCCTGAAAGTTATAGTTAATTTTATTATACTACTTTGTTTTTTAACCTTCATATTAGCTCTTTAAGTCATTGAAGCACTGTGTTTATTAAATATTTGCGTTTACCAGTGAGGTATTTTTCTTTCCTGTATTTCTTATTTCTGGTTGTGGCCTTGAAAGAAGACCCGTTAACGTTTCTTGTGAAGCTGGTTAGTGGTAGTGAACTCCTGGTTTTGCTTGTTTGGGAAACTCTCTTGTTCAATTCTGAGTCATAACCTTGCTATATATTATTCTAGGATGTAGGTTCCTTTCTTTCAGTACTTTAGATATTTCTTGCTACTCTCTTCTGGCCTCTAAAGTTGCTGCTGAAAAATCAGCTGGTAGCCTTATGGGGTTTCCTTTATATGTGATTTGTTTCCTTATTGCCTTCAAGATTGTCTCTTCAGCCTTAACTTTTGCATTTTAACTACAGTATGTCCTGATGTGGCCTCTTTGCGTCCTTTCTGTTTGGAACTCTCTGTGCTTCCAGGAACTGGATGTCTGTTTCCTTTTCCAGGTTAGGAAAGTTTTCAGCCATTTGTGCTTCTTTCTCTCTTCTCTTTCTGAAATCCCAGTACTGCAAATGTTAGAGCACTTGATGTTATCCCAGAGATCTTTTATACTGTCCTCATTTTTTTCAGAGTAAGATATGTTCTCTGCGTCTCTTTTATTTTACTTATTTTTTATTCTTACTAAATTTATTGGGGTGACATTGGTTAGTAAAATTACATAGGTTTCAAGTGTACAGTTCTATAATACATCATCTATATATCACATTGTGTGCTGACCACCCAGACTCAGTTCTTCCATCACCATATATTTGATCCCCTTTACCCTCTTCTACCACCCTCCTTCCCCTCTGGTAACCACTAAACTGTGGTCTGTGTCTGTGAGTTTTTGTTTTTTTGTTTGCTTCTCTTGTTGGTTGGTTGCTTTCAGTTTTATATCCCACATATGAGTGAAGTCATATGGTTCTTGAGTTTTTCTGTCTGACTTATTTGACTTAGCATGATTCATCCATGTTGTTGCAAATGGCACTATTTCATCTTTTCTCATGGGCAAGTATTAGTCCACTGTATATATGTAACACATCTTCTTTATTCATTCATGTATTGAAGGACACTTTGGTTTCCATGTCTTAGGCACCATGGATTGCTGTGCAGAAGCTTTTTAATTTGATATAATCCTATTTATTTATTTATTTACTTCTCTTTCTTTTTAGGTCAAATTTATAAAATCGTCTCTGAACCAAAGGGGTCCATACATTTAGTACCTATGCTTTCTTATATACATTTTTTTGTTTTGGGTCTTATGTTTAGGTCTTTGATCCATTTTGAATTAATTTTGGTACATGGTGACAGCAGTCTAGCTTCATTCCTTTGCATGTGGCTTTTTAATTTCCCCAGCATGATTCATTGAAGAGGCTTTCTTTACTTCATTGTATGTTTTTGTCTCCTTTGTCAAAAATTATCTGTCCGTATTTATGTGGGTTTATTTCTGGGTTCTCAATTCTATTTCATTGATCTGTGTGTCTGTTGTTTTGTCAATACCATGCTGTTTTGATTATTGTCCCTTTTTATTAGGTTGGTGCGAAAGTAATTGCGGTTTTTGCAGTTGTTTTTAACCTTTTAAACTGTGATTAATTTTGAACCAACCTAATAGTATGAATTGAATTCAGGGAGTGTGATACCTCCAGCATTGTTCTTTTTTCTTAGGATTGCTTTAGCTATTTGGGATCTTTTGTGGTTCCATCTGATGATTTTTTTAATCCTATGTCTTTGAAAAATGCCATTGGGATTTTGATGGGGATTGCATTAAATCTGTATGTTGCTTTTGGTAATGTGGCCATTTTTAACTATGTTGATTCTTCCAATCCATGAACATGGAATGTCTTGCCATTTTTTTGTGTCTTTAATTTCTTTTAATAATGTCTTATAGTTGTCAGTGTATAGTTCACATTCAGTGTATAGTTCAGGGTATAGTTCATATTCTTTGCTGAGTATTCCTAGATATTCAATTCTTTTTGTTGCACTTACAAAAGGAATTCTTTTTTCATTTCTTTTTCTGAAATTTCATTGTTAGTGTATAGGAAAGCAATGGATTTTTATACATTGGTTTTGTATCCTTCAACTTTACAGTATTTATTCATTGTTTCTAGTAGTTTTTTTGATGGAGTCTTTAGGGGTTTCTGTATAAAGCATCATGTCATCTGCAAAAAGTGACAATTTCACTTCTTCATTCCCAATTTGGATTCCTTTTTATTTCTTTCTCTTTTTTTAAACTTCTTTTTTTATTTTGCTCTTCTGATTGTGATTTCCACTATTCTGTCTTCTATGTCACTAATGTTTTTCTGTATTAACTAATGTGCTGTCAGTGCCTTCTAATCTATTCTTAATTTCAGTAATTGTATTCTTCATTTCTGATTGGGTCTTTGTTACATTCTCTAACTCCTTGTTGACGTGCTGTGTGAATCCCTCTGTTCTACTCCTAAGTGTGTTGAGCATCCTTGTGACTCTTTCTTTGAAATCTTTATCCGGCAAATTATTTATCTCCTTTCTGTAGAGTTTTTCTCTGGGTATTTTTCTTGATCCTTCATTTGGGGTATATTTTTATCCCTCCCATTTTGTTTGACTTTGTGTTTGTTCCTATGAGTTGGATGGAATAGCTGTCTCTCCCGGTCTTGAAATAGTGGTCTCTGTGTAGACTGTGTGCTGGATGCTTTGGGCAGGCCGGTGGTAGTTGGGGTGAGTGCATGCGGTGCCTGGTATGCCTCCTGGCCAGAAGGAATGGGTTCCTGGCGGGGCTGCCCAGTGTGAGCAGGTCTGCCCGGTACACACTTGCCCTGTAGCTTTGTCTGTTGCCAGAGTTGGGTCTGGGCATGGCAGCTTTAAGTGCATCATTGCAGCCACCTATTGGCTCTCACTTTCTCCGGTTGGGGGCCTCCCTGAATGTGCTCACCGCCATACCCTCTCTGAGTGGGGCAGCCCCACATGTGCGCTCAGCAGGTACCACAGTGATTCGGTGGCTCTGCACTTCCTGCAGGCGGGGCACCCCCATGTTTCACCTAAACTCTTGTTTTCATGCACCTAAAGATACTTCTTTTCACGTACTACTGGTCCTAATTCTGCCCTTTGTGAACTAATGCTCTGACCGACATGGGGATTTGGGAGGCTGTGCGGTATTGAAGGGAGTGGTGGAGGTGAGGTCTCTGCTGTAAGGTGTGTGATGTACAGCTTGTAGCTTTCGGGTGGCCATCACCACCTGGGTGGCCTGGGGCATGGCCGTGAGATGCTGAGCACAGCCACGGCGTGGGCTCAGGTTATCGTGGGGGCTGCTCCTGGAAGGCCCCCCACATCAGTCTGAGGGGGTGTGACTCTGTCTAGGGATGTTTCACCACCGCTGCCCCCACCTCTAGGCTGTCTCATCGCTTGGCGTGAGGTTCCCTCAGCTGTAACGTAGCCACGGATGCTCAGTGTAGCGTGTATGAGGATTGCATGGGTTCAGATTTTGTCCCTCACTTAACTAACTGTGTGCCAGACATTGTGCTTTGATTGCTGGGCCAAACAGAGAAGAGTAAGCAGACCTCTGTCAAATACCTGCAGATGGAGACCATTATGAAGTTAAAAAAAAGGTGAAGGGCCAAAGTAAAGAGCTACAAGAAATCAAAGTTTGAACGGCTGCTTGGGGAAGGTGTTGGCTGAGGAGGGAATACTTAAAGCAGGACATAAAACGTGGAAAGGAGCCGACCAGAATGGGTTAAACTGGTAGAAAAGTGGTTTATCCCTTGCTTGGGAAATCCAGTCCTTCCGGTAGAGCTGAAAGGCAGGTATTTGCAGCCTTAGTCACTGGGAGTGATGGGACCGTGTTGGCTGGGGCCATTCCTGTGATGACTGCCGTACTTCGTCCCCAAAGCCTTTAGAGGCAGATTGGAATTTCCTGAAGAGGCTTGAACTCACTGTCCCCCTGGAGGTTTTTTAGATACTAGGAATTGCCCAGTCCGGGCTCATCGGAGGGCTGGGCTTTCTTGAGCCTCTGCTGAGTCTCTTGGGAAGGCTTATATGCTGGAAGTGGCAGCACACAGACATGGCATTACTTTATGCTGAGGGAACCTTTTTCCTTCAGCCCTGGGGATTGGACTTGGTCCAGGTGACACAATTTCTCGAGCAAGTTCGTGATTGGCAGCACTTACCCCAAGGAGACAGCAGTGAAGACAAGGAGACAGAGCTAGGCACCCATCGTGAAGCCTGGAGCTCCAGTACCCTCCTCCCTGCAGACAGCACCTCACTAGGCTCTAGCAGTTGCTAAAGGCTGGTATCTGTAGAGTATCATAGAGCTTTGCATCATTTTATTCAGATACCATGAGCATTAGGTACATCTGGTTAAGCAGACATTCCTGGTAGAAGTCAGACAAGACATGTTTAATGAGCACTTAAAATTGTTGCTGTTCTGTTGTTGCTGAGCTCAGGGGTCCGTTTGCACGCGTCAAGGCAGAGTGAGACACAGGGGTTTGCAGCAAAGAAAGTAGAGGTTACTTAAGGAAATGGTGCCAAGCCTGAGACACAGGTGAGTTAGCGCTCAAAGACCTGCCTCTCCACTAGCGTATAGGTTACAGATCCTAGCGGGCAAAGTCACAGGATGCAGGTTAGGGGCTCGGGGTCATGCTGGGAGCTGACTGGTTAGAGGTACAGTGAGGACAGTGAATCATTTCTTCGGGTCTTGGGGACAGTTCTGAGGTCTTTTCCAGAGTTCCTCTATCTGGTCTCATGGTGAAGTAGCCGGGGGGTCGTTCCACCTTAGGGCCCAGGGACTGAAACTTAACTTAGGTCAAGAGGTCTTCAGCCTGCCAGAGGTTCGGATCATGTGACCATTGGTGAGGTCTGGGCTTCTGTCTTCTGCTGACCCGGGGGTTGCTGATTATCCCCAGGAGAGGCGAGGTCTCTGAAGGATGTATGTATAGAGAGGGGTATGATGTCTAGAGCTAGGATTTAAAACTAAATTTAAGTCATAAGGATCCTCAGTTACACTATTGTTTGGCAAGCAAATCTCAGTGAATTTGAGCATTGACTCTCCTTGACCTCGTGACTATTTTTCTGTTACTGTTGCTGTTCAGCCGGAATGAGAGACAGCAGAATGCCATGTCAGACCTCAGGACAGCCTGAGGAGGAAGGCTAGCTGGCCAACAGCTCAGTGTTGTGGTCACGACCAGGGAGGCCTTGCACCTCCGTTTCTCAATGCAAAGTTGCCCAGTGACAGACATAGTTACGCAGACTTACGGGTTAAGTGTAAGGCAGAATATGCCTTTCTTAAGTTATACTGAAGAAAACAAGTATGCCAAAGACAAGGTACTTACTTTCTTGCAGCAAAAACAAGGGGAATTAATTGGAGGAGGTGAATGGCATCTGGTAGTGACAGCCTGCTTCATACTTGTCACCAACACAGTGTAGCCTCACTTTGGTCCTGATGGCGTACCATGGGCAATATTTTGCTATTTGGCTCGCCTTTTATAAAGTTTGACCGTATGTTCATATTTTTTCTTCTTCTGACTTGTCATAGTTTCGTTTTTGGCTAAAACTTTAGACCAACAATTTTCAAAATTTCATTCTGATTCTCCAAGGTGGGGGCGGGGGGCCGTGACAAGGTTAAAACCAGTTTCATAATAAGACATTATTTGGCTTTTCACTCTCATTCTCTCACAGGTGTACAGTGGAGTTTCCTGGGTGTGTCCAAGATGCCTTCTTCTGTCTGACATTGGTGGCCTTTTGTTTTAAAATTTTCTAATATAGTAAAGATTGATCAGTGTAACACATATAAACACAAGCTCTTTGGGGCCTCAATAATTTTTAGAGTGTAAAGGGGTCTCGAGACTAACAAGTTTGGGAACCTGTGTTTTAGACATATCAATAGAAAGACAGTCACTCCAGAGTGTACTTGTTTTATTCATTCAACAAGTGTTCATTAAACACATGTTGTGTGCCAGGCACTGACTGTGCTAGGCTGAACAGCAGTCGTATCTAAGCTAACATGTTGTTCCAGAAACATCTCTTTATCAACCTTGGTTAAGTGCTATGAGAGAAATGAGCAGGGTGCAAGGGCAGTGGCTAGTATGGGTAAAAAGCCCTTCTGAGGAGAAACCTGAGGGAGGGCCAGTCATGCCAGGTGGGGTGTGGGGCTCCCCAGCAGGAGCCAGAGGCTGTGGAGTGCTGGGTGCCAACACTGTGTGGTTGAGCTGGGGTGCTGGGGGCAGTGCCTGGGTGGGAAGCAGGTCTCTGAATGTTTCTTTAGGTTGTCGGGGGAAGGGTGTGTGCATGAAAAGGTTACTGATTTCTCTTGTCACCTAGCTCCTTTGGCTTTAGAGGAGGAGCCTTAACGGTAAGTGTGGGGTCATCTGTCTTGTCCCCTGTGTCCTGTCGGTCATATTGTCCCAGGCTCTAGGTCCACCTGCCAGATGGGCAGCCTGGGCAGAGTCTCTTCATCCTAGTGAGTGGACTGTGTAACTTGTCGGGACGAGGACATTTCCTAGCAGAGATGCCTGCAGGTGGAGTCTGCACATCGCCAAGCAGTGGTGGCCCACAGGGAAGCCTCTGCAAGGAGGCTTCCTGCAAGGAGGGGTGGCGTTCCTGGCCGTCTTTGAGCCTTGCAGCAGCCCTGTGGAGTACTGACCTGACTTGTCAGTGGTTAATCTCCTGCTCCGAGGGGTGAACCCTTGACAGATGGTGTGCTCGGCAGAGCAGCCCCAGAACCCAGGAGCAGGACAATGGAGCCACAACCCAGTGCTGCTGCCGCCACTCCGGGATGTCTCAAGGGAGAATTCTTGGAAATAAAATATGTTTTGATTGTATTTGAAAAGTTAGATATTTAAGGGAAGTCTGTATTAGTAAATCCTTTTGGCTGTTAAATAGCTCATATACACAGCCCTTTCACCATGTTATTTCTGTGATTTTGGATCTTTATGTGGTTACACTTGTAGTTTCTGGGAGTGTGAAGCCATCTCTGCTCAGAAATTATTGCCTTCAATGTAATTGGTTGTAATTGTTAGTCATTTGTGAGATCCCCGAAGTAGCTGAAAGGCCTGCTTTGGAAGGTGAGCCCTGAGCCATCCTCTCAGCTGTTACCTTGCCTCTAGGTGCTAATGCTGTGCCCCCTGGGCCTGGGCCTGTGTTACTGTTGACAGAATTCTGACTCCAAAAGGCACCAGAGAAAACGGTTACTGTTAGCACAACTTGTTAGGCAATGCGAGGGGCATTTATAAGGGGACTCATTTTAGAATTCAGTACACTCTTCCATAAATCCTGTTCTGTGTGTGTTCTATGTTTACTTTTCAATGGCCAATTTTAATTAGTTGCTGCTGTTTAAGCCGTTCTTGGTACAGCCCTTTGTCAAGACTCAACGTGTATTTATCAGAGCAGACACAGAGCTGGTCTCTCCTTTATTGTGGCTCATTTTCAAAGTTGAATACAACTGGTTTAGGTACAGAAATCAGAGCCTCTCATAACGAAGCATCTTTGTTCACAGAGTAACTTCTGTGCTAAGCAGAGAACTTCCTGAAACGCCGTCTCAGTCTGTCCATCGCAGTGTCTGAGCATCGAGTGTGGCTTTCTTGGCTTTGTGATGGGAGGCCAGGGATGCCGAGCGAGCAGTGAGGGGCAGATTCCTGTCCCTTGGTTTGGGAGTGGAGGGGCAGGAGGCAAACGTGAGGTGGCCTGGGAAGCAAAATTCTCAAGTGGCCCCCAGAGATGTCCCACTCAGTGCCCAGAACCTGATCGTCTTGGAGTGATCGGATGGAATCACATGAGCTCTGAAAAGTGGAAGGCTTTCTCTGGCTGGTGCCCAGCAGGTGTCAGGGATGGGAAGCAGGAGTGAGCTTGAAGACGGGGAGGGATTGATGGGGCTCACGGGTGGCCCCGGGCTGGCAGCCAGCAAGGGGACGGGCTCCTCAGCGGTGCAGCGGCGAAGAATTGCATTCTGCCAACCACCCAAATGAACACGGCATGTATTTGCCCCAGGGCCTCTGGAAAGGGAGAGACCTGAGCAGAGGATCCCATCCCACTGTGCGTCAGATGATCAACTTGTGTAGTTTTGTGCCACTAAGTTTGGGGTAATTTGTCACACAGCAGTAGGTGACAGATGCTGTCCATGTAGAGAAAAGACCCGTCTGGGAGCTGTCAGCCCTTCACTTTGGAAGCTCTGTGCTGACAGTGTAACATGTTCTCTTCACTTAGCCATCTTCTTTTACCTATTTCAGTATTTTGTATTTTCTTTGTATAAACACAGTAGTGTAATGACTTTTAAATTATTTTGACCATCATCCTTCACAAGTTGTCGTTTTTACATTGAAACTCTGTTTTATCCCACATAAAACTGAAAGAAAACATTCTCCCCAAAGACTTAATCCTTATGATGTCAGATGTGCTCTGACATCCTCTGTGTGTTTCACTTTTTTAGATGTTGCTTAGGACCTACTAAACCGATTTCTTTACTGGCTTTCCCAGAGTTGGAAAATCATTACAGTTGCTTGTACTTCTGTAGTTTTATTTTACTTCTTCAACTTTCAATCAAATGTTATTTTAAAAATGAGTTTGTGTTGAGGAAATACCTGTTCATGGTAGAAGTGGTGTTGAGGCGGGGAAGGGCTCCCACCCAGGCCCCCTGCTGTCCTTCGTTGCTTCACAGGAGCCTTGGAAGCATGCAGCCTTCCCTTGCAGATGGTCTGCGTGTACCGGTGCACAGGACGTGGCTTTCCCTTGGCCTGTCCCTCCACGCACCATTACCAGGCACACGCTTCCCCTTCCTGTAAAGACTGCCTGGCACTCCTTTCTGTTGGCATACCCCATACCCGTATTGACTCAGCTCCCAAGCCCATGGCATTGAGGCTTTTACAGCTTTGCTGCAGTAAACGATGCTGTGCAAACATTTGTGCATGTGTGTGAGGATGAATTCCTACAAGAAGAGTTGCTGGATATGTGTACGTGCATTTGTAATTCTGAGAGAAATTGCTAAACTGCCATCTTATGGTGGTTTACCAGTTTGCTTTCCCACCAGCAATGTATAAGCATGCCTGTTTTCCCACACTTTTGCCAACACAGGTATTATTTGATTTAAAAACAAAACAAAATCTTGTTGTTAATGATGGTGTATTTCATTATAGTTTTATTTTTCTCACTGTGAGAGAGGTTCAGCATCTTTTCATGTTTTAAGATCCTCTGTACTTCCTTTCCCATTTTTTTCTGAGTCACTGGTTTGATGTTCGGCCACCGGTTATAAACATGAGCCCTACTTGTCTTTTACCCTTGTGATCCCGTCCTCCTCCAAATTCCTGCTGGCTTAAAGCAGGCAGACCAACCAGACCATTTGTTGTAGCCCATCACCTGTTGATGTAAATCAGACGGGCTGATTCACTTTTTTTAGGGGCCTGAGACTCCAAATGTGTGAAAATAGCTTTGCTGGTAAAAGAAAAGAAGGCCCAGTGGGGGTTGCAACCTAGAAGGGGGAGGTGGTAGAGGGAGGTCGGGAGGTAACCCCTTGGAAGAAGGAAACAGGAAGGTAAGACTGGTGTCCCGCGCCGCTGAGAAGCAGATTCCATGAGTCTGTTACGATAACTCATCCTGTGGCAGTAAGTTCTCGACGAAGGAAAACAGAGACGGAGGAATGCCAGCTTCTACCAAGGATATGCAGGAAGTTTTCTGTATATGTTTTTGGCAGCCTTGATAAAAACCATTTGAAGCAGAAACTCTGATAGGCAAGAAAACCCCTGAGTGCCTTGAGTACAGCAAAACAACATGTCTGGCAGTATTTGCCATTCCTAAGAAATAAAATCAACGGGGATTTGGGCCTAGACAGAATCCGGAGGTTTGTTTTGGCATCACTGATTACAACTTCGTACATAGAGGGGATTTTTGCAAACATTTTTTTGTACTGAGATCACTTTAGATTCCTTGTCATGACTGGAAAGTGTCTTGTTTGAGAACCAACAAAGTACTGAGGAACACAGAGCCTTAAGTTTTCTGGACACGTTGGCACTTTCTGATTAGGGACATTTACACCTTTTATCAGTAGCGGTGCTGAGGTCGGACCTACGGAGGGAGAGTTCGCTGGAGTGCTGCGTGGCAGGGTCTGCCTTTCCCATCACCAGCATGGCCCCACAACCCCCCTCGGCGCCCTGCCCACCGCTGTCGGAGAGCAGGAGACCTGTGGGTGCTGGGACAGTGGACAGCTGCCGGGGCTCTGCGCCTGCCAGGACACTGCTGGCACCTTGACTCCCCTTGACATTCGACCGCGGAACTGTACTTGGAGCTGTAGGCTTCGTTTTGTTGCTGTTGGTGATCAGGCTAGTGCTTTAAATCCTCATTGGTAGGTCGATAGGTTTTACTGACCTTGACACCAGCAACAAGTTAAGCTCTTTAAAGTTCCTGAGCTGTGCTTCGGTCAGCATTCCACATGTGGACGATCCTGAACGCAACACGTGCTCTTCCAGCTGGTGACAGAAGGAGCCTCCTCTGGGAGCTGCGATGGCCCCACAGGTCTTGCTCGTTTTCTCATTTTCAAGAAGGAGTCAGCCAGGACAAAGCATTCGTTGGTTTGTATTTATGTAAAATGACAGTAAGGGGATTTTGAAATTTCCCTGAAACCTCATGATCTAGTAAGAAGAGAGGCTTTTTGTCTGTTATTGCGGGGCTTATTGAAGCCTGGACATAACCTGCTGGGAGAGTCTCGTGAGGTCGTTTGTGGGAGTGGAGAGGATGAAATGAGGGCAGGAACGTGGATAGAGGATGCTGAGACTATTCCTGTTTCCTGATGAACAGAGAGGAGGGGCTTGGGACAGCTGCCATGTCTCCCAGGCTCGATGCTCTGTCTCAAGTACACGCACAGCTGTGTCTGAGTTCCCCAGGAGACACCTGACGGGAAATTCGTGGAGAAGTGGTCTCAGGCCCTGTCGCATGTGTGGGCAGCCTGACTCCTTCCTCGATCCAGGCTTTGTTCTGCCCAGAGGCTCTTCCCTCCTGAGCTCCGAGCAGCCCCCAATCACAGGCATGGGACTGTTCCCCAGACTTTGCTTTTGGACATGGAGTACTTGAAGATCAGAACAGGAACGAGACGCCATTTTCTCTTGATTTCAATTTCCCATCTGACACTTGCCTCCTCCTAGGACACTGACCCTGGGGGAGCCTCATTCTGCAGATAAGACCACACTTTCCTCCCACAGGGTTTCCCATCCCTTCAGGATACAGGAAAGTACACGTGGTTTCAGGAGACAATGTTTTTACAGAGATAACAGGGAGGGAGGTGTAATAATCGGGTAATTCCCTTTGCCTTCTGGGTGAGCAGTGCATCTTCCATCCCTCCTAAGGGAAGGGGGCTTCCCTCCACACCTCAGTCTGAGCTACTAAACTTGACCCAGCAACATTGAGGAAGGAAAGCAGACCTCCTGGCAGTGAGGGGACAAGGGTGTCCCCTAGATATTCCTGTCCTCCTCTCCTCCAGGGTCTGCTGGGGAGGCATGGTGATGACACTTCTCCCCAAAATAGTGTGCGCAGCTGGTGGCCTTTATGATGCATTTCTAGCCTTGCCTAACAGAGCTGTCAGCCTTACAAGTAAAAGAACTCAGCAGGAAGTTCAAGAAGGCTTCCTGTCTCAGAAAGAGGTTAGGACTGAGTATCAACAGGCAGCTGAGGAGTGTGGGTACCCCTTCGTGTACCGCTTCCTTCCGCAGTGACCAACAGCGCAGGCTCGTGTGCTCAGCCCAGTCTAGATGGTGGGGCCTGGGCCTGCTGTCTGGCCAGGCTGGCTGGGCAGAGGAGCCCCGGGTGGGGCCTGGGATGGCTGCCTGGGGAGAGGGTGCAGAGAAAGCAGACGGATGGGAATGTAACAGCATGGTGTCTCCAAGGGTCCTGAGATGCCCTCATTTTGTTTTACGAAGACTCGTCACAAGGTAGTGGCAGGTTATTTTGAGGGTGTCATTTTTATATGTCCAAATAAATTAAACATTAGAATCCTAACAACTTTGACTAGTAATTCTTTCAGAGAAAACATACCCAGTGTTTCCGTGCAGAATCTGTGAGAGAGGAAACGTAGGTCCTTGGAGACTCGGCAGGGGTGCTGGTCAAGGAGTGCTGCGTGATCTTTAGCACCGGCTGTGTGATAGCATGGGACTTCTTGGCTTAGGTTTCCATAGGAACAGTTGGGTTTAAAACGCTTGCTCCCTGTGCTGAGGAGCAGGAATGGTGCTCCAGTGGACCTGTCCTCTCCAGGCTGGTGCATTTGCCGGGGAGGGGAAATGGGGAGGTGGGGAGGTGGGGAGAGCTTCTGGAAAGGGGTGTTGCCTGTCTTGGTGGCCCCACCCATGTCTGGGGTCCCGTAGCTGGAGTGCCAGAGTGAGACTACGTCCTTAGGGGTGCCAGGTCTCAGCTGGGAAATTGTGGACCAGAGTGGGGCTCCCCAAGGAACCAAGGAGAGGGCTGAGGGCCACTGAGTGGTCCTGGGGAAGGTGGGGTGGTGATGTGGGCATGCTGTTGATAACAGACTCACGGCCGTTGGCCCTCCATATCCAGGGCTTCGCACCTGTGGATTTGGTTGACTCTGGATTGAAAGTATTTGGGGGGAAGAACAGCCCACAAAGTTCCAAAATGCAAACGTTGAATTTGCCACTTGCCGAGCACTATGCTGAATCCATGCAAATGCAGTGCTGTGTGTTCACACCCTGCTGTAGCCTGTGTGCAAATACTGTGCCATTGTATGTAAGCGACTTGAGTATTCCTGGAGTTTGGTATCCATGGGGTCCTGGAATTAATCCTCCCCCGCCACCCCACCCAGGGACAACTGCTGTTTTCGTGTGGTTATTTAGGTTGCGTGGAGCAGATGCTCACTCAGGCTCATTGCCCTAAGGAGGAAAGGATGCATGTATGTGAGTACCCGTGGTTCTGTGAGGCCTGGAAACGCAGCGAGCGCCCCGCTCCCTAAGGCCTCGCAGGGGCCCCACAGGCTAGATGGGGCTGCAGGGCCCTCTGGTGTGCGTTTGTATTCTTGGCCTGGCCACACTTCTCTTGCTATTTCTCTCCTTCCCTTCTCTTCCCAGGTGGTACTTCCTCACCCTCCTAGATTTTTTTCTCTAATTTTGGCTTAGTCACGACCTTTCAGAGCCCATGCTCTCTCTCTTGACCTCTTGCTACAGTTTCTTTCCAATGTAAATTTTATCGGTCATTGGTTTTGATTAGAACTCTGGGAGCCTTCTGGGCTCAGACTCCTCCTGGGCCCCGTGTTGAACTCTGGATCAGTGGCCCCGTCGTCAGGTAGTCTCCCTTTTGTAGAAAGAGCGCTGGCAGGATAGCAAGGTTTGGGGGCCCAACCATGAGGCTTTGAGGGGACAGGTGCAGACGTCCTGCCAGCCTTGATGGGGTTACCCCAGGAACATAGCCGGCATGTGCCACACATTTCTTGTGCTTTTGTCGTACACCTTGCGGTACATGGTTTCTTGTGTATGAAAAAGCTAAATGTAGATGCTTAGGAAATAAATGAGCACCGAGTCTGCAGGACACCTGTGCTGCTGTTCCAGCCTCAGGTATTTCCTGGTACACGTCTACCCACTTACAAGAGTGCTCTTTGATTTGTTTTGTCTCAGCTTGTGGGGACCTAGTACTTACTCCCTGAGCATTAGGAAGTAGCAGGCGTTCTCCGATTTTCTCCCCATTGCCGTTCGGAAGGAGAGTGTGTTCTCCATCACCTGGGCTCTTTCCTGAACACTGACTGAGGTGTGTCGTTGCAGGCTGGGGGTCCTCCGCTGGCGTCCGCTCCAGTGTCTGCCTTCTCCCGCACTTCTGTCACGCCTTCCAGTCAGGACATCTGCAGGTAACAGTCGCTTCCTGTGCATCCCAGAAGTAAGCACTAGTGTGTGTGGGTCCTTGATTTCCCATGAGTTTGGTCAGAACGCCTTTGCTCCAAACAGCTGGCCCAGTTTTATGTGCTATTTGCTCACCAAGTTACCATGAGTCTCATTTCTTCACGTGGATGTCTGTTCTCTTTTAAATTGTTTTTACTTTCTGTGCTTTTATCCCACTGTTCTCTGCATGCAGTTCCAGTGCAGTGTTTTCTGAGTGTTGTCACCACAGTTCGGTGCAGTCTGCTGTTGTCTTGAAAGCTGCTCAATGCCAGAGTCCCCTGACACAAGGGCCCACTGTGACAGTTATCTGTAAGGACACGTTACAGGCATCAGACAGAAATTCCTGTGGTTCAGAACGGGCCCAGGCCTTGAAGCCTGCTAAGAATACCAAATCCAGAAGAACACTAAAGTTCTCAAAATCCCTAAACGATATGGGTGAGAAGGCCCAGGATACTTTGGAAAGTTTTGACTATGTGGAAAGAACTTGCTCTGAAGGGAAATTGGTGCTCTTTCAAGATCCGTGTCTCAGAACGAACAGGTTCCATCATAAAGAAAACAGAACACTGAATAGCAAACCTCTGGGCCATTCCAAACAGTCTTGTGTTTCATCCCTGTCTGCCAATCATCCAGCTGCCTCAGAGGTGGGAGGTGGCAAGGGGGGTGTACCCATGCCTCTGTGGGAGGAGAAGGCGGGCAGCGTGTCCGTGCCCAGAAGCCGCCGGCTGCTCCGGTATCTGCTCTCGCTCTCGCTCGGCTCAGGCGCCAGCAGCCTGCACAGGCCCCACGAGCGGGAGGGCTGTGCCGCATACCTGCACGCCGCCCGGTCCTCCGGAGGGCTGGCCGGGAGCACGGGCTTCTGCTCTGATGAAATGGGAGACGATGACGTCTTTGAGGACAGCACTTCTGCACAGTCCAAGAGCAAGGTCCTGCGGGCGCCCCTCTGCTCAGTGGAGAAGGACAGTGACCTGGATTGTCCTTCTCCTCTCTCTGAAAAACGCCCTCCCATCTCCCCTGTGTCCACATCAGGGGACACCTGCAGGTTGGTCAGCCGAGAACCAGCATTCTGGCGCCTCTGCTCCACACCTGTGTAGCCTCAGCTCTGATATGTGAGGTCTCAGGAAAATGAGTGACGAGGCAGTTGTAGACAACTGTGGTTTAAGAGTTTTCTCCAGAAGAGTAGATTGTTGATATGGTTTGAAAAACCAGTTTCTGTGACATGGGTCCCAAGATAGTTTCACAGATGATAAAAGAGGAAGAAGCTACACATAGTAAAGGTCAAGCTGACTCTTTAGCAACTAAAAATAAGTCGACTTTGCACAAAGAAATTGGAAGAAAGAAAGTTTTCTGGCTGTGGGTCTAGCCTGTCAGCACTGGCCGCCCCTCGCTGCCTCGTGCAGACCCCTCGTTTCCCCTCCACGCAAGGTGTGCGGGGAGAGGCTGTTCTCCCTCCTCCTTTTTAACCTGCAGACAGCCTTTCTACCCAGCTCCTAGCTCCACTTGCTACCTGTTTCTCCTCCCGTGGGCAGCGTCCTTGTGTGGACCCCAAAATCTTTCAGAATTCACATTTTGTCACCACTCGCGGGACTTCCCCCAGTCTCTCCCCCTCGGGGCCAGTGGTTATCATTTCTGACAATTGGACACGAAACCCCTGTCACAGAAAAAAACAGCTGAGAGGCTGGCCAGGGGCAGAGCTGTGCTGCTTTCAGGCCGGGTGTCCCTACCTGCTCTCCAGCTGCTGGAAAAGACCCTTTGTTTCTCAAAAATGTATTACGTTTCCTGAGGTTAGTAGCTATATCCTGTTGCATGTACCCTGCACCTTTAGATATAATGAATGATTTGAACTTCTCCCTTATTGCTGTGAGGGGTCCTGCACAAAGAAATGAAATTGCAGTACCTTATAGTGGTTTTATTTTAGGTCTGGGGGAGGCACTGGGATTTCTCTGTTTACTCTCAGAGAGAGGACAGAGATATGTAGTTACGGTGTGTAGAGGTGAGGCCAGTGATTACAGCTGAAAAGCAAATTCCATCATCTTTTTAAGTCATTGGTAATTTTGGAAGGTAGAGTGCTGGTTTTGTTTTACACAGAAAATTTTTTTCTAATTATTTTAACATGTTAAGTTCTGGAAGATGCTTGAAAGACAAAGTTGCCTGAAATTCGTCTTTCCGTGAAGTTCTTAAATCTTACCAAAAGTGACTGCTTTGTCATTTCTTGTATCATTTTTTCCTCTCTGATGCCCAATGCCATCCAGACTTTCCATGTGGGTGCGGTAAGCTAGAAAGTTTTAGTTTGTCGTAGTTGCCCTCATTTGTGTTTGTATGTTTTCGTGCTTGTAGTCATTCTGTGATGTTTGTTTCTGAAAGTTTTCTTTGGGGGATTGACCTTCCACTGAAGCGTCATCTTCCCTGTCATGTGGCCCCCTCGCACTAACTGCCGTCCTCCTGCCTAGGATCTGCCACTGTGAAGGGGACGAGGACAGCCCTCTGATCACCCCCTGCCGCTGCACAGGGAGCCTCCACTTCGTGCACCAGGCCTGCCTGCAGCAGTGGATCAAGAGCTCTGACACGCGCTGCTGCGAGCTCTGCAAGTACGAGTTCGTCATGGAGACCAAGCTGAAGCCTCTGAGAAAAGTACGTGTCCAGGCCCCAGGAGGGCTGCAGCCTCGCGGGGATGAGTGCGGATGAGTGCGGGAAGGGTTAGCACCGTGGCCTGCGGGAATGACGCCTCGCTTCCTGTGTGCTTGTCTCCAAAGGGGGGGCGGGGGTGGAGGCTGCTGCGGACATTCATGCTGGAGGGATCGCTGTTTCGGGTGTGATCGCCAAGTCCCTCCTCGCAGGCCGAAAGGCGCGCTCTGGCTCTTGCCCTTCACTCCTAGTGCTTGTTTGTTTTTTCCCTTCCGACAAAGACTGCTTGCTTGTCTGTGTCAGTCCTTTGGTCCTTGACCACAGACGGTTTTGTGACATTTTAGTTAGCATTTAACTTTATATGTGTTAACTCTTTGTGTCTTGCCTCTCATTAGGACCATGCATTAGATTACATCCCTCCCCAGCACAAAGCGCAGCATAACAGGAACTTGATTTGTATCTTCCTGTGGCAAGTGTTTCCTAGACAGGAGGGAGGAGAAAGGAGCGGGCGTTACTGAATCACACCTCTGCTCGGCCCTGCCGCTGGCTCCCTCTGAGAGGACCCTGGTCTTGCACTCATGTCCTTGGTAGACGTTGTTTGTTCAGTGTGTCTTTGTCTGCCCAGAACATAAGGTTTTGTCTGGAACAGTAAAAACTTGTTTTTGCCGCAAACCTTTAACATGTAAATTGCAAGGGGAATCAAGTTGTCAGACAGCAGCGCAGGACAGTGCCAGGTAAATGCTAGCCCCAGGCTGTGGAGCGAAGCAGACGTCAGAGAGGGAAGTAACCCTTGGCGAGAGCACTGGGGAGTAGAATGGTGGTAGCATCGTAGGCTGTTTGGATGTTGAAGCAAGTCTGGAAGGATCAGTAGGATTTGGAGGTGACGTGAAAGGAGTTGACAGAGGCTAAGTTGTCTCTGGATAAAAGTACGCACCTATTAGGTGAGGATGAGCATTTCAGGGCATGTGAGAGGCTTGGACCGAGTCTTAGGACAGAGCAGGACGTTGGGGAGATGGGCAGCGAGCCAAGGAAAGATGCACCTGCCACGTAGACAGCAGTGTGGGCGTTGGAGAATGCAGCGCAAGTGGCTTAAATATTGTGTCACCCCATAAAAGTCTTTCAATTCATTGGGTATCTACTCTGTGCTGGCCTCCCAGGTGAGTCTTATGGCACTTGGACCAATACAGACAATCCACGAGGCTCTGTTTTCATCTTATCCTGTTTAGACCCATGGAAAAGGCTGTGACTAGAGCTGGTGGAGGATATGCAGTGTTTACACTTTGTTCTTTTTCTCTATCTTTATGTGTTTACTTCCGAATAAGAAAGCAGTAAATGAACAAAGGAAATCTGGCTCTTGGGAGGAATTAATGAGCTCCTGGAGGAGGTGGGGCTGGTAGAGACTGCTTGTACCAGGAACTCTTAGCATCGGCTTCACGCCGTTGCTGCCAGAGTAGGAGAGCACCAGAGAGGGAGACCTCTGCCGTCACCGTCACGATGTGGCGTCTTATCTGCTAACGTGTTGTGGTATCATCACCTTCTCTTCCCCGTGCCCATGCCACTCAGCAAGGCAGGGAGATGCAAAATGGGCCACCGTGTCTGCGGCCAACGTGCCGTTTTCAGCAGGACAAACCGCACAGCCCCTTGTCAAGCCATTTGATGTCTGCTTGCAAGAATACGCAGATTGGGTGCTGGTCGTGGGTCTTAGCTCATTTTGAGCTCAGCTTCTTTTCATTGCACAGAAAGTTGGCTCTCGACAGCATACCTGTACCTGGTACCTGGCTGAAGCCAAGTGGTTTAAAGAGAATGACTTTGGATATTGGGGGAGATCCATCTAGTTTGGGAACGGGGGAGGGAAGCCATTCTTACCCACCAACTTTCTCACCCCCTTCATGTCCTGTATTCCCCGAGCCTGAGCCTCACACTCTGCATCCTGCCTTTGCAGTGGGAGAAGCTGCAGATGACGCCCAGTGAGCGCAGGAAGCTCATGTGCTCTGTGACGTTCCATGTCATCGCCATCACCTGTGTGGTGTGGTCCTTGTACGTGCTCATCGACCGCACAACCGAGGAGATCAAGCAAGGCCAGGCAACAGGTACGTGCTCGGAACCAGAGGGGCCACCGCACAGAGGTCCTGGCGCCCCCCGTGGGTCTCAGGATTGGGCGGTCCCGCAGGTTCCCTCTCAGGTCAGACCTTAGACGTCTGGGTGTCG
The DNA here is from genome assembly GCF_004115265.2 of Rhinolophus ferrumequinum. Taxonomy (NCBI): domain Eukaryota; kingdom Metazoa; phylum Chordata; class Mammalia; order Chiroptera; family Rhinolophidae; genus Rhinolophus; species Rhinolophus ferrumequinum. The sequence continues at coordinate 64,961,050 of NC_046299.1, forward strand.
AGGGGCCATCAGCTGTCAGGCACCAGGCCCCTATTTGGATGAGTAGTTTTTATTAATCACACCCGGTCAGAAGAGATCAAATCATGGGGAGAGAATCTCCATGAACTGCCTCCTGTAAAAGGCAGTGGAGACCCCTCCTTCAACCAAGCAAGCTTTGGTGAGGAAACAGTTGTGGGTTACGGGAAGCTCCCAAGTTGTGTTTTATTTGCTTCCGATCTTAAATAAGGTCCGCTGATAGGCTAACCAGATTTCCCCTTTCAGGAATCTTAGAGTGGCCCTTTTGGACTAAATTGGTGGTGGTGGCCATCGGCTTTACCGGAGGACTTCTTTTTATGTACGTTCAGTGCAGAGTGTACGTGCAATTGTGGAAGAGACTCAAGGCTTATAACAGAGTAATCTATGTTCAGAACTGTCCAGAAACAAGCAAAAAGAATATTTTTGAAAAACCTGCACTCACAGAGCCCAACTTTGAAAATAAAGATGGACGTGGACTCTGTCATTCCGACACAAACTCTTGTTGCACAGAACCTGAAGACACTGGAGCAGAAATTGTTCACGTCTGATTGTGTGGAGGGTATAGTGTTCCTGGACATCCACGGACAGCTGAAGGAAATTGTTTACTGCCAATTGTGTCCCTTTTCTCACGTGCTTCAATAGCACAGACTGGGCAGGTGACTCATTTTAATTGCTTCTGTTTTTCGAAACCCTCCTCAGTGAGTCTCCTGGAAGGCTCTCCCATCGGCTGTGCACGGCTGGGTCCACTTCTGCCAGCATGCCTATGGGAAGGGAAGGTGGAAGAGCCCCCGGACACCAGGATAGGGGGAGCTGGCCCATGGTCTGGATCAGAATGAGAGAATCACATGCCAAACTGAAACCTGAGGGCAGAGCAGGAGCAGGGTGGCACCCGGGCCCTGAGGCTCAGCCTCTGCCAGTTGGCAGCAGCCCCCGCTGTGGAGCGAAGTGTTTGGGAAAGTCTGGTCACGATGGGGGACTCCCCTCCTCACTAAGGAGAGCCGGGAGATGAGAGCCGTCTGCCGAAGCTGCGGAGCTGCCGCCTCGGTGCTCTGTGCCTGGTGGCCAGTGGTTCACTAAGCAAACAGCACTTTACAAAAAAAATCTTTATTTTATAATATGTGTCCAGTGAGACTGACATTCAAAAGAATGTCTCTTTTCAAACCTTCTCTTCATGAACGTGATTCTCTCTTTTATGTTATGACAGCCCTAAAACCCCTTTTGCCTTATGTATTCTAAGAAACATGACGTCCATTCTGTGTGCATTAAAGGGACTTGTAACTATAAAGCAAAACAAACAGATATGAGGCTTTTCCATAACACTTCATGGGAATTAATGGATTCTAGATGGCAATTTGAGCATATTTCCTATGGTTTCAAGCCTGTTTTATGACAAGTCTTTATAGGCCTGCCCTGAATGTCGCTCATTTGTCAACACTGAAAAGGAAGGGTTTAGAGGTCTAAACAAAAGGAAAGTGAGTAATTAGAACAAAAATGAATATTTAAAAACCATTTGAAAACAGACAAGCCTCTGTAGTTTGTGCCGGCTTCACCCTGACAGAGGAAGCGTGCACCACCCTGGTGTAGGGTGCTGCTCCTGGCTGCCTGCCACCTCTGCCAGCTTCCGCTCCTGGGAGGTTCTGTGGATCACTGCCGAGAGGCAGACTCTGGGACGAGGGCCAGGAGTGAGCAGCAAGCTGCCATGGTCCACTGGTCAGTGCCCCAGCCACCCCACCCATTCGTCGCCTTAACTGGACTGAGCAGAGAGGACGCTTAGGGGCCCCTGGCCCTGTGATCGGTCTGTTCTGTCATCAGGGATTATCTCCTGTTCCATTCTGCATGAAACAAACAAAACCAAAATCGCTACCATCAAATGGCCTTTGTCCCTTAAAAAGTCTGCTTAAAATTGTTTTTAAAAACCTGTTTTATCACACCAGGCAAAAGAGTCACCTCCAGGAAAGCAGGCCAGGAGGGTCTGTGGTATGACGTGCGTGTGTGCAGAGCCTCCTCTGGGGGTAAGGTGCCCGGGGTCCTCTGCGTCTTAGCTGCCTCCTGTCTCGTTGCCAGGACGAAGCAAACACAAGGTGATCCCTTTGCTTTCCAGACTGGAAGCCCTGCGGCTTGAGTTAGAAGGATGAGGGTGTCTGAGCTCTCGGGGAGGCGTGTGGTAGCAGACTGCTCTGCTCTCTTCTCTCACCCAGAGTCTGACTCTGGGCTCACGGGGTCTGGGCTGAGGAGCTGCTCTGCCGTGGTCTTTCTCTGGCCAAGCAGACGCTATCTAGATGCAGCCAGCCCTTCACCCCTTTCTCTGGTCAGACGGCCCTCCTGTCTCCCAGGCCACCTCGCGCCCATGCCTGTGATCACTGTGCCCCAAAGTGCAATTATCCACCTCGCCCCTCTCAGCTGTGTTAGCCCTGCCTCTGCCCCTTGGGAACTGCCTCAGCAAGGCGCGGCGTGTCTCTGCCACCCTCTGACAGCCAGGAGTGCTCAGGCAGACAGGGGTAGCTTTTTAAGTGGGAATTCTTCCGTCTCCCCTGATGGAACCCCTTATGCTGAACTTGAAAAGTACTGAGGCTTCCTGTAGAGGTAAGTGTGCTTCGGTAGTGACAGCCCCTGGGCAGGGTCCCCCTTCCAGCCCCCCGTAGCTGGCACCCCCTATGGCAAAGGTGCCTTTGTAACCATAGCTGTGTGTTGCTCCCATGCCCAGCCACGTTCTCCCATGAAGCCCTGTCACTTGTTTTCAGGAAGCCCAACGCCATCTCATCACCACACGCCATGCTCCTACAGCCCCTCTGCCAGTGGAAGTCTGTCCCATACCTTCCTTTCCTCTCTCGGAACAGCGCACAGATGCCCCCTTGCTGTTCTCTTTTCTCGCAGGTTCCAGTTGAGCACCTCTGACCCAGTTCTTAGTCCCAGCTGTCACCTCTTCCCACTGGGGACCCACAGTGAGGCATGTAGCCCTGGCCAGGCTGTGCTGTACTGCCGTCTGATGGGGTGGCAGATCTGCTGTGTTCCTTCAGTCTGTCAGCTTGCCCTCTGCGTTGTTTTAGGGCTTAATTATTCCCCCGTCTCCCCTCATTTTGCACCTGGCTTTAGTGGGAAGATGGCATTTGGCTGAACCGTATAGAAACGTGGGATGAGCATGCAGGTCTCAGGGCCAGGAGGGCTGGTACTTGTGGGCCAGGCTAAGGGGAGATGGGAGTGGCCTTGGGTGTCCCCAGGCACCCTGTCTGATTTGGCCTTTACTCTCCCAAAAGCTGCAGTATGACTCAAGGGTTTCTGACTTTGGCTTCCAGCAGTAATTTGGTTTTGTGCCCGAGTTTATTTTAAGAATTTCCTGAAAACTCCTTGAAAGGTCTCTTCCTACTCCAGGCCTCTAACGTCTCGTCCCCCCTCACCCCGCTTTTTTTTTCCTGCTTCAATTCACTTTTCAATCTTAGGGGTCTGGTTTCCAAACCTGCAGGTGTGCACTGCCTGGCTGCAGATGTACAGGCCCCAGGTAGTCGGGCCAGTTCGAGAGCTTCAGGTAATCCCTGAGCAGGCTGGAGCTGTGGCTGCCGCCTGGTGGTTGGCTGCAGGGCTGGAGGAGATGGAGCAGCCGGGTGAAGATCCGTAATGCTGTCGATTTGGCAAATACCGTTTGGATCTGATTTAAATCTGCAACTTGCCTCTCTAGCCCAAGAAACGACCTGTACATAGGAAAATGAAGGCCTCTCTCTTTGTGCGGGAAGTGAGTTGTGCAGCTCCTCACCTATTTAGATGCAGTGTTTCTTGAAAGTTGATTGTTAATAAAAACCAAATTTACACTGGCATGTGTGGTGTAGTTTCTAACAGGCACTTCACATTTGAAGTTTTTCTTAGGAAGTTTCTAGTTATCTAAATGTCTAGTTTTGTATCCTTTTGTGTATGTTCACTGTTTCTCAGTATTACCACTTGAATAATTCTCTGTACAGGGGGCTTGTTTGTGCTATACACAGGGGTGTCTAATTGTAGCAATAAAGCATTTCTTGAAAAAGGAGTTTTGCCATGAAAGTGTTTTCCTGCAGGGAGGCTGGGGACTGTGACATTCACTCGGGGTCCTGATCCCCTTTCCAGGTTCCTCTGCTCACACATCAGGGAAGGAAGCCACGCACCCTCTGCAGCTGTCCATTTTCCTCAGCCCGTCCCTCTGCGGAGGGGGCGGTGGGGGGCAGCTCCCGGACACTGGTCTTGGGAGGGGGTGGGTCCCCGAGGGGGGCAGCTCCCAGACACTGGAGGGTGTGTCAGCATGGCAGTGAAAACTGAAGTGTGCATGAATGAAACATCCAGGCTGTACCTGCACTCAGCGCCCTGAAAGAGGCCAAGCTCAAGTTCAGGGTGTGTATGACAACATGACCGTTGGAGCAGTCCATTGCTCAACTATCCTTATCTGTTGAGACATTTACTGAACCACAGCCCAGCTGAGTGAGAGAACCTGGGGACCAGCAGGATTGCTGGGGAGAGCTTAGCCTGCTGCATCTCCTGGCTTTGGACGGGCTTCCCTGACTAATGGCAATGCCACCAATCCCCCACTTTGGAGACTGCAAGCCTTTGTTCACAGAGCTTTTACCTGAGTGCGTGAGGTGAGGTAGGCCAAGGTGTCGGGGACATGCTGTTCCCTAGGGGAGCCAGAACTTGTCCGCACATTCAGGGCCGCACGCTAGGCTTCCAGGAGACTTGGGAGCTAAGCAGGAGGATCTTCCTTGCCTGAGTTCTGCGGAGAACTGAGTGGAGCTGTTGAGGCTTCCAGAGGAGCTTGTGCAGCAACAGCGCGCCGCTGATCGTGCACTGGTGTGTGCGTGCGGGGGGAGGGCAGCCAGGGCCTGTGAGCCTGTGCTCAGCTGTGGTTGGAGGCGGAGCTGGATGTGAGCTGGGGGCTGCCAGAGAGGAGAGGATGGGTTTCAGGAGCTTGGTTGCAGGCCGGCTTATGACAGTGCTGCCCCAGGCCTTTCTGCTTTTTGACACCAGCCACAGTGAGAGGTGCAAGCTGCTGCATGACCGCCTCTAGGGGGACACTTTCAATCCTCCCTGTCATGGGGTGGCACTGAGGCTTGCAGGCCAAGCTCCTGCTTTTGCAAATAAACTTAGGTGCACAGGCCCACTCATTTACATATGATTTCAGCTGATTTCCTGCCACAGTGGCAAAGTTGAATAGTTGGGACAGATCTTATGGCCTGCAGAGCCTAAGATATTTATTTACATGGTCCTTTATAGAAAACGTTTTCCAACCCTTGGTCTGTGTGAATGGTGTCACAGCCCATGTCAGAGGTGTGGATGGCCCCCTCCAGGGCCTGTCCTGTCCCCCAGCCTCAGAAGTGCTCCAGGGACCAGGAGTCCTGCTACGCCTCTACATGGCTGGTTCTGGAAAGAGCTGAGAGGTGTAGTTCCAGAGGACAAGAGGGCAAGGGGAGTACGCCTTCCTGAGGTGGCAGGGCCCAGCCCACGGCTCAGAGAAGCCTGCATCTTCCCTGCTTCTCCCAGGCTGCCTCTTGGAACTGAAATGACAGGAGCAGAGTCAAGGCTGCACTGGCATGCCCTCAGTATGCCCTGCACACAGGGCAGGGGTGCGGAAGTTTGGCAGCGTCGGGGGGGCCATATCTGGGCTGCACTGTGGATCCTGTGACATCTGCCCTCTGGGTAAGAGAGTGCCAGTCAGTCTGTAGAGATGAGCTGGCCTGGCTGTGGCTCTGCTGCTGTAGCATCGTCTGCAGCAGGAGCCGGGGGAGACCGCAAGAGGCCTCATGGGCTGGAGTGTGAAAGTGGGCCAGTCTATTTCACTACTTACCCTACTTCTCTGAAGTTGAATGGTCCTGTTATGAAATGACGACGATAGAGGGCAGCTCTATGGTGGGGGTGCTTTTTATTGATTGGTTGGTTAATGACTGGGTTTATGCCAACAAAAACTTGGTGACTCAAATGTCCCTTCAGACTTCTTTTCAAAACTTTTCTGGTCCATGAAATGAGGTCTGGGAACCCTGGTCCAGGGGCTCTTTCCTCAGCCAGCAGATGGGTGGACCCACGACGACTGTGAGTGCCTGGCCATGCGCCTGGGGGAAGCCCATAGCTTCTACCCAATTTTCAAAGTGGTCCATGCATCCCCTCCACTTCTCCCCCTGACACTAAGAACAGCAACTCCAGTCTGACCCAAGTGCATTGCCCGGGGTCACACTGAGGCAGCCAGAGCTCCTCTGACTCAAGGCTCTCCTCCCTCCCCACCCCTGAGGGGTGTCTAGGAGGAAGTGCAGCCAATTTCCTATTCTCCCACCCCCTCTGACTCAGCCCTGCAGAGGCCCAGGCCCAAGAGACAGGACTAGGATCTCAGCCTCATCGCACCATTTAAGATGGAGGAGCGACAGAAGTCCTGGGGGTAGTGCTGCTGTCGAGAGAAACAGCTTTCCTCTGCCCTTCTTCTGGCTGGTCTAACAGTCAGGTAGGCATGAGACAGAGTAGCAAGAGAAAAGGACCAAATTCAATACATACACATGTATGGGAACCCCAAATGCACGAGAGGTTCTGATACAAAAAGGAGACATGGGTGTGTATAAGACATTCTGAGCTGGGGATGAGGGAAAGTGCCTGGGGGCTTCAAAGTGTCACGGCAGGATGATAAAAGATGCTTAGTAGATAGAAGTTTGTCCTGCCCTATAGCTAGCTCAAAAGAGGTTATGATAATTGTTTATGATGGCTTATTAGGGGCATCAAGTTCTAGATAGTTAGAGGGGCAAATGTTTCTCTTGGGCCTGAAACTAAAATTGCCGTTAGCCTACAATAATCCCCATACCAGAGGCACATCCGGGTGGCTCCAGCGTGCCATTTAATGAGTTTTGACAAATGTATCCACCTATGTGACCCAAACCCTTATCAAAATACAGAACATTACCTCAATCCTAAAACTTCTAATGCCCCTTTCAGTCCACTCCTGTCCCTGTACCTCCGAAAGCAAACATTGTTCTGATGTCTTGGTTTTAGCTCATCCGAGAACTTAATTTCAATGGAGTCATACAACATATGTGATTTTGTGTAAGAGTTCTCTCAGCCAGCACAATGCTTTTGAGTTTCACATATGCTCTTGTATCAGTTACCTCATTCCTTTTTATTGTTGATTAAGAGTCCATTATATGAATATATCCATCACTTTGTCCATTTCCTTATTGCTGGATACTTGTGTTTTCAGTTTGGAGTTACTCTGAATAGAAGTGCTGAGAATGTTTCTGTGAACATGTTTTCATTTCTCTTGGGTAAATACCTAGGAATGTAATGCTGGTTTAGAGAGGGCAGGTTTATAAGAAACTAAACACATTTTTCCAAAGCAGGTGAGGCACTTTACATCATCACCCACAATGTGTGAAGGTTTCAGTTACTTCATGTGCTCGCCAACATAAAATACAAGCATTTCAGCCATTCTCATAGATGAGTAGTTGTACTTCATTGTAGCTTTAATTTATAGTTTCCTAATGACTAATGATGTTGAACATCTTTTCATGTGTATCTTGTCATGTGCTTATTAGCCATTCACGAATCTTATCAGTCTTTTTGTATCATGGGCTGGCAAACTACAGCCTACTGGCCAAATCTAGCCCATGGCCTGATTTTGTAAGGCCCCTGAGCTAGAAATGTGTTTCACATTTTTAAGAGGTTGTTTTAAAAAGTGCAACACATTGTATGTAGCGTGACAAACCTAAAATATTTAAAGAAAAAATTTGCTCACCCTATTATTATTTAAAGTGTGTCTCTTATATATAGCATATTGTTGGGTATTGATTTTTAAAATCTATTCCAATAATCTGCCTTTTTGTTGGAGTTTTTTAGTCCATTAACATTTGATGTAATTATTGATATGGTTGGTTCTGTGTCTACCATTTTATTATTTGATTTCTATTTGTCCCTATTTTTATTTCTCTCTTTCTCTTTTCCTGCTTTCTTTTAATTATTTACATAGAATACTGTCTATTGGTTTTTAGCTATACTTACTTTACATTATTTTTAGTGGTTGCCCTAGAGATTATAATCTACCCACTTAAAATTTCACAAACTATATGTCCTTTAACTCATTGAGCACAGTTATAAAAGCTTCCTTAAAACCATTGTCAGGTGGCCAGTTAGCTCAGTTGGTTAGAGCATGGTGCTAATAACACCGAGGTTGCTGGTTCGATCCCCGCATGGGCCACTGTGAGCTGCGTTCTCCTTAAACACAAGCAAACAAAGAAAAAAAACACCATTCTCCACTAAGTCCAACATCTGAGTCATCTTGTGATTAGTCTCTGTTGTTTGTCTTTTCCCTTGAGGTCACATTTTCCTAATACTTTGTATGCTGAGATTGTGTCCTGGCTGTTGTGAATGTTATTTTTGGAGATTCTGAGATCTGTTATGTTCCTCTGAAGAATGACTTTTTCTTTTAAGCAGGTAGTTAACTTGGTTGAACTTAAACTAAAGACAGTTTGAAAGATCAAATCTCTGTTTTATCTTCAATTGAGCTGTTTACAGTTAGCCCCATTCATGCATGGCTTAGGGGTCAGGTTTGGACAGAGTTTGTGAAGAGAACTTTGGTAACAAAGGAGCTGTGCTCAGATATCCAGCTGCAGGGAACCAGGAGGACCAGCTGCAAAGAATGTATTTGACTGACAGCTCCAGCTGCCACACCTTTGGATCCTCTGTGACATTCATGCCAAGACCATTTTTGACATTCCTACCTAACACAAGGTTTCTGTAATGGACAACTTTTGTATGAGGACTCTCCATTAGCTGGGGTGAGACCTAGAAGTTACTGCAGTTTGAAGCCCTTTCTTCCCAACCCTTCCCTCCCTCTCTCCTTCCACAGGGTCAGACTTGCACTGCCATCCCTGCCGGCTCCTCTTCTGTCCTGCTCCCTCCTCCTTGCTCATATGGCCTGTGAGTTCTCAAGGTTGGTATGTTGGCGCTGACAGACACCTGGACCTGAGTCAGTGCCTCCACCATGACCTTGACTACGGAGTCTGTTACCAAGGTCCTTCACCAATGTGGTGGGAGGTTCGCAGGGGTCGGAAGTCTGGGGCATTAAGGGGGTGGACCTCAGTCTCTCTAATACCCACTCCAGTGGTCTGGTTTCCTGAGAGAGACTTTGGTGTCAGGAACACCTGCACACCTCCCGCATGCCATGTTGGCCCACATGGGTCGAGACTTTTACCCAGACATTGAGCGGCTGGCCTACCACATCAGGTGAATCTTCTGGAAATTGTGGAGACCTTGCTGACTCAATTCTGAAGCTGGGGGTTGTGGATTGGGTATGTGTGTAGGAGACAACAGATAGCCGTGCCCAAGCTTAGCTTCTTGGACCTGGGGAAAGAAAATGCATATTTTAAGCCAAGTTGAGGCCTCTGCTATAGAAGAAAACAGCCCCCAGCTCCTGAGACAATTCCTGGAATCTGTCAGTTAGGTGCCCTGCCAGGAGAGAGCAGCATGCTGGAGCCTTATGCCAGCCCTGGGCCAGTCCTGGGGCACAGGTATATGTCCAATGGTTTCCCTGGTCCAGTGGCTGCAGGGACCACGTGGCAGGACAACAGAGGTTTGGACAAAGCCCAGGGAGAAAAATGAGCTCTATCTGCAATCAAGGAGGCCTCCCCTGATGAGATGACATTTGCAATGTGTTCTGAAGAAATAGTAGGAGCTTTCTGGACAAAGAAAGAAAAGCACCTTCTGTCCAGGCTGGGGTGTGTGTGTGGGGAGGGCGGGGGAAGAGTAGCTTTTGCCTAGACGGAATCATGATTATGGCAGTTTGCTTTTTTGTGGGAAGGGGGGATATGAGCTGTTCGAGTTGGTTGGACAGCAGCATGTGGAAGGAGACTTGTTTTAAATGAACTTTATGACAAGTAATTCTTCAATAAGAATTTATTTTGGCATCTGCTATATGTAAGAAATTGAACTAAGCATAAATAGAACAGAAAATAATCATTCCATGTCTCCAATAAGAAGGCACATCTATCGGTTATCCTGATTTACCGTTGCCCCCTGGTGTGGAAATTCGAGCTGGGCAGAGGACAGGAAGCTACAGTACCCTGCTCTGTGCAGGAGGGGTCCCTGCAGTGTCTACACTTTGATCAAAGTATGGGATTCACTAAAGACTAAGGAATAAAACACGAAGCTTCACTATTACGAATGGCCCAACCTGGGACAGGTCCAACCTGGGACAGCCAGTCAGCCTGGGGCCTCGGGGCAGAATTCCCAGGAATCCTGGGAGGCCCGGGGACAGCAAGCTGCTGGCAGCCTGCCTTGTGGCCGCCCTGTGAGCCCCTCCCTCAGGGAAGGCTGGAGTCTGGGTGCCGAGCAAAGCCCTGAGCAGTGGCCATCCTGGAGGGAGGGAGGCAGGCTCAGGCAGCCACTCATATGGCCACGCTGTTGGGAATCCGGTCTGGGGACAAGTAGTAATATGGCAGCTTCTTGTTCTTGTTGCGCTCAGCTATCACGCTGACGATGGTGTCGAGGTTCTTGCGGAATCGGGCCATGGCCTCCTTCACAGGCTTCTCGATGAAATGCTCTTCTGGGTACATGCCCAGGAACAGCTGAGGAACCGGACACAGACAGAGAGATGGACAGGTTAATCAGCAGTGGGGCGAGGGTAACTGACAGGCCTGGTCCCACCCATAGAGCTCATCCCTTGGGAGTCACCTCTGCTGCCTGCCCAGAGTGCCCTGAGAATGCAAAAGCCACACCTAACCTGGCTTTCCCTAAGGAAGTTTCTGGAGCCGGAGGGGGCTTACAGATAAAGGGGAGGGATAACTGCCCCGCTGTTGGGTGGCCACAAGGACACGTACTAGTACAGGAGAATGGAGGCCGGTGGCCCCAGCTGGTGGGCGTGTGGCTGTGGGGTCCTGGGCCTGTCCTGTCCAGCACTCCTGCCCTCCCATTGGGCTCCAGGCAGCAGGGCCACAGGGGCCACCACTGGCCTCTCGCCCTGCGGAGGTGGTGTGCTCATAGACACACTCAGAGAGATATCTGCAAATTAAAACTAGACACACTGAAAAAAACCAAAACTACTGGATTGTTAAAACTGGAAAGTTTCACATCCAGGGCTGCAAAGGGTGGGAGACACATCATATGCTATTATTGATGGGATTTTGGATTTAGTCTGTGAAGGGCGGTTCAGTCGCAACATTCTTTGACCAAGAAATCCCTCTACAAGGAGTATATCCTCTGGTCCTGTTGAACTTGTGTGCAAAGACACATGTGCAAAGATGTTAGTGAGAGACAAGCGTGTTAACAAAGGCCCTGAGCAACTGCAGCGTCCCGGAGCCTGGGCTGGTGCAGTCATTCTGTGCAGCCCTGAGCTGGCGCTGTGGGGCACGTCCACTGAGATGCCCAGCTTTGGGATTAGGTTAAACAAGGGGTGTCTAGAAGGATCCCCAGGACAGTCTTAGAAGCCCACATGAGAAAGCTTTGTTGGGTTGCTGGGTGTGCCCTTGTGGGGAACATTACCAGAGGAGCAGAGTCCCCAGTGCTTTCCTGCCCCAGGCACCTGGAGTGCTCTCACGGCTCAGGCCTGAGGACCTGGTGGGCCTCTCCAGCCCTGGGAGTCAGGATTCCCGGAGGACAGATGTCCACCCTGGGCCCTGAGTCACAAAACCCTGAGGTGGAGGAATGGGTTACACCGGGGGTGACCTGCCCGCCAGAAGGGGAACAATGGCCTCACCTCATTTTCCTGGAACTGGCTTAGTGCCCACACTGCTCCCAGATGCCAGCAGGAGCGGCCGCGGTCTGGCAGCGTGTCCACGATCTGCTCGATGGTGACCACACCCTTGGCCGTAGGCGGTGGGGCCCGCATGGTTGGGGGAGCATTGGGGATCCAGGAGCACCAGTCATACTGAAGGGAGAGCAGGGACACACAATCCAGCCGCCGCCCACCTGCACCCCCGTCTCGCCCCTGTGCGTACTCCCGCCACAGCAGGACCCCAGGCAGTCCGGCTGCAGCCCCCTTGCCACGTTGGTCCCTCCACTGAGTGGGCAGAATCCACGATCACTCAGTTCAGGTCCTAAAGCTGCCTGAGGTCTGCCTGGCTCCCTTCACGCCCCCGCCCGCCCCCCGCCACTCCCGTACCCCCACCCTCCAGATGGCTGGAAGACTAGGAAGTAGAGCAGCCCCTCCCACAGGTCTGTAGGAATGAAGGGCAAGGTGATCTTGGTGATTTCCCACTCACGGCTCGCCCTGCCCTTGCCCACCTGGCCAAAGTTCACTGCTGCATGCTGGGCTGAGGCCGTGAAGATCACTACCGTCAGGTACTCAGACAGCTTGTCCCTGGTCTTGATGGACTTGGGGAAGCCTAAGGGCCAGTGAGGGACAAGCTAAGGCCCGGCCTCCTGGAAGGGGCCCCCGCCCACAGCGGCAGCCCCCTCCAACCCCCCGGATGATCCCACGCCAGTGCTGTGAGGCCCAGCATGGATAAGACACCCTGGTGGGGACAGCGGCTTGGTCCAGTGTCCTGATGTTTCTGACCTGGGCTCTCAGGGCTGTAGAAAGCCCCTAAAATGTCCCCACGAGGCTTACTGGTGGCCCAGAGTCCCTTGGGCCTACCCCCAGCACCCAGGTGCTAAGGTGAAGGCCACAAGCCAGTGTAGCCCAGGGAAAGTCAGGTGCTGGGAAGAGCGGGACAGCAGACTGCGGGAGGGGCCGGCCCCACCTGAGGCCTTCTTGCCACGCATGCCGTACACGTAGACGTCGTTCACGAAGTCCTGCAGCTCCGGGTCGTCTGCCACCACCTGGTCACTCTCATAGTAGATGCCCACCACGTCAGCCGTGAACCTGACTCAGGAGGAGGGGCCCAGCCAGGAGTTACTGACCCAGCCAGGTCTGCAGAGCTGTGCCTCCCAGCCCCTGGCAGGGCCCCGCAATGCCTGCCACTGACTCCTAACGCCCAGGTCACTGAGGCCACCCTGCCCGGTCCCTGCTCCCCCATCGGGGCCCACATGCACTCCTCCGGCAGGACCTCTGCTCCCGCCACGTGGGGCACCCCACAGCCCCGCTCACACTCACGTCCTGATTGCCTCCCACACCAGGAGCCCGTCGTCCCGGTAGAAGTAGTAGGGGATGTCCTGGGTGCTGTCCATGCCCCGGGCCTTGATGGCCTCCGGAAAGCACAGGGAGGCATAGGTCAGGTCCTGCATGGCCCTCTGCACCATCTGCACGTGCCCACCGCCCCCTGTGGCGTTGGCCTTGAGTGGCAGTGGAGAGAGAACACTGTGAGCTGAGGCCCCTTCCCTCTCTCCAGCTTCCGGCCCCAGGGCTCGCCAGGAGAAAGTGTGATTGGTGGTGCAGTGGCCAGGGATGCAGGGGGTCCAAGCCATGTCCTGGGAGAATGCCAGGGCAGCCCAGTGAGGTTAACGGAGGAGCCTCTGCCTGGTCTAATGCAAGGGGCTGAGGTGGACAGATAGGTGCAGAGACTGGGGGCAGCTGCAGAGGGAGTGGCGAGCTCACCCTGGGGAGGGAGGCGGGGTCAGCTGGCTGCATGGGGCCTGGGTGGCTGCAGCCTGGCACCTGCTCTGGTTCTGAGCACAGACTGCCCAGAGTCTGAGCACTGCTCTCAGTGACCCATCTTTGGGTGAAAGAAAGGGGCAGATACCAACCCCCAGGACCCACACAGCTCTGAGGGTTTGTGTGCTTAGGTGAGGGCTGGGGAGATGCACAGGGAGGGCCCTGGTACTCCCCCCGCGGCCGAAACACAGGCCCACATGCTTGCCAGCAAGCACACACAATGGGGGCTGAGCTGTCAGGCCACCGAGTCCTCTAAGGAGGACTAGGGTGCAGGGTGCCAGACATGGGTCCCCTAGGGCCATCTGAGCCAAGCGGGACCCATCAGAGCTGCTCCCTGGTACTGCCTCTTTGGATGGGAGGTGATGGTCACTGCATGGGCACACGAGCCTGGAGCTCGTGGGGCTGGGGTTCCGCTCCCCGTCTGCGGGGAGAATGAGGCCATCAGAGTTTAAAGAGAGAAGTGTAAGCCAGTGTGCTTGGACCCTGAGGACACTGAGTCACTGGGCCCAGTGTGCTCTGATGTCCCCTCACCCCTGTGTATCCAGATATATGAGACAGTACATTTCCTTCCTGGCTTCGCTGGTTTGAGTTGGATTTTGTCTTTTGTAACCCAAACAGTGGCTCAACCTTAGTGATCATCTGGCTGCTCACTAATGGGGGACAGGAGAGGAGGGAAGTCAGGGGCCAGGGCTCAGGGCTGCCAGGAGGGTCTTGGTAAGGCTACAGGGAGTCAAAATGGAGTGGGGTGCTGCCTGAGAGGATGTGACAAATAGTAGGGACTGAGCCCCACTGAGGAGAGTGGGTTGGGAGCCCTGATGGCCTGGAACGGAAGACAGTGGGGGCTGTGCTCAGAGTGATGGGGGCAGAGTGGGAAGGGACACCCAGGTCCCTCGTGTATGAGGTGAGGAGTGGGTGCCGGGAGGCAGCCACACGCTAGAGAATGGGAGACAGGAGGAGTGGGACAGGTGACAGGGAGCGGACATGATGAGGAAGAGCTGGTGGTGACAGCAGGCAGTGCACTCAGCAGACGAGAGCTGGCTCAGTGGCCGGGGAAGGGGCCAGCGAGTGGCTACAAACTGGGAGGCTTCTGTCCGCATGCTGTGCCACCAGCCGCGAGCCTCCAGCTTTCCCAGGCCTCCAGCCACGAGGTGCCTCAGGGCCTGGTCTCCTGAGAGGGCATCTGGGCCTGAGCTGGGGTGCAGATTTTGAGAAGCAGGCACCCACCTTGTCAAAGAGGCCAAACTCGCAGATGAGCTGCTCTCGGGCCTTGGTGTTGATGGCGATGGTGAAGCGCACGTGAGCGACCAGGAGCTGGGGAGGAGCCAGGGACACGTCAGGGAGCCCAGCCCCTTGGCGCCATCAGCCCACGGTGCACAGTGAAGCTAGGGCTCAGGGAGGAAGGACAGGCTGGCATGCTGTCTTCACTGCTGGTAGCTGCCAGAGGCCTGGGGGTGCAGCTTTGATGCTCAGCAATAATGATAATGATCAGAACGGTAATAGTCAATGCTGACAGAACTTAGCTGTGTGCCAGGCACTGTTTCAAGCTCTCTGAACTTGTTAACTATTTTAATCCTCACAGTAATCCTACGAGACAGGTGTACTATCTGATCTCTGTTTTACAGATGGGGAAACTGAGGCACATAGAGATTATTTTTAGCCTGCAGTCATCCTAGCGGTCGGTGCCTAGAGGATTTGGGAAGAGAGAAGGGCAGGGATAGTGGGGGCTGCCGCCTGGGCTCAGACAAGGGTCACGCTGAACTCATTTGCCTCTTCAAACTCTGTCCTCCCCCCTTGGGCCACCAGGGTCTGTGTCAGGCCCAAGCCCCGTGTCCTTGGGAGCCAGCGGGCTTTCAGCAGGCATTACTGCCCCTGAATGTCTCTCCAGGGATCCCTATGCCCTGGCCATTGCCAGCCACAGCCCTGTGGGAGGTCAGTGCCCCTCCCTCCCACCTGTCCCCTCCACGTCCAGATGCCCTCCCCAACTGGTGAGGCAGGAGCTTACTGCACCTTGAAAATGGGGTGCACGGCAGGCAGCTGGCGGTACATGGCGATGCCAAAAACTTCAGACACCAGGTGTGTGCGCAGAAGGTGGGTGACAGTCTGGTGGACGTGAAAGTCACTGGAGCGCACCCAGATTTTGGCCAGGAGCCAGTCATATTTTGCATCCGAAGGGAGAAAAATGGGGTTCTCTTCTCCTGGGACTTGATTGAGCTGACACATAGGAGAAAGAAAAGAAAATACACTGCGATCTTTCGCTCCAGACTATAGGAACCTGATCTCAGGATATTCCAGAAGAATCCAACTTTCTCAAACAGTGACTTTTGAATCATGGGAGAATCCTGGAGGAAGACAGAGGGTGCAGTGTTCGTGTTTCCCCTCGAGTCACATCGCTGACTACCTGTGGGACCCTGGACAGCTTACGGAGCCTTCCTGAGCTCCGCTGTCCCCATAGGAATAAGGGGACAGTATGTACTTACCCCACAGAGCTCTTATGGGAATGAGTATGAGGGCAGGAAGGCAGCAGCAGGGAGTGAGCAGGGCAGGTGAGCAGGGACCCTGCTGTGGCCCCCAACACCCTCTTGTCCCACTACCCACTAGCTCCCTCCTGCTTGCTTCTGGCTGCCTTTTGGTCTCTAGCATTTTTTCTTCCTCTGCTCTTTCCTTTAAATGCTCTACCTCAGTGCTCCTGACCAGCACCCCCAGGTCCCAGGCTCTAGGGCCCTCAAGATGCAGTGTCCCAGGTGACCACCCCTTGAGCCCAGACCTGAGGCCAGGTGTAGAGGCTTTTCTCCCCTCTCCCGTTTCAACTCCGCACTGGGCCAAGGTGATTTTTTACTAAGATGGAAATCATGTCATTCCAATCCCTTCCTTAAAAATACTCAGTCACTTCTTAATGCCCAAAAAGAAAGCCCCCAAGCTCCGTGGTCTGGCGCTGAGGACGGACCCCCACCTGCGTCCCTCCCACCCACCGAACCCCCTGTCCCTAGATTCATCCATGCCAATAGCCACTGGCATTCATCCAACTAGCATGGTGTCAGGACCCACAGCCTGAAGTCGTGTGAGCCTGTGAGGGCGGCGCTGTCATTGCCACATCTTCAGAGGAGAACACAGCATCTTAGGGGGTGGACATTTAGGATGACAATGAATTATCCAGACCAGAGAAGCATGAAGGGGCTGCAGTCCAGCCGCAGGAGCAGGCCAGGGCTGGGGCCGGGAAGAGCTGTGTGCAAGCGGGTGGACGGGAGGTCCTTCAGAGAGACCAGGGTAGCCACAGCACAGTGACTAAGGAGGAGGGCTGCCTGAGATGGAAAGCCCGACCCCCTGGGCTCCGCGAGGTCATGCTAAGTGTTCTGGAAGGTAACTTCCCTGTGTCTCTCTTGAAAACAGCAGTGCCAATAGGAATATAATGCAAGCCACAAGTAGACTTTTAAATGTTCAGGCAGCCATAATAATGAAAGTAGAAAGAAATAGGTGAAGTATAATTTTATTTTATAATTTTATTTTACCTACTATAACTAAAATATTACCATTTCAACATGGAAATAATGTAAAATTATTGAGATATTTTGCATTCTTTTTTCTCATTTTAAGTGTTTAAAACCAGGTGAGTATTTTGCCCTTACAGCATGCCTTGGTTCGAACTAACCACAAGTGGAGTATTCTAGAACTATGGGTGGTCAGTGGCACCTGCACTGGACAGGGAAGCTCTAGACAGCCAGCTCTGTCCTGCCCACCCAGGATAGACAGTGCTGGGAGGAAGGCAGAGCAGGGCTTGGCCTTCACAATATTCTTGCTTATTTGTTTATTAATGCAGTTAGTTGTCAACCTTTAAATATCAGATAATTTCACATAAAAACTTGGATTACCAGGTTTTCTTGAAAAATTAGGTCAGAACTCTGAATAATTGTCATAGAGCAGCTCTCAGCCCCGCCCCCCCCCCATGTCGGCTCTCAGGCTCCCCACTGGCCCTGCCCCTTGCTGGTGCTTCACTCCCTTGCACTAACTGCCCAGCCCCAGGACGTCTGACCGCCTGGCCTCCCAGAGCACGTGGAAAGGCGGGCTCGCTCTGGGAGATGCTCTGAGTGGAGCAGTCCCTGCTGTGTGCTGGGGCTCCACTCGTGCTCGCCGTCCTAACCATGGCCCTGCAATGCGGGTGTCCCTGCCATCTCCACTTTGCAGAGGACACCTGAGGCTCAGAGTGGGAAGCACCTCTCCTAAGCTGAACAGGGATGGGACCCAGTGCCCTGCCCTCCCCTTTCTCTCCTCCCTCACTGCCTAGTTCAGACCCTCACTGCCTTTCTCCCTTGAACCCTTATCGAGCCTCACAGACCACCCTGATTTGGGGGTGCCCCTCCTGACATCTGTCCTTTCCATCCTCCCCACTTCTGTCTAGGCTCTTAGTGACACTGTGGGACTCCAGAATGCGCCCTGAGTGGCTTGGTGTTTGGTTTTTGAAATTTGTTTTTTGGGTAAGAAAGTAGATTTTCGTTTCTGATTAGAAAATAATATATACTTATTCTAAAAAATTTGTAGTTATAACAGAAGATCATAAGAAAGAAAACATGATCTACCTTATTTGCATATGTGCATATTTATCTTTTCAATTTTCCATAAATTGAACACTATCATAATGAAAGTCTGTCTCTTTCTGTTGCTCACCTGGGCCCCAACCAGGCCACCAGTATTCTTGACCTGGTGACCCTGTGTCCTGCACCTCCGCACACCCACAGGAGTCTGTGCTCACATCTGAAGTGTGCTGCTTCCTTGCATTCAGTTTACATAGAGGAGATCGTATAATCTCTACCTTGCGTCTTTTCCGATTTGTTAACTCACTGTGGAAATCCCTCCTTGTCAGCTGGGAGAGATCTAAGTCATTCGTTTTAATGGTGGTAAGACATTTCACAGCCTGGACATAATAAGTTTCATCCAGTCAATCCTCTGCTACCTTCAGATTACCTTCAGGGTTGTTTGTTTCCCCACCACAGACCACAGTCTCTCACATGGCTCCCTCGTATTAGTGCTTTCATTTCTGCTGATTGGGCACTAGAGAGCGCCTGCTGCGCCGTGGGGAAAGCCTACTTCTGTCTGACAGGCAGTGCCCACTGCTTGGCTCCTTCAGAGGGGACGCTGCCTGTCAGAACACTTAAATGGTCTAGTCATGGTTCAGAGGCCCTGAGTGTCCTTCCGATTGCCCTGTCCATGCCAGCCCTGCCTCCAGGACCCTCTGACCACCCACTGCAATCCAGAACTTCAAGAGGCACACCTGGTATGGCAGGTGCTGCAGGACCCGCTGAGTTGCAGGCCCAGGTACTAACTGCAATCTCCCCAGGCCCACTTATTGCAGAGTGAACCATCCCCCGGCTGCAACCCAGGCCTGATGTAGAGACCCAACCTCACTAGAGCTTGGTGCTACAACTTTTTTTTCCCCAATCGGATGGGGCAGAAGTGAGATCTTATTTTAATTTTAATTTGCATTTCCCTAACTAATAGTGAGTTCAAGAATTTTTCCATATATGGATTGTCCATTTACGTTTCCTCTTCAAGCAACTTCCTATTTTTACTCTGCCCACTTTTCTATTGGGATATGTCTTTTCTTTATCAATTTAAAGGAGCTATTTGTGTTATAGATATTCATCCTTTATCTGTCACTGTGTAGCACTTATTTTCCCCACTCTATTATTTGCCCTTTGGCTTTGTTAATGGTATATTTTACTATTCAACTTTTAAAACATCACATAATCAAATATGCCTACCTTTTCCTTTATAATGTTTTGGCTTTCTGTTTTTACTTTAAAAAGTTTCCTGATATGTTATACAATATTCTCCTAAATCCTCTTTTACTTTTTTACATGTTAATCTTCAATTCATCTGGAATTTATTTTTTAAAATAGTGTGACATACAGGCCTAATTTTTCCCGTTTGCAAAGGCAGTTGTGATAACAGCACAGAAATACCATCCCTTTTTACTCAGTTGAAAACCACCCTTGTCATACAATAAATTCTTATTTCTGGGGGTCTACCTCTGGACTCTTTATCTATATACTGTCTACCCAGTCTGTCTGTTCTCATGCATAGCCTCTGCTTTGAACAGTGACATATGGTATTCCTTAATATCCAGCAAGGAAAATCCTCCCTGTTTTGCTTTGTTGTTGTTTTCCAAAAGCATTTTGGTTATCTTTGAGCATTTCTTTTTTCATATGAATCTTTAAATTCTTTTATTCAGTTTTCTCACTTTCCTATCCTCCCTCCACATACAAAACAAAGAGAGAAAACCTGATTAGAAATTTAATTGGAAGTGCATTAGGTTTATATGATAAAATTTAGTAGAACTAGCATTTTTATAACAAAGTTTTCTTGTTCACTATGAAAGCACATGTTATGATTTCGTTTTGCATCCTTTAAAATGATTTTATACTTTTCTTTATATGGGTATTATATTTTATATAATTAGTATGGAGAAAAGCTAATGGTGTTTTTGAAAAGCATATTTATTGACACCTTGCTAAATTAATTTATTAATTCCAGTAGCTTTTTAAAAAATTAGAGTCTTAGGTTTTCTAGCTCCACCATCATAGTGTTACCGAAGCATACTCTTTGCTGTTTTCTTTTACATGTTTATTATTTTATTTTCTTATCACATCTAGTACTATGCTGAATAACAATGGTGATGTCAACATTCTTATTTATGATTTAGTGGAAATGGCCATAGGATTGCCATTTTTGAATGATATTTCCTGTCTTTATTATACGTAAGTAGATTCCCTCTATGATTATTTTAATTTTTACTAGTTGTGGCTACTAAATGTTATTAAATTCCCTTTCACTTTCCATGGATACAACCAGAAGATTTCTTCCTTATTGGTGTAGTGAGTCATGCTGACAGTTTGCGTGATACTGACACATCTGGAAAAAACTCTACTTGGTTATGATATTAGTCATTAATTACACTGCTGCATTTACTTCGCTGATACCATATTTAGATTTCTCTTAAAGTCTACATTTGTAACTTAGAGCGGACGTGGGCTTCCTTTTGGAGCTTTCCTGCATGGGTTTTAGCACTGAAGTTATGCTAGCTTCACAGAATGAATCTTGGGGATGAAACACCTTACAGAAATGTCTGCTGTCTCCTGGCTGCCAAAAACTCAGCTGTCCATCTTATGTGGCTCCCACTAGTCAGACGTTTAAACAGTTTTCTAATCGCTTATGTGGGAATTGGCCTATGATCTACAATTTCTTCTAATTTATGTTTTGCTAGGTTTTTATCCATTTCCTCTAGTTTTTCAAATTTGTTGCCACATTATTACACTTTTTAAAAAAGCTGTCATTATGTCTTTTTTCTTATGCATAATCTTATATATTTTTGCTTTTTTTCTTTCATTGACCTCATGAGGGGGTTATTTATTTTCTTGGACCTTTTAAAGAACCAAAGTTTAGATTTATTATCCTCTGGCTTTCCTTCAACAGTTCTTTATAGTTTGCAAAGTTTCCAGTTTTCACAAGAGGGAAGAGATTCAGGAACATTCTGTGACTTGCCCAAAGTCCCACAGCCTGTTACAAGTGGCAGAGCTGGGACTTAAGCCAGGTCCCAGACGCCAGGCCACTCCAAGAGGTCTCAGAGGACAGACTGCTTCAGAGGCACGTGCCAGTGGTAAAGGGCCCCCCAACGTGGG
Organism: Rhinolophus ferrumequinum; assembly: GCF_004115265.2. Classification (NCBI taxonomy): domain Eukaryota; kingdom Metazoa; phylum Chordata; class Mammalia; order Chiroptera; family Rhinolophidae; genus Rhinolophus; species Rhinolophus ferrumequinum. The sequence continues at coordinate 64,982,248 of NC_046299.1, forward strand.
TCTCCTAGCTGCTGACTTTGCTTACATCACCTATTCCTTTTAGCGTTGGCTTCAGTTTCTTAAGCATAGGGCTTGTCTCTGATAACAGGCTGGAAGTCCTCAGGAGGAGACGAGACACGCCCCAGAGACTGGGTGACTGCGGGGGACATGGACTCTGGAGTCAGACAGCCCAGCATGAGTCCAGCTCTGCTGCTGACGGTGTGCACTTGTGCCTCAGTTTCTCCATCTGAGGAAAACAATCCCTAGCAGTAGTGACCGCCTACTTTGCAGGGTTGTAGTGACGTTACATGAATAAACGCAGGTCCTGACTTGAAACCCTGATGGCCGAATGTTTCAGAAATCAATGATTTTCAAGATTTTAGCTGTGTGTATACTTCATTATGTGACACCTCTCTCTCCTGCCCTGGATCTGGGGCAACATACTATTTTACAATCAAACATTTTAGTATTTCTGCAGGGACACACATGCATTTCATATTGAATGGGACAAAGCCTTTTATAGTCTTACCTGTTGGTTCAGAGCGGGTTTTGCTGCCCATAAATTTGCTACCAATTTGTGAAGCAGTATTAGAATGTTTCAGATTTCAGAACTGAGGGTAAGGGTCTAGGACTCTGCAGGCTAACACTTAGGATAGTCTTGGCATGTGGTTGGCATCTGGCAACCGGCTGCTACGATGTCCATAGCACCCATGCTGGCTTCACGGTGGGCTAAAAGTACTGTTTGCTGAATGCCTGTCTGCCTGTCCCCCACGAGGCCCCTGTGCAGACCGCCCCATGGACCAACAGCTACTCCTGTCCTGCTGTCTGCATACCAGCTCCCTCAGTATCGCAGCTTCCTGGTGCTCTGAGGAAGAAGAGAGCGGCCAGGACAGTGGACAGTTGAAATTCTGCCTACACCTGCATCCCCCCAGACTGCTCCCCTCTTTCCTTCTCTGCTGTCCCTGGCGGAAACAAGAACCTGTGGGTACTCGAAAGTAGCCTCCTAGGACTGGCACATTACCTGAGCAGCCTGCATGGTACCCCTCGGGGCTTCAGTCTCCAGCTCATCGCATAGCTTCACCTGCCTGGTCCCTGTTGGCATTTTGATTTGGGACCCCTGCTTAGGGTGCTGGGGTGGGGGGTGGAGTATGATTCCCCAGGGCAGGTGCTCTGCAGAGCACCTTGCCTTGCCAGGAATTTCTCAAGTTTATCTTGGGGAGTGGAGCCCTTTCGGACCCTGTGGACAGCCCTCCTGACGGCTGGCCAGAAGCCTTAGGTTCTGGTTTTTCCTGTCTACCTTGTAGCACCTTCAGCACCCTCCTCAGGAGGTATTGGTAGAGCTGCCTCCTCTTCCTGAGGTTTGGGTGGAGCGACCCAGGAAAACTCCTCCCTGGCTGCTGAGGGTGGCGCCACCCAGGAAGAGAACAGGCCGCAGCATACCTGGATGGCGATGGGGACCATCTTGTTGGCCAGGTTCTTGTACAGCAAGCAGATGGGCGCGGCCAGGAACTGCAGCGTGCAGGGGTCTGTTCTGTTGGCGTCGACGCCATCCAGAAGCTCAAAGTCCACGATGAAGATGTTCCCTTGCTGCAGGAGGCAAGAGGACATGTGTCCCAGTCAGTGTCAGCCAGAGACAGGCCCAGAATGCGGCCCAGAGGGAGCGACAAGCCCCTCTGCTGCTCAGAGTTTCTAAATCTTTTGTCCTCCGACTCAAAGGCTGATTCACATCAAGAGTTTTCACAGGTTGTAGAGGTTTTTCCATAAGGAGCAGAATGGCAGCGGCCAGTTTCTTTGTTGTACCTGAAATCTGCCTAAAGTTTATGAAAGATTTTGAAAGACCACTCAGAGTGACAGTTTAATAAGAACGCGGAGTTTAGATGAGATAGATGAGAGAAATCAAACAGCAAAGAGTGTTGCTGCAGGACTCCAGTTACGTGAAGTTCAAAACTGGGCAAACTCCAGTCAGAGTCAGCCTTCGGGGAGAGAGCCGGAAGGGGGCGGGTCTTCTGCGGTGGGAGGTTCTGCAGGGGGTTCAGTAAGGGGCAGGGTCTACAGAGGCAGGGGTCTCCAGGGTCCAGCTGGGTCTTCAGGTGGGAGGTGCTCTTCTGGGACGGGGAGAAACTGCAGGGGCTGGCGGTGTCTGCAGGAGTTCTGTGCTCTGCGTGCTTGTCTGAGGCTGGTGGCACAGCAGAGTGGGGCACTTGGTTTGCTAAGTTTGCTGACACTCCCGATTTCTGTAATTAGGCTCCACTACAGGACGAATGTGCCTGTGACTTGGGGTGGGGGGAGAGAGAAAATGGCCCTTTGCAGAGTCCCCTAGAGGGGGCCCCGACCTGAGCGCCCCAGGCTTCCTTTCGCACGGTTGGGGCCAGCTCAGGCCAGAACCCGCAGTTTGGGTAGAAGACAGGCAGTGCTTCTTAATCCTTTGTGTTTTAAGTGAGTGATGGAGGCAGAGGTTGGGGCCAGCTGGGGAAGGGGGTCAGATTTCCGATGTGACAAAGACTGGTCCACAAGAGCTCAGGAGAGATGCGTATCCACAACTCTGCCTGCAGAGGGCGCGCGTTGGTCACTGCCTACGCGGTTCACGAACTCCGGCTGACGGGGACCAAAGACCCGCTTGTTCAGAGCCCGGCCACCTTCTTCCTCCTTTTTGGACACGGGGGACCACGGCAGTTGTGTGACACCAGTGATGAGCTCTGAGCAGTCTGCCCGCGATGCGTGCGAGGCAGGGGTGGGACAGGGTGGGGGCCTGTTTCCTTGGCCAGCCCGGGCAGAGAGAGGGTGGGAAGAGGCTGATTCCAGAGGGCACTAGCTAGGTAGGGCCCCTCAGGACGCCTGGACAAGAAGGCGGAGACATGTGGGCCGGTGGGGCGGGACAACTGGCCTTTCGGAGAAGATGTGAGCATCACTGACTTCTGCGCAGAAGGAATGGCTGACAACAGAATCTTGAGAGGACGCGGGTTAGTTAACGTGAAGAGTGGCAGACTAAAGGGAGGCCCCGCAACCCAGGCCTGGGAACCAGGAGGCCTGGGATTGGCGCCTGCACCTGGGGCATTTCTCTGTTATCCCAAGCCACCTCCTCTCTCCGGCCTTAGTGTCATCCTGCTGGGAAGTGAGGGGCCAACCCCATTCCTCACTTCTGACATGCTAGGATTCTACTGTACACACTGGTGTCCTTGCTGTCTTGTGTCCCTGGTCTCTCCTTGGGGTCAGCGTCCTTCTCCCAGCCATAGTGACTGGTTCAGGGAATTAAGAAGTGTGCTGTAGGAGATGGGTGGTGCGTCTGTGCAAGATTCCAGTTAGTGGTGGCTATTTATTAGATGATTGCTTCATGACCAAAATCACAGCTGAGCATCTAGACCAGGGGAGTCCAAACTTTTTTCAACATTTTTCCCCAAGGGCCATATGCAGTAAAATACACAAACAGCCGGGCCACTCACTCGAGGTGAAGTACGTATTGCCTCACCTGGTTTATTTAAGTAAACTAAATATATTTTTGGAATTTGCTGCAGGCCAATTAACAATGGATTGCGGGCCACAGTGTGGACACCCCTGATCTAGACCATTGCTCAAAAGAAAGATAACCATTGTGACAAAGATGGTTACTGGGTGTGAAAAGGACCCTGAAGCAGAGGTTGTCCCCTGCCAGGGTGACTAGGTGTACAGATGGCTGCTCAGTCCCTTCCATTTCTAGGATTCTCTGGCTTTTAAGGTTCTGTGGATGTCTGATTTGAAGTTTGAAACCTACAGCACTGAATCAATACATCCAGCAATTAATCAACAGAGGAAAACTGTGCTGCCTGCATGGGGGCACATGTTGTCAGCTGTCCATATAAACAGGTAGTGTCCAAGGGACTGGATAGGTCAAGGTGGGGGTGGGGGCTGGTTAGGACAGCCTGCCCTGGGGCAGGAGCCTTTCCTGGGGACTGCAGTTGGGCAGGTGGCCCTCCAGAGCCACGTGAGCAGGGTGTGGGGGCTGGGATCTGTCCACAGATCTGACATTGACCCCTCGCTTCTGGCTGGGGCCCCAAAGCAAAGTGAGCAAGCAAGATGCGGTGACTAGAAACAGCAGAAGGCCATCTAGACACCTAGGGGCAGGTGGCAGGAGGCCCAGCCATCCTGGTTCTAGTGGGAAGAGGCCATCTGATGGGAGACCAAAGGCCATTCCTAGGGCCTCAGGACACCAAGTCCCCCCAGACCCACCGTGGGGGTGTGTGAACCCTTTCTGTCTGAAGACTAACTTAGTCTTCAACTGGTGAGGGCTGACCCTGCAGGTGAGGGCCGGGCAGGGTCGGGGAGAGGGTGAGGACAGAAGCAGATGCCATCAACGTTTCTAATTAGAAAGTCAAAAGTTCCATCAGTTTTCTCTTTTGTTTTGTTGTTGTTATTGTTCTGCTGCTGGGTTGCTTCTTTCTCCAGTTTCCTCACCTTTGCAAAGTGGGTGACAATTTGATGGCCATGTGTGCACAGCATCTCTCACGATGCCTGGCCCAAAACAGAGGGAGCTCTTTGAATTATTGAGATTGATATTGAAAATATTGATATTATGCTCCTAGACCCAATCATCATTGGGAAATGCCACTATCCATTCTTCCTCTCACATTGAACGAGACAGATTTCATAAATGCCCAGGAAAGGAAGAGTCTGCTTCGCTGATGGCTGCTGACCTTGCCATCAACCTGAAGGATGGGCCAGGAGATAGTGTGGCCTGGAGGCCGGGGAGCATTGGCCAGCAGAAAGTGGTCTCCGCCCACCAGAGTGTGCCCAGCCATCTGAGTTGGGCTTCTGGCCTGGACCACCATCCTAGCCACACAGGCCTTACCTCGACCTCCTGCTCCAGGGTGAGCTGCCTCTCCAAGCTGCACTCCACCATCTCCGTGGTCACCGGGAGCTTCTCGGGCAGCTTCGTGCATCGCTGGATCAGCACGGGGTTGCAGCCGTTCAGGAACTGGTACCCGAACATGAGGTCTTCCTGCCAGTGATTCATGACCCGCTCTGTCGGGGAGAGAATGGTGGCAGCCTGAGTTCTCAGTGCAGGGAGCTCAGGCTATGCTGGCTCCCCTCTCCCAGGCAACCTATGCAATGGGAGGAAATATTCAAAAGCCTGTATCTGATAAGGGGTTAATGTGAAAAATATCCATAGAACTCCAACAACTCAATAGCAAAAAAATCTAACAACTCAATTCAAAAATAGGCAAATGACTCGAACAGACATTTCTCCAAAGGTGACATACAAATGGCTAGCAGGTATATAAAAAAAAGGTCAATGACACCATCAGGGAAATGCAAATAAAACCCACAATGAGATATCACCTCACACCTGTTAGGATGGCTATTATAAAAAAATGAAGCAAAACAAAGGACAACGAGTGAGGGTGTGGAGAAGCTGTTGGTAGGAATGCAGAACGGGCAGCTGCTATGGACACAGTGCATGGTGTGCAGGGGTGCTCCCCGCGGCACCACGAGAGCCCCAAGGCACACTCACCAGAAATAGTGTTGCTGATCTTGACGAAGATTTTCTCGAAGTCGGCGAAGTCGCTCCAGGAAGACTGGAACATGTGCATGAAGCGGTTGATGAACAGGTTCTCCATCCTGCACAGGGTGACAGGCAGCGTCACCCTGTGCGCTCCAGCCCTTCTCTCTCTGCACAGCCCCTCACATCATGCTCTCAGAGCCTCTAGATACCACGTGGGCAGCGAGGACCTGAATGCAGGGCAGCTCCTGGCGGCAGCTGATTGGCTTTGTGGAACCAGGATGGAAACTGGCACCTGTGTCTGACGCTCTTCCTACTGCACCTCCCCAATGAAAGAGATTGGCCGCCTGCCCTGAGAATCGTCTACGGCGCCTCCCATCCCTTCCATGCAAGCTTTCATCCACACGTTCATTCACTTATTTATTCTCAGTGTGAGTTTCCAGGGACAGAGTCCCCATCTCTGATGCAGCTGCCTTGCCAAGTCTCCTGGCTTTCAGAGGGATGAGGCATTCACTTGAGTTTACCCAGCATTTACTTTCTGCCTAACCCTGGCTCTGCGCTGGTGCTGAGGACACAGCTTCCGAATGCTCCTTACACAGGATAGCAAAATAACCCAGGACAGGAGCTTGATAAAGTCAAAGTGCAGGCTGCAGGCAATAAGGAATGAGATCTGAGTGGCCTGAGCAATCTCAGGGGCTTCCTGGAGGAGGTGGAGGTGGGATGGGTCTGGGAAAGGTGGAGAGGAAGGGAAGAGGCTCCCCAGGCTTCCCTACAAAACCCACGCAAGGCACAGGACAGAAATTTGGGGGTTCTGGCCAGTGCTCACCGTGACACACTCTGCTTCAGTTTCTTTCTCTGGCACACACATGTCTGAGAGTAACAAGCACTTACCTATTTCCTCCCCACTGGCAGTGCTTGCTGCCCACTCTTCCAGTATTCAGGCCTACTTAACCTGTTCTGTCTTTTGTATGTCCTGACTTGGGACCTTTGCCTGTGTGGTTCACTCTGCAATGTCCTGCGCCCCTCCTTCTTCTCTTGAGCATTTGGGGTGAGTGTATCTTGAAGGCTCACCTAATGTGCCACCCACTCCTCCTTCAATTTCAGAGAAGCTGCCCCTTCTCCAGACCACGCCAGCCCTGTGATGTTGTCTCTGCAAGTCTGATGGCAGATTACGTACAAACCCATCTGTGTGACTGCCTGCCTGCTGCCTCAGATGTCGGAGTGCAAAGGCATGTCTGTGTTGCTCAGCTCAACCCAGGCCTCCCGGCGCTAAAGGGGCTCAGGCAGCATTGCTCATTATCAGAGGGGTGGCGGATGCCTGGGGCAGGGGACAGTGCCAGAGGTGCTCCTCCAGGAGGCTCCCCTTCCTGCACCCCTCCGCCTCAAGAGTGCCACGCAGAGCCAAGCCATTCCCCAAAGAAGGAGCCCTAACTGGCAAGGCCCAGCCTCCTCCGAGGACTCTTTCCCTCCGCGGTGGGTTACCTTTGGCTGAGCGTTGTCACAGGAAGATTTGAGAGTCCCAAACTTCCTCATGTCCTCCCTGACCAGCAGAATCAAAGGACTGAACTTTGAGTGAACCTGGCTGGTGGGACAGAGGTGTCTGTCATCCCAGGGGAGCCACCTGTGAGCATGCATGAGGGCAGCAAGTCTGAGTGACCAAAGACACGCATTGCATTCAGCAGACAAGCAGGAGATGCTGGGGCCTTCCTGGCCCTGCTGCACAGGGGAAAGGCACCCAAGGCAGAACCTGACACACCCCTTGCCAGACTCCCCTTCCAGATCTGCCTCAGTTTAGCAAATGCTTCTCTCCTTTGTACTGATGATCCTGGGGCCCTAGGAACACACACTACTCAGGAGAGGGTCCTGGGGCCACAAGGCTGGTGACCTCTGTGAGTGTCTATTTCTCCTCTGTAGGTTGGACCAACCAGCTGCCCGCAGGTTACTGACATGCTGTAATGCCTGGAAGATGCTGGAATACAGCCTGGGCAGTGGGGCTGCACATAGTAGGTGCTCAGTGCCTCGGAGCTGGAGAATAGCGCTGGCGTTGTCTTCCAGCCCGTGGCTGGGATCTTCATCACTTTTATTCTAGCCCCTCGTGGGGAATGCATGCTTCTTGCGGCCTCCCCACTGGCAGGCAGGCCACCGGGGCCCGGGAATACTCCCAGCTAAGCTTCTTTCAGCCATTTACCTCCTTCTTCCCCCATCATCCATGACTCTCCTCCTCCATCTCCTTTGTTAGCTGAGTCTCTGGGGACAGAAACCTTTGTGAAGCTAGAGGAGTATATCCTGTGTCAGTCTGGGTGTGGAGAGGACTTGTTTCTGGGAGAGCAGAGGCCTTGCCTGACCCCCACTCTCCCTGAAGCCCTGAGGGTGGTCCAGCAGCAGATGCTGCCCAGGAAAGAGGTGCTGGACCTTGTGGGGAACTGGGAGTGAGTCAGAGTCCATAGCGCAGTCACTCCCTACTGGGAGGGCTCACCGTCTCTCCAGCCAGCTCTCTTTGACCTCAGAACAGGATGGGGCATGGCAGTACTTAGAGGAAGCCACAGATCCAGGAAGAAGGGGAGTTAGGAGGAAAATATTTGCATGTTCTCTAGAGGCGAAATATTTCTGCATACTTATAGACAACTGGATATAAGGGACTTTCAAAGATCTGTTATCAAAGGTACAAAGAGGAACCTGTAGCCCAGAGAGGGCACCTGGCTCATTCAAGGTCACACAGCTAGGTAACAACGTGGCCAGACAACAGTACAGCCAGGTAACGGCATAGCCAGGCAAGAACCTGCACCGAGCTGCTGGCCTGGGCTGGGAGAGGCGGGAGCTCTTACTTCCTCTACTTCCCCTGCTGCTTTCCTTCTCCTGACAGCTGCTCATTTTCCATCTCACAGTTCTGCTGTTTGGGGTGGTGGGCACAGCTTACTGAGAACTGGCTTCATTCCAGGCAGAGCAGGTGGCTCGGAAGAAACAAGTTGCCAGGCGCGATGCGGAAACCGAGCTGCCCAGTGGTGGAGGTTCAGTGGGGAAGGCCTCTTTGGTGACTTCAGCCATGAGTTTCACTTTTCTAAAGGCAGGACTGGGTTTAGTGGAGAGAGTGGTACTGCTATGGTGTGAGCTGCAGGGACTGAGGCCAGGCCCTGGGTCAGTGGATTCCATCAGGAACCTTCAGTGCGGAGAAGGCTGCCAGGCGTGGGGTGGGCGCCCTTTCCCTATCAGACCACTAGGGGGTTGGACCAGAGGGTCTTGGAGACCCCAACCCATGTGCTGGGGTTCGGACGAGAGAATCCTGTTTGGGCCTGTGAGTCTACCTGCAAGCCAAAGCCAAGGACACAGAGGGTGACTGAGGGGCTGCAGGTCCGTCCGGGGGGGTAAGGACCTGACCTGAAATCCCAGCCCCATTGCTTCCCAGCCATGCAGCCTTGGGTAAGTCCATAACCTTGCTATGCCTCAGTTTCCTCATCCTTGAAATGGGCATAATGATCATCCCTGGCTCACAGGTATGTAAAAAGAATTCAAGAAATATTAGGGACTAGTACCATCTGAAGCCTTAGGCCACCATGGTCTGAGGGGACCAGGGGTCAGACCCTAATCCAGTGTGCAGCGTAGCATTTTGCTCTCCCTCTCCCAGGGCCTCCTGCCTAATTTACTCATCCCCTTTCTTCCTCCATATCCAATTCATGGCAGAATCTTCACCTGCTGACTCCTCTTTATGCCTCTCCTCTATGTCCCCCAAAAGTTCTCACCCAGGATACTGGTGACCTCTGAGTGGCTGCACCCAAAGGGCCCTAAACACCCCTGATCTCTCTGAAGCATCTGACAACCACCCCCTTTCTTCTTGACACGAAAATGCAGAATGCTGAGCCCCCTGGACCTTGTCCCTGCTTCAGACCCCCCTGGTCCTGCCCCGCCTCCTCCCCTGGTAAAGGCTGGGCTCCTTGCCCACCTCCCTGCCTTGGCAGCCTCAGCCCCGATTCCCTCCACGTGCCCCACTTCCGGTTCTCCTGCATCACCAAGGTTCTCACGGCCCAGAATACCATCCCCTCTGCACCTCCCATCAGTGAATCTTCGAAACCCAGGTGGGGCTTCTGTCTTAGAAAGAGACGCTGTCCTGCAGCGTTACTTCCCCCCCGGCCTCCTGTTTCCCACAGTGCTCTTTCCTAAGGATTGTGATGCGCTCTCCACACTCGGTCCCCACTGGACTGTGAGCTGCTTGGAGCTGGGGCCAAGGGTCCACTTTGCATACATCTCAGGTCCCCACTCACCAGGAGCTCATTAAGCATTTGTCAGAAGAGGAGGGGCAGGCAGCCTCCTCCTCCAGGCCTGCACCCCTGGGGGTGGAGAAGGCCCAGAAGAGCTAGCAAACAGGCAGGGACAGCGCTGAGAAGGCAGCAACCTGTGGGGGGGCCTTGTTTTTTGGTTTCAGGACTGAGGCAAAAGTCCTCCTAAGTACTCAGAATGGAGATACTAGAGGGAACTCACCGTCAGTGTGCCAGATGCCACCAGGGGGACACTGCATACATGAGTTCATTTAAATCTCACGACACTTCTAGCAACTAGGTATGATCGGCCTCATTATCAGAAGGAAATTTAGGGTCAGAAAACTTAACTCTCCCAAAATGGCGTAGCTAGGGCCTCAATCAACCCCAGCTGGCCAGGCTTTAAATAAGAAACCTTTCACTTTTAAAGGGTAACTACAGATGAGTTGATAATTGTTGCCAATTTGAATAGATTTTTTTTCCCCAGGAAAGCAATGGGTAACCTGGTCCTGCGAGTGTGGTCCAAGGACTAGCAGCATCAGCATCAGCTGGGGATCGTTCTTGGAGCATAGACTCCTACCCCACTGGGACGCACTGATCAGAACCTGTGGCCTAGTTTTCCACTGATCAGAACAGTGGCCCACGTGCACAGGAGTGTCTGAGGAACGCTGTCTGCACGACGCTGTCTGGACCCAGGTTTTCTCACTGGGAAGCCGACTTCTTGTCTTCGGCTAGGATGGCATGGTGCAGCTGCCCAGTGCTCAGGACAAGCCCAGCTGCCCTGAGATGGGCCCACAAAACACAGCCACGTTAGGTGAAACCTGCAGCGTCCTTTACTAAGTTTGTGTCAATGCAGGAATCAGCATTTTCTCTTTCTGTCCCAGGGCAGGCTTAAAGCTGGTGTGGTGGAGGGGGGCCGTATGAAGAAAAGGCAGATTACTGGGACCTGAACAGTCCTGGAGCCAGCCATACTGTTGGCATTCCATAAATGCCAGCTGGGCTACACTGAAGAGCAGAGAAGGGTGCAGGAAGAGAGGAAAATGCAAGGGGGGAATCGCGAATGCACCTTTAATCCCGGTTCCCCACGGGGGCACTGAGGGACCCTCTGAGGAACCCAGAGAGCACCACCAAGTGGATTTCTTTATGTCAGCGTTTCTCAAGCTGCTACAGTCCGTTAGCAGGGGTTCTCAGTGTGGTCCCCAGACCAGCTGCATCCAAACCCCTGGACTTTGTTAGAAATGCAGATTCTCTGGCCCCCTGAATCAGACACGTGAGGGGCGGGTCCAGAAATCCAGGTTTTAACAAGCCTCCAGGGGACTGTGACCCAAGCTATAGTCTGAGAACCACTGCTGAAGAGGCTGCAGTACTTTCCAAGTTAATTTGACCCCCTTTTAGGGAAACACTACTTTGTGCTTTGTGTTAACTCATTCTATGACTAATTTTTTTCTTAGTTTCAGGTGTACAAAACAACATAGTGATTAGGAATTTATTTATCCACCTCACAGAGACATCACCCCAATAAAGTCTAGAACCAATCTGACATTGTACATGTAGTTATTACAACACTATTGACTATATTCCTTAGGCTATACTTTACATCCCTGTGACTATTTTTTAAATTATAGTTGACACTCAACATTATTTTATATTAGTTTCAGGTGTACAGCATAGAGGCTAGACATTTCATATGGTTTATGAAGTGATCCCCCCGATAAGTCTAGTACCCACCTGACACCATACACAGTTATTACAACATTATTGACTATATTCCCTGTGCTGCACTTTATATCCCCATGATTTTTTTGTGACTACTAATTTGTATTTCTTAACCCCTTCACTTTTCTCACCCAGTCCCCCAACCCCCCTCCAATGTAGCAATCATCAGTTTTTTCTCTGTACCTATGAGTCTAGGACCCATTTTTAACAAGAAACAAATGCTAGTTTCATAAATATAATTTTAAAAATTCCAGGTTTGTCTAACTTTTAGGTGGAATTTTTTCCCCTACATTTTCCCAACAAATTTGTCTTCCAGTGGGACGGAGCTCTGATTTGATAATAAAATTCAATACAAGTGAAGAGGGTTGATATACAGACATACAGGCATCAGTTAGAAGGAGACTACTTTCACAATTTCCAAGAAGATCAGGGACATTTGGGGTAGCATTTGTGAAGTTAAGGGGGAGAACCCTAGTTTCCGTGAATGCTTTGGTGATGTTGAGCCAACCTGCTTCTGAACTGGAGCGACAATAAGAGGGGGTGGGGGTAGGGGTCTTCTTCCCTTACAAACTCATGTCTTTTGAAAAACTAAAGCCAAGAGAATGAGCTTCTTCAGCTTCCCTCCTCCCTATCCCTCATCTTACCCTCTCTTGCGCATCTAGCCTCTGAGGGCCCCACCCCTCAACCACCGAGAGGGAGCACAGAACTCTGGTCTCTGCCATTTAGAAGCAGGATCCTTGGGCAAGGTATTTGACTTCCTTATTCCCCAGGTTCCTCAGCTGAAAATGGGGATAATGACCGCCTACCTCACAGATTGTTGTGAGGGACGAATGGCGACAGGGCGTGCACGCCAGGGACCAGTGAGGCACGGCGGCCATTATTAGTGCAGAGCCCTGCCGCCATCTGGGTGACAGCCTGGACGCTGTCTACCGTTGCGTTGGCCATGAAGGATTGAGATGTGTGTGCAAATGGGACATTCCAACTAAAGATCTCCATCTGGGGCTGAAACACAGCTATGTTTGGTGTCCTCCGGGCTGTAACTTTGTTTAGATACAGGATATCCTGTGATTATGCATTGGGAATCCACTCTACAGCCAAGATACAATCAAACGCATTAGGGAAGAGGTGCTTGACAGAGCCACCCCCGAACCCCAGCCCCCACCCCAGGCCCCCACAAGGAAAGGAGAGGCCCACTCCGAGCCCTGGCCACTGGAGGAGCTGCTCAGTGTCTTCGAGTTGCCATAGACTTACGCTTTGGAGTAGTTCAGAACGAAGTCCACACCTTTCTCACTATCAAACTGGATATCGCGAGGTAAGTCCCTGTGGCACTTGGCATCGATACTCAAGGGGAAGCCAGGGTTCCATTCCATCCATCTGAGCATGAAAAAGAAGAACACAACGGGGTGATGCCTCTGGGTGGGGATTCTCAGGCTGAAGGCTGACTGTGTGGTCTGAGGGTGTGCTGGCCATCTCGTCAATGCGTTACAGCTGCGTGTGTGTCCAGTGAGGTACTGGGACCCTTCCCGAGGTCGGGCGGCCACCCACTTTGCTGTTCCCTGAGCATCGCAGTGGGGGGCCTGTGGCTCCCTGATCCTGACGCTGGGCTTACAACACAGGGGTAGCGGATGGTAGGTGTGCACCAGTGTGTAAAGAGGAATTGAGAAAGGCAGTGTCAGAAGATCTCATTTATTTGAGGAGACATTCAATAGCAATGTCTCCCAATGTTCTCCCCAGCACAGAACTGCCCCGCAGGTCACCGGAGTTAGACTTGGTCAAGGCTGCCCCACCACGTCTGACCTGGACAGCCACTGTCCCACCATCTGGTCAGTGCACCGTGAACTGCGTGAGGTGGTCAGGGGAAAGGGGACAGTTGTTATGCCTGTATAGTAGGCTGCACAAGGCCGCAGGGTGTCTGAGTGAGTCCCCTGCTCCACCAGGCACAGACAGCTGCCAGTAACAGGTTTAGAGATTGTTACAATCCAAATAGCTCCCCCTAAAGGCAGGCCATACGCTCCATCCTGCCAAAATAATTAGATCCTGGTCTCCTTGAAACTTAACCTGCAGCATTGGACATTAGTATTTTGTTTTTCAAATTTTACTTTTCTTTTTGCTTATTGAAAAAACAAAATAAAACAAACTCTGTCAGTTTCTTAGCGCAAGGAGAATGATCTAGTATTTGCTTAAAAACCAAAATTTACATTCTGATATTTCAGCTTTTGCATTTATATTCTTAAATTTGATCTTTCTTCTGAGAGAAAAGTAAAACATTGAGATTTTTGGTCATTAAAATATCTGAGTACCTGCATCCTCATGTTCATTGCAGCACTATTTACAATAGCCATATATGGAAACAACGTAAGTGTCCAACAACAGACGATTCGAAAAAGAAGGTGTGGTACATGTACACAATGGACTATTACTTGACCATAAAAAAAGCATGAAATCTTACCATTTGCAACAACATGTATGAACCTACAGGGCATTATGCTGAGTGAAATAAGTCAGGCAGAGAAAGATAAATAACAAATGATTTCACTTACATGTGGAACGTAAAAAACAAAATAAACAAAACAGAAACAAACCCAAAGATACAGAGAACAAATTGATGATTGCTAAGTGGGAGGAAGCTTGGGAGCCTGGGTGAAAAAGGTGAAGGGATTAAGAAGTACAAATTGGTAGTTACAAAATAGTCATGGGGATGTAAAGTAAAGCATAGAGAATATAGTCAATAATATGGTAATAATTATGTACAGTGCCAGGTGAGGACTAGACTAGTCAGGTGGATCATTTCTTAAATTATACAAATATCTAACCACTATGCTGTACACCTGAAATTAATATAAAGTAATATTGAATGTCAACTGTAATTGGAAAATTAAAAAATTTTGGAAAAAGTCTTGAGTCCCTTTAATATTATGTTGTGCTTTTACTGTCACAAAAATCCCCACTGTTTCTCATGGTGTTCTGTTGGCCCAGTAAGCCTCTCAGTAGAACCATAAGAGGTGATCACTCTTAGAGCAAACACATTTTGGAAACCATTTTCTTTTGCATAGCACCTTACATTTCTCAACTTTCTGAGTATATTCTAGGCAGGAAAAAGAAAAGAAAAAAGGCATATCTAGATATATACTGATTAATTTTTAAATATCGGAGGTGTGTGTGTGTGTGTGTGTGTGTGTGTGTGTGTGTGTGAAAGAGAGAGGGAAAGAGGGGGGTGGGGAATGAAGGGAGAGAGAGAGAGAAGAGAGATATGCCCCCACAAGTTCACAAACTTCTGAGAGAAGAAAAATAATCAAACTATCATTAAGTTTCTCATTTGCCACATTGAAAATAGGAAGAGAGTGTCAAGCGTTTACAGACTTTTGTTTTAGATCATCGTCTAAGTCTCTTATGTCAAGTCAAATAATTGGTGAGGGCAGGAGAATTTTTTTGGGGGGGTGGGGTTAGGGATAAGCACATACCCTTTCTGAGGAAACTAAATGAACAAGTTCATCGAGACAAAAATGAAATTAGAATGAACCATTACGTTCCTAAATATAGTAGAGAGTGTTCATCTGAAAACAATAGCAAGTATAATTTTAAATAAACAAAAACATCAAAGCCATTTTCTCAAAAATCAGGACACAGAGAGGATGTTCATCACTGCTACTATTACTTGTTTTGGGAATTCCAGCCACTCAATAAGAAAAAAAATATCAGTAGTGTAAATAATGGATAATAAGAGACAAAATTATCATCATTTAAATAATATGATCAAATAACTAGGTAACTGAAAAGACTCACTAAAAAATGATTAGTGCCAATAAAAGAGTTTAGTAAGGTGTCAATACAAGATAAATATGAAAAAATGAGTAATTTATCATTATCCCAGCAGTATTTATTTACAAACAGAAAAATATGCCACTCAAAATTGTGCAAGCTATAATTTCTCTTGTTATAAAGTAACTGGAAAGAAGAAACCTGCAAGAAAAAAACTAGAAATTTTATTGAAGGACATTATGCAAGATGTAAATAGGTGAAAAAGACACACTGTGTCCTTGGATGGAAAGACTGAATATCATTAAATGCCAGTATATAACACATTTATATGTAATTCAAAGCAATTCTCATAATGAAAATCTTTAAAAAGAACAGTGAGATAACAAAACAGCCACTGCCATATATTACAAAGTTATGATAATCAAAAGATGGTGCTGGGCTGTGGAGTAGAAAAGTAGACTAACACTCAAGGTCTAGAAACAGACCCAAGAAAACAGGTGAATAATACAAAACTAGCTAATACTTATTGAGTGTTTTCTGTTTGCCAAATACCGTTCTATGTGTTTTCATGGTTTAACCTATTTAATTGTCTCAAAAACCTTATGCAGTAGTCCTTTTATTCTGCCCATTTTACAGATTGAGGGGATTGAGGCACAGAGAGATTCAACAACTTTCTCAGGACACGCAGTAAGTGGCTGTAAGTGGGAGCTGAGTCCAGGAACTGGCTACTGTGGGTGTCACCCCAAGGCAGTAGGAAGGAATGTATTACGTAAGAAATGATACCAGGGACCTTTTACCCATACTTCACATCATGTGTAAAAATACATGGCAAATGAATTAAAGGCCTAAAATTAAAAACTATATATTAAAGTATTAGACAAAGATATAAGATGATATATGTAACACTGGGTGGAGAGGGCCTTCTTAAGCAAAGCAGGAAACCCAAAAGGTATAAAGGAAAAACAATACGGATAGTTTAGAAACTAAAGAACTAAAATCCTATGTGACAAAAGCAACAGAAGACAAATGATACATGCTACACATATACCAAAGGGATACCATCCTAATGTATAAAGCTCCTTTAGATTAATAATTAAAAAAAAAAAAACAAACAGAAAAAGAAAGCCTATAAATGGCAATTCAAAGAAGAGGAAATGCAGAGATGCTTAACTTGCCAGTGGTCAGAGGAATGCAGTTTGAAACCACAATGGGGTCTCAGGGATTTTTAGATTGTTAAACATTTTAAAGATCAATGTCACCAGGTACTGGCAAATGTATGGGTAAAAGTGTATTTTCATAGACAACTGGTGGGACTGAAAATTACTATGAAATTTAGGAAAGGATTTTTGTCAGGATTTCTTAAAATGAAAAATGCCAGTTTGATGCAGCAATGTGAGTTCCGGACATGAACGTGCCAGTGGTTAAAGCACCGATACTCAGGGTGTTCGTACAAGGTTGCTTCTTGCAGCACTGTTTATAATACCGCCAAACAAGCAAACAGATGCACGAATGGGAGACAAGATGAATGTCCACCAATAGGGGAGTGGTAGAATACGTTATGGTCCATTCATTTGAAGCAAGAATTTAAGGAGGAGGAAAACAATGAGACTATTTCACACGTGAGATTGACAAGAGTGAAATGTCTCAAGGTGCAAAGTGTATCCCTGATGTGGGGGTATAGTGCCATCAGAAACAGCTGTTAGGGGTGAAAACCGGCAGAAATCCATTGGAAAACAATGGGCAATATCTAGAACACTTAAAATGCGGTCTGCAACCTTGTAAGTGTAGTTCTAAGAATACTCAATAGAGTAAACCCTCCATGAAAGCGCCAGGAGACATGTGAGGAAGCTCATAATCTGTGTCAACTGGTTGCTCTTCACAGCAGAATGATGAGTAAAAGAAGCAAGGCACAGACTGATTAGATTAAACGATGTAGCTTAACAACCACGACACTATACGTTGCTCTGGCTGCGCGCAAGCGAATCCCACAGAGTTACGTAAGTCACGGCGAGAGAACACGGGTGGTGGGTGACGACCTGTGTTGGCTTCTCTATCCCTCTCCCTGGCTAACTAAGTCATGAGGGTCAGCTGGACTCACCAGCTTTTTGGCAAATTAGACACTAGTTTTAGTTGTCACTTTACTTCCAAACTCTAATCTGGAAGCTTGAGAGTTTTTATGAAAGGGGAACTCCGATATTATGCAGACGGTGCAAAGCCCAGTGTTTCCTGAACGGAAGCAGAGGAAGGGGTGTGAAAAGGGCAGATTAGTAGGAGGAAGAAAAAATGATGATTAGACCTATGAAAGGAGTAAACTGTCTTACCAGAAAACCCCTCTGACCCATCTCCTAGACCCTGCCAAAGCCCCACTCATGTGAAAACACCACTGAATCCACCTCTCCCTGGTGAAGGGCTGTTTCCCAAAAGGTGTTCCATAGAGCACTCGTTCTGCAGGATGCTAAGAGTCATAGGTCAAATTCTCTTCGGAAACACTGGGTTAAAAAGAAATTAACCATGATCCATTACCACAGAACTTGCCAGAATCCTTAGTGCTTATGGGCATTCTGAACCTCCAGGAGGGAGATGTGATAAACAGTTTCCCAAAGTTGTTTTACCATAGGACCTTTTTCCAGGGAAAAAGTGTTAGGACCAGTGCTCCAGGGCACACTTTGGAAAGTAATGGATTAAGAAAAATCCTTGTAAGACTAATTTATCTATCAGTCATTAACATCTTAGTCTGAATTAGTGTGGACTGGCTAAGACCTGCTGTCCATTCACCTAACAGGACACAACTAGCCTGATTCTCTGGGAGCTGTTTGATATCACTACAATCTAGGACTTCTTCCTTCGCCAGAGCCAGAAGCAGGTGGGGAGCCCACTATAGGGGCTTTGCCACAGGTGGCTGAAGGGAGGAAAACCAAGAAAGGAGTGTACAAACAATCACCCTTTCAGATGGGGATGGATGGTGCAGAGCTCTTGGACCATGCCTTATGTATTGTACCAAGTACAAACGTCTCAAAACACATTTATGGTATCTGAGCTGAGAGGCTTACACACAAATATTCTAAAACAAATCACAATTTCATAAATCCCTAACATTACCCACAGTATAATCAGATTACTCTCCTCCATCTGGTATAAAGACAAAAGTTTTATTTAAAAATTTTATTATGGAATAGAATATATAAATACAGAGGGTGCCAAAAAATGTATACGCATTTTAAGAGATGTTATCTATGTGGCAGTAGTTTACCATAATCAGAAGTGTCTGGATGCTGATGGTAACCACTTTGAGCACCTCTCATAATTGCAGAAGTCAAATGTGACTATATATTGAGTATTACAATTTTAATACAGGTTTTTTCTTTCTTAAAATGTGTACACATTTTTTGGTACCCTCTGTATATGTATGTATACGTATGTATGCACACACACACACACACACACACACACTCACACCTGCAGAAAAATGTACAAAACATCTGTATAACCAACTTGGAAATCAAGAATCAGAACATCGTTGGTACCGTGAAACCTCCTTCTCACATAACCTCCCCAATCACCATCCTCCCTTTTATTTTTCTACTTCCTTGCTATTGTTTATTTTTCCACTGCTATACAGCTTTCCCTAAACAATGTAATTCCAAATGTTATGGAGTGGTCAGACTTGTGTCTGGCTTCTATTCCACACTGTAGTTGTGAGGTTCGTCCGGTTCGTCTACGCTGCTCCGTGCAGCAGCTGTTTGTTGATTTTCCTTGCAGGGTAGAATGGTCACAGTTTATGTATCTGTTCTATTGTTGATGGACACAGGTGGTTTCCATTTTTCATGTCTCATAAATGATGCTGTGGCAAACATCTGTGTACATGTATCCAGTACACAGGCACACAGATTTTGTCCAGGAACAGAATGTCTGGGTCATAGATTATATGTAGCTTCAATTTTATTAGATATTGAAAAATTGTTTTCTGCAAGGGATGTATCAATTTATACTCCTGCCTGCAGCTCGGGAGCCGCCCCAACCTTAATGGCGCTCTTTAACACTTGGTCTTGTCAAGTTTCAGTTTTGCCCATGTGGTGTGTGTGTGTGTGTGTGTGTGTGTGTGTGTGTGTGTGTTTATATGTGTGTGTTAATGTAGTAGTGCTTTATTTAGTACATCTTCATTGTGTGTTACTTCTGATTTGCTTGGTTACAAATGAAGCTGAGCACCTTTTCTGGGTATTTGCTCCTCATTTTACACAGCGACTACTCGAATCTCTTGCCTATTTTTCTACTGAATTGACAACCCTCTTCTTAAAGATTTGTTGGGGTCCTGTGTATACCATGTTTCCCCAAAAATAAGACTGGATCTTATATTAAGTTTTGCTCCAAAAGACGCATTAGGACTTATGTTCAGGGGATGTCATCCTGAAATATCATGCTAGGGCTTATTTTCCGGTTAGGTCTTATTTTGGGGGAAACACAGTATTACGGATCATAATTCTTGTCCATCACTCTGTGAATTGTCTCCTCCCTCTCCTTTGATGTCTTTCAGTGAACAGAAGTCCCTCAGTGTTGGGTAGGGGAACTTAATCTTTTCTGTAAGTTTAGTGCATCTTGAGTCTTGTTTGAAAAATCTTTTGCCCTTGAGGCCATGAAGAATAATCTATAGCCTAAGTGTTCTGTAGCTTTGCGTTTAACATTGAAGCCCATTCAACCCCAACCTGAGTTTTCTGAACGACATGATATAGATCCCAGGTTCTCCTCCTCCTCTCTCCCCGGTCTGTGCCCAATAGCTCTTCTCCTCGTGTGCCCTCTGCATACATCAAGCATCCATGTGTGTATGTCCCTGTTTCTCATTTTTTTTCATTCTGTTTCATGGATATATATGTTTTTGTGGAAAGAGGATAGACTTAAATGCAGTTCTGAGGCTGGGGCAACCAGTGGTTTCAGTGGTGGTTTGTCCAGCGTTGGACAGCACTGGGGCCCTGAGAGTGGAGCGAGCATAAAGAGCTAAGAGATGAGAGACACCTTTACAAATGAGAAAGTTATAAAACAAAAAAGATGCTACCTTCCTATGGTAAGAATTAGTGAAATGGGTACCCGTACACTGCTTGTGAAAACTGGTTAAAGATTTTTGAAGAGAGATGTGCCAGTACATATTAATAACTTACACTGTTTGCTTTAGTACTTTCATTTCTGGGCACCTACCCTAAGGAGATACTTACAAAGGCACAGAAAGTTCCACACAAAGGTTTTTCACATTGTTTATAAGAATAAAAAATTGGAAACCTCTGAAATGTCCAGTCAGACTGGTGTTTAAGGAAATGATGGTGCATCCATACAATGGAATATTATATAAAACCCAGGATAATGTTTGTGATGAGATTTCTTAATGTGGGGAAATGTTTCTGTTACACCTCTAAGAGAGAGAGAGAAAAAAGAAGATGTCCAGTCATATACAGAGGGTGCCAAAAAAATGTACATACATTTTAAGAAAGGAAACAACTGTATTAAAATTGTAATGCTCAATATATACCGATAACAAAAGATGAATACAAGTCATGTGTATGAGTATACATTTTTTTGGCACCCTCGGTGTAGATTACGATCCCAAATAAGTGAAAGTAAATGAATTACAGGTATTTTTCTGCTTCTACATTATTCCCCTTCCTTTGCTTTGCTGGATTAAAAAACCCTGACATATTACAGATTCCTTATAAGTAGTTAAACTAGAGAGGACTAGGTAGAAAAGAGTAACAGTCATTGCTCCCCCAAAGCCCCTCCACAGCCCAGGAAACCATGCTGACCGTTTAGCACGATTCCTTTCACTCCTTTCTCTTGGAAGGAAACTCAAATGTATGAAATGAAATGAAAAAAATGCTCTGCTACAGACATAAAGAGGTGTGGGCTGGGGAAACCTGGAGAATAAAAGCCCCATTTGCTCAAAACCCCACAATGACCCATCAAACCCATTTAGGGGCTGAATATAGCCCACTGGCCACCAGGTTCCATATGAGCACTCAAGATCATGTATTAGAAGCACCTGTTTATTATTTTTAAACAGTTTTATTGAGATATAATTTATATACCATAAAATTCACCCCTCAAAATTAATCAAAAGGTTTTTAATATATGTACAGAGTTGTGCATCCATCACTATAATCTAATTTTGGAATACTTTCATCCCAAATAGAAACCCTGTACCATTAACAGCCACTCCCCATTCCCCAACTCCAACTTCTAGCCCTAGACAACCCCTAATCTACCAATCTCTGTCCATAGATTTGCCTATTCGGACATTTCACATCAATAGAATCATACAATATGTGTTCTTTTGTAAATGACCTTTTCTCATGTAGCAAAATGTTTTGAGGTTTAGCATGTATCTACAGTTCATTACTTTTTAAAGCCAAATAATATTCCATTGTATGGATAGACATTTTGTTTATCCATTCATCAGTTAATGGAATTTTGGTTGTTTCCATTTTGGGGTTATTATGAATAATATTGCTATGAATGTTTGTGTACCATTGTGTGTGTGTGTGTGTGTGTGTGTGTGTGTGTGTGTGTGTAGAAATACGTTTTCATTACTCTGGGTAGATACCTAGGAGCAGAATTGCTAGGTCATATGGTAATTCTGTTAAAAGATTTTTGAGGAGCTTCTAAACTGTTGTCCAAAGTGGCTGCATCATTTTACATTCCCACCAGCAGTGTGTGAGTTTCTCCAGATGCTTGGCAGCACTTGGTATTATCTGTCTTTTTTATTCTATCCATCCTAGTGCATGTGAAGTGGTATCTCATGGTGCTTCCAATTTACACTTTCCTGATGACTAATAGTGTTGAGCATCTTTTCATGTGCTTATTGGCCATTCATACATTTTCTCTGGAGAAGCGTTTATTCACTCCTTTTTATGGCTGAAATATTATATATTCCATTATATAGAAACACCACGGACATTCATCAGTTAATAGACATTTGGGTTGTATTCATCTTTTGGCAATTATGAATAATGCTGCTATAAACATTCATGTACAAGTTTTGTGTGGACACGTTTTCATTTTTCTTGGGTATATGTCTAGGTGTGGGATTGCTGGATCACATGATAACTCTGTAATAGCCTGAGGAACTACCAGACTGTTTCCCAAAGCAGCTGCATCATTTTACATTTCCACCAGCAGTGCACGAGGTTCTGAATGCTCCACATCCTTGCCAACACTTGTCATTTTATTCCATTCTGTGGGTTGTCTTTTCCTTTTCTTGAGGGTATCCTTTGAAGCATAAAGGATTTCTGGACTCTCAATAATATTTCATTGATCTATAATGTCTATCCTTATGTCAGTATCGCTTTGTTTTGATTACTGCAGCGGTATAGTAATTTTGATACTGAGACTTTGTTTTCTTTTCAACTTTGTTTTCTTTTTTCAAGATTGTTTTGACTATTCTGGGTTCCTTGCATTTCAATATGAATTTTAGGATCTGCTGGTAAATTTCTGCAAAAAAGTTGGCTGGGATTTTGATATGGATTGTGTTGAATTTATACATCACTTTGGGAAGTATTGCCATTTAAACAGTACTGAGTCCTCTGGCCCATGAACATGAGATGACTTTCACCTTGTTTGGATCTTCTTTAATTACCTTCAACAGTGTTTTGTAGTTTTCATTGTACAAATCTTGGACTTCTTTTGTTAAATTTATTCATAAATATTTTATTCCTTTTGATGCTAAATTGAATTGTTTTTTATTTTCATTTTCAGATTATTGATTGCTACCATATAGAAAAACAATTGAATTTTGTATATTATCTTATATCCTGCAACCTTGCTGGTTTATTAGTTCTAATAGTTTTTTGGTGACTTACTTAGAATTTTCTATATATGAGATCATGTCATCTGTGAATGGCAATAGTTTTATTTATTGTTTTTTGTGTTTATTTTTTTATTTGGGAGACATTTATTTACTTTCCCATATCACCATTCATTGATAAATCTTATATCTCCTCAGGAAAACAGCACTATTGAGTGACTGTTACATCCTATGGAGAACTTTGATCTTTGGTCACAGCGTTAAGAATTCCTGGTTTTGATCCCACGATTATTTATTGTTCTTCAATGTGGCTTCCTTTTTATTTCTCTTGCCTAACTGCCCTGGCTAGTCCTTCCAGCACGATGTTGAACAGAAGTGGTAAAAGCTGACATCCTTATCTTGTTCCCAGATATTAGGAGGAAAGCATGCAATCTTTCCCCATTAAGTATGATGAGAACTGTGAGTTTTCTGTAGGTGCCCTTTATCAGGTTGAAAAAGTTCCCTTTAATTCCTTTTTTTTTAATCACGAAAGGGTATTGGATTTTGTTAAATGCTTTCATGTGTGTCTATTGATATGATCATATTTCCTTGTTCTTTATTCTATTGACAGGTATATTACATTAATTGATTTTTGGATGTTAAACCAGCCTTGCATATTTGGGATAAATCCTACCTGGCCATATTATATAATGCCTTTTATGTGCTGCTGAACTTAGTTTGCTAGTATTTTATTGAAAATGTTTGCATTTATATTCCTAAGAGATATTGGTGTATAGTTTTCTTTTTTAATGATGTCTTTGACTGGCTTTGGTATAATACTGGTCTCATACAATGAGTTAAGAGTTGTTCCCTCTTCTTCTATTTTTTGTAAGATTGGGATTAATTCTTTAAATGCTTGGTAGAATTCTCCAGGGAAGCCATCTGGGCCTGGGCTTTTCTTTGTGGGAAGATTAAAGATTACTAATTCAGTCTCTTTGCTTGTGGTTGTTCTGTTCAGATTATTTTGTCTTCAGTCAGTTATGAGTCAATCTTTCTAGGAATCTGTCCATTTCATCTAAGTTATCTAACAGTTTGGTATACGGTAGTTCATAGTATTCTCTTTTGTTCATTTTAATTTCTGTGAGTTTATATTGATGTTCCCTCTCTTATTTCTAATTTTAATAATTTGTGTCCTCTCTTTTATCTGTTGGCTAGAGATTTGTCAATTTTGTTCTGTATTGTGTATCACTTGTATAAGGAAATTATTATCAGAAGACATAAAAAGTGAGGGGTAATCCCTGCAATACATGATGGGATACACCAAGATAAATTCAAGGTTTTGCTGCCCCATTGCTCCTAAATGCCAACATGGTTGATCCCAAAGTTTTCCCATAACTCCCCTTACCATCTCTGCCTGGAGGGGTGGTCAGATGGAGCTTCTGGACCACAGGGAGCTGGTGCCTTGGTCATCGCTTACCAACAGTGATGGGCCAGAAGCTGGGGGCAGGGAAAAAAACATGGACCCGTGGCCACGTGGCCTGATGTCATCACTCACCTATATTGTTTTTGCCGTGTTTCCAGTTCTTTACATCGGTGCTGCTTGAGAATGTGAATTTGGTCATCGCGGGCCAACTTTGCTGTGAGGAAAGGACACATGTGAGAAGGGCCTCAGGAAGAAGGATAACAATGTACAACATTCAGGTTTCCCTCAGACATGCTGCCATGTGAAGGGCTTTACATACATCATTTTATGTAAGCCTCAGAACACTCCACTATTTGTTATCAAATGGCCCTCAGGGACGTTGAATGGCTTTGCCCTTGAACTTCACTGAAGGTCATACACCCAATGAATGGATTTTCAACACAAGACTCAAATCCCATGTTCTCAGTCACTCCTTTTATGCAAGACAAATCCAGTTCCTCCGGTCCCCCCCAACCCCCCACCCCCGCTAACTCAGCAAGCCTGGGGGACCTGCACCTCAGCCGAAAATTTCCAGATGCATGAGTCAGGCGTGGTTCTCATCAGGCTTTACTGGGACCAGACAATGATTTACTGCCTCCCTCCTGCAAGTACAGGGTGTGTCCACCTCTGGTCAGCAAGTGGATTTCCACCTGGGGGATCTAACCTTCTGCTCAGCCCCCAGGACTCTGTATCTGTCAAGAATCCTGGACCCCTGGTGCAGAGCTGCCATTCCTCTCTTCATGGTCCTTGGTGGATTTATTTAAACCACGGCAGAGTACTTCACTGCTGTTCCCCCTGCAATTCTCATGCAGAGCAAAAATGGCAGCTGACTAAAGCTTCCCTGTTGCCTGAGAGAGCAGCAGAGACTAATGGCTCTTGTGTTTCTAAGTGCAATTGGCTGCTTTCTGGATAAATGTGTAACTTAAGATCCAACATACAGATCCTGACACTGTCCAGTTCCCTGTGGTGCCCACACAGAGAACTGAGAATGAAGCTTAATTTGAAAATAGTATTTAGTGTCCTAGTGTGTGGGCTTTAGAAAAGACACACCTGGGTTTGGGTGTAGACTTGGGATCTGTCCCTCACAGCTGTGTGACCTGTAGCAAGTTGCCTTGGCTTCCTTACACCTGAAATGGAGATAATAATGCCTATTTCTAGGGTTATGCTGGGGAGCTAGTGAGAGAATGCAATAAAGCATTCCATAGCGCTTGGCACCCAGTAACTGCCCAATAAATGGGAACAGTGGTTATTGTCCTAATAATCGTAATGGACCTAAGCCTTCTCTTCCTCCCTCTGAGCCGGGGCTTCAAAAGCATCTCAGCTCTTGTTTCAGGAGAGGGGCAGGTGGCTAAGGGCAGGGGTGGGAGGGGTGGGATCATGATTACCCTTTACACTATTGTTTAAGACAAAGCCGGTGAACACGGTTAAGGGAGCCTGAGTGGCAGGAATTCCAGAGCTTCTCTTGAAAAGCGGTCTGGAATAGTGCTTCTCCAGCTCTCTGTGGTAAAGGGCCAGTTTTTAAAACCCGTTTCTTCACAGAATGATAGTTTTGTAAAATACAGTAAAAATGAACTACTGGAAAAATGAAATAAAAAACAAACCAAAGACTTTCAAAATGCAAACCCTGTTTTTATTATCAGATGCAACAGTCATAGAATTATTCTGGCAAGTTGCTCTAAAACTATTCTGTCTCTGTACTTGCATCACTGCAGACCAGCCCGCTACAGTTCTTAGCCCACACTCCTGTCGAATGGCCACCACAAGACAGAGTAAATTTTGTGACCTTTCTCCTGACTGAGGTCAGGGTACAAAAGTCCTTTCAGCTCCAGTCATTCAATTCTGAAATATTCTTGGAATTTGGTTTCCTTCCTCCCTCCCTCCCTCCGTTCTTTCCTTCCTTCCTTCCTTCCTTCCTTCCTTCCTTCCTTCCTTCCTTCCTTCCTTCCTTCCTTCCTTCCTTCCTTCCTTCCTTCCTTCCTTCTTTCCTTCTTTTTGCCACAGTATGAAATTTATTGGGTTTATTTACTAAATAATTCATATATAGCCAACATCACTGAATGAAAATAATGTTAGTTAATTTTTTAAAAAATAGCAAGGCTTCCACTGGGATCTTTCAAGAAAGTAAAAAACTTGTTGGTGATTGTATCTTTAACAAATGGAATGACCAAACTAGGGAAGTCAGATGTATCTCAGCTAGCTCCTAAACTCAACAATGCCAACATATTTTTCTACTTAAAAAGCAAACAAAAAGCAAAGCTTCATAATTTAGTAATTACTATGTACCTTGGGTTTTGTTTTCAAATGCCACAGGAAGATATTTAATGAAAGGAAAGAAAGCACCTAATCTCAGCAGTCTTCTTAAAAACTTTAAGGTTGCTTTCACAATATCAGGATAAATATTCAGATCCCCATCTGATGGATTTCTTCACTTATGTGAGTAGGAATGAACTTACAATCTTAAAGTCTTTACTCCTGTTTCATACTACAGCTGTTTGATTAAATTACCAGTAAAATTCCTCTGTATTGGCTGGACTGAATCACTAGATAAGAATTCATTGCAATCTTTTCCAAGAAACTAAGTTAATGTCAATACACATTTTGGTGTCTAATATGTTACAGTACTATGGAAACTTTGTTTTCTAATGGCAAGTATGTTGAAAATTCATCATTAATACATGAATTTCATAACACACATAGAAATAAATGTATCTATTATAATATAAGACATCCATAAATTGTCCTCATTATTCCCAATGGCTTTAAATATAAAATCTAATTATACAAAGTCAAAATTTCTTGTCTGATTTAACCCTGTAAACCGAAAGTATAAGTGGTGAAGATGAGAAACATTTTAATATCGTAAGAACCTGGGATACCACTTTGCATTAGTGATGGCAGAAAAAGGTAAGAAGGAAAAAAACAATTTTTTCAGAGATTTTAAAAGAAAAAATAGATTTAAGAAAAAATTCCTTCAGGCTTTATAGCCTTTTAAAAAAATTTTTGTGCCTTTCCATGCTTCAACATCGTGAAAAAAAAAATTTTACTGAATAATAGTAGTCAGGAAGGGAATCAAACATTTATAAGATATATTTATCATTTTCTAACCAAAGTGCAATGATTTTTAAAACTTCTTTAATAAATAACTATGAAAAAAATATTCAAGAAAATAAATTACAAATGGGAAATTTAACCATTAGATTTCTTCTACTTTATACTAACTTTATATTTAGTCTAGAAAACAAACAAACAAAAAACCCATTTTACCATAAATCTAGTACATGAATTTCAAGGTTCCACTGCTAGGAATTCTGTTAAGATCAGTCTAATCGTTAATAACACTACATAATAGAGAATAAGGAACACATGTCATTACATGTGATCCTTGCCCCTTATCCTTAGATTTGTGTCAGAATAAAGCTGACAATTCTGCCAGATTCTGAACCCCCAGTGCCCCCATTCCAATTCCTGGAAGCAAAGATTATTCCCTGTCACACAATTTTGTACAAGTTGTAGTCAAATGAAGCCTAAGTTTTCTTACCTTTCTATAGGAAATGATCAGTTATTTGATAAATACTAAAACATTTCTAGGAATTCATTTTATGAATTTGCTTACAAAACACATTGTGCCAAGAACTGACTATACAAAAAGCTTCTTTGGAAATTGGTCCACAAATTCACTTAAGAGGTTGGAAATTTAAAACTTGCAAGAAAAAGAGGAAGTATGGAATTCCTAATCATGACATGTTGTAATTACTAAAGGGATATACACATATATAAAAAGTTTTGCTCAGAGCAGACACAAATTATCAAAGGGATATTCTTTTTGAATAAAAACAAAGAACTAGCTAATACTATTCTTTGTTTTATGAGCACCATAGCTAGGATGAAGTTAGACCGAATTCACTGACTACTCCTGTGACAAAAAAAAAGATTAAAATAAATTGAAGATAAAAAGTTTGTCTTATTTTCTAGCCATTAATTGTGATGTAATTATACTTTACAATGTTATAAGAATTGTTCCATTTTATTGTGTTTGATTTTTGATGATCCCCATAATGCATTGGTTAAAACTAAGTAGACATGTTCTTAAGTATTACTCAAATACATTTTGAGCCTTAAAAAGGGATTGTGATAGCAGCTATATCAAAGCAATATTCAAGCATGATTTCAAGGATGCTTTCAGGTTTATAGTTAGCCTTCTTTGTCACAAATCTTCACAACTTCATCAAAAATTTCAACAGGTTTAGAAGCACCTGTTTTCTTGACTTTCCCCATTCCTTCACATAAGTCAATAATTGGCTTTGTTGACTGGAGATAGGTTTGAATTCTCTTTTCCAAGCCATCTCTGTTGTCTTCACTCCTACCACTGCTCTTTCCCCTCTCAAGACATGGTTCAATACAGATCTCATTATTACAATCAAAAAACAGAACGAGAGATACTTCTGCCTTCTCATTTATGGTCTTGTTCCAACCTTGACGGTTGTCTTGATTTCTTGGAAACCCATCAATCAAGAATTTATTCTTCTGAGCACTGACAGCCATTGTCTGATCCATTTTCTGCTTTAACAAATGGATGGTTGGCTCAGCTGGCACAATCTTTCCATCTTTAATATACTTTGAATGAGTTCCACATATTGTGAATCTGGGTTCTTCCTTTCATCAAGTTCTCCTGCAGAAAGGTGTGTGTAGTTAATATTTATCGACGCTTCCGGCGCCAGGACCGCAGAGGACGAACACGACCAACGGCTTCATGAGGCCGGTCAGCAGCGGAAAACTAAGGCCCAGGAGGTGCAGCAGGCGGCGGCCGCAGTGTCTCAGAAAACACCACGCCTGGGTCGGACGCTGGTAGGTGACCACAACCAGGTGGGCAGAGGAGCGGGGCGCGCGGCGAGAGGGGGCGGACCGAGTGGGGGCCTAGTCGTCCGTGCCCTGGAATTTGGTGTCTTAAATTCCGTGTCAGAAACGATGGGAGTTTAGGAACATCTAGTAGAGAGGAACTGTTTTCCCCTTTGTCTTGGCTTCCTTAGCTAGTTGGGGGTAATAATCATTCTCGTTTTATCTACCCTGCCAAACTTCTGTGAAGAACAAAGGAACTATAGGAAATGCGCTGTAACTAGGAATTGCCAAGCGGTGCTGCTGATAGAAGCAGCTGTTCTCGTCCTCCTCACCCTAGTGGATGCACAGCATCTGAAGGTTTACGTTCCATTCCGGTTTAGAGTGTGAGCAAACCGAAGCGCAATGACTTGAAGTCAGGTAGACTTGCTGAGGTGGGATGTGACTTATGCTAAAAGGTTGGTGTGCAAGAGGGAGCCATTCAGACACCTAGCAGCCTTGCCTCTGCCCTGGGCTTCTCTTCTGTGCCATATCATGCCAGTCGTGTCTCTTAGGAAGAATGGCTTCCTGAGGAAGTGCCAGACTGGGGTATGCACATTTGAGGGTCTTGCTTTGTAGGACAGACTTTAGGTTCTTTTCTCTTTCAGCAAAAGGTGGGACTTTAGGTTTAACAACTGGTGACCGTGCAGACCAGGCCTGCCCATAGCCCCTCTGCATGGGGCGCCCTGGAGCCCAAGCCCTCCTAAGGGCAGTGTGGGCCTTTGTCTGACATCTGGAGAGCTGCTCACTTAGGGGTACACCTCCGGGGTATTTGGTACCAGGGAACCTAGTTATCTCTGACAAAAAGGGGTCAGATTCTTCCCCTAGAATGACTGTAGCTCAGAGGGGGGACATAGCTGGTTGTGTGCCTGGGGCCTCTCACCCCACGCTCTGACCCTGGGGCTTGTTAGTACTAGGAGGAAGATCACACCTCCTGCAGGTGCTTCTAGGCACAGGGCAGTGCCCAACCACTGACTGTGACATTGTTATATTCCCATGGATACAGTTTTCTGAGGAAGGGGAGGCCTGCAAGCCCTCTTCATTCCTGGGAAGCTCAGGGAGTGGAAGGATCTAAGCCACTCACCTCGACCATCTCTCAGGATGATCTCGCCCTCACCGGTGATCCAGCGGTAGCAGGGGAACTCGACGTAATCCCCGTAGGGTGTCTTCAGCGTGATATACTTCAGGTACCAGTCGTCATGAAGCCAGTACTTGCGCTTCTCAATTTTGACCAGCTGGATGTCACCCAGTTCATCATCCACTGTCACATCGTAAGAATCAACCTGAGAAGGAGAAAAGGCCAGTTAGACTCTCTGAGGTCTCCCGAGCATGTATAACCCTCATTTCATGTATCACCAGCATGGTCTCATTTAGAGAACATGTCTGCCCAGTGCCAGCCTTTGGCAAGGCTGTGTGCTGCACCTGTGTGGTGGCTACGGGACGACCTGTGAGTCTGCAGCTCTTGCTGGTAGAAGGAAGGAAGGGTGAGGGGCTGGAGCACTGCATTGAGCCTTTCAAAGACCAGCAGGCTTGGGAAGCCCTAGACTCCATGCTTTTCCAAGGCACTTTCGAAGCCAGGTTTCACCAATCTTTGAGTTTTTTCCTTGGTGGCAGAACCTACAGTTCTCAGCATGCTAGTGAAGTGAAGGGAGGGCAGGTGTGTTCACTCCGCATGTGACCACAGGTGTCCCTATTTCCATTCTTCTTCCACCAAAGCTGCCAGCAGAGAGGACTTCATAAGGGGAATGGGAAGTGGGGTATTTTCAGCAAACTTCTTGGGTTCTGAGCACAGTGAGCAGATTGCATGTCGTGGTTGCCACAGATGCCAGATGCTTGTGGTTAGAAAGCAGAAGCCTCTTCCTTGTGCCCTGTGGTCTGCACCTGGGTCCTGAGGACTGAGGAGCCAGGTGTGTGTGTGGAATGACACTTCTCAGTCCCTAACATGTGTCCGAGCACATCTGTCCTGCCAGAGTGCCTCATCCTTCAGGGTGAAAGAGCCCTCCTACCCCAGAGTGTGTCCTATGGGAGAACAGGGGCCCAAGACGAGGTCACAGAGAACACTGACCCTCAAGGTCTGTGGGACCTGAGGATGGGGCCTGTCTGATTCCTAGGGAGTAGCCATTAGGCCCCGGTGCAGAGTTGGGAGAGGAGTCCCAGTGGGGGCTGGATGACCTGAGGCGCTGGGAGGAGGGGGAGGAAAGGAAGGGTACATCTCTGATTGGTTGGCTTGTGGAGGTGGGAAGAGGAGAGGGATCCCTAAGCTGAGGCATCAGTGGGCCAAAGCAGAAGGTTCTGATGGGCCAAGAAGCCCACTCTGGGCCCTGCCTGCCATGAGTGGGGGTCTGCAGAGACCTCAGCTCTCATGTGAGGCCAAGGCAGAGATTCCCACAGGAACGGGGGGCGTGCAGTGAGGGAGAGAAAGCGAGGTGAGCCAGGTGTCAGGGCAGCATGGCCAGCCTTAGTGGGTGCCAAAGTGACTGACCCTGGGATGGGATGCAGCAAATTGGTTCACTGAGGCTCTGTTTCTTCGTCTGTCAAGGGGAGGTAATGCTTAGCTGTAAGGACCATTGAGAAATCCGAATGGCGTGATGCTGGGCTCCTTTCTTCATGGCACAGGCCGCCGGCGGCTGTGGGCATCAAACCACCTAGTCCTCCGTCCTTGACTGCTGGGGGCAGGGGGGGAGGGTCACAGGGGAGCAGGCCGCACACTGCCTGTGAGCAGTCGTGAGCTAGCATGGGCCCCTTCACTGAGGTCCATCCTGACTACACGCCAAACTGAGTAACCGGAAGCAGATGTGGGAGGAAGGCATTGAGCCCATGAGCTCAAACTTCTTGGCTCAAAACCAGGAGGGAATTCCTGTGAGGGTAGAGAAGGGGCTGTGAGCCAGAGGGAGAATGGGAGGCACTTTTGGTTCTGGCAGTACAGGCCGAGCAGGGGGAAGTCAGCATGTGGTAAGGCCTGGGTCTGGGCCGGAGGTGGCTGCTGCAGGGGAAGTGGCTTTCCTGGGGCTCTGAGGAGCTAGAGGGGGCTGAGGGTGTCGGGGGATTGATGCCAGGAAGGCTGAGCTGAGGGGGGAGGGAGGCCATTCTAAAGGAAAAGGTTCCAGGAGCATCTGGTGGCCACTCTCACGGGAGGGAGGATCCCAGCACCTCGGAATGGAAAGGGAAGGGAAATCGGGCTCAGGGAGCCTCATCAGGACTGGAAAGGGAGGGCCAGATGTCCAGCTGGGGGTGGTGACTGACAAGGAAGAAATGGAACAGCTTCTCAGAGGGCAGGGAGACCACGGTCACCCTTTAGCACACCTGTGGTGCAATCACAGGAGAAAGGGGCCATCCAGGTCCCCCTCTCCCACCTACCACTGCAGGCCTGGCAGAGGGCTTTGGACTATCATCTGGGAGAAACAGACACAACATGCTATTTGACAGGGGTGAGGGACAGACCTGCCATTCTGGCTTGTCTGTGGCTGGCCCTGGCTTCAGGCCCAGAGTTACAGGAGGTGAATGAGGGTCCGAGTAGTTCAGCCTCACCCGAATCAGGACAAAGTTTGGTGGCTGTGACTCTGGCCAAAGGAGCCACCACTGGAGAGTCACAGAGGATAGAGAAAGGCCCTGTGCATCAAAGAGCAAATTCAGGTCCTAGGACGGTGCACAGAGCCACACAGTGTGCCGATCTTCCTGCCTCCTCTCCATTGGCTGCTGCTGCTTGTTGTCTGTGTACCCTGACACATTGAATTCTCATGTTCACTCTGCACAGTGGACACTATCAACAGTGGAGGGCCCATAACAGGCCCTCAATAAATACAGGACATGTGCATGGCTGCATGGATGGGTCCCATTTTACTGACGCTCAGCGAGGTCTGGCAGCTATTGTGCCAGTGAATAATTGTGGCCCTGTGATTAGAGTCCACACCTGTGTGATAACCAAAACCAGGTTCCTCCCACTGTTCCCCATGGCCTCATGTTGGGAAAAGCCCTGGACTGGGAACCAGCGACCTGGCTCTGAGCCCGTGTTCAACCCATTGATGGAGTATGAAGGGGCAAGCTGGGTGGGGTGGAAAGCTTCCTAAGATATGGCATTGAAGCTGCTCTTGGGAGTCGGTAAGACTTCAGAGGTGAGCTGAGTGGGAGAAGGATGGGCAAGGCATTTTGGATGCCCCAGTTTGGGGGCGGGGCTGGAGCATGGAGCTCCTTGGGGCAGAGGGAGCAGGTGCTGTAGTCAGATGCTGGCAAGAGACATGGAGCCAGGAAAACGTGACTCACCAGCCTCGTTTCACAGAAGGGTCACTTTGCTGATTTCACTTGTTGTGCTCAACTCTTTTTTGAATATCTCAGCAAAATGTTAGCTGGCCAGTTTTCATTTGATCTTTATAACAGCATTTTAAGAAAGCTTTCATTTGTCTCTGGCCCAGATCCCTCGCTGGAGCAATGACAGAGGAAAGTCAGGGTGTGGCCCAGCCTGGGATGCCTGTCTTGGAGAGGACTGATAAGGGGCTGGTGGGGGTGAGAGGAGAGGAGGAGGCTGTGGAGTAGAGAGAGGGAGGAAAAGGGGTGGACAATGGAGAGACTGAGGCAGAGAGGGGGAAGTGGGCAGTGGTTAGGCAGGTTGAGGGGGCAGGGAATGGGGGAGCAGGGGAAAATGTGAGATAGAGCAGAAGGGAGAGAGGAGAGCAGAAAAGAAGAGAGAAATGGGGGACTTTGGGGGATTTGGGAAATAGGAAGTAGAGGAAGGAAGAGAAGGAGGAAGAGGAGGCTGAATGTAGGGAAGAGAAGGGACAGAGAGCGAAGACTGGGCAATAGAGATTGAGGGTCAAGGTAAAATGTTTATTCTTCATTCATGTATGCTGAGAAGGAGGTATTCTATTAAAATGTATTCTCCATTAATATATTATAAGAATATTCACTAAATGTATTTAAGAAGTATATGTAGTTGTAATAATTGTTTATACTTAGTGAATATAGTCAAGGACAGTTATTAAACATCACTCTATTGCCCTTAGCTTTCCTAACAGTGCTGTCATGGAATGAGAATGGGTCAAGTTAGATTTCCCAGAAATCTTCAGATCTGTTAAAGTCATCCCATCTGACCTGAAATTACTTTAAATTGACAAAGTTAAAGAAACACATCAATTTGTTAAATTTGCCTAGACTTGGACTAGTCTATGGGCTCTTGGGGTCACCAGTCTGGCTTTCCGCAGCTGACAGTGGGAAGCCAATCCAGGGGTGACTGTTTACAGGAGAAGCTCACCTGCAAGGACTCTGCCTCCCGGGCCTGTTCTGGGTCACTATGCAGAACCCGGATGAGAAGAACCAGGGACCTGTGACTTGAGGAAAATCAGTCCTGTCCATCATTTGACTGAATTGCACAAGGAACAGTGGGGGTACTGACCTGCCAGGGACCAGGAAATGATTAAATTGGTGGCCTGGAAATAGTCATTACTGTTACTGTTATTAACCATGATTGTAACACTTTTTGAGTAAAATGGGGATAGCTTTACCTTCTCAGCTAGTATTTCCTCTAAGTTTTCTCCTTCACCTTTACCCAAAAGGGATGGACTGTCCTGAAAGACCATTGGCTGGAGAATGAGGAAGTAGGTCCTGGGCACTGCAAAACAGTGTGGAGTAACTGCATCAACAGGAACTTTCTCAAAAGCTGCGTTTTTTCCAGAGCCTTTCAGAGCCGGCTGGGTCCCTGCAGTGCAGCAGCCCCTCCCGACTTTCCTTTCCGCTCTCACCCCATGGAAATGGGACATGCAAATCTCTCCTGAAATTTGCTTCTGGGCCACTCCCTGAGGTGTTTAATCACCATGTCATGTGAATGAATTCTCAGGGCTAGGAAGACAGAAGGGAAGGAGGGAAATAAAGAACAGGAGAGTGCTTTCATCCCTCTTCCAAAAATTCATTATGGCTACACCACAGTGTCTCTTCCGGGGAGAAGCCACACGTGGGGTGCCCCATGCCACACAGTAGCACACTAGTGTGTGTGGCGTGTAGAGGGGAACAGGGCCCACTGTGGCCCACTTAGAAAGAGGAAGTGTCTGTATCCTCTCCTCCTCCCTAGGTGTTGGGGGGGGGGTGTCCATGAAATAACAGAAATAAATGAAGGTGCTTCAGAAACAACAGAGGGTGTCATCATCCCAAATGGATGATTGACAAGCTCTACCACACGACTGGCCTCAGAGCCAGCCTCCTGATTGGGGAAACCAAGTGACAGGAGGTTGTTCTTATCCTCAATACCTAACCCTTCTTGAAGGGATCTCAAGCCAGGCTAAGGTGCTGAACTTAGCTGACTGCCGAGCTGGCTTACAGCCAGGTTCAGCAGCTTTAGGGTAGGAATCAAGCCCACCTTGAGTTTGGAATCTGGAAAAGGAGTGGACTTTAGGCTCTGCAGACCTCTAACACACTCTATGAATTTTATCCAGGAAGTGTTCAGTTGAGCCATATAAAATTGCTGTTTTGTTTGTCAAACATAATCAACAGTATGAGTGATTTTATGTGGTTTGACCTTATAATCAACTAAATGGTGAAAAGACAGCTTTGTGAAGTCTATATCTTTTTGGTCCAGTTCAGGGGCTGGGGTGGTAGAAGGGAGCAGATAGTCCCTGGGCACCTGCACTGTGTCCAGACTTCCACAAGTCATTTTCCGAGCACTTCCTGTGCTTGCCACTGGGCTGGGCACAGCACTAAACCTCAGTGACAACTGTGACCTGCCATGTTCACGAAGAGAGCCACAGGGCTAGATCCATGGCTAGCCCAGCATCCGGAGGCCACCTGTGCATGGCCTCACACAATACCTGGCACCACAAAGAGGTGCCATAAACATGGGCTCCATTTGCTTCTTGCACTCCCCAGCTCCAGGGTCTCCAGTGAGGCACTGAGCCCACACTTCAGGTGGAATTCTCCCTGGTGTATTCTCTGCTGGAAGCCAGTGACAACTTCCAGATCTGCAAGTCTTCTCCTTGGTTGGGTTCTCTTGTCCCCTCTAAATTCCTCTGGTGACCTGTCCTGAGAATGGAGCTGCTCAGGTGTGGAGACATCTGCTAGCGTCACTCTAGGTCACTAATAGGCCTGGGCTCACCCAGGACTCCTGGACACTCCTGATGCCAACCCTTCCATTTTACATTTGGGGTAACTGGTCCAGAGAGGCAACAGAGTGAGCTAGGAGTCTGGCCCAGATGAAACTGAGGCCTCTGGACCCCCAGACCTACGCTTTCTCCCACAGCTTGTGGCTGCCCTGACGTGCCCTCAGAGCAGGGCAAGGTTCATAGTATGACTCCCTCCCCTCACCAACCGTGGAAAGAGCCCTAGGAAATGGGGCACCAGTAACGCTGCCCACAGCACTTGCCCAGTTAAGGGGCCTCTCAGAACCTTGGGTCCCCATCTGTGAAACAGCAAACCTTGCATCTTCTCCTGCTTCCTGGGGAGAAGAGCCTCACCCTGAAAGCCTCCGCCCCTGACTTCGGGTCCCAGCCGCCCCGACCAAGTCCTGGACGGGTTTCCACCCGGTCCAGGTCTCCAAGAGGGGTTGCTGGACGCCCCTCGACCCCCGCAGCCGGGTCCCGGCAGCCCCATGGTTCCTGGCTCCCTCTGCTCGGTCCCGTCCCCCGCCGCGCCCCGACGGGGACCCAGGCGCCCCCAGCCCAGTTCGGCCGCGCGCTCTCACCGCGCCGCGCTCGAAGTCGTTGTAGAAGGGCTTGTCCAGCAGGTGCTTCTCGCTGCAGCCCGCGGAGCCCACCAGGCTGAGGTAGATGTAGTCGTCGGTGCCAGCGAACCACTGGCTGCCGGTGGCCACGGTGACGGTGTAAGAAGGCATGGCGGCGGGCTGCGAGCGCCACGGCTGTGGGTGCAGCGAGCTCTGCGAGCCTCGGCGCGCGGGTCCCCGCGCGTCTGCACCCAGTCCGGCCGCCGCTTCCTCCCAGCGCCCCGCCCCGCCCCGCCCGCCCTCCTGCCGCTCTGGCCTCGCGGTGACCGCCTCGGACACCGCCGGAGTCAGCCGCTCCTTATTGGCTTGGCGTCTGTTTCAGTATTCAGGGGACTGGGGCAACCTCAGCTGCCATCCCCTCATCCATCCTTCCGTCCGTCCGTTCACTCAGTCGCTCATTCACTGTTACCACTATTCACCTCTCCTTCCTGCCCCAGCTTCCCCCACTGCCAGGCTCCAGGGATGGGATAGCGTTGGGCTCGGGGACCCCTAGAAAACGAGACACACTCCCTGCTCTCACCAAGTTCCCAGGGTGAGTGGGAGGCTGCGCGACCGGGACAATCACCCATGCTGTGTGTTCTGGAAGTGGACAGCAGGAAGAGAAACCCACCTGGGAAGTTAGGAAGGCTTGCGAGAGGAGCCCGCTCACACACGAGCTAATACTGAGGGTGAGCTGAGACTTCTGTCAGCTCACCCTTCCTCCATAGGCTTCACTGAAAATGTCTCTCTGGGCCTGGTGCAGGTGGGCACCGAAGTGAGTCAGATGCCAGCAGCGCTCAGGCAATGAGGTTGTCAGTATATAGTGGGAGGAGGGCAGCGAGCGAGAGGGAGGCCAGACAAGAAAGCCCAAATCTCAACAGCTAGGGGTTGTCTGGAGGAAGACAGAGAGCTTTCAGAGAGGAGGAACTGAAGAAACTCGGTCAGATTTCAGGGCGGCTGGCTTTATTCATCAAAAGACAGGCATCCAAAGGATTCTCTGGGAATCAAATTGGACATGAAAGGTTCTGGGCACTGTTGAGATGGGAGCACATGAAGACAGCATAAAAGCCAGGCAAGGTACATGCTCCAGGAAACCCTGGAGGAGGTAGAGGGATGGCTATGGAATTACCCTTCATATCTAAGAACAAAATGGCTATTGTTTTTCTTTAGAAAGGAAATACAATCTATTTTTTGACAAAAGTAATGAACTATCATTGTAGAAAATATAGAAAAGTTTGGTACACAATCAAAATTCTTAACATACATAAAAAGCAGTTAGTAAAAATTACATTAGACATTTTATACCATTAAAAGCACATTGTATGTGCAATTTCATGTCATATTTCCATTTTCGTTAATATTATAACATTTTTCTATGGAATTTCACTTTTGAATTATTTTTAAAAATTGCATAATGTTTAATTGTATGGATATACCACCATTTCTTTAATTAGAACACTATTATAGGACATTTACATTGCTTCACCCATAAATAACTCTATGGCACATATTTTGTGCTTAAAACATTTTTAAAAAAGGTTTTCTTAAGACAGGGACTTAGAAAACAACAAAAGTGTATGAACATTTTGAGACTTTGTTACATGTTAAGCTATTTTCCCGAGGACTGTAAAAATTTACATTTATGCCATTTACTCTCATGCAGAGCATAGAATCTTTGTTTCACAGGAAGTTCTCTGTAACGGGGTAGTTTCCAAAGTTATCTCAATCTTTCTCCGCCCTTGTTCAGGCTTTTAGCATCTCCTGCATGGATTGTAAGGACAGCTTTCTACCTAATAACCCCTCTGCCTCTAGTCTAACTGCCAACCCCCCACCTCATGCCCTAATTCTCCAGCCAGAATTATTTCCCTGTGACGTAGATGGGATCATCTCACAACCTTACTTGAAGTCCATCATTGCTTGCTTGCTTTCAAAAATTTTACAACTTTATTGAGATGTAATTAGCATGCCATACAATTCACTCAGTGTACAATTTTAGTAATACTCAGACTTGTGACACCATCGCCACAGTCAAGTTTAAAACATTTTCATTACCCCGTTAGCAGTCACTTCTCATTTATTTGCCCACTCATCCTCTAGCCAGGGAAAACACTAATCTACTTTCTGTCTTTATAGATTTGCCTATTTTGGACATTTCATATGAATGGAATAATACAATATGTGACATTTTGTTACTGGCTTCTTCTACTTAGAACAATTTTTTCAAAGTTTATCCATGTTGCAGGACATATCAGTATTTTATTCCTTCTTAATGCTGAATAATATTTCATTTTTATGAATATACCATATTGTTTCTATCCATTCATCAGATGATGGAAATTTGAGTTGTTTCCACTGTTGGGCTATTATTAATAAAGATGCCAGAATTTTTGTGTGGATGTATGTTTGCATTTTTCTTGGGGAGATAACTAGGAGGGAATTGCTGGACCATATGGTAGCTCTATATTTAACATTTTGAGGAAACGCCGAATTGTTTTCCAAAGTGGCTGTACCATTTTACATTTACTCATGAATATTTTATACGGTTGTTTGAAGAAAAGCTGTTTATTTATTTATTTATTTATTGATTGATTGATTGATTGATTGATTGATTGTTTTTTCCTCCCAGCTTTATTCTGATGAGGATATTTTTATTTTATTGACAAATAAAAATTATATATATTGAAGGTACACAAGGTAAAGTTTTCCTATAGAGATACATTGTGACATGATTACCACCATCAGGCCGTTGAACACATACATCACCTCACTTAGTTATCCCCCCCCTTTTTTTTTGGTATGGTGAGAATGTAACATCTACTCTACTAGCAAATTTCAAGTATACAGTATTATTAATTATAGTCACATGCTGTATATTAGATCCGAAGAACTTATAACTGAAAGTTTTTACCCTTTGACCAACCTCTCCAGATTTTCCCTACCCCCAGACCCTGGTAATCACCACTCTACTCTCTGGTTCTGAGTTTGACTACTTTATGTTCTACGTATATGAGTGTAAGTGAGATAACACAGTATTTGCTTTCTATGTCTGGCTTATTCACGTAGCATAATGTCCTCTATGTTCATCCATATTATCAGAAATGGCAGGATTTTCTTTTTTATGGCTGAATGGTATTCCATTTGTGTGTGTGTGTGTGATTTTTTTTATGCTATCATCCATCAACAGACACTTAGGTTGTTTCCATATCTT
Organism: Rhinolophus ferrumequinum; assembly: GCF_004115265.2. Classification (NCBI taxonomy): domain Eukaryota; kingdom Metazoa; phylum Chordata; class Mammalia; order Chiroptera; family Rhinolophidae; genus Rhinolophus; species Rhinolophus ferrumequinum. The sequence goes on from NC_046299.1 coordinate 65,022,407, forward strand.
GGCTATTGTGAATAATGCTGCAATGAACATCGAAAAGCAGATATCTCTTGAAGATACTGACTTAATTTCCTTTGGATAAATACCCAGAAATGGGATTGCTGGATCATATGGTAGTCCTGCTTTTAATATTTGATGACCCTCCATACTGTTTTCCATAGTGGCTGCACCGATTTACATTCCCATCAGCAGTGTACAAGGGTTCCCTTTTCTCCACACCCTGGCCAACACTTGTTGTCTTTTGTCTTTTTGGTAGTAGCCATTCTAACGAGTATGAGATGATATTTCCTTGTGGTTTTGATTTGCATTTTCCTGTTGATTAGTGGTACCTTTTCACGTACCTGCTGGCCATCTGTATGTCTTCTTTGGAAAAATGTCTATTCAGATCCTCTGTTTGTTTTATAATTGAGTTGTTTTTTTTTGCTATTGAGTTGTATGAGTTCTTTACATATTTTGGAGATTAAACTCTTATCAGCTATTTAGTTTGCAAATATTTTCTCCCATTCAGTAGGTTGCCTTTTCATTTTGTTGATTGTTTCTTTTGCTGTGCAGAAGGTTTTTAGTTTGATGTAGTCCCACCTGTTCACTTTTGCTTTTGTTCCCCGTTCTTTTGGTGTCATATATAAAAATCATTGCCAAGACTTACCTCAAGGAGCTTTTCCTTCTAGGAGTTTTAGGGTTTTAAGGTCTTACATTTAAGTCTTTAATTCATTTTGAGTTGCTTTTATATATAGTGTAAGACAAGGATCAAATTTCATTATTTTGCTTGTGGATATCCAGTTTTTCCAACATCATTTAGTGAAGAGACTATTCTTTTCCCATTGTGTATTCTTGGTACTCTTTTCATAGATTAGTCGATCATATATATGTGGGTCTATTTCTGGATCCTCTATTCCATTCCATTGGTCTATGTGTCTGTTTTTATGCCAGTAATACACTGTTTTGATTACTATAGCTTTGTAATATAATTTGACATCAGAAGTGTGATGCCTCCATTTTCTGTCCTTCTTTCATAAGATGGTTTTTGCTATTTGTGATTTCATATGAATTTTAAAATTGTTTTTTATATTTCTGTGAAAAATGCTGTTGGAAGTTTAATAGAGATTGCATTAAATCTGTAGTTCACTTTGTGTAGTATGGACATTTTCACAATATTAATTCTTCCAATCCAAGGACACGGGATATCTTTCCATTTTTTTCTGTCATCTAATTTCTTTCATCATTATCTTACAGTTTTCAGTGTATAGATATTTCACCTTGGTTAAATTTATTCCTAGCTATTTTATTCTCATTGATGTTACTGTAAGTGAAATTTTCTTAATTTTGTTTTTAGATTGTTTATTGTTAGTGTACGAGGTCAGACAAATTAAGTTCATGCACTCATCCTAGAAAAAGTGCTACATACCTCATTGCTGAATATCACTATGGTCACCTTCGAAGTACTCTCCTTGGGAAGCTATGTACCGATGCCAGTGCCTAGGTCACTCTTCAAAGCAATTTGGGAACTTTTTTCTTGGAATGGCCATCAGAGCTGTCACCGTATTACCCTCGGTGTCTTGAATGTCATCTAAATATCTTCCTTTCAATATTTCCTTGATCTTTGGGTAAAGAAAGAAGTCATTGGGGGCCAGATCAGGTGAGTAGGGAGGGTGTTCCAATATAGTTATTTGTTTACTGGCTAAAAACTCCCTCACAGTCAGTGCCGAGTGAGCTGGTGCATTGTTGTGATGCAAGAGCCATAATTTGCAGGCAAAAAGTTCAGGTCGTCTAACTTTTTCACGCAACCTTTTCAGCACTTCCAAAGAGTAAACTTGGTTAACTGTTTGTCCAGTTGGTACAAATTCATAATGAATAATCCCTCTGATATCAAAAAAGGTTAGCAACATCGTTGCAACAAGTTCGCGAACTTAATTGTCTGACCTCTTATAGATAAAATCTTGATTACCATATATTAATTTTATACCCTGCAAACTTGCTGAACTCATTTACTAACTCTAATGGTTTTGCATTTGAGTGTGTGTGTGTATTTCTCTCATGTCACATGAGAATAGAGATAGTTTTACTTCTTATTCATCTGTCTGGATGCTTTTTATTTCTTTTTCTTGCCTAATTGCTTTGGACAAGAACCTTGACCTTCAGTACAAGGTTAAATAAAAGTAGCAAAATCAGGATTCCTTATCATGTTCCTGATTTAAGAATTAAGAATCTAGTCTTTCATCATTAAGTATGATGTCAGTTATAGGTTTTTCATAGCTTCCATTTACCACATTGAGAAAGTTCCTTTTATTCTTATTTTTTACTGTTTTTATCATGAAAGGGTGTTGGAGTTTTATTAAGTGCTTTTTTTTCTGCATCAGTTGGGACATTGTGCAGTATTTTTCCTATATTCTATTAATATAGAGCATTACATTATTGATTTTCAGTTAAGCTGAACTTGCAATCCTAGATAAATCCCATTTAGTCATGGTGTATACTACTTTTTTTTTAATGTTGCTGGGTTCAGTGCTATGTAGTATTTTGCTGACAATATTTGTTTCTATAATAGTGTCTACATATTAATGAGATATTGATGTTTAGTTTTCTTATTCTATATTTTTCTGGTTTGGTATCAGGGTAATACCAGCCTCATAAAATTAGTTGGGAAATATTCCTTCACTTCTATTTTTTGGAAAAGTTGGTAAAGAATTTGTGTTAATACTTCTTTGAATGTTTGGTAGTAGTCAGTAGTAAAGGCTTCTGGACCTGGGCTTTTCTTTGTGCGTAGTATTTTCATTATTGATTACATCTTTTCATTTGTTATAGGTCTATTCAGATCGTCTATTTCTTCTGCAGTCAGTTTTGGTGGTTTATGTTTTACTAGGAATTTGTCTATTTATCTTAATATATTCTTATATAATATTTTAGCATACAGTTGTTCATAGTATTACCTTATAGTCTTTTTTTTATTTTTATAAGGTTAGTACTGATGTTCCTCTTTCATTCCCAATTGACATTCCCAAATGACATTCCCAATTTGTCATTCCCAAATGACAAATTGTAGTCATTTGTCTCCGTCCATTGCCTGCCCCCCTCCAGTCTACCTCTCTCTCTCTCTCACTCTCTCTTGTTATTGTAGCTAAAGGTTTCTCAGTTGTGCTGATCTTTTCAAAGACCAACTTTTGGCTTCATTGATTTTCTCTATTAATTTTCATTCTCTATTTCATGCATTTCCACTTTGATTTTTATTTCCTTCCTTCTGTTACTTTAGGTTAGTTTTCTCTTCTTTTGATAGTGTCTTAAGGTGAAATTTAGGTTATTTATTTGATATCCTTCTTTGTTTTTAATATAGGTGTTTACAGCTATAAAATTCCCTCTAAGTAGTGCTTATAAATTTTGGTATGATGTATCATCAGTTTCATTCCACTCAAAGTACTTTCTATTTCCCCTTGTGATTTTTTTCTTTGACCTATTGTTTATTTAGGAATGTATTATTTAAGTTACACATATTTGTGAGTTATGCAAATTTCTTTCTGTTACTGATTTCTAATTTCATTCTATTGTAGTCAGAAAACATAGTACTTTGTAAGATAGCATTGGTTTAAAAATTTTGAGGTTTGTTTTATAAACTATCATATGATTTATCTTGGGGAATTTTTAATATGTTTTTGAGAAAAATGTGTATTCTGCTGTTGTTGGGTGTACTGTCCTATAGTTGCATGTTAGGTCTAGTTGTTTTATATTATTTTTCAAGTATTCTATATCTTTGTTGACCTATTGCCTGGTGTTCTATCCATTATTGAAAGTAGGGTATTAAAGACCTCAAATTTTACATTTGAAATGTCTATTTCTCCCTTTAATTCTTTCAGGTTTTGCTTTACGTATTTAGAGATTCTGTCTTAAGTACATATATGTTTACAATTCTTATACCTTCCTGACCATTTTATTATTATGATATGTCCTAGTTTATCTCTAAGTACATTTCTTTCTGTCATAAAATCTATTTTGTCTGATATTGGCATAGCCGCTCCAGCTGTCTTATAGTTGCTCTTTGTATGTTATATCTCTTTCCAGCCCTTTACTTTCAATCTATTTGTAATTTTAAATCTAAATTGTGTCTCTTATAGAAAACATATAGTTTATCTTGTTTCTTTTCAAATCCAGTCTGACAATCTCTTCCTTTTGATTGGATTGTTTAATACATTCACTTTTAATGCCATCACTGGTATAGTTAGATTTATGTCTTTCATTTTACTCCTTTTTTATAAATCATGTCTGTTTTGTTCCGCTGTTTTTCCTTTACTGCCTTCTTTTGCTTAAGTGAATATTTTTTAGTAGCATTTTAATTCCTTTAATGATTTTGTTGCTCCATTTAGTTAGTTTCTTAGTGGTTGCTATAGGGTTTCAATATATATTTTAACCTATCAGAATCTATCTCAGATTTACATAAATTTAATTTCAATGAGATATACAAAAGTTACTCCCATATAGGTCTATTTCCTTTTTCTTTTTGTCCTATTATAGCTATCCATATTATGTGTATATATATAATATATAATATGGTGAATATATATATGGTGAATCTTTAAATAAAAAAAATATATATGGTGAATGTTTAAATAAAAAAAATTATTACAGTAAAAGACACATTGCCATTAATCCCTCTCAAAATACTTTCCTTCAGTTCAAACACACTTATCCCATCATTCTTGCCGCTTTCTGAAGCAGTTTTGGAAGTCCTCTTTTGTCAGTATCTTTAGTTGCGCTATTGTGCCTCCTTCCATATCCTGAATTGATTCAAAACATTTACCTTTCGTGGTCATTTTGACTTTGAGGAAGAGCCAGAAGTTGCATGGTGCCAGATCTGGTGAATAAGGTGAATGAGGACACACTATAATGTTTTCATTTGACAGAAATTGCCATACCAGAAGCGATGTTTAAAACATAGTATTGTCATGATGGAGGATGAAACCGTTTGCCCATTTCATGTTAACGCGTTGTTCGTGATCCCTGATTTATGCACACTTTAAAACACACCTTCTCTCAACCGTAGCTCACACCTGACTGACTGCACCAAACAAGTTGAAACTTGTCACCCACTGTTACTATGGTTAAATACACCGCTTCCCTGATTGGAGATCCCTGCCTTTCTGTTGGATGGCACTTGGTAGCAGCATTCACCATAGTTTTTGGCATATATATACACACACACACACACACACACACACACACACACACACACACACATATATATCTCAAACCTGATAATATATTGTTATAATTATTACTCTATTTAATTTTATATCTTTTAAAGAAGCTGAGAGAAGAAGGGAGAGCATTTATAGAATTTGTGTTTTTATTTACTATTTCTAGCTTTCTTCACTTCCTTTATATATTTGAATTGTCATCTGGTGTTTCCTTGCTTCAATACAATTTTGCTCTCACCTAACTCCTTTGTGATGTTATTGTAAAATATGTTACATTTATACTATATATATATATATATATATATATATATATATATATATATATATATATATGGTGATTGCCTTTAAATCAATTAAGAAATGAGAAAAATACAGAATTGTACTATCTTTTGTAATTACATTTACTGGTCCTCCTTTGTTTTCTTTTCTTTCTTTCTTTCTCTCTGTCTCTGTCTCTGTCTCTGTCTCTGTCTCTGTCTCTCCTTCCTTCCTTCCTTCTTTCCTTCCTTCCTTCCTTCTTTTCTTCCTTCCTTCCTTCTTTCTTTCTTTCTTTCTTTTTGGTGGGTTCAATTTATTGTCTGATGCCACTTGCTTCATCCTGAAGAAGTTCCTTTAGTGTTTCTTATAAAGTTGGCCTGCTAGCAACAAATTCTCTCAATTATAGTAATCTTGGAATGTTTTTTTATTTCACCTTTATCTTTGAAAGGTAGTATTGCTGGATATGATACTTTTTTATTATTGTGGTAAAAATGCATACAAAAATTATCATTTTTCTTTTCTTTTATTAATTTTCCTAGTAATTGTATTTCACAAAACTTTTTTATTGGGTAAATTATGTATACATAAAATTCTACTACCATTTAAAAAATATTTAGGTATACAGGTATTTGGTGGTATACAGGTATATAGGTATTTGGTGGCATTAAGTACATTCATAGTATTTTCCTACTATTACCACCACCATCCATCTTCAGAACTTTTTATCTTCCCAAAGTGAAACTCTTTATCCATTAAAAAGTAACTCTCCATTTACCCCTGTCTGCAGCCCCTGGCAATCACCAATTTATTTTTTGTCTTCATGAATTTGACTATTCTAGGGATTTTATATATGTGAATGATACAATATTTGTCCTTTTGTGTTTGGCTTATTTCACTTAACATAATGTATAACATGTTTTATCCATGTTGTAGCATGTGTCTGTTCATTCCTTTTTAAGGCGGAATAATATCTCATCGTGTGTATATATAGGTTTCCCCTGCCTTTCTGAAAGTAGAGTGTGTCTATGAAACTTTTAGCTGAAATAGCATAAAGTGAAGAGTATCCCCTGATTTCTGCAAGTTCACATTATGCCACTTTTCTTTTACGAAAGACCTACATTAGTACCTGTTTTTGCTAAATGAAAGAAATCCAAAGAAGATATAGCTTTTACGAAAAAAGCCGTTACCCTACCCATGTAGGTTTTTCGTAAAAGTGAAGTGGCGTAACTCAAACTTTCAGATAGTGGGGGATAACGTTATGCCACATTTTGTTTATCCATCCATCCATTGATGAACATTTGGGTTGTTTTTACATTTTGACTATTGTGAATAATGCTGCTGTAAACATTGGTGTAAAACATCTGTTGAAGTCCCTGCTTCAATATTTTTTGTGTATATACCCAGAAATGGAATTGGATCATATTGTAATTCTATGTTTAATTTTTTGAGGAGTCACCATACTGTTTTCCACAGTGGCTGCAAAGCTTTACATTTCTACCAGCAATGCACAGGGTTCTGAAGTCCCTAGATCCTCACCAACACTGTTGTTTTATGTTGCTGTGATAATAGCTATTCTAATAGGTGTGAGGTTGTATTTCATTGTGGTTTTGATTTGCATTTTCCTAGTAATTAGTGCTACTGAGTATCTTCTCATGTGCTTATTGTCCACCTGTATATTTTCTTGGGAGAAATTTCTGTTTAAATCCTTTGCTCAATTTCAAATTGAAGCAGTTCTTTATATAATCTGGATATTAATCCCTTATGATCTATTTGATATTTAAATATTTCTCCAGTTTCATAGATTGTATTTTTATTATTTTGACAGTGTTCTTTGATATTCAAAAGTTTTAAATTTTCATGAAGTCCAATTTATCTATTTTTCTTTTGTTGCCTATGCTTGGTATCATATTCAAGAAATCATTGTCAAATCCAATGTCATGAAGATTTTCCCAGTTTTCTTATAAGAGTTTTAGGTCTTGAGTCTTAGTCTGATCTATTTTAAGTTAGTTTTTGTATGTGGTGTAAGATAAGTGTGAACTTCATTCTTTTGCGTGTAGATATTCAGTTTCCCAGCACCATTTGTTGAAAAGATTCTTCTTTCTTCATTGAATGCTCTTGGCACACTTGTTGAAAATTTTCTGACCATTTCTCAACTTTCTATTCTGTTCATTGGTTTATAAATCTGTCTTTATGCCAGTAACATATATATTGCTATAGCTTTGTATAAGTTTTTATATCAGGAAATGTGATGTCTACAGCTTTGTTTTGCTTTTTCAAATTTATTTGGCTATTCAAGGTACCTTGTCCTTCCATATGAATTTTAGCATGGAATTTCTATTTCTGCAAAAACACCATTGGGGTTTTGATAGGGATTGCATTGAATCTGTACATTGTTTTTGGATAGCACTGACATTTAAACAACATTAAAACTTCCAATTCATTAACATGGGATGTCCTTTCATTTATTTGTGTGTCTAATTTTTTAAAGCAATATTTTGTAGTTTTCTGTGTACAAGTCCTTTGTCTACTTGGTTAAGTTTATTCCAAAGTATTTTATTTTTTCAATGCTCTTATAAATGGAACTGTTTTCATAATTTTCTTTTTAGGTTGTTCATTATTCATGTGTGGAAATTTAACTGATTTTTGTGTATTTATTTTATATCCTACAACTAGTTGAATTTGTTTATTTGTTGTAACAGTTTACATAAGATCATGTCATCTGTGAACAGAGATCATTTTACTTCTTTATTTCTATTTTGGATGCCTTCTCTTTCTTTTTTTTTTGCCTAATTACTTTGGGTAGAACTTCTTATGCTATGTTAAATGGATACAAGCTTCTTGCTTGACAGTTTTTTTCCTTTCAGTACTTTGAATTTCCATTCCACTGCCTTCTGGCCTCAATTATTTCTAATGAGAAATCAGTTGTTAACCTTACTGAGGTTACCTTGTGTGTGACAGTTGTTTTCTCTTGCTGTTTTCAATTTTTTCCTGTTTCTTTCAACATTTTGACCACAAAATGTCTGAGTGTGGATTTTTCTGTTTATGCTTCTTGGAGTTCATTAAGGTTCTAGGATATTTAGATTAATATTTTTCATCAAATGGGAGTCTTCAGCCATTGCTTCCTTGAGTACTTTTTTCTGTAAATTTCTCTCTTCTCTCCTTCTAGTGCTCCAATTAGGTATATGCTGGTATGCTTAATGGTTTCCTATATTACTCTGAGGTTCTCTTCATTATCTTTTTTTCTGTTCTTCAGATTTCATAGTCTCTATCAAAGTGTCTTCAAGTTCTTTGATTATTTCTCCTGTTATCTCAAATCTACTCTTGGTTATTGCATTTTTTAAGTTCAGAATTTTCATTTTATTGTTGTTAGTTTAAAAAAATATTTTACATGTTTTTATTGATAGTTTCTAATTGACAAGACATTTCATCATAACTTCATTTTATTTATGCATGGTTTTCTTTAGTTTTATAAGCATACTTAAATAGTTGATTTGAAGGTGTTTTCTTGTTTGTTTGTTTGTTTGTTTTTGTTTCTGCTCTCTGACATCTGGACTTCTTCAAAGACAGTTTCTGTTGTTTGCCTTTTTTCTTCTGTATGGTTCACACTTTTCTATATCCCTGCATGTCTCAATTTTTTTGTTCAAATCTGGATGTTTTAGATAATATTTTTTAGTAACTTTGGATACTCATTTCTGCCCCTTCCCCCAGGTTGTTGCCATCTGATTGTTTATTTATTTTTTTATTGACTTGGCTGTACTATATAGTGAAGTCTATTTCCTCTGCGACATAGGAGACCTCTGACATCACTCCTCAGGTGCGTAGCCTTGGACATGCGTATTCTCAAGCTGGTATGACAAGGTTTTTAGCAGTGCTGTCTTTGTTTCTTTCCCTAATCTGTTAAATTTAGTGTAGTTTTGTCATCATGCTCCACAATTAACCTCAACTAATTGCTGGCTGATTCCTCTGTTGTGTTTAACAGTTTCCTAGGGCATAATTTGCTCCACAATCCGCCAAATAAATTTGGACCCTTTACAGGGGGAGTCTTTGAGATCTGTCTTTGAAGTTTGTTTTAACCTAAGAAGGCTCTTCTTAGTTGTCTCTTTCCTTGGTTTATATTGCACATTTCTAGTTGGTTTATGGTTTAGAATGTTGCTCTCTAACAAATTAAAATGTTAGATTAAGCTGCCATCCTCCTCCTAATTGCTTACCACCAAAATCTTCACTGTTTTTGACAGTGAAGGGTTATACTGCCCCATGCTGTTTGAAGTAAAGTCAGTCCCCTTAGGAAGACTTAAGGAAATATTTTCTTATGGCTTTCCTCTCTCCCTGAGCAGGCCTCCATGACACTGCTCTGGAGCTGTTGGACAATGGCATGCTTTTCTCAGATGACTTTCCTTCTCTATGACTGAGGCAGTAGCTTCTGTTCTTCTGTCTCTTCTTGCATGGAACCTCCTTTCTTGGCATGGAATTTCCACCCTATGAGTGATCGGGGGTGAGGGCATTCAGGGCCCAATATTATGGGCCTGCCATGCCTAAGATAGAGCTTGTGCCCTAAGAGTAGAGGCTGGGTGGAAAAAAGAAGCATCAGACCTCTCAGCCAAGCTTGCCTGGAATAGAGCTTCTGCAATATAGAACCAGATGGGATGAGAAATGGTGATGGTCTCAGCCTCCCAGGGTGAAACTATAGCCTTAGACTGGGAGCTGGAGGGACAAGAGAGCCCTATGTTCTTGGCTGCACATCACCAGAGTGGAGTTTCTGTTTTGCTGAGACAGATGGAGGGGAGGGAGGAAGTGGGTCAAGGCTTAAATGCCACAGACTCTCTTACTGAGATTAGTAGATTTTGTTGGATAATTTTTTCTTCATTTGCTATATATCTTTAGGACAATTTCCACTCACTTAATATTTTTTGTTTTGTTTTAATTTTTACCAGTTATGGTTGTTTCACTCTGGAGAATGTCTGTGGAGCTCCTCATGCCATCATTCTTGAACTGCTTATTGCATCATTGCTCCCTAACACCTGAAGAGTGAACCCTACAAGGAACAGATAGAGGTGGAGATGCTGTGGTTGAACCACAGTGAACTAATACAGGGGCTTGAGGTGCTGGTGCATTGGCATTTCTCTTGTTTCATCGCCTCCCTTCACTCCTATCCTCCAAGCCCTTGCAAGACAACACTTTTTGAGGCTCATTTGCCTTTACGCTAAAGCCCTAACACTTTCCCTTCACAGCCTTGCCCTCCCTGCCCTCATCCACTCACTCCTACATTCTTCCCATGTGTATTAGTCAGGGTTCCATCACAGAAACAGAACCAGAAGGTACATGTACATATGAAGAGATTTATGGCAAGAATTGCCTTATGTGATGGGAGCTGGGTAATCAAGTCTGAAATTTGTGGTTCAGGATATCAGGAGGGGCAGGGTGAAAACTCTCAGGTAGGCGCTGCTGCTGCTGTTAACAACAGAAATTTCTTTTTCCTCAAGGAAAACTTAGTTCTCTTCTTACAACCTGGGATCAGGCTCACCCAGGTAATCCAGGATAATCTCTTTTACATAAGTCAACTGATTGTAGATATTAATCACATGTACAAAACATCTTCACAGCGAACACCTAGATCAGTGTTTCATTGAATAACTAGGTACTGTAGCCTAGCTAAGTCGACACATAAAACTGACCATCACACCACGCTTCAGCCACAGTGTTTTTTCCTGAGCACTACATTTTCTCATATGCATGAAATCGCGTCCTATTTCCTTTCCTTGATCGGAATAGTCCTACCCTCCCTCTCTGTCTCCTGACCTCCTTCTCCGAGAACCTGCACAAGTGCTGCTTCTTCCATGCAGCCCTCCTTGAATCTCCCAAGCAGAAGTAGTTGCACCTCTTCTGAGCTCCCACAACTTTTGCTCGTGCCCATATTTTGGCATATTTCCACTCTGTCCCATCAGTGTTTGCTCCTGTCTTCATTTCTCCCAACATATTCTGAAGTATTTGAGGACAGGGACTGGATTTTATTCATCTCTTAGTCTCCAGCATGATGCCAGGCACAGAGAAGCTGTAAATAGACCCTAGGTAAGAGGAGTTACTAGAGAGCCTGCAACTTGCTAAGAAAGTGGTTGGCAAAGCAGATAGGCAGCATGAGCCTAAGCTCAAGAGAGCAGTTCTAACTTCCCCTGTAGCTGGTCGCATGATCTCTGACTCATGGAGTGGGACTTGTGGCACGTCCACAGGAAGCCCTGCAGCCACTGCCCTCATAACTGCAGCAGGAAAAGTGTGACCCTCCAGCAGGACAACATGGCCCTGGTGCCCTGGCTGGCCATGGAAGTGACTGGGGACAGGACTGTCTGGGGAGTCACTTTCCTCTGGTTTTGTAGGACCACAACTTCTTTTGGTCAGTTTCAAACATTTATAGTCCTTTTCAGTTTCTCCTGCACAGTTACACAGAATTAAACATTGTCTACCACTGAGCACTAAAGAAACACTCATCTATTGGGGACTAGAGAAAGAAAGAAAAAAACCCAGTTGTCCAGCACCCCATCTCCCCACCCTGCCTTGGGGTAGACAACCTGAGTCCTGGCCGACTGCCTTTCAGGGTGACTGTCACCAGCTACTTCCAGCCCATTGCTTGTTTAGGCGAGAAAAGACTAAGTCTTCAGAAGTCCAGGTATCTTTTTAAGGATCCTGCTGAAGGATAATGATGAAACACTTATTGTAGCTTCTTCAGTCTGTGATCACAGCTCAGACACTTCTGGATGGGGGCCCCCTCCCCGCCGTCTTCCTCTTTGTGCTTTTAGAACGAGACCAGGCTTGACGGTTTGTTTCTCCCCTCCCAAAGATATAACATAAGAGTGGGTGGGGTACCCCGCACTACCTGACCTTGGTTTATGCTCTCCTAAGACCCAGATAGGTTTAACATCAGTGGCTCAGTTCAACTACTCTATTCTACTTAGGAAGATAAGGCTAATGAATGTTCTTCCCTTTGAAATTTATTAAATATAAAGATACATTTCAATCCATGAAGGACAATATTCAAATAGACTTGTTTAACTGTTATTACTGTTTTTTTTCAAAAGGGAAAACAATTCTCATATCAGGCTGATTCATATGTTGGCTGGTGAAGGCCACACTAGACATTGGATGAGGATTGCTGGATGGGAACATCCTGAAAAGGATTTAGAAAACCAAACCTCCAATTATTGGAGGAAGCCAGGGAACTTGCTCGAAAGCTACATCGAGCAATTCCTGAGGCTTTTCCAAGGTCTATCGATTGGAGCAAAATTCACACTAGCTCACAAAGCCCTGACAAATCTTTTCATGACTATTATAATAGGTTTCAGGTGGTTTTTAAGGAAAATTCTGGTCTTCCTTCAGATATCGACTCCACACGTGTAACTTTTAATTCTTTGTCTGTCAATGGGCTAAACAAAGACCTTTTCCCTCCTGGTTAGGAGATCCAGGATGGGATGGGGAACCATGCCTACCCTAGACTTGGTGAATTTAGCTAACGAGCTTGCCAGTACCCCAGATGAGATGGCTAAAAGCAAAATCGCCAAAACATTTGACTTTCAGTCGTGGCAAATGGGAGGCCCTGTGGGAAATCAGAGAACTCCAACTTTTTGCCATTACTGCAAGAAGCAAGGACATTGGCAAAGGGATTGCCATAAGTTGAAGCGTACAAGACACTCTCTGCCAACTAACCAGTCTCTTTCAGGCCTTCCTAACTCCCAGTGACGGGGCTCCGAGGAATTACAGGGGCTTTTTCCAGTCTTTCCCCTTAATCATCTTGGAGAAACAGGTTTATGCATCTGAACCGAGTCCCTTTTTGTCTAGGTCCCTTAAGAGATGAACATTAACATTGTTTTCTCCTTAGTTCTTCTGCCCCATCCATTTTTTAGGCAGAGACTTCTTAGAGAAGTATCATGTTGGATTTCCTTCCTCCTGAGACTGAGGAAGCCCCTCATGACTGCCTGCCAAGGACAGGAGTCACCTTCTGACTCCTTGTGACGATTTGCAGGAGACTCTTCTGGATAAAGCTGATTTCTCATGGTTTACCGATGGTTCATACTTAAAAAATGACAATGGTGAGTACTGTGCTGGTTACGCTGTTGTATGTCCTTCTGAAGTCATCGAGGCAGCACTGTTGCCCCTAGCCACTTCAGCACAGCAGGCTGAATTCTACACTCTCACTGGAGCTTGCATTTTAGCAAAGGGTAAAGCTGTCAACGTTTATACTGACAGCAGATATGCCTTTGGGGTGGCCCATGACTTTGGAATGCTATGAAAACCTCCATTTGAGGTCTGGCAACTAGACTTCATGCAGCTTTCCCCGTCTTATGGATACAAATATGTTTTGGTCATGATATGTATGTTTTCTGACTGGACTGAAGTTTTCTCTTGTAGACAAGCTAATGCACCTGCAGTGGTTAACGTGCTGTTAGAGATTATTCCCACTTGGGGAACTCCTCTTGAGCTCCACGGTGATCGAGGAACCCATTTCACTGGGCAGGTGCTGAAGCAAGTCTGTGCTGTTTGGCCAGTCCTACAACATTTTCACTGCTTACCATCCCCAATTTTCAGGGTTGGTCGAACACACTAATGTTATTATTAAGACTCAACTGGACAGATTTACAGAAACTCTTCCGAAAGCATTGCCTTGGCCAAAAGCATTGCCATTAGTCCCTTTGAATCTCAATCTACCCTTTTTGGGACTCATTAGCTCTCACCCTTTGAGATAATTACAGGATATCTTATGCATTTAGCCCCTGCTACAAAAGCTATGTTGCTATGTTGTTCTAATTCTACCTTTAACTTTGATCTATTTAAGCTCTGCTTCTGATGCTGGTCGACACTGGATACCAGCTGTTTCCTGATCCATGCATTCTTCCCCATGATGTAAGAGATAACAGCCAGAAGAGGCCCTTCTGACATCGAGAGAGGAGAGGCTGAACAGACATTGAGGGACAATAGACTGGACACTGGAAAACCTGAGACTAGAAGACCTGACTGTTGATCAATGATCTTTTAGAAAAAAGGGCCCACGGGGGAGCTGGGCTCCTTGTTAACTCTCTAGTCCTGACTTCCTGTTAAAACTTTGTGGTAACTTCCAGGGGAGGGCTGCTAATAAACAGAATAGCCATCTTGGAGTTGGGGCTTTTTTCTTTTTCACGTGTGCGACTGATTGGAGCGCCTGTCGGAAGTGTGGATGTGCACATTCCTGGGGTGATCTTGTTTCTTTTTCTTTTCCTAAATAAACCATTCTCTAGGTGGATTTTCTGGAGATTTATTTTTGCCAGTCGACACAGCAGATTCAGTGTATGGTGAGAGCCCACTTCCTGTTTCATAGATGACCATTTTTTTGCTGTGTCCTTACATGAAGGAAGGGGCAAGAGAGCTCTCTGGTGTCTCTTTTATAAGGGGACAAATCCTGTTAATGAAGCCGCTCCACATGACCTAATTATCTCCCAAGGCACTACCTCCAAATACTATCACATTGGGGATTAGGTTTCAACATAAGAATTTTGAGGAGACACAGTCTATAGCAAAAACTTTCAGATATATTATGGCTATGAATACTTTCTTGGCAATATGTGTTGTAAAAATCTTCTTCCTGTTGAGGCTTTATATTTTTACTTTCTACATGGCATTTTGTTTTGTGAGAAATATAATTTCCCAATTTTAACGTAGTCAGATCCATCAATCTCTTTCTTGGTTGTTTTGACTTTTTTGGTTTTAACATATCCTCCCCTACCTCAAAGATATAAATATACTCATATTAGCTTATAAAACGTTATAATTTAATTATTTTAAAAATTAAATTAGAATTGATTTTTGGCATATGGTGTGAGGTAAGGATCCAATTTTCATTTCTATCCATAGTGATGCTAATTGTCTCAGAACAATATGTGTAAGTCATCCTTTCCCACTGATATGTTCATCATATTAGATCTGTAATAACTAGAATTATATAGTCTGTTGCAAAAAAAAAAAATCTTGGTGACTTTGGGTTAGGCAAATACTTTTTTTTAACTATGACACCAAAAGCACAATCCATAAAAGAAAACAATAAATACCATGTTTCCCCCAAAATAAGACCTAGCCAGACCATCAGCTCTAATGCATCTTTTAGAGCATAATAGAGCATATTATATAAGACCGGGTCTTATATTAATTTTATTAACTATAATATAACATAAGACCAGGTCTTGTATTACTTATTGCTCCAAAAGACACATTAGAGCTGATGGTCTGGCTAGGTCTTATTTTTGGGGAAACACGGTATTAGACTTCACCAAAATGAAAAACATCTGCTTGTTACAAGAAATTGTTAAGAGAATGAAAGGGCAAATCCCAGACTGGAAGAAATATTTGCAAAATCATATCTGTTTAGCACAATAATCTCAAGACCCATCCCTGTTGTCGCAAATGGCACCATTTCATCTTTTCTTATGGCACACTAGTATTCCATTGTGTATATATACCACAACTTCTTTATCCAATCTTCAATTGAAGGACACTTTGGTTGTTTCCATGTCTTGGCATGGAAATAAATAAAATGTCTTGGCACGGTAAATAAAACTGCAGTGAACATCGGAGCACATATATCTTTATAGATAAATGTTTTCAGATTTTTTGGGTAGATATCCAAGAGAGGGATTGCTGGGTCATATGGTAATTCTATTTTTAATTTTTTGAGGACTCTGCCTTCCACAGCAGCTGCACCAATGTACATTCCCACCAACAGTGTGTGAGGGTTCCTTTTTCTCCACAGCCTCTTCAACCCTTATTATTTGTCTTGTTGATGATAGCCATTCTGACTGGGGTGAGGTGATATCTCATTGTGGTATTAAATTGCATTTCACCAATGATTAGTGATGTTGAGCATCTTTTCATATGTATATTGGCCATGTGTATGTCCTCTTTGGAAAAATGTCTATTCAGGTCCTCTGCCCATTTTTTAATTGGATGGTTTGGGGTGTGTGTGTGTGTGTATGTCTGTGTTAACTTGTATGTGTCATTTATATATTTTGGATATTAACCCCTTATTGGATGTATCATTGGTGAATATCTTCTTTCATTCAGTAGGTTGTCTTTCTGTTTTGCTTTGGTTTCCTTTGCTGTGCAAAAACATTTTACATTTTAGCTTGATTTAGTCACATTTGTTTAATTTTTCTTTGTTTCCCTTGCCCAAAGAGAGATATCATATATATATATATATACATGTATCTTCTTCAATTTCATATATATGTATATATGAATAAATATAAATATATGAATAAAACTAAGAACAATGTCAAAAAGTTTACTTCCTATGTTTTTTTCCTAAGAGTTTTATGATTTCAGGTCTTACATTTAAGTCTTTAGTTCATTTTGAATTTATTTTTGTATATGGTGTAAAAAGTGGTCTAGTTTCATTTGTTTTGCATGTATTTGTTGCATTTTGTCAACACCATAATTGAAGAGACTGCCTTTTCACCATTGTATATTCTTGCCTCTTTTGTCATAGATTAATTGAATATACAAGTATAGGTTTATTCCTGGGCTCTTTATTCTGTTCCATTGATCTATGAGTCTGTTTTTATGCCACTATCACGCTATTTTTGTTTACTATAGCCTTGTAGTATAGTTTGATATCAGATTGAGTGATACCTCCAGGTTTGTTTGTCTTTCTCAAGATTGCTGTGGATATTCGGGGGTCTTTTTGTCGTTCCATATAAACTTGGCGATTATTTTAGTTTTGTGGAAAATGCCATTGGTATTTTGATAGAAATTGCATTGAATCTATAAATTGCTTTTGGTAATATGGACATTTTAATGATATTAACTCTTCCTATCCATGAGCACGATATATGCTTTCGTTTTTTTGTATCTTCTTCAATTTCTTTCTTCAGTGTCTTATAATTTTCTAAGTACAGGTGTAATGCAGAGACTCAGCTCCTCCTCCCAGCAGGTGAACACAGAACATGTTGAGGCCGAAAAGGAACAGCAACGGAGCCACAGGTAGGGGGTTCATACCACTATACAGTGGTACTTGGTTTTCAAACATAATCCGTTCCGGAAGATTGTTGGAAAACAGCCGACAGCTAGGCCTCAGGATCTTGCACTCAGGGAAGCCATGTGACATGTTCGACTTCTGAGGCATGTTTGAAACGTGAAGCATTTACTTCCAGGTTTACGGCGTTCGTAAACCGAAATGTTCATCAATGGAGACATTCAAAAACTGAGGTACTACTGTATTCTCCATGGCGGCTGGTCGAGACACAAGAAGCAAACATCCACCAGTACCCCAACAAGGGATTTTTCTGCACCAGTCTCTCTGGCAGCCGGGCGAGACACAAGAAGTAGGACCATTTGCAATCTGTGCTTGCTACCGTGTTTCCCTGAAAATAAGATCTAGCCTGCCCATCAGCTCTAATGCATCTTTTGGAGCAAAAATTAATAAAAGACCGGTATTATATTATATTATTTATTATATTATATTATATTATATTATATTATATGATCTGGTCTTATATTATAGTAAAATAAGACCAGGTTTTATATTAATTTTTGCTCCAAAATATGCATTAGAGCTGATGGTCCAGCTAGTTCTTATTTTTGGGGAAACAGGGTAACCACAATCTGTGCTTACTAACCACAATCTGTACTTGCTAGCTTAGCCATGGCAGTTATATACAAAACAATAGTGGCTAATGGCCAAGTGGTTACAGATGGTGGCCAACTGGTCACAGCTGATGGCCATCTAATAACCTGGCCAGCACATTTCCACGTGAGGCTGAGAGCCCGGAAACTGCTCTCTGGGACTCTGTCCCTACAACAGGTCATTTCCCTCCTTGATTAAATTTATTCTTAGGTATTTTAATTTTTGATGCAATTGTAATGAGATTGTTTTCTTAATTTTTCTTTCTGATAGTTCATTATTGGTGTGTACCTGATTTATGAAATGCTGATTTCTGAACATTAATTTTGTATCCTGTTACTTTACTGAATTTGCTTATCAATTTTCATAGTTTTGTGGGGGTAGTCTTTCAGGTTCTCTAAATATAGTATCACATCATCTGCAGGTAATGAAAGTTTTAGTTCTTCCTTTCCAATTTGGTTGCCTTTCATTTCTTTTTCTTGTCTGATTGCTATGGCTAGGGCTTCCAACACTATGTTGAAGAAAAGTGGTGAAAGTGTATATTTTTGTCTTGTTTCTGATCTAAAGGAAAATGTTTTTAGTTTTTCTCTATTGAGTATGATGTTAGCTGTGGGTTTGTCATATATGAAATTTATTATGTAAAGAGGTATGTTCTCTCTATTCTCTCTTTGCTGTTTTATTTTTTTTAAACCTTAAATGGATAATGGATTTTGTAAAATGCTTTTATTTCATATATTGATATGATCATATGGTTTTTATTTTTCATTTTGTTTATGTGGCATATCATATTAATTGATTTGTGGATATTAAACCAACCTTACATTCCAGGAATAAACCCAGCTTGATCGTGGTATGTGATCTCTTTAATGTATTGCTGAATTCAGTTTGCTAACATTTTGTTGAGGAATTTTGCACCTATGTTCATTAGGGATATAGACCTATAATTTTCTCTTTTTGTAATGTCTTTGGTTTTGGAATCAGGATTATGTTGGCCTCATAGAATGAGCTTGGGAGCATTCCCTCTTCTTGAATTTTTTGAAATAGTTTGAGAAGAATAGGTGTTAATTCTTCTTTGAATGTTAGGGAAAATTCACCCGTTAAGTCATCCAGTCCAAGACTTTTGTTTGTTGGGACTTTGATTGCTGATTCAATTCTATTAGTAGTAATCAGTCTACTTAGATTTTCTGTTTGTTCTTGAGGCAATCTTGGAAGACTGTATCTTTCTAGGAATTTATTCATTTCTTCCATTGTCTAATTCATTGGAATATAATTGTATTTTCTTATAACCCTTTGTATATCTGTGGTAAGAGTTGTCACATCGCTTTAATTTCTGATTTTAGTTATTTCAGTCCTCTCTCTTGTTTTCTTGATGAATCTGGTTAAAGATTTATCAATTTTGTTTATCTTTTCAAACAAACAGCTCTTAGTTTCATCAATCTTTTGTATTTTTTTTTAGATGCTATTTCATTTATTTCCACTCTGATCTGTATTATTTCCTTCCTTCAACTAATTTTGGGCTTTGTTTGCTCTTCTTTTTCTAGGTCCAGTAGGTATAAGTTTAGATAGTTTGTTTGAGAGGTTTGTTTGTTTGTTTGTTTCTTGAGGTAGGCCTATATTGCTAAGAATTTTCCTCTTAGATCCACTTTTGCTGTGTCCAGTAGATTTTGGGTCATTGTGTTTTCATTTTCCTTTGCCTCAAGGTATCTTTTGATTTCTTTCTTGATCTCATTATGTTTAGTAACATTTTATTTGGCCTCCATGTGTTTGTGTGTTTTTCAGGTTTTTTTTTTTTCTAGTAATTGATTTCCAGTTTCATAACATTGTGGTCAGAGAAGTTACTTGGTATGATTTCAATCTTAAATTTATTGAGACTTTTTTTGTGGCCTAACATGTTGTCTATCTTGGAAAATGATCCATGTGTGCTTAAAAAGAATGTATATTCTGCAGTTTTGGGGTGAAATGACCAAAAAATATCAATTAAATTTATTGGGTCTAGTGTGTCATTTAAGGCCTCTGTTTCCTTGTTCATTTTCTGTCTGGATGATCTATCCATTGATGCCAATGGGGTGTTAAATTCCCATATAAGTACTCTATTACTATCAATCTCTCCCTTTATATCAGTCAACATTTTCTTTATGCTTTTGGTTGGGTGTGGAAATATTTAGAAGAGATTTATATTCTTTTTGGAGTGATCCCTTTATAAATATGAAATGTCCCTCTTTGTCTCTTGTTTTAGCCTTTGTGGTAAAGTCTGTTTTTATCTGACAAAAGTATTACTACCCCAGCTTTTCCTTTCATTTCCATTTGCATGAAATATCTTTTTCTATCCCTTTACTTTGAGTCTGTGTGTGTTTTTAAATTTTAAATGGTCTCTAGTAAAAAGCAAATGTATGAATTTTGTTCTGTTATCCATTTAAATACTCTATATCTTTTGATTTGAATATTTAATCCATTTATATTTAAAGTGATTATTTGCTGAGGCAGCATATTCAAGAAGACGGAAATCAGACCAAGCATATTTTTTAATCACAGTGCTTGAAATTGGAGATCAATAGCAAAATGAAAGAGGATAAACCACACATACATGGAGATTAAACAACATGCTACTAAAGAATGATTGGGTCAAAGAAGAAATAAAAACAGAGATCAAAAGATACATAGAAACAAATGAGAAGGAAAATGCATCATGTCAAAATTATTGACATGCAGTGAAAGCAGTATTAAGCAGGAAATTTATATCATTACAGGTGTGTCTCAAGAAACTAAAAAAAAATCCAAATAAAAGATATAATGTACATCTTTTTTTAAAAAAATAAAGTTTATTGGGGTGACAATTGTTTGTCAAGTTACATAGGTTTCAGGTGTACAATTCTGTAATACATAATCTATATATCACATTGTGTGTTCACCACCCAGAATCAGTATTCCTTCCATCCTCATATATTTGATTCTGTTTACCCTCATCTACCACTCCCCTCTGGTAACCACTGAACTATTTTCTGTGTCTATAAGTTTTTGTTTCTTCACTTGTTTGTCTTGTTCCTTTGTTGTTTATAGGTTATATACCACATATCAGTGAAATCATATGGTTCTCGACTTTTTCTGTCTGACTTATTTTGCTTAGCATTATAATCTCAAGATGCATCAATGTTGCTGCAAATGGCACTATTTCATCTTTTCTTATGGCACTATAGTATTCCATTGTGTATATATACCACATCTTCTTTATCCAATCATCTATTGGAGGACACTTTGGTTGTTTCCATGTCTTGGCCACCATAAATAAAGCTGCAATGAACATTGGACACATACATCTTTATGGATAAACGTTTTCAGATTTTTTGGGTAGATACCCAAATAGGGATTGTTGGGTCATATGGTAATTCTATTTTTAATTTTTTGAGGAATCTCCATGCTGCCTTCCATAGCATCTGCACCAATCTTCACTCCCACCAACAGTGTATAAGGCTTCCTTTTTCTCCACAGCCTCCCCTAACACTTGCTATTATTTGTCTTCTTAATGACAGCCATTCTAACTGTTGTGAGGTGATATCTCATTTTTTATTTGCATTCATCTGATTGGTGATGTTGAGCATTTTTTCATATGTCTATGGGCCATTTGTATGTCCTCTTTGGAGAAATGTCTCTTCAGGTTCTCTGTCCAGTTTTTAATTGGATTGTTTGTTTTTTGTTGTTGTTGAGTTGTATGAGTTCCTTATGTATTTTGGATATTAGCCCCTTATCGGAGGCACTATTTGCAAATATCTTGTCCCATTCAGTTGGTTGCATCTTTATTTTGTCGAAAGTTTCTTTGTGCAGAAGCTTTTTAGTTTGATATAGTCCCATTGATTTATTTTAGCTTTTACTTCCCTTGCCTTTGAGGTCAAATTCATAAAATGCTCTTTGAGCCTAAGGTCCATAATTTTAGTACATGTTTTCTTCTATGCAGTTTATTGTTTCAGGTCTTATGCTTAAGTCTTTGATCCATTTTGAGTTAATTTTGGTACACAGTGACAGATAGCAGTCTAGTTTCATTCTTTTGCAGGTGGCTTTCCAATCCTCCAAGCACCATTTATTGAAGAGGCTGTCTTTTCTCCATTGTATGTTTTTGGCTTCTTTGACAAAAATTATCTCTCCATATTTATGTTGGTTTATTTCCTGGTTCTCAATTCTATTCCATTGGTCTGTGTGTCTGTTTCTCTGCCAATATCATAGTGTTTTGATTACTGTTGTTTTGTAGGACAAGCTGAAGTCAGGGAGTGTGATACCTCCAGCATTGTTGTTGTTTGGTTTTTTTTTTTAGGATTGCTTTGGCTATTTGTGGTCTTTTGTGGTTCCATACAAATCTGACAATTTTTTGTTCTATTTTTTTTTTTAAATGTCATTGGGATTTTGATGGGGATTGCATTAAATCTGTATATTGGTTTGGTAATATGGCCATTTTTTTTTAATTTTATTTTTTTAAATTTATTGGGGTGACAATTGTTAGTAAAATTACATAGATTTCAGGTGTGCAATTCTGTATCACATCATCCATAAATTACACTGTGTGTTCACCACCCAGAGTCAGTTCCCCTTCCATCACCATATATTTGATCCCCCTTACCCTCATCTCCCACCCCCCAACACCCTTACCCTCTGGTAACCACTAAATTACGTTCCCCAGATTAATTTTCAAACCCCTGGCCATCCTGTGGTCACCGACTGCCCTCCAATCCCCTCACCCTCCCCCCCACCCGTCACCCCTCCCGCCCATCTAGCAACCCTCAGTTTTTCCTCTTTGTCTCCAAAACTGTTTCTGATTAGTTCATTCACTTATTCTTTTCTTTAGATTTCGCAAATAAGTGAGATCATATGGTACTTATCTTTCTCTGTCTGACTTATTTCACTTAACATAATGTTCTCTAGGTCCATCCATGTTGTTGCAAATGGTAAGATTTATTTCTTCTTTATGGCTGCGTAATACTCCATTGTATAAATGTACCACAGTTTCTTAATCCAGTCATCTACCGATGGGCATTTTGGTTGTTTCCATGTCTTAGCTATTGTGTATAGTGCTGCAATAAACATAGGAGAGCATAAAGATTTTTGAATTGAAGTTTTGGATTTCTCCGGATAGATACCTAGGAGTGGAATTACTGGATAATAGGGTAGTTCCATTTTCAGGTTTTTGAGATAACCTCCATACTGTTTTCCATAGTGGCTGCACCAATCTGCAATCCCACCAACAGTGCACAAGTGTTCCCTTTTCTCCACATCCGCGCCAGCACTTGTTGTTTGTTGATTTATTGATGATAGCCATTTTGACTGGGGTGAGGTGGTATCTCATTGTGGTTTTTATTTGCATTTCTCTGATGGTTAGTGAGGTTGAGCATTTCTTCATATGTCTGTTTGCCATCTGTATGTCCTTTTCAGAAAAATGTCTCTTCAAGTCCTCTGCCCATTTTTTAATTGGATCGTTTGTTTTTTTGGAGTTGAGTTGAGTGAGTTTTTCATAGATTTGTGATATTAATCCCTTATCAGATATATCATTGGCAAATATCTTTTCCCATTCAGTAGGATCCCTTCTTGTTTTATTGATGGTTTCCTTTGCTGTGAAAAAACTTTTTAGTTTGATATAATCCCACATGTTTATTTTTTCTCTTACTTCCCTCGAGCGAGGGGATATATCAGTAAAAATCTTACTCCGGGTAATGTCTGAGAAGTTTCTTCCTGTATTTTCTTCTAGGTATTTTATGGTTTCAGGTCTTACATTTAAGTCTTTAAGCCATTTTGAATTTATTTTTGTATATGGTGTAAGGAGGTGGTCCAGCTTCATTTTTTTGCATGTGTCTGTCCAGGTTTCCCAGCACCATTTATTGAATAGACTGTCTTTACTCCGTCGTACATTCTTGCTTCCATTGTCGTAGATTAAATGGCCATATAGGCTTGGATTTATTTCTGGACTCTCTATTCTGTTCCATAGATCTATGTGTCTGTTTTTATGCCAGTACCATGCTGTTTTGATTACTGTAGCCTTGTAGTATAATTTGAAGTCAGGTATTGTTATACCTCCCACTTTGTTCTTATTTCTCAAGATTGCCTTTGCTATTCGGGGTCTTTTATGGTCCCATATAAATTTTAGGATTATACGTTCTATTTCTGTGAAAAACGACGTTGGCAGTTTGATAGGAATTGCATTGAATATGTATATTGCCTTAGGCAGTATGGACATTTTAACTATATTAATTCTTCCTATCCATGAACATGATATGTGTTTCCATCTATTTATATCTTCCTTCATTCCTTTCTTCAGTGTCTTATAATTTTCTGAGTACAGATCTTTTACTTCTTTGGTTAAATTTATTCCAAGGTATTTTATAGTCTTTGGAGCAATTTGAAATGGGATTGTTTTTTTAATTTCTCCTTCTGATGTTTTATTATTGGTATATACAAATGCAACTGATTTCTGAATATTAATTTTGTATCCTGCTACTTTACTAAATTCATCTATCAGCTCTAATAGCTTCTTGGTGGAGCCTTTAGGGTTCTCTATATATAGTATCATATCATCTGCATACAATGATAATTTTACTTCCTCCTTACCAATTTGGATGCCTTTTATTTCTTTTTCTTGTCTGTTTGCTGTGGCTAGAACTTCCAGCACTATGTTGAATAGAAGCGGAGATAGTGGGCAACCTTGCCTTGTTCCTGATCTTAGGGGGAATGGTTTTAGCTTTTCCCCATTGAGTATGATGTTAGCTGTGGGTTTATCATATATGGCCTTTATTATGTTGAGATATGATCCCTCTATTCCCACTTTCTTAAGGGTTTTTATCATAAATGGCTGTTGGATTTTATCAAATGCTTTTTCTGCATCTATTGATATGATCATGTGATTTTTATTTTTCATTTTGTTAACGTGGTGTATCACATTAATTGATTTGCGGATGTTGAACCACCCTTGCATACCAGGGATGAATCCCACTTGATCATGGTGAATGATCTTTTTAATGTATTGCTGAATTCTGTTCGCTAATATTTTGTTGAGGATTTTTGCATCTATGTTCATTAGAGATATTGGCCTGTAGTTTTCTTTTTTTTGTAGTGTCTTTGTCTGGTTTGTGGATTAGGGTGATAGTGACCTCATAAAAAGTGTTTGGGTGCCTTCCCTCCTTCTAGATTTTTTGGAAGAGCTTGAGGAGAATAGGTGATAATTCTTTTTGAATGTTTTGTAAAATTCACCTGTTGGGAGATTGTTGATTGCTGATTCAATTTCCCTGATGGTAATCAGTCTATGCAGGTTTTTCGTTTCTTCTTGAGTTAACCTTGGAAGGTTGTATGCTTCTAGAAAACCGTCCATTTCTTCCAGATTGTCAAATTTGTTGGCATATAGTTTGCTCATAGTAATTTCTTAATTTTTTTTTTATTTCTGTGGTGTCTGTTGTGACTTCTCCTCTTTCATTTCTGATTTTATTAATTTGGGTCCTCTCTCTTTTTTTTGATGAGTCTGGCTAAAGTTTTGTCAATTTTGTTTATCTTCTCTAAAAACCAACTCTTGGATTCACTGATCTTTTGTATTGTTTTTCTGGCTTCTGTTTCATTTATTTCCGCTCTGATCTTTATTATCTCCTTCCTTGTACTCCCTTTGGGCTTATTTTGCTGTTCTTTTTCCAGATCCCTTAAGTGTGAAGATAAACTGTTGATTAGTGATTTTTCTTGTTTCTTTAGGTAGGCCTGCAATGCTGTGAATTTCTCTCTTAGGACTGCTTTCTCTGCATCCCATAGATTTTGGATCATCATGTTTTCATTTTCGTTTGTCTTGAGATATCTTTTGTTTTCTTCCTTGATCTCATGGTTGACCCATTCATTATTTAGTAACATGTTATTAAGCCTCCATGAATTTGTGTGTCTTCCAGTTTTTTTCCTGTAGTTCATTTCTAATTTCATAGCACTGTGGTCAGAGAAGACAATTGGTATGATTTCAATTTTCTTAAATTTATCAAGACTTGTTTTGTGGCCTAACATGTGATCTATCTTGGAAAATGTTCCATGTGTGCTTGAGAAGAACGTGTATTCTGCAGCTTAGGGGTGAAATGCTCTGAAAATATTGATTAAATCCAAGTGGTCCAATGTGTCATTTAAGGCCGTTGTTTCCATATTGATTTTCTGTCTGGAAGACCTGTCCCTTGTTGTCAGAGGTGTGTTGAAGTCCCCTACTATGATAGTGTTATTGTTGATCTCTGTCTTTATGCCAGTCAATATCTGTTTTGTATATTTAGGTGCTCCTATGTTGGGTGCGTAGATGTTTACTAGGGTTATGTCCTCTTGTCAGATCCCTTTATTATTATATAGTGCCCATCTTTGTCTTTTAATGTATTCTTCATTTTAAAGTCTATTTTGTTAGATATAAGTATTGCAACTCCAGCTTTTTTCTCATTTCCATTTGCATGAAATATCTTACTCCAACCCTTCACTTTCAGCCTGTGTGTGTCTTTTGTTCTGAGGTGAGTCTCTTATACAGCATATACAAGGGTCTTGCTTTCTTATCCACTCAGCCACCATATGTCTCTTGATTGGAGCATTTAATCTGTTTACATTTAAAATGATTATTGATAGGTACATAGTTATTGCCATTTTAACATTTGTAGTTAGATTGTTTTCATCTTTCTTCTATTTACAGAAGTCCTTTTAGTATTTCTTGCAATGCTGGCTTGGTGGTCATAAATTCCTTTAGCTTACTCTTCTCTGGGAAGCTCTTTATCTCTCCTTCAATTTTAAATGATAGCCTTGCTGGATAAAGCAATCTAGGTTGTAAGCCTTTGTTTTCCATCACTTTGAGTATCTCCTGCCACTCCCTCCTGGCCTTCAATGTTTCTGTAGAAAAGTCATTTGATAGTCTTATGGGAGTTCCTTGTATGTAACCCTCTGTCTTTCTCTTGCTGCTTTTAGGATTCTCTCTTTGTCTTTAACCTTTGCCATTTTAACTATAATGTGTCTTGGTGTGGACCTGTTTGGGTTTATCTTGGTTGGAATTCTCTGTACTTCCTGGGCTTGTATGTTGGTTTCCTTCACCAGGTTAGGGAAGTTTTCGGACATTATTACTTCAAATATGTTCTCGATCCCTTGCTTCCTCTCTTCACCTTCTGGTATTCCTATGATGCATATGTTGTTGCGCTTGATGTTATCCCAGAGGTCTCTTAAACCATCTTCATTGTTTTTTTTTTTTCTTTTTGTTGTTCCATTTGGGTGATCTCTGCTAACTTGTCTTCTAAGTCGCTGATTCGATCCTCTGCTTCATCTAACCTGCTGGTAATTCCTTCAAGTGTGTTCTTTATTTCAGTTATTGTATTCTTTAGTTCTAACTGGTTGTTCATTATGATTTCTCTATCCTTCTTTATGTCATCACTAAGCTCTTTAAACATTCTTATCATCAGTGTTCTGAATTCTGTCTCTGATAGGTTGGGTACCTCTATTTCATTTGGTTCCAATTCTGGAGGTTTCTTTTGTTCTTTTGTTTGGGACATGTTTCTTTGTTTCCCCATTTTGGCTGACTCTCTGTGTTTGCTTCGATGTATTACGTAGATCCCCTAGGTTTCTTAGTTTTTGCTGGATTATCTTATGTAGTATGTGTCCTTTATATTTGACTTGTACCACTTCCTTCTTCTCCTCTGTGTGTGCTCCAAAGATGACTCTTGTGTTATGTATATTGTCCTGTTAAAGTTGATCTTTATTGCTTTTAGCTTGTGAGTCGGTTGGATTGACTCCTAGGCTGACTAGTTGTGAGACTTGGCTCTGTCCACAGCAGGATGTTCTGCTGCATGAGGGTTAACTGCTTAAATGAGGCTTGGACTCTGTGGGCACTTTGTGCCTCTAGAGAATTCCCTCTAGGTGTGTCACTTGTAGGTCAAACCCAGTAGTACTCTGGTTTGGTCTGGAGTTGGCCTCTGGGTGTGTTGAATCTTGTGCCTCTTAAGCTGGGCCCTGGTAGGGCAATTTCAGAACAAAGCAAATCACCAAGCACAACAACAACAACAACAACAACAAAAACAAAGAAAAAACCAAATACATTCACATGTGAAAACAACCAATAACCCACACTCAACACAGACAAAAATATAAAGATATAAAAACATAACAACACAAGAACGGCAGTGCCAGTCTTGGCTTAAGCCCACCAAGTAATCACCAGGTTGTCCTCTGCTGTACCAAAGAGTCCTCTGTGTATTGTGCAGGCAGAGCAGGTCACCTGGTGCCCAGAGTGACCTTGGGACTGCAGATTTAGATGAGTGGGGCTAAGGGGTCTGGATGGTAGTTTCTACAAACTCAGTGCAGTTTCTGCTCTTGCCTGCACATATGCGCACTGAGAGTAGCACCACCAGCCCTGTGCCCAGTTCTCCTGGGTCTTAGGGCACTTCGTGTGTGTGTGTGTGTGTGTGTGGCGGGCGGTAGATTTCTGAGCTGCTGAAAGCCCAGAGCTATGTCTGCCGCCTACTGCTGAACCCTGGGTGTGTCTCCACAGTTGTAATTGCCCTGCCCTAGGCAGGCCAGAAAGGGTGGGGGCTGGGGATGGAGGGGTCTTCTATCTCACAGGCAGTAATATCACAGTCTTCCCAGCCTCTTCCCTGGGTCAGAGCTGCACTCCGGGTCTTCCCAGATCCTGAGCACTATCGCTCCTCTGTAATCTGACACTACTCCTCAGCTCATGGGCCAGCTTAAGTCTCTGGGAGCATCGGGGTAGGATTGGGAGAGAGTGGGGAGGGGCCCAGGTATGGAGTTTACGTCCTTTGTCTGACCTTGGGCCCAGCTGGAGGTCTCAGCTGAGGTTACTGCCTCAAATGCTGGATATGCTGCCCTCTCGGCAGGAGAGATCAGCTGTGGGACACAGGGAAAGAGCCCAGCTCCTGGCTTTTGTGGTCTCTGTTCTGTCCTGGGATCCCCTGCATCTCCACACCTGTGGATGCAGCCGCACCTCCACTCTGCTCCCTTCTTTCTTCCCCTGCTCGCCCAATTTACCCACCTTCCAGTAATCCTCATTAGAGTCTCTTAGCTGTTCTGTGTGATGAGCAGAGAGTCCTTTGATGGGTTATTGATGTTCTGTTTGTGGTAAGATCCAGAGAACTCAAGAAGTCTGCCTCCCTGCAGCCGCTCCTATGATGTCACTTGTTGTTTTAGGTCTTATGTTTAGGTCTTTGATCCATTTTGAGTTAATTTTAATACACTGTGACAGACAGCATTCCAGTTTCATTCTTTTGCAGGTGGCTTTTCAATTCTTCCAGCACCATTTATTGAAGAGGCTGTCTTTTCTCCATTGTACATTTTTGGCTTTGTCAAAAATTACCCGTCCATTTGTGTGGGTTTAATTCTTGGTTCTCAGTTCTATTCCATTGGTCTATGTGTCTGTTTTTCTGCCAATACCATGCTGTGTTGATTATTCTTGACCTATAGTACAAGCTGAAGTCAGGGAGTGTGATACCTCCAACATTGTTCTTTTTTCTTCAGATTACTTTCGCTATTCGGGGTCTTCTGTGGTTCCATACAAATCTGATGTTTTGTTCTATTTCTTTAAAAAATGCCATTGGGATTTTGATGGGGGATTGCATTAAATCTGTGTATTGGTTTGGGTAATATGGCCATTTTAACTATGCTGATTCTTCCAATCCATGAACACAGAATGTCTTTCTATTTCTTTGTGTCTTCTTCAATTTCTTTAAAAAATGTCTTATAGTTTTCAGCATATAGGTATTTCACATCCTTGGTTAAGTTTATTCCTAGGTATTTTATTCTTTTTGTTGCAATTGCAAAAGGATTTTTTTTAAATTTCTTTTTCTGAGATTTCATTGTTAGTATATACAAATGCAATGAATTTTGTACATTGATTTTGTAGCCTCTAATCATCAGAGAAATGCAAATAAAAACCACAATGAGATATCACCTCACCCCAGTCAGAATGGCTATCATCAACATGACAAATAATAACAAGTGTTGGAGAGGCTGTGGAGAAAAAGGAACCCTCATACACTGTTGGTGGGAAGGCAGATTGGTGGAGCTGCTATGAAAGGCAGTGTGGAGGTTCCTCAAAAAGTTAAAAATAGAATTACCATATGACCCAGCAATTCCTTTCCTAGGTATCTACCCAAAAAATCTGAAAACATTTATCCATAAAGATATATGTGCTCCAATGTTCATTGCAGCTTTATTTATGGTGGCCACGACATGGAAACAACCAAAGTGTCCTTTGATGATTGGATAAAGAAGTTGTGGTATATATACACAATGGAACACTGTTCTGCCATAAGAAAAGATGAAATAGTACTTTTTGCGACAACATGGATGGAACTTGAAATTAGTATTCTGATCGAAATAAGTCACACAGAAAAAGTCGAGAACAATATGATTTCACTGATATGTGGTATATAAAACTGAAAACTATAAAAGAACAAGACAAACAAATGAAGAAACATAAACTCATAGACACAGACAATAGTTTAGTGGTTATCAGAAGGTAAGGGGGGAGGCGGGTGTGAGATGAGGGTAAGGGGGATGGAAGGAGAACTGACTCTGGGTGGTGAACACACAATGGGATTTATAGATGATGTAATACAGAATCGTATACCTGAAATCTATGTAACTTTACCAACAACGGTCACACCAATAAACTTTAATTGAAAAACAAACAAACAGTTGTTCTTTTTGTCACAGTGGGTGTCTTTGTGCTTATGCCAACTCTTCTCCAGGCAAAACTCATATGTATTCCCACTATAACAATAATTCTTGTGTTTATATTCTAAAACAGCACAATTTCACTAAATATGATTTATAATTGCAAAAGGAACTTTTGAAATGGCAAAGACAATACATCTTGGAGTAGCTTCTGGAAAGAAGGAACACACAAAATATTCAGAAGGCAGCTTTTTTGACTGGTGCACTAAGGCTCAAAACAAAATTCTGATTCCATTATAGTCTTCCTCAAAGATTCTCTGACAGAAGCGGAAATTAGGAAGACATTCAAATCATCCTAAACCTTTCTTCACTGTACCTTCATCATGTTCGACCTGCTGTGATTCACACCATTCTTTGACCATTCTCCTTGAGGTGTTCCCCAGATAACTACTGATTTAATGGGTTAGTACTCATCCAAGATTGCTATGCCATAAGGGAAATCAATGGAAGTGAATATAATTTGGGACATATTAGAGCCATAATAAAAGATTTCCAAAACCACAGAAGAGACAAAACATTTCTTATGGTATTTTGAATTCTGTTAGAGACTTGCAAGACAAGGATTCTAGATCTAAAACAATTACTCTCCCACAGAAAAAACAAAAAAATCATTAAAACCTATCCAGTGGGAAACTGAAAAAGATTTTTAAAATTCCATCATGGAAAAGACTTAATAAGGACTAGAGACAGTAATAAATATAGGTCATTTCTGAAATCTTTCCATAAAAACTAGTATCTAAGGTTGTAAACAAACAAAAAAAGAGAAATCAATAGAAGATTCTTAATTTCTGCGACTTGTAAACAATATTTTTGGGTATACTCCAAAGCCAATGTAAAAGGATCCCTGTCCTCTCTGTATAAATGGACTAAAACTTGAAATAGGAAAATTGGTCAGACAATTCAATGGAAAACTATAGATCTGGGGATCTCTGATATTTGGCTAAACATTTTCAGGTGGACTTAGAAATACTGATAAGCTTAGGGGCAAGATCAAAGTAATGGCCCTTCAGATAAAACAACTCATGCCTGAAACAGACACTGAATTGAAAGTCTCTCCATCATCTAAGAATTAGAGATCTATTAATGAGGATATGTGCAGTTATTGCAAGCAGAAAGGTCATGGGAAGAGCCAATGTCTCACGTTATTTAGAAGCAAAATATACTATCCCTTTCACTGGTACTTGCACTACCCTCGTGTTGTCTGAAAAGGCCAAATGAATGTGATCCTGGCTCTGTTCAAAATTTGTGTTCAATTAATAAAACAGTATACTTTGCTTTTTGATATGCCTAATCCAAACACCACAGTTTCCTTAGTCCTACCTGAAGATAAATTCTTCTGTAACAGACTTTAGTCAACATTACTTACTATTCCAGTAGATAAAGATGGTCAATATGTATTTGTCTTTATTGGGAAAAAAGTTACAATACACATGAACAGTGATGACTCTGCAATGCTTTATTGAGGCTCCATCTTATATTTCCCAACATTTAGATCAAGATGTCTAAAATAGTGTTTTCATTTTGATCTTCCTTGATATAACATGTAGATGATCTCTTTCTATGCCTCACTTATTCCAATTCTTGTAAAACTGATTCTAAATACTGACTTTATTGGTTTAAAAAGGATATAATGTTTTTAAAGAGAAGCTTCCCAGTCCTGAAAGGCAATAGTTGATTACCTTAATCTTGACTTGTCAGCTGAAGGTAAGAGTTTTTTGGGAAAGATTGTTAACTATTCAAAGTTATCCAAAAACAGTTTTCTAAAAGACAATTGAGAGCATGTGTTGGATTTGCTGTTTCTCCCAGATGGCGGAACCAAGGATTTTGGAACTAGCAAGGCCTGTACACAAGCTTCTCTTCTGTGGAACTCGAAAGTTAAATATGCTTTTAGTAACATCTAAATGGTTCTTCAACAACCGCCTTTGTTGGGTCTTCCAGATCATAAACCTTTCTTCTTGAATGTCCAGGAAAATTCAGGTCATGGTCTAGGGGCATAAATGTAAAAACATCCATCAATGACATATTGTATATAGCCTGTCTCTTTATCCATTAGCCAAGGTTTATTCTTCCTGCCTCTGAGCAATTGCAGCTTTACCTAAATTCTACTAGAGACAGAGTTCAAAACAATGGTATAAGGATGCTCAAGGAACTTAGTGAAAACTTCAACAAAGAGATTGCAAGCATAAAAAAGGGCATAGAAATCATAAAAAAGAAGTAGTCAGAAGTGAAGAATACTATAACTGAAATGAAGAATGTACGAGAAGTAATCACCAGCAGACTAGATGAGCAGAGGATCAAATCAGCGATTTGGAAGACAAGGTAGCAGAAAACACCCTATTGGAACAGCAAAAAGAAAAAAAAGAATTAAAAAATGAGGATAGTTTGAGACCTCTGTGACAACTTCAAGTGTAACAACATTCACATCATAGGGGTACCAGAAGGAGAAGAGAAAAAACAAGAGACTGAGAACCTATTTGAAGAAATAATGACTGAAAACTTTCTTAACCTGGCAAAGGAAATAGACATACAAGTCCAGGAAGCGAAGAGATTTCCAAACATGATGAACCCAAACAGGCCCACACCTAGATGCATTACAATTAAAATGGCAAAGATTGAAGACAAAGAGAGAATCCTAAAAGTGGCAAGAGAAAGGCAACTAGTCACTTATAAGGGAGCTATCATAAGACTGTCAGATGATTTCTCAGTGGAACTTTGCAGGCCAGAAGGGATTGGCAGGAAATATTCAATGTGATGAAAAGTAAAGAACTACAACTAAGACTACTCTACCCAGCAAGGCTATCATTTAAAATCAAAGGACAGATAAAGAGCTTTCCAGACAAGAAAAAGCTAAAGGTGTTCATCACCACCAAACCAGGATTACAAGGAATGTTAAAGGGACTTCCTTAAAATGGGGGAAAAAATTAAAGTCATGAATAATAAAATGGCAATAGCTACATATCTATCAACAATTACTTTTAATGTAAATGGATTAAATCCTCGAATCAAAAGACATAAGAAGGCTGAATGGATAAGAAAACAAAAACCTTACATATGGTGCCTACAAGAGACTCACTTCAGATTGAAAGACGTACACAGACAGAAAGTAAAGGGATGGAAAAACATATTATATAAAAATGGAAAAAGAAAAAAACTAGAGTAGCAATACTTATACCAGACTTTAAAACAAAGGCTATTACAATGAAGGACCCAGTAATCCTACTTCAGGGTATTTATTCAAAGAAACCCAAAATGCTACTTCGAGAGGATGTGTGCATCCGTATGTTCATTGCAGCATTGTTTACAATGGCCAAGATGTAGAGGCAGCCTGGGTGTGCATCGATGGATGAATGGATAAAGAGGAGGTGGTACATATATACAATGGAATATTGCCCGGCCATGGAAGGGAATGGGTTCTTGCCATCTGTGACAGCATGGATGGACCTGGAGGGTATGGTGCTGAGTGATGTCAGACAGAGAAAGACGGATGCAATATGGTTTTACTTATATGTGGAATCTAAGAACTAAGTTAAGAAACAAAACAGAAACAAACTCATAGATACCGAAAACATTGTGATGGTTGCCAGATGGGAGGGGGGTTGGGCATATGGGTGAAATAAAGGGAAAGTATTAAGAAGTAAAATTGGTTGTTACAAAGTAGTTATGGGGATGTAGGATATAGCATACAGGATATAGTCAATAATATTGTATTAACTACGTATGGTGTCAAATGGGTACCAGATTTGTTGGGGTGATAGATGGGAGGGGGTTGGGGGCAGGGTGAAAAAGGTGAAGAGATTAAAAACTACAAATCTGTAGTTACAAAATAGTCATGGGGATGTAAAGTAAAACATAGGGAATGTAGTCAATGATGTAGTAATAACTATGTATAGTGCCAGGTGGGTACTAGACTAATCAGGGGGATCACATCTTAAATTAGATAAATATCTAACCACTATGCTGTACACCTGAAATTAATACAAAATAATATTGAATGTCAACTGTAATTGATAAATTTAAAAAGGGGGAAAGGGGAAAGGAGAAAGGGGAATAAGAGTCTTAAATTTCCAGGTATAAAACAAATAAGTCATGGGGATGTAATGTACAGCGTAGGGAATATAGCCAATAATATTGTGATAGCATGGTACAGTGTCAGATGGTTGCTGGATTTATCATGGTGATCACTTCCTTAGGTATATAAATGTTGAGTAACTATGGTACCCCTGAAACTAATACAATATTGTATGTTAGCTATATTTTTAATGAAAATATAAAAAAGAATTTTGAAATAAATAACATTTTTTAGGTTTGATAGAAATGCAATTTCCTTTAACAAATAGCTGTACAATATCCTATTGCATGACCGTACCGTACTTCTTAGACAAGAGAAGAAACTCAGAAGCCATAAAGTTAATTATTAAAGAAATTAAACTAAAACTGCACATTCAACTATACAAAAGATTAAGATTATATAATATATAATATATGTGTATATATATTATACACACACAAATCGAATGCAAAATGATAGATTGGAAGAAAATATTTACATCACAGGTAAAGGTTAATATCTTTAATATATAAAGTACTCCTAAGAGAAAGACAAACAATCCAATAGAAAAATCAACAAACAATTTTAAGGGACAATTCTCAGAAGAGGGAATGTGCATGTCAAATACACTGGTAATCAAAAAAAAAAAAAGCAAAGTAAATAATAAGTAGTAGTGAAGTATTTTATCTATCATATTGGCTAATACTTAAAAGAATTACAACACTCAGTGAAGCGAAGGATACTGGGAAAAGGCCTCA
This sequence comes from Rhinolophus ferrumequinum, assembly GCF_004115265.2. Classification (NCBI taxonomy): domain Eukaryota; kingdom Metazoa; phylum Chordata; class Mammalia; order Chiroptera; family Rhinolophidae; genus Rhinolophus; species Rhinolophus ferrumequinum. The sequence continues at coordinate 65,057,984 of NC_046299.1, forward strand.
TTCCTCTGCTGCAGATGCATGAATTGCTACAACATGCGTGGAATAGAACTTGCCAGTACCTAGTGACATTTAGAACATGCATGCCATTTGATCCAGCATTCGCACTTGGGAGATCATCCTATAGAACTTAAGCCCCAGTACATAAGTATCCCAGACTTAGCCTCCACTAACACTGATAAATTGTTAATCATGATGTGTATGAAAGGTTGGACAATTAAGTTCCTGAACTTTCCACCATGCGCTTACACCATGAGCTTACAAATTCCGACATTTCATACTTCCTGCGGCCATTATGGGAATTAAAGCTAATACATAGAAATGAATTTTGCAAATTAGTTACTAATAGCAAAACATGTGGCAATGTGGAAACACTGTGGGATTTCCAAAAGAGAACCCTAGCTTTCCTACTCTGATTCCTCACATATCATCGTCTGCACTTGGTGTATCCCGTAACACAGTATTCCACAGAAGCAGCAGGGAAATAGAAGAGACAAATGTGACAGTCCAGAAGAGAAGCCTGTGTGTGCTTCCTTGGCTCAGAATTGAGCCACCCTAAAGGGTCACTTCCTGGAACTCTGTCTCAGTAGTCTATTGCTATCCCTCCTGAGTATTAACTGCTCCCAGAAAGTTTGGGGTGAGGGCAAGAAGAAATCTCTCTGGATCTTGGCCATGTCTGCAGGGATTCTGGGTCCTAGCCATTATCTGCCTGTCTCTGAAGGCTTTGTTATCTCATGGAGGCAGGTCTACTAGTCGGTGCTTTCAGGAAGCTCAGAGGCTCTGGGGCGAGTTTTCAGGGACCCCTTCTGGCAATAGGTGACTCTGGGAGCCTTTGTTAGACAAACCCTAGTAGCTCAGAGACAGATGGGCTCTAGGGAAATTATGATAACTACGAGAAAAGTCTAGAGGCTGGAGTCAGTGCATGTCAGGGGAAATTTACGTGAGGAATCCTGTGCCTTTGTGCTAATGATGCCCCAAGTTCGTGAGCCAACAAAATGAGTGAGAAAACTAGAAAATTAATCAGACTATATGCTGTTTACAAGAGGACACCTTGTTGTGGGGACAGAGTCCCAGAGAGCAGTTTCCAGGCTCTCGGCCTCCTGTGGGGAGGTGCTGGCTCGGGTACTGAATGACCATCAACTGTGATTGGTTGGACATCAGTTGTAACCGGTTAGCCAATTCGTTACTGATGTAACTGCCAAGACTACGTTGATTGGTTGGTTGGTTGGCAGGCAGAGAAGTGAATGGCAGACTGCGATCGTGTGGATCCTACTGTGTGTGTCTTGCCCAGCTGCCAGCGAGAGTATAGTGGTATGACTCCCCTATTTATGGCTCCGTGGGTGTTTATTTTTGGCCTCACTATGTCCTGCGTTCTTATGTGGGGAGCAGGACCAGAGACCCCGCATGACACCCTGCATGACACTCGTTAAGGATATAAAGTTTGAAGGTAAAATGATGGAAAAGTGTATACTCTAAGTTTAAAAAAAAGTAAACTGGTATAGTGTAGAAACTCACATCAAAGCATACTGCAAGGAAAGAAAAATTACTAGAAAGAAAGGAGATATTTCATAATGACAAAGGCATCAGTAAACCAGGAGGATTCAGCAGTTCTCCACCTGTATACAGCAAATGACATAGATTCTAAATATATAAAAACAAAATTGACAAAACTGAAAGGAGAAATAGACAAATCCACAATTAGAGTGGGAGACTATAATATATCTTTCTCAATAAGCAATAAAATAATCTTAGAAAAGATACAGAGTAAAGATGTAGATATTCTGAAAAACTTAGCTAACAAATATAAGTCAATTAATGATAGAAGCTTGCATTCCATAATGACAGAATATAAAACCTTTTAACTGTACATGGAACATTCACCAAAATTGGCCATATTCTGGACATAAAGCAAATCTCAACACACTTAAATGATAGAAATTATTCAAAGTATGTTCTCTAACCATAATTCCTAGAGAAAAAGTTATGGTCTTCAATGTATACAGGGGTGTCAAAAATGTATACACATTTTAAGAGAGATTATCTATGTAGCAGTAGTTTGCTGTAATCAGAAGTGCTGGATGCTGATGGTAACCACTTTGAACACCTCTTGTAATTGCAGAAGTCAAACGTGACTATATATTGAGTATTACAATTTTAATACAGTTTTTTTTCTTTTTTAAAATGTGTATACATTTTTTTGGCACCCTCTGTATATTAGAAAAGAAGCACATCTGAAAATTATGTATTTTTGCTTACATCTATAAATAAGCTAGAAAAAGTAAAGTAAATCAAACCTAAAGAAAGGAAAAGAAAGGATAAAGCAAAGAGCAGAATTTCGTGAAAAAAACAAAACAAAACAAATGCATTCTGGTTCCACATGTAAGAAGCTTGGAAGTAGCCACTCTGACCTAACAACAGGTAAAAAGCTGAACAGACAGAAAAATCAACAACTGTTCTTGGACCTGTAAGAGAGGGGAGAACACAGGAAAAACTGCTGCTTCTAAGGTTGGAGAGAGAAAAAAATATATGTCATCACAGCTTACTGGAGCAGAGACTCACAAGTGGATAACTCTGGGGCACCAGTGTCGGTGTAGGAAAATATGATGAATTACTAGAGGGTCAGTGTGGATGACTCTGAGGGTTAAAAACTCTAGGGTGACCCAGCCATAGAGGAACCCCCTCAATTTATGAGATTTATCTCGAAGAGCTTGACCAGGTTTCCACAGTGACTATTGAGGACAAATTGTCTCGTGCTTCTGGCAGGAGGAAAGGAAAACCCATTCTGAAATAAACCAGAGCACTCTGTCCTTAACAAGGCCTAACATCAGGAGAAACTATTTAACTAGAGCCTAACATGCTGTGGTATTATTGAAGCCTAACTGAGCTGGGAGAAGGGAAATATCTAACTCCACCTGGCGGTAGCCATCCTGTCCTACCTACAGAGGTAGGAAAAAACTAAAAAATCATTATAAAGTTCACAGTACAGAGTCTATTGGACTCACTCAAAGACTGAGACTTAACCATAGGACTAGAGAATGCTTCCCCTCCCCTGACACATCACCATCACATTACTAAATGTCTACTTACAGCAGTTCTTTGTACCCAGTATATCATGTCCAGCTACCAAGAAAAAAAATTCTAAGACATACCAAAAAGCAAGAGACACAGTTTGAAGAGATAGGGCAAGCATAAGAACCAGACATGGCAGGGATGTTTGAATGATCAGATTAAGTATTTAAAACAACTATGAGTATGATACTAATGGCTCCAATGGATAAAGTAGACAGCATGCAAGAATAGATGGGCAATGTAAGCAAAGAGATGGAAATTCTAAGAAAGAACCATAATAAAAATCTAGAGGTAAAAAAACAACAACACTGTAACAGAAGCAAAGAATGCCTTCAATGGGCTTATTAGACTGTACATGGCTGAGCAAAGAATCTCTGAGCTAGAGTATATATCAATCAAAAACCAAAAAGAACAAACACTGGGAAAAACAGAACAGAATATTCAAGGGCTGTGGCAGAACTATAAAAGGGTAACATACATGTAATAAGAATATCAGAAGGTGAAGAAAGAGAGAAAGAAACAGAAGAAATATTAGAAACAATAATGACTGAGAATTTTCCCAAGTTAATGTCAGACACCAAAGCACAGATCCAGGAAGCTCAGAGAACACAAAGCAGGATAAATGATCCCCAAACTACACCTAGGCATATTATTTTAAAATTACAGGAAATCAAAGATAAAGGAAAACTCCTGAAAGAAGCCAGAGAAGGGAAAAAAATCTTACCTGCAGAGGAACAAAGATAGAAATTACATCTAACTTCTCCTCAGAAACCAAGCAATCAAGAAGAGAGTAAGGTGAAATATTTAAAGTGTTGAGATAAAAAACCTACCAACCCAGTATTCTGTATCCTGAAAAATTATCCTCCAGAAATGAAGGAGAAATAAAGATTTTTTCAAACAAAAATTAGGAAACTTTGTTGCCAGTAGACCTGTCTTGCAAGAAATGTTAAAAGAAGTTCTTTAGAGAGAAGGAAAATAAACTCAGTCATAAACTCAGTTCTACATAAATTAAGGAAGACCATCAAAGAAAAAATAAGTGAAAGCAAAATAAAACTTTCATTTTTTGTATTCTTTTAAAAAAGATTTTTTATTAAAATGTAGCTAACATACAATATTATATTATTTTCAGGGGTACACCATAGTTATGCAACATTTATATACCTAAAGAAGTGATCACCACGATAAGTTCTGCAACCATCTGACTCTATACTATGCTATCACAATATTGACTATATTCCACATGCTGTACATTACTTCCCCATGACTTATTTGTTTTATACCTGGAAATTTGAACATCTTATTCCCCTTCACCTTCCCCCTTTTTAAAATTTTCAATTTCATTGACATTCAATAATATTTTATATTAATTTCAGTGCACACCATAGTTAGACATTTATGTAATTTAAGAAGTGATCCCCGCCTGACTAGTCTACTACCCACATAGCACTATACATAGTTATAACCATACTATTGATTATATTCTCTATCCTTTACATCCTTATGACTATTTTGTAACTACCAATTTGTACTTCTTAATCCCTTCCCCTTTTTTACCCCTTTTTTTGCCTTCCCCTTTTTTACCCACCCTACCCTCCTCCCATCTGGCAACCATCAAAAAGTTCTCTATATCTATGAGTTTGTTTCTGCTTTTGTTCATTTTGTTCTTTAGATAAGTGAAATCACTTTTCACCTGTCTTTCTCTGTCTGACATACTCCACTCAGCACAATACCCTCCAGGTCCATCCATGCTGCTACAGATGGCAAGAACCCATTCCCTTCCATGGCCAAGCACCTCCTTTTTATCCATTCTTCTATTGATAGACTCCCAGGCTGCCTCCACATGTTGGATATCATAAACAATGCTGGATGCATGCGTCCCCTCAAAGTAGTGTTTTGGGTTCCTTCAGATAAATACCCAGAAGAGGAATAACTGGGTTCTTCTTTGTCTCGTTATAGCCCTTTTAAAAAATTATTTTCAGGTGTACAAAACAATGTAATAGTTAGACATTTACATACCTCAAAAAGTGATAACCCCCTCCCTCAATCTACTACCTCTCTGATGTCGTATATAGCTGTTACAACTCCATTGACTCTGTTCCCTATGCTGTACTCCACATCCTGTGTCTATATATATATATATGTGTGTGTGTGTGTGTGTGTGTGTGTGTATAAAATTATATTTGACATTCAGTATTATTCAGCTTCAGCTTCAGGTGTACACTGCAGTGGTCAGGCATCTATTCCGTCTGTGAAATGGTCTCCTTAATACCGTGTTTCCCTGAAAATAAGACCTAGCTGGACCATCAGCTCTACTGCATCTTTTGGAGCAAAAATTAATATAAGGCCTGGTATTATATTATATTATATACCTGGTCTTATATTATATTAAAATAAGACCGGGTCTTACATTAATTTTTGCTCCAAAAGACGCATTAGAGCTGATGGTCTGGTTAGATCTTATTTTTGGGGAAACAACAGTAAGACAAGTGCCCATCTAACACCCTATGAAGTCTTTACAACATTATTGATTGTATTCCCTAAACTGTCTTTCATAACCCCATTGTAGCCTTTGTTGTAAGGTCTGTTTTATTTGGTATAAGTACTGCTACCCCAGGTTTTTTTTTTTTTTTTTTCCATTTTCATGAAATATCTTTTCCCTATCCCTTTACTTTCAGTCTCTGTGTGTCTTTTGATCTGAAGTGAGTCTTTAGTAGGCAGCATATGTAAGAGTCTTGTTTTCTTATTCATTCAGCTACCCTATGTCTTTTGATTGGAACATTTATCTATTTACATTTAAAGTAATTGTTGATAGATATGTAGTTATTTCCATTTTATTATTCATACTCTCTCTCTTTCTCATCTTAAAGAAGTCACTTTAAGTTTCCTTGTAATACTTATTTGGTGGTGATGAATTGATGAATTTCTTTAGCTTTATCTTGTCTGGGAAGCTCTTCAGTCTTAGATTCTAAATGATAGCTTTGCTAGGTAGAGTAATCTTGTTTATAGGCCCTTGCTTTTCATCAATTTGAATATTTCATGCCAAATCCCTCTGGCCTGCAAAGTTTCAGTTGAGAAATCAGCTGACAGTCTTATGGAAACTCCCTTGTAGGCAACTAACTGCTTTTCTCTTGCTGCTTTTAAGAGTCTCCCTTTGTCTTTAACCTTTGGTATTTTAATTATGATGTGTCTTGGTGTGGGCCTCTTTGGGTTCATCCTGTTTGGGACTCTGCACTTCCTGGGCTTTTATGTCCATTTCCTTCTCCAGGTTAGGGAAGTTTTCTATCATGATTTCTTCAAATAGGTTTTCAATTTCTTGCGCTCTCTTCTCCTTCTGGTACCCTTATGATGTGAATGGTGGTATGCTTGCTGTTGTTCCAGAGGCCCCATAAACTCTCCTCATTTTTTTTTTTTAAAGATTTTTTTCTTTTTGCTTTTCTATTTGGGTGTTTTCTGCTACCTGATCTTCTAAATCGCTGATTTGATCCTCTGTTTCATCTAATCTACTGTTGATTCCTTCCAATGTATTCTTCATTTCAGTTATTGTATTCTTTATATCTGACTTGGTCTTTTTTATATTTTCTATCTCCATTTTTGTTTCCTATTATTTTGTTGAAGTTCTTGCTGAGATCCTTGAGCATCCTTATAACCAGTGTTTTGAACTCTGCATCTGGTAGATTGTTTGTCTCCATTTTCTTTAGCTCTTTTTCTGGAACTTTGTTCTGTTCTTTTATTTGGGACATATATCTTTGTCTCCCCATTTTGGCTGTCTCCCTAGGTTTGTTTTTATGTATTAGCTGGGCTGCTATGTCTCCCAATCATAATAGAGTGGCCTTATGTAGTAGGTGTTTTGTAGAGTCCAGTAGTGCAGTCTTTCTGGCCACCAGAGCCAGGTGCTTCAGATGTATCCCTTGTGTGGGTTGTGTGTGCCCTCCTGTTGTAGTTGAGCCTTGGTTTCTATTTGCAGATCAATGGGAGGGGTTGACCCACAGGCTGACTTGCTGTGAGGACTGGCTGTGACTACAGTGGAGAAGCTGTGGGTCAGGGGCTGACCCTACAGAGCAGGATTTGCTTTAGTAGGGCTGTGGTGCATGGTCAGTCTGCTCTTTGGGTGCATTGTCCTTGGAGGTGGCCAGGTGATACCCTGGCTCAATCTAAAGCCTGTCACGAGGCATGCCAGCCCTGAGTCCTCCTGGGAGGGGTTCTGCCCCAGAACAAGTTCAGCAGCAACCTGTGCCCTGCCTGGGGCCACCTTGCATGAGCCACAGAGCAATTTACAGGTGCCGCCACCCATGCTGGGCTTGCCTCCAGAGGCCAAGCCATGAATCATATCTGGCTTTCACTAATTCTGGGTTTAGGACTGCTCAGCCTGAAGTACAAGACTACTGACACCAGATGCTGCTTGTTTGGATTTTGTGACCTTTGAGGGATTTTAGGAAAGTTTGCAGCATGAGCCAAGACGGTCCCTATTTACAGAAAAGCCCCTGGAAGCAGCTTGGGTGTGCCTGAAATTTGGGTGGGGTGGGGTCTCAGGGAATCATCAGGGTGGGGAAAATAATCAGTACTAGCCAGTTGATGGAGATTCAGATATGGCAGCTGCCTGAGTCTGCACACTGGGATGGATGAGGTTTCAATAAAGAACAATGACTTCTGCCAGCAACTCCATCTGGGAGAAAGCTGCCCCTCCAGCCATCACCCTGAGGCCAAACAATTCAGTACCTCCCCATATATCCCTGGTGCCTTTTGAGCTGTTGCCCTAGTGCTGGAGCACAGAGAGAGTTAAGTCTGTGCATGAGCCCATTAAGAGTAGTGTCTGGGACTGCAGCCACCCTTGTCTTACTCAGCCACAATCTCCACTGGTTTTCACAGCTAAAAATTATGGCGACTTCTCTTCCTGACAGTGGAACCCTAGTCTGGGGAGCTTGATGTGGATCTGGGGCCCCTTACTCCTCTAGAGGGGACCTCCACAGCTGAGACATTCCTCTCATATTTTAATGGTCACACACAGGTGTGGGACCAGCCTGTTCTGTGTCTCTGCCCCTTGTACCAGTCTTGAAGTGGCTTCTTCTGTATGTCCTTAGTTGTAGGGCTTTGGTTCAGCTAGACTTCAGGTGATTCACAATGATGGTTGTTCTTATTTTTTGTATTATTAATTAATCTAACAGATAACAGTTTGTTAAAAATAATGATACCAGTAATATATTCAGTTATGTATCCTTATGTATGTTTAGGTATATATTACATATATATAATATATGTTATATATTATATATATTATACATTATTATATATATGTATATGTGTGTATATATATTATATATATATATATATTATATGTAATATATTATATATTTTATATATATATTATATATATACACACATATACATATATATAATTATGTATAAGTGTAATGAATGACAACAATGATACAAAGGACAGGAGGAACGAATTAGGATTATTTTGTTATTATAAAGTACTCACACTACCCATGAAGTTGTATATATTATTTGAAAGTGGACTTTGATTAGCTGTAGATGTATAGTACATACTCCAGACAACTACTAAAAAGAGTTTTAAAAGTACAAATAATATGCTAAGAAAGGAGAGGAAATAGAATTGTATGCTCAATTAAAACCACAAAAGGCAGAAAAGAGTGGAAAATTAAAAAGAGGAACAAAGAACAAGGGCAACAAATAGAAAACAGTAACAAATATGATAGGTAATAATCCAACTATCTTAATAATCACTTTGAATGTCAATAGTCTACATGTACCAATTAAAAAACAGAGATAGAGTAGATCAAAAAACAAGACCCAAATATATATTGTCTGCAAGTAATCCACTTTAAATATAAGATACGTATAGATTAAAATTAAATGGATGAAGAAAAAATATGCCATGCTAACACTAATCAAAAGAAAACAGGAGTAGCTATATTAATTTCAGACAGATCAGACTTCAAAGCAAGGAAAGTTTTCAGGGATAAAGGACAATACATAATTCTCCAAGAAGACCTAACAATTTTTAATGTATATGTGCCTAACAACAGAACATTAAGCTATATGAGGCAAAAACGAATTGAACTGCAAGGAGAAATAGATGAAACCACTATTATGGTTGGAGACCTCAACATGCCTCAATCAGAAATGGACAAATTCAGCAGGCAGGAAATCAGTAAGAACACACATAGTTGAACTCAACAGCACCATCAATCAAATGGATATAATCAATATCTATAGGGTACTTTACCCAATAACAGCAGAATACATAGTCTTCTCAACCTCACATGGAACATTCACCAAGATATACCACATTCTGAGTCATAAAACACACTTTAACAAATTTAAAACAATAGAAATTATACAAAGTCTGCTCTTGGACCACAGTAGAATTGAACTGAAATAACCAAAAAATTATATTGAGTCCATCATTAATAACCTCACACTTAGAACATCTTGCCTCAGACATGCCCTGCATGTCTTTTGCCCTCTATTTTGGGGTATACCTGACATCATAGACTACAGCCCACTGTCTAGCACACAGGCACCATCACAATCTGGAAGTGGTGATAGGAGATTTAATGCCCCAGACAGCAGCCCTATCAGGATCGATGGATAAAAGCCTCTCCTAGTGGCCCTCAGACAGACAGCTGGGAAAGAGACTCTACATGTCCCTTTCAGTGTCCTCATTGGATCAAGTTCCAGTTGTCCTCAGCCTTTTCTCCTTCTAGCACTTTTGTCTTAAGTCTGTTTGGATTGCTATAACAAACTAACACAGACTGAGTGGCTGAAATGACAAACATTTATTTCTCACAGTTCTGGGGGCTGGGAATTTCAAGATCAAGGTGCAAGCAGATTCCGTGTCTGGTGAGGGCCCATTTCCTGGTTCGTAGGTAGCCATCTTCTGGTAGGATCCTCATGTGGTGGAAGTGACTGGAGAACTCTCTGAGTCTCCTTCATAAGGAGACTTTCGTGAGTGCACTACCCTACTCCCTAATCACCCGACCTCCAAATACCACCATACTGGGTGGGGATTAGGCTTCAGTACATAAATTTTGGGGACCACAAACATTCAGTCCATAGCAACTTTCCCAAGGGCCTCCCTTATATTCTCTGGGATTTCCTCCATGTAAATCACCTGTACATGCATTCTTGCTCAGATCTGCTTTTGGTGGTATCTCAAGCCAAGTTTATTTACCCTTTTTAATTCCAGGAGAATATTTCTGTTCCATTACTCTGCAGAATTTGCCAAAAAACTTGAATGACTTAGAAGCAGTTTATTTCCCAGACTCCACATAATAGCCCAGCCTGAATGACACATTAATTTTGGTCTTGTGAGACCCTAAGCAGAAAACCCAGCTGAGCCCACCCAGACTTCTGACCAACAGAACAGGGTTGTTTTCAGCCACTAAATTTGTGGTACCTGGTTTTCTCACTGATCTTCAGTCATAGGAGCGGGACAAGAGACAGAACTTGTACTCAGTTCAATAGTATCCTCCCAAAATTCATGTCCATTTCAGAATCTCAGAATATAACTTAATTTGAAAATGGGGTCATTGTGGGTATAATTAGCTAAGATGAAGTCATACTGAAGTAAAGTGGACCCTTAATCCATTATGATTGGTGTCCTTATAAAAAGAGGAGAGACACAGACACAAAAACACACAGGGAAAATTCCACGTGAACATAAAGGCAGAGTTTGGAATGCTGTGTCTACAAGCCAAGGAACACCAAGGATTTCTAGCAACATCAGAAACATTATGACTTTTCAATTGGTATTAATATCATCATTTGGAATAACATGACCTCAGCATAAGAAAGTGGTCAAGAAAAGGAAATTGAAAAGAATCTGTGAAACATGCAGTTGACTAATGCTTGAGACATTCTTCTACCTGGCTGCCAGAAAAACCCACCAAAAATGCAAATCTGGGTCTACCTTGCCCCTACTTAAACCACTCTGATGGTAGCAGAGTGTCTTTAGGACATAATTCCACACTCGATCTGTCACCTCCCTACTTCCTCCTCCTCCTCTTCACTCCCCAGCAGACATTCTAAGCAAGAGCCACACTGGGCTATGCACATCCCCCAGAATATTCCATGCTCCTTTACCCCTCTGTACCTTTACACGTTGTTTCCACATTGGGGTGCCTTCTCCTCCCCTGCACCCTTGTACTGTACTGACAAATCCTTCCCTATACCACCCAGCCTGAGGTGGTCCTCTTCATCCTAGTGCCCTGCTGTAGCCAGTGCAGGTCTCTATTATGTACATACCCCCATCTTACGCAATCCTTTGTTCATGGTTGACTTTTCTGTTATGCAGAGAGTGCCTAGGCAGGCCGTCAGCACCATACTGGGAGTCCTGGTACAGTGCCCGTCAGTGTTTGATGATTAAAAGATACAAAGAGGAGCACTGACTGCACTTTTATGGTTGCATCTGCGAGCATCATCTCAGAGTCTACAAAGTAGAAGTTGTAGAGGTGGATAAAAGTACTTGTTGAGTAGGACGTGGCTACATAACTTTTTAAACTGAAAGAGAAAAGACAAACCAGTGTGAGGACAGAAAGTTAAAAGGCATGCCTTCGCTAGTTTTGTGACTCCCAGGTGCACTATAGTAACCAGATTTGTATCTCCAATATTATTTGCCAGGAAAAGAAACCAGGACCCCTTGGAGGACAACTGATTCCATGGCTCAGGAAAAGTCACCGTTGGTCTGGTCTGGACTTACTGGTAACAGAAAGCGAGGATGCTTTCAAGATGTCGGGGGAAATGGTTTCCACTACGGAGGATCGAAAAACAGAATAATATATTTAATTAGAACAAATTAAACCACTGAAAGCCCACAATCTGTTCACAAAATATTTAAAAGAATTACTAGATGATAAACAGTAGTTTAGCAAAAAAGGTTGAGTATGACAGGATTACAACAAATTTATGTTTATTTCAATAAGAACCAGAATATTAATATAAAGGAATATTTTCTCTTAATTGTTAGTAAAAAAAAAGCATCTATATCTATATATACATGTACTTTTTTTCTGAATAAAGAGGTAAGAACAAAATAATGTGTTCACAGTGGAAACAGGCAATCTGAAAGGCAAAGTTAGAAAACTGTCGGGAGATGACGTCATAGGAATGGTGGCAGCAGGGCGCACTTTCTGAGTTCTCCTCCGGATCTTATTACAAACAAGACCTATAACCCATCAAAGAACTCTTTGCTCATCACACAGAACAGCTAAGAGACTCGTGGATTACTTGAAGCTAAGGATTACTTGAAGGTGCGCTAACCGGGCGAGCAGGGGAAGGAAGGGAGCGGAGTGAAAACGCGCGGCCGGCGGTGGCGGGAAATCCCAGCCCGCAGCGGAGTCTCAGCCGGCGGCGGCGAAAACCGAAAACCGAGGTGGCACCCGCAGTTCTGGGCACGCACGGGATCCCAGGGCGGAACGCAGAGCACAGAGACCAGGAGGTGGGCTCTTTCCCTGCGTCCCATGGCTGATTTCTCCCACCGGGAGGGTGGCCAGTGCGCCCTAGGGCGGACAAAGAACACAGACTCCATACTTGGGCCCCTCCCCCGCCCCTCTCTTCCAATCCTACCCCGCCCTTCCAGAGACTTAAACTGGCCCCTGAACTGAGGAGTAGTGTCAGATTACAGAGGAGCCGTGGTAGTGCTCAGGCTCTGGGAAGCCTGACAGGCAGCCCTGACCCAGGGAGACTGGGAAGTGTGTGATTATGGCTGGGCTAGGAGAGAAGAGACTCCTCCACCCCCAGCCACCACCTTTTCTGGCCTGCGGGAAGAGGGTGACACGCGGCTGGGCTGAGAGAGAGAAGACCCCTCCATCCCCAGCCCCCACCCTTTCTGGCCTGCCTAGGGCGGGGCAAGTGCAACTGCAGAGACACACCCAGAGATCAGCAGTAAGGCAGACGCAGCTCTGGGCTTTCAGCAGCTCAGAAATCTCCCACCCGCACCCCCCCATACACACACACACTGAAGAAGTGCCCTAAGACTCCGGAGTACTGGACACGGGGCTGGTGGTGCTACTCTCAGTGTGCATATGTGCAGACAAGGGCAGAAACTGCACTGAATTTGTAAAAACTATCATCCAGACCCCTCAGGCCCACGCATTTAAGTCTGCAGTCCCAAAGTCACTCTGGACACCAGGTGACCGGCTCTGCCTGCGCAATAAGCAGGGGGCTCTTTGGTACAGCAGAGGACAACCTGGACATTCCTTGGTGGGCGTAGGCCGAGACTGTCGCTGCTTTTTGTTTTGCTTTGTTTTGTTTTGTTTTGCTTTGTCTTTATATCTTTGATATCTTTGCCTGTGTCGAGTGGGGGTTATTGGGTGTTTTTGCATGTGAATGTATTTGATTTTTTTCTTTGCTGTTGTTGTTGCTGTTGTGCTTGGTGATTTGCTTTGTTCTGAAACTGCCCTGCCGGGGCCCAGCTTGAGAGGCACGGGATTCAGCATATCCAGGGGCCAACTCCAGACCAAACCGGAGTGCTGCTTGGTTTGACCTGCAGGTCACACCCAGAGGGGGACCTCTGCAGGCACTGGAGCCCATAGAGGCCAAACCACATTTGGGTGGTCAACCCTCACGCAGCAGAGCGCCCTGTGGGGGGCAGAGCCAAGTCTCACAGCGGGTCAGCCCAGGAGTTAACCCCACCTACTCACAAGAAAAAAGCAATTAAAGATCTTCTTGAACGGGACAGTGTGCACAACACGAGTCACCTTTGGAGCACACGCAGAGGAGGACGACGTGGTGCGAGTCAAATATAAAGGACACATACTACATAAGATAACCTAGCAAGAACTAAGAACTCTAGGGGATCTACCTAATATATCAAAATAAACACAGAGAGTCAGCCAGAATGGGGAAACAAAGATACACGTCCCAAATAAAAGAACAGAATAAGCCTCCACAACTGGAACCAAATGAAGCAGACGTAACCAACCTTTAGAGACAGAGTTCAGAACACTGGTGATAAGAATGTTTAAAAAGCTTAGAGAAGACATAAAGAAGGATGTAGAAATCATAACGAAAAACCAGTTAGAACTAAAGAACACAATTACCGAAATTAAGAACTCACTTGAAGGAATTACCAGCAGGTTAGATGAAGCAGAGGATCGAATCAGCGACTTAGAAGACAAGGTAGCAGAGATCACCCAAACGGAACAACAGAAAGAAAAAAGAATAAAAAACAATGAGGATGGCTTAAGAGACCTCTGGGATAACATCAAGCGCAACAACATGCGCATCATAGGAATACCAGAAGGTGAAGAGAGGAAGCAAGGGATTGAGAACATATTTGAAGTAATAATGTCCGAAAACTTCCCCAACCTGATGAAGGAAACCAACATACAAGCCCAGGAAGTGCAGAGAGTTCCAACCAGGATAAACCCAAACAGGTCCACACCAAGACACATTATAGTTAAAATGGCAAAGCTTAAAGACAAAGAGAGAATCCTAAAAGCAGCAAGAGAAAGATGGAGGGTTACATACAAGGGAACTCCCATAAGACTATCAAATGATTTTTCTACAGAAACATGGAAGGCCAGGAGGGAGTGGCAGGAGATACTCAAAGTGATGGAAAACAAAGGCCTACAACCTAGATTGCTTTATCCAGCAAGGCTATCATTTAAAGTTGATGGAAAGATAAAGAGCTTTCCAGAAAAAAATAAGCTAAAGGAATTTATTACCACCAAGCCAGCATTGCAAGAAATACTAAAAGGACTTCTGTAAATAGAAGAAAGATGAAAACAACCTAACTACAAATTTAAAAATGGCAAAAACTATGTACCTATCAATAACCACTTTAAATGTAAATGGATTAAATGCTCCAATCAAGAGACATAGGGTGGCTGACTGGATAAGAAAGCAAGACCCTTGTATATGCTGTATAAGAGACTCACCTCAGAACAAAAGACACACACAGGCTGAAAGTGAAGGGTTGGAGTAAGATATTTCATGCAAATGGAAACGAGAAAAATGCTGGAGTTGCAATACTTATATCTGACAAAATAGACTTTAAAATGAAGAACATACTAAAAGATAAAGATGGGCACTATATAATAATAAAGGGATCGATCCGACAAGAGGACATAACCCTAGTAAACATCTACGCACCCAACATAGGAGCACCTAAATATATAAAACAGGTACTGACTGACATAAAGACAGAGATCAACAGTAACACTATCATAGTAGGGGACTTCAACACACCTCTGACAACAAGGGACAGGTCTTCCAGACAGAAAATCAATATGGAAACAACAGCCTTAAATGATACATTGGACCACTTGGATTTAATCGATATTTTCAGAACATTTCACCCCAATGCTGCAAAATACACGTTTTTCTCAAGCGCACATGGAACATTTTCCAAGATAGACCATATGTTAGGCCACAAAACAAGTCTTGATAAATTTAAGAAAATTGAAATCATACCAATTGTCTTCTCTGATCACAATGCTATAAAATTAGAAATGAACTACAGGAAAAAAACTGGAAGACACACCAATTCATGGAGGCTGAATAACTTATTACTAAATAATGAATGGGTCAAGCAGGAGATCAAGGAAGAAATCAAAAGATATCTTGAGACAAACGAAAATGAAAACACGACAACCCAAAATCTATGGGATGCCGCGAAAGCAGTCCTAAGAGGGAAATTCATAGCTTTGCAGGCCTACCTAAAGAAACAAGAAACATCACTAATCAACAGTTTATCTTCACACTTAAGGGATTTGGAAAAAGAACAGCAAAATAAGCCCAAAGGGAGCACAAGGAAGGAGATAATAAAGATCAGAGCAGAAATAAATAAAATAGAAACCAGAAAAACAATACAAAAGATCAATGAATCCAAGAGTTGGTTCTTAGAGAAGATAAACAAAATCGACAAACCTTTAGCCAGACTCATTAAAAAAAAGAGAGAGAGGACCCAAATTAATAAAATCAGAAATGAAAGAGGAGAAGTGACAACGGACACTGCAGAAATACAAAAAGTTTTAAGAAGTTACTATGAGCAACTATATGCCAACAAATTTGACAATCTGGAAGAAATGGACAATTTTCTAGAGGCGTACAACCTTCCAAGGCTAACTCAAGAAGAAACAGAAAACCTGAATAGACTGATTACCACCACGGAAATTGAATCAGTAATCAACAGTCTCCCAACAAACAAAAGCCCTGGACCAGATGGCTTTACAGGTGAATTTTACAAAACGTTCAAAAAAGAATTATCACCTATTCTCCTCAAGCTCTTCCAAAAAATCCAGAAGGAAGGAAGACTCCCAAACACTTTTTACGAAGCCACTATCACGCTGATCCCAAAATGAGACAAAGACACCACAAAAAAAGAAAACTACAGGCCGATATCTCTAATGAACATAGATGCAAAAATCCTCAACAAAATATTAGCGAACAGAATTCAGCAATACATTAAAAAGATCATACACCATGATCAAGTGGGATTCATCCCTGGTATGCAAGGGTGGTTCAACATCCGCAAATCAATTAATGTGATACACCACATTAACAAAATGAAAAATAAAAATCACATGATCATATCAATAGATGCAGAAAAAGCATTTGATAAAATCCAACAGCCATTTATGATAAAAACCCTTAAGAAAGTGGGAATAGAGGGATCATATCTCAACATAATAAAGGCCATATATGACAAACCCACAGCTAACATCATACTCAATGGGGAAAAGCTAAAACCATTCCCCCTAAGATCAGGAATAAGGCAAGGTTGCCCACTATCTCCGCTTCTATTCAACATAGTGCTGGAAGTTCTAGCCACAGCAAACAGACAAGAAAAAGAAATAAAAGGCATCCAAATTGGTAAGGAGGAAGTAAAATTATCATTGTATGCAGATGATATGATACTATATATAGAGAACCCTAAAGACTCCACCAAGAAGCTATTAGAGCTGATAGATGAATTTAGTAAAGTAGCAGGATACAAAATTAATATTCAGAAATCAGTTGCATTTGTATATACCAATAATAAAACATCAGAAGGAGAAATTAAAAAAACAATCCCATTTACAATCGCTCCAAAGACTATAAAATACCTTGCAATAAATTTAACCAAAGAAGTAAAAGATCTGTACTCAGAAAATTATAAGACACTGAAGAAAGGAATGAAGGAAGATATAAATAGATGGAAACACATATCATGTTCATGGATAGGAAGAATTAATATAGTTAAAATGTCCATACTGCCTAAGGCAATATACATATTCAACGCAATTCCTATCAAACTACCAACGTCGTTTTTCACAGAAATAGAACATATAATCCTAAAATTTATATGGGACCATAAAAGACCCCGAATAGCAAAGGCAATCTTGAGAAATAAGAACAAAGTGGGAGGTATAACAATACCTGACTTCAAATTATACTACAAGGCTACAGTAATCAAAACAGCATGGTACTGGCATAAAAACAGACACATAGATCAATGAAACAGAATAGAGAATCCAGAAATAAATCCACACCTATATGGCCATTTAATCTACGACAATGGAAGCAAGAATGTACGACGGAGTAAAGACAGTCTATTCAATAAATGGTGCTGGGAAACCTGGACAGACACATGCAAAAAAATGAAGCTGGACCACCTCCTTACACCATATACAAAAATAAATTGAAAATGGCTTAAAGACTTAAATGTAAGATCTGAAACCATAAAATACCTAGAAGAAAATATAGGAAGAAACTTCTCAGACATTACCCGGAGTAAGATTTTTACTGATATATCCCCTCGCTCGAGGGAAGTAAGAGAAAAAATAAACATGTGGGATTATATCAAACTAAAAAGTTTTTTCACAGCAAAGGAAACCATCAATAAAACAAAAAAGGATCCTACTGAATGGGAAAAGATATTTGCCAATGATATATCTGATAAGGGATTAATATCACAAATCTATGAAAAACTCATTCAACTCAACTCCAAAAAAACAAACAACCCAATTAAAAAATGGGCAGAGGACTTGAAGAGACATTTTTCTAAAAAGGACATACAGATAGCAAACAGACACATGAAGAAATGCTCAACCTCACTAACCATCAGAGAATTGCAAATAAAAACCACAATGAGATACCACCTCACCCCAGTCAAAATGGCTATCATCAATAAATCAACAAACAACAAGTGCTGGCGCGATGTGGAGAAAAGGGAACACTTGTGCACTGTTGGTGGGATTGCAGATTGGTGCAGCCGCTATGGAAAACAGTATGGAGGTTATCTCAAAAATCTGAAAATGGAACTACCCTATGATCCACTAATTCCACTCCTAGGTATCTATCTGGAGAAATCCAAAACTCCAATTCAAAAATCTTTATGCACTCCTATGTTTATTGCAGCACTATACACAATAGCTAAGACATGGAAACAACCGAAATGCCCATCGGTAGATGACTGGATTAAGAAACTGTGGTACATTTATACAATGGAGTATTATGCAGCCATAAAGAAGAAATAAATCTTACCATTTGCAACAACATGGATGGACCTAGAGAACATTATGTTAAGTGAAATAAGTCAGACAGAGAAAGATAAGTACCATATGATCTCACTTATTTGCGGAATCTAAAGAAAAGAATAAGTGAATGAACTAATCAGAAACAGTTTTGGAGTCAAAGAGGAAAAACTGAGGGTTGCTAGATGGGCGGGAGGGGTGAGGGGTGGGGGGGAGGGTGAGGGGATTGGAGGGCAGTCGGTGACCACAGGATGGCCACGGGGTTTGAAAATTAATCTGGGGAACGTAATTTAGTGGTTACCAGAGGGTAAGGGGGTTGGGGGGTGGGAGATGAGGGTAAGGGGGATGAAATACATGGTGATGGAAGGAGAACTGACTCTGGGTGGTGAACACACAATGTAATTTATAGATGATGTGATACAGAATTGCACACCTGAAATCTATGTAATTTTACTAACAATTGTCACCCCAATAAATTTAAAAAAAAATAATAAAAAAGAAAACTGTCTTAAAAATTCTGCCACAAGGAATGTTTAAAAACCAGTAGAGTTAGCTTAAGATGTTTTAAGAGAAAATTGTCTGTGAGTAACTTTTCTCAATTAAGTGTGAAGTAAATACAATTTAAATACATTTAATTTTATTACTTCTGAGCAGATATAATTTATTTACTTACTAGAAGTCTTTAGAAGACCTGATTCAATAAACATGAAAATTTAATATCTTTTCAAATTAGTGTTTTGGATTTCTTCAGATAAAAACCCAGAAGTGGAATTGCTCCATCATACGGTAGTTCTATATTTAATTTTTCAAGAAACCTCTCTACTATTTTCCAGGTACAGCATAGGGAATATAGTGAATAATTTTGAGTAACAATGTATGGTGCCAGGTGGGTAATAGACTTATGGGAGGATCACTTTGTAAATTTTATAAATGTCTAATCACTATGCTGTACACCTGAAACTAATATAAAGTAATATTGAATGTCAATTGTAATTGAAAAAAAGAATTTAAAGAATTTAATAGTATTTTTGTAAGAATGGATACAAATATAATACAAAGATATGTACACACAGATAAATTATAGTTTCTTTCAAAGTAGTCACATCAGAAAGTTATATGTTCAGTGTAATGTTACCATTACTTAAAATATTATTAGATCACTAATTTGGAAAATTGGAAATTGTCTAAGACGTAAGTCCTATTTCTTTATTCTTTTCCTGTGTCTTGTCTTACCTCATCTCATCTCCTCTCCTCCTTTCTCCTCCCTCCCTCCCCCATCCTCCTTCTTCTCTTTCTTCCTCAGTTGTTGGAAATGGTATTACTACTTCCCCTTGCAAAATATACACAGTAAAGACATGAAGTCTTCACAGCTGTCGTCACAGCTACTTGGCAGGTAGTAGCTAGAGCTGTGAACTTCCAATGGCAGCCTCTTAAAGATTTGCCCATGACCCTGAGATCCCTTGGCTGCCTTGGCTCCCATCCATTCTAAGGATTACTGGTTCAACTCTTTAAACATCTTTACCTCTCTGCATTTTGCTTTAGTTAGTCAAAGTTGGCCTTAGCAGCTTGCCACCATACAATCATAACTGCAATAACAGATTTAATTGCCAAATTTGACTTCATTTGATAGATAAGAAGACTTAGGGCCAGAGAGGAAAAATGGTTTGCCTTAGGGCACATGGCTATTCCCAGCAGAACTGCATCCAGAACTCAGAACTAATCATTCCAATTGAGAGATCTTTCTCTTGTATCACACTGCCTCTTACATGCAATACCTCTCCCCTTTTCCCCCCAGAGAACCCAGGTGCACACAACTGCTGAACACAAACATGTTCCCATACACAGGCTCTCCGATATGGAAGAGCCTGATATGGAAGAGCCTTTTGGAAGTGGGAGAAAGAAACACACAGGAAAGGATTAGGGAATGCCAGATGAGAAAGCAAGTTTATGCAATGCAATGCTGCTTAGCACTTCTCACCACCAAGCAAAGGTGACAGAGCACCTGTCTTCGACATTGCTCTGGGACCCCATCTCGTTTCCCAGACTGTTCCCAGTCTGTTTTGCTAAAAAGTGTAACTGGCTTTACATTTATATTTTAAATATAAATATAATACATGCACATGATAAAAAGTTCAAACTATGGAATGCCAATGGTTCTCCCAACTAACGCTCTGGCATTAGTCTCTACTACTGCTTTCTGCTTCCCTAGGGTTCTAGCCTTACCTTCGAGCCTTCCTCTCAATGGCCTGTGCCACTCTTCTGCACAATGTTCGTGGAGAATGCTTGGAAAGAGTGTTTCTGATGAGTGGTGGATGAAGGCTTGATGGAAATGGACGGAGAGGAGCATAGCCGGTAAGGAAAGGGGGAAGTACAGACAAATCTTTCAAGGAGTTGGCTACAGAGAAGAGCAAAGGTGAGGGGAACAGAGAAAACAGCTATGATTTGTTTAGCGAACACTCTAGATTTTTCTTTTTCTACAGGATAAGAAAAGGATGTATTTATTCCATGTTTATGTTTTTTAATATCTAAGGTACCATGGAAATGACATTCATGCAATTTGACTAAAATGTGCGTAATTAAAAAAAATATGCTTGTATCTCAAAGACATTTTACTGAATCCCATTTGACTATAAAGAGTGGCCTTAAATTTTCAACATTTTGAGGATGGGATTTTTAAAAATATAGGTTAAATGTAGGTAAATGACCTGCGGGTTTCCATTATATCTCCTTTGCTGCCATCTAGTGACAGTTCTAAGTAATGTAAAGAAGTGTAAGAAGCTCAGTGTCCCAGAACATCGAAAACTTGACTAACACTTTTCTATTTCCTTTGTCCACACAGTGCCCTCATTACGTTGAAGTGTTTCCGACTGAGCCTAGGGATTGAATCGGCTGATCTGCATCAGTGGTGACACTTAACCTCCTCAAGAACACTTATTAAACATGTTTCTGGGCCCTGTGTAAAGCGAGGGAAGCTGACCTCTGAAAACGACAAGAGTGGTCCAACTACAGTTTGAAAAGTCATGAGGACATCATGAAAAATAAACGCACCATTGAACAGATACACGGTATGTTTACATTGCAGGCAGAAGTCTTCCAGTGAAAAAAAAGTTTTTTTTCTGTAAAAATGTGCTGCCATGTGTGTACATTATTTTATACTTTTGGTATTGTGTTTTGGGACCAATTCCTAGCATAATTTCTAGGTCGAAGAGGAAATGCATAAATAAATCTACTAGAGATTGCCAAATTAGGGGTTCCAACATTTTGTATTCCCATCAGCAACGTGTGAGCATGACTGGTTCTCCACAGCCTCGCCAACTGAATAAGGTTTACACTTTTGGATGATACCAATCTGATAGGTAAGAAGCTGTAGATCTTTGTACTTTAAGTTTGCTGTACATTATTATTATTTCAGTCACGGGTCCAGCGAAAAATAAAACCAGACCAATTATTTTAATAAACTAAATACAGCTAAAATGTTTAAACATGAACTGGTGGACTCAAGTGGAAAAAAAAATCCACAAAAACAAACAAACAGGGTAATACAGAGATAGTAAGTCTAATCAGCTATATTAAAACTCTTCATATTTTGGAATAATTTTGATTTTCTAACCGAACCCTAACTTCTCTGTCCATCATTGTTTGCCCCAAATCATCATATTGTCCTTTTGACTCACCTGCTTGAATTGACATTGAGCCTTTTAACCCCACGGAATGGAGAGGCTGCTTATTATATATCCTAGGGAACCCATTGACTGCCTTGAACATAAGGATATGACCAGAGGCTTTCTGGAATCTGAGAAAGATATTGATCTTAAAAGCTTCGTTTAAATCAGCATGCCTGTCCCAAATTCCAAATTTTTAAAAATATGTGCTTTAGAGGTCTCTTGACAAATTAGGAAGCAGAGTAGCACATTCAATCTTTCCTATTCTCTGAGGCCCTTGCTCATGGCATAATTCAGTCTTTAGCCTGCACATGGTACACATGGTACACACATATTTGTTGAATGAATTAAGTAATTAATGAAAGAACAAATGTATAAAATGACATCAAACTTTTAAGGAATCAAAGTTTCATGGTCTGAAGGGACCTGGAAGGCCACTCACCTCACTGTCCTCTAAATTGGATTACCTTTTAATGACCTTATTCTTTTATGTTCTTTGAATTCTAAAATACAGATAGAGTGTACAGTTTTAGAAAATTTAATGTCATTTCCAACTTTTAAATGACCCAAAACTTTGTTTTCCCCCTTAAAACCAGATCTGGAGCATTAAGGACTTTGCAAGCTTTATAACACACACATATATATATATATATATTTAATATTGATTTTGTGCAGGTTGGCAAGGGGCTCAGGAACTATCTGGAATGACCCTTCCATTATGGGTAGTGGGAGCATGGAGAATCACCCAATGACTTTTAAAAGTGTTACTTTTGCTTACAAATGGCCAGAACTGTTTTCTCACCTGACTATAAGGGTTCTGGGAAATGTGGGGGAGCACTTGGGTTTTTGCTCACCCAACATACTGTTTCCTCTGGAAGACAATCCCAAACCCCCATCACTTCATTAGATGCTCTTCCTTTAAACGAAATTTGTAATGATTCTACTTGTATTTGGTTTTACCACAAGGAATGCAACTAAGAACTGTGTTTTATAGTTAAGTTATATTTTCTCATCTTTCAGCCGCAACATTTATCAATTTCAAGGTCAACCTCTTGGAGGCCTAACTCTCAGAATAGATATTGGTCGAAGCAGAATCAGCAAAGTTCCAGAGCAGTGCGGAGTTGCAGTCCTTCAGTGTGGGGCAGGGAATGGAAGGAGGTAAGACTTGAAGCCCGGGGCAGGAGGTCCAATTAGCCAATTGGGTCTGTTCTGGGGTAGTTTTTCTTCTAGTAACATGGTTATTTTTCACTGACTCATTGTCTTTTAACCTATGCTCTAAAAACTTTCATCTTATCAAAGGTTGCTGTTTCTTAAGGCTCTCCTGAGGCCCATTCCAGCCTCGCCTTCCGCAACTCTTGGATGAAACTGGAATGTCCATAAGGCATCTACTTGCTGCTGTGCTGAGATTCTTCTGTGCTTTGCAGCTTCCACTCCATCATGTACCTCTGCCTCTCTCCTCCTTTCTTCCCCCCACTCCCATGCAGATAACACACAGAGCCTTTACATCCTTAAAAAGCTAGTTCAGGTGTGGCAAGCTAGTAAGAGGGTTGTCTTTTAAAATCTAGATTTCTCGTTTCTCTTGAAAAATCAAAAGAACTGGCATTATCTGGGTCTGAATCTCTGCATGGCAGTGATTGGCTGACAGTCAGGGTTGTCCTTTCAACGGGCAGGTGCACTGTGGTTTTCAGAACTCCTCACTTCTCACGCACTCATCTCATTGGCTGCTGGCCTCTACAGCCTTTTGGGTTTCTATTCCCTAGTATAAATGTCATCCCTTTCAAGGACCCTTCCTTCTTCCCTGTACCAGATGTAAATTCTTCCATTTTGAAAAGCAATCACACTGTAATCACCTTTTTAAAAAACGTAATTCACTTTCCTACCAGTCTTTTATACATGGCCAGTGCTCGACAGACATTTACTTCAACAAAATGAAATTACTTTGCCTCACTAACATGGGGAATAGTTTGTGGTTATGTACTTCTATTTTGAAGAGGTACTCCTATTACCTGTCATAAAATTCATACAGGTTCTAAAATTTCCCTTAGAAATTTATTAGATGGTTCTTCCCTTTAGAGGTATCCTTTCTCTCCAAGAGTCCCAAGTCAGCCAAAAAACAAACAAAAACTCATGTTTAAATTTATGGGAGTTATACTTTTGTCACTGACAATTTCAGATTTGATTCAATAGCTTCTCTGCCTTTGGAGACCTAAGTTAATCAGTAAATTCTCAGCAATGTCCCAGGCTTTATGCTAAGCTCTCTACCTGCATTACTTCATTTAATACCCTCCACAACTCAACCACAGGAATCTTCTCCAATTTAATTAAAACCAAAATTCAAGTTGTCCAATTACTAGGTAACCATGATGTAAACCTAAGTAGGTAGACCCCAGGGCCCAAAGTCTTCATCATTAAATCCTGCCTACCCTTATCAAAGATTAGTATTATGTATATATCTGACTTAAGACACCATTTTACGTGAGCACATCATAGCAGTGGTTCTCAAAGTGCATCCTGGACCAGCATGTCGCCATTACCTGGGAGCTCGTTAGAAACGTCAATGCCCAGCTACAGCCCAGACCTACTGAATAAGCAATTATGGGAGGAGACCCATAATTTGATAAGCCGTCCAGGTGATTTTGATGCACTCTGAAACTGGCACTCTGGGTAAGAGGTCCCTCCTCAGTGCTCTTACAGGATCCTGTTTGCTTTACTTGTTTCTAGTTTTCCAACTCCTCTACTTGATGACTCGCCTATCCTAAGTTCCTTTAAGCTAAGGCTACCTTGATCAGTTCTACTTTGACTAATCTTATTAAATGATTGAGTAAATAAAAAAGAATGTAGAAGCCAAGCATTTTTTTTTTAAACTTTTAAGTGTGTTTGCTCCAAGTCAAGTAGTTGTTTCAGTCTAGTTGAGGGTGCAGCTCACAGTGGCCCATGTGGGGATCGAACCAGCATCCTTGTTGTTAAGAGCACCACGCTCTAACCCACTGGACTAACCAGCCACCAGAAGCCAAGGATGTTTAACAACACATCTTATTCGTTGGTGTAGGGTGGAAGAAATTTTATCAGTATTTTAAAAAAAATTATTTTGGAGCTTCCCCCCATACTCCCCCTCTCACCAATAAAACATCCAGAGCTTGTATAAGGACTGGGCCATAACTCAGTTGGTAAACCTGAGTTATGGTGGAAATTCATCAGAGTATTGAGGGGCAGCATATTTTCAAAGAGGCAGTGCCTACCAGACTCACATTCTACTGTTACTCAGTTTCTAGTAGTGGAACACTGTCATTAGCTCATTAATTTAAAGCACCTGTGACTTCTCTTCCTCCTAAGATGCTCATAAAAGGAGCAAAAGGCTGCAGTGCCATGTTAGTTATTAAAGAAGGCTACCATAAATGTTATGACCTATTTGCTCCCAGTTTTAGGGTTCTAAGAAGAAATGTAAACCATAGCCAAACTGGGAATACATGAAAATCTGAGGAGTATTTGCTTTCTTTTTTATAGCAAATATATAAGTCTACTCAGGATAAAAATTTAAACTATGAAATCTAACAATTTTTAGGTCTTTCTGTTGCAGGGCCCTGTGGTTGCTGTCAAAGTTGTAAAACTCATCAAATTTAAGAAAGTGGTTGTCGTGCGGGAGACCCTGTTCACTGCCTATTTGTCGTGCAAGGCGGCCTACAGGGTCTCTAGTCCTGCTCCCCACATAAGAACGCAGGATATGGCTAGGCCAAAAAGGAACACTCACGGAGCCACAGGTAGGGGAGTCATACCACTATAGTCTAACTGGAGGCTGGAGACACACAACCTGCAACCTGCTGTCCGCTTCTCTGCCTGCAAACCTACCAACTGATCAACCAACGCAGCCGCAGCAGTTACAATGGGGCTAATTGACTAACTGGTAACAGCTGATGGTCAATTAACCACCGCTGACAGCCATCTACTACCCGAGCCAGCACCATTCCACGTGAGGCCGAGAGCCTGGAAACTGCTCTATGGGACTCTGTCCCCATAGTGGTGTTGGTCCCAGTCAGAAGTTACTCCAGACACAAAACTGCTATAAATAACACTGACGGTAGATGTTGAAAATGGCCCCATAGCCACACACCTGCTACAAAGTAACTTGGCTGCAATGAACAGGACACTTGCTAAGCGGTCAAAGATCAAGTGTGCTGTAAAAAAAAAAGGTAACTGCAATCACCTCATACTCACAAAACTCTCTGTGGACATTCTGCTGGATGAAACTATTGTCAACAAGGCCATCTTCTATGACCCTGCACTCAGTGCAAGGCCAGGCGGGAGGCAAAGTTCAAGTTTGAGGAAATCAAAAACAGGCAAAACAAGTGCTTCTTCCAAAAGCTGTGATTTTAGATGTTGTCTAAATCATTAAAACAATTTCCCAGGAGAAAAATAAACAGAATATTCCATTAAAAAAATTTTTTTATGAGTAACTGTCATTAATACAATAGAAACTAGCATGATTATAAAAGATACAAAAAAAAAAAATCAGAAGAATGTTAGCATTCAATAGAAATTAAAACCTGAGCTGAAGGCTGATCAGGATGTCTGACACTTAGTACTGTTCCGAAGGAAGCTAATAAATATGTTTGTTAGACTTTGTAAATAATTCATATAACTCACAAAAGGTTAATTTAGATTTCCAAATCTACACATTGAGCTACAATGCACTGACATTTAAATTAAATGACTTTTGCTATTGGACAAACATTTAAGATAATCAGGGTTACCAGTTCTCAAAGGGGAAGGCAGGGAGGTATGTAAATTGTAGACTTTTAATTAGCCAGTTGAGATTGTTTTGGTAAAACATGGTTTAATTATTTATTCATGTAGATCTAAAACGCTAGCTCAGTTTATCAGAGCACATGAGAATGCCAAAAGAAGTCAAAGGCCCAGGAATGGATCAACATAAATCCATCCTAACTTCTGGAAAACAACTGACACAGTGTAACCATCACAAAGAACGGTACTAGTAGGAAGAGACTTGTGATCTAATTCAGTTTTCACTTTGACTTCTAAAGTATCTCTTACTAAGAATTTGGTGAAAAACAGGGAAATGCTACTCCTTTAATTAACAACTGTCCATAAGCAGAAGGTATAAAAGAAAGCTAATATAAAGTGATGTGCCCTGTTGACTAAAAAATCTGTGAACATGAATACATTTTAGTATGTTGAATCTTGAGTCATACTTACAAACCAATGATTAATACGCTACAACTTTACAAACATAAAATCTTCTCATCTGTTGCAGAACTCCAAAACCAATGGAATTAAGTTCTTTTTCCTTTTAATTACTCCTTCAAGAGAAAGTCCTAAAACCAAGTAGTCATCAGAATTCCTGCCCTTTTACACACGTGTCATTAAACATGATTGTTATTGTCAAAATGACGCAGGAAACAATTTCAAATGAGGTCAAGGATCTTATATGCTCTCAAAACATATTTTTAGTTCTTTGTACTCTTAGGTTACATAACAAAGAAATGAGGACAGCTGGACTCACGTAATTTCTTTCAGTCCAATAGCATTAAACTCCCGACATCTCCATGCTAGGAAAGGATAAAATATTTAAGTGCTCTATTATAAAGTTATCTCCAGTTCTAAAAGAGACAGCTTTTATTATTATTATTATTATTTAAAGAGAGCTGAAGCAGTGCCTTTTACTTAGCGGAGACCAGCCACTGACTTCCTTCCTATACCAGCTTTCCAAGACGATACTACGTGAGTTTTGGCCCTCATATTTTTGCCTCGGGTTTTGCGAGGTTTCTCTTCTTTGTGCACCTTCATGTGCTGCCGAAGATGAGAGCTCTGGCTGAAGCATTTGCCACATTCACTGCACTGGTAGGGCTTCTCCCCTGTGTGGGTTCTCTGATGCTGAATAAGGTGGGAACTCTGGCTGAAACATCGGCCACATTCATCACACTGATAGGGCTTTTCTCCAGTATGAATTCTCTGGTGCTGAATGAGATTTGAGCTCTGTTTAAACCTTTCTCCACACTCATCACACTTATAGGGCTTTTCCCCCGTATGGATCCGTCGATGCTGAATGAGATTAGAACTCTGAAAGAAACTTTTCCCACAATCAACACATTTATGGGATTTCTTTCCAGTATGGATCTTCTGGTGTTGAAAAAGAGTAGAGCTCTGACTGAAACTCTTTTCACATTCAGTACATTTATAGGGCTTCTTATCCAAGCTTCTTCTCAGTCTACTCAAGCTTGAATCAAACCGAATGGTCATGCCCCATTTCTGCCGCTGCCGGCCTGTTTTGCGCTGGTTCTCAGAGCTTTTTCCTTGGCTTGAGCGCCGAGAAATACCTCCCTTAGGTTTTCCTAACCGCATGGTGAAGAGTCAAATATATTCTTGAGAGTCTACTGTCTTCTTCTGAATTAATGTTTCTCTTTCTAGAGCTATACAGCTCAGAATTTTCTGGGTGCAGAAGAAAAAAATAGAAACCAATTACAGATGATTTGTTAATTACTCAACTTTATACCTCTTAAGACCCATCAAAATTGCATCCATGTTTTAATTAAAAATGTATTGAATACATATGAAAACAGGCAATTATGAAGAATAATTGCAAAATTATTCTGATAATTCCACAGTTTAAATTTAATAAATATCATCAAATAAACATGATTATGTTGTACTATTTACTTCTATGTTAACTTCTACTCACTTACCGGTGACTATCTAATTAAGGAGTCCAAATCCGAAAGAAGTGACAAACCATACTACTTTATTAAATATTTTGTTTATCCTTATTTGTTTCGCCATTCTACTTTCACAGCTATAGATAACAGCTCTAACTTTGTAGCATAAACTGTTTTGAAAGTAGGAACTACTCTACAAGAAGTGCGTTTCTGTGAATCAATTCAATAAATACTGGATAAGAAAAACGTCAATGAAGAGATGCTTTATTATTTTTTCTAGATTTGAATGATCCAAGAAAAAGGACAATTCTTTGAAAATTTGAAACAAGAGGATTGTTTCTGGAGAAAGAAAAATTTCAAAAGAACTTTTACAGGATAGTGAAATGAAACTGAATAGAAAAAAAGGTGGCAAGTAGAACACAAGAAAAGGAGGAGGAGGAGAAAGGAAGTTTACATGTAAAAATATGATGAAATTTTAAAAATATCCAAATGCTGCAAAAATTAAAAATTTCAAATAATTTCATTTATTTACAAAGTTATTTAAAATAATGGCCATAAACAAACAAGCCACAAACTTCAAATATGTGAAAATGTAGGGGAAACTAGGATGCAAAAACAATAAAATTATTGGAACTATTTTCCACATGTCAGAAAGTAGACTTTAAAAATGGGATTACACTGGGTCTCTGCATCACACAAGCTTGTAAAACCAGTAACTGAAAACACAAATTACATCATTGTTCTGCCGTTTTTTTTGTTTAACTGAGACTTCAGGCCTGATAGTGCTG
Source organism: Rhinolophus ferrumequinum (assembly GCF_004115265.2). Classification (NCBI taxonomy): domain Eukaryota; kingdom Metazoa; phylum Chordata; class Mammalia; order Chiroptera; family Rhinolophidae; genus Rhinolophus; species Rhinolophus ferrumequinum. Next base: position 65,087,650 of record NC_046299.1, read on the forward strand.
AGGAATTTGTCTGGATATTTAATAATTGTATCTGCTGTAATTAGGGTATCAGAACCAGCAAACTGCATATACCACAATATTGCAGAGAGATCACTACTCATTCCTTAATTTTAGTAAATATTTATAGAACATCTATTACAAGGAGACATTTGTCCATGTACATGGTGCCGGTGTTCAAAAAATAACCATCATAGTAATTATACATTGAAAAAAACATTTATTTTTTAATACTATAATAATCAGAACTGGGAGAAAACTCAGAGGCTATCTAATCCACCTAGAACACTACAGATGAGGAAATCATACTACCAGATAGCTTGTATGCCTGACACCGTGCTATTTTATTTCTCGGAATGGCTTTATGGGATTATCTCCATTTCACACCTAAGGAAAGGCAGGCATCCTTCGGCCAGGTTCCCGACCCCTAGCAGCCTGACCCCAGAACCTGTATCCTTACTGGCAGAACTAAATGTGCAGCCACAACTGCCAAAGCCAAGTCCAGCGCTGGGACCGACCCTCAGCATCATTCCATCATTGCAGGTGCAGCTATTAAGGTTAATCTTGAGTGACAGGAGCCGCTAGTCATGCGAACATACCTAACCGGAATGTGCCTGTTTTTCATACACAAAATTGGGATGACAATAAGGTTACTACACCATCAGGGGTTAGAAATTTAAATGAGTCAATATCCGTAAAATCTCTCAGAAGAGCCCGGTGCTACCCAAGCGTTTAATATATTTTGTCTCGAAACTCGGGCCGCGACCCACGGCGTAAGGAAGCAGTGCACGGGCCAGTCCGCCTCTGGGCCCAACGGCTGCGACTCCCCTCAAGTCTCTGCCCTCCTGAGGCCTCAGACGGCTGCTCTTCAAAGGCCGGGCCCAGCCGGCCCCTCCGCCACTGTCCCCGGCGCCCTCCCGGCGGCGCGGGGAGGGGAGGCCGCGACCACGCCTTCCACCCCGACGCCCCGTCGCCGCTGCAGCCAGCTCGCTCAGTCCCGCTCCCGGGCACCAGCCCGGACGCCCCCATCCACTCACCGCGCCGGGCAGGCCACCGCCCTCGTTCCCTCGCTCGGCGGCCCTCGCGTCGCCGGAAGTAGGGGCCACGCTGGTCTTCCGCGCTGCAGCAGTCGCTCTAGGAAGATGGCGGAGCGACCCTCTATGGTCGCTGGCCCACCGGAAAGAAGAAACTCCCTCTGTTGTTTTCTGCTGCCGCCCCTCGGAAGGGGTCGTGTGGCTCCCTCCCTTTGTGGTGGAAGAGCGGCCTACCCAACCCAAGACTTCATTGTTTCTACAAATACCGGTCACTTAGTAACTTTAAAGAGGTACTTTCGAAGAACCTAAACTGTTCCTGATCTTTTTTATGAGTCACCTTATTTCATTATCACCAAAAAGCCCTTAGGAGATGGGGATGATCATATTCATTGTGGGGACAGAGCCAGGAGGGCAGTTTCCAGGCTCTCGGCCTCACATGGAAAGGTGCTGGCTCAGGTAGTAAATGGCCATCGACTGTGATCAAATGGCCATCAGCTGTGGCTAGTTGGCCGTCAGCTGTAACCAGTGAGCCACTGGCCACTAATATAACTGCCGTGGCTATGCTAGCAGCAAATGGGGGCTAGCAAGAAGATGGTGGCTGAGCTAGCAAGCGCGGATTGCAGTTAGCACGGTGGATTGTAGCTAACAAGTGGGGTTGCTTGGTTGGCAGAGAAGCGGACGGCAGGTTGCAGATTGTGTGGATCCTGTTTCCTGTGTCTCTAACCCAGCCGCCAGCCAGAATATAGTGCTATGACACCCTTGGTGTTCCTTTTTGGCCTCACCATATCCTGCGTTCTTATGTGGGAGGTGGGACTAGAGACCCTGCACAACACCTTGCATGACACTCATTTTACATAGAAGGAAACTACGCTCAGAGAAGAAGTTTAAGGTCACACAATGCGTAAGTGGACAACCAAGGATTGGAACTGGTCTTTTCCAATAGAAGTTTCGTGATTTTCAATACACCTTTCATTTCCCTTTAGTAATGACGTCTCCTGCTGCTTCTTTCTTGCGGGATCCTCCTCCTCAGCCAAGCTGGTGGGTGCTGGGTCATCTGACCTCTGCTCTTTTCTATGTGCCAGCATTCCCCTGTGTAACTTCTCCAGTCTGATGGCTTCAAATATCATCTGTACGTGCTAAACACTCCTGAAGTGGTAACTCCAGTTCCACCCTGAGATACAAATATTATTGAACTCCAGGCTTTATATCTAGTTGATAATTTAGCACCATTTGCATCTATGATTGATATCACAAGCTTAACATTTCCCCAAATGAACTTCTGACATTCACCTAACCTGTTCCTTCAAAAGTCTTCATCTCAGCAACTGATGGCAACTCTATGTTGCCAGTTGCTCAGGCCAAAAATCTTGATGTCATTATTGACTCTTTTCACCCCAAATCCAAATCCAATCGATAGCAATTCTGTTGGCTCTATCTTCAAAATATATCCAGAATCGAACCACTTCCAACACCTCCATTACTATAACCTTCAGCAAGCTGTTGCCTCCTGTCTGGATTAATGCATTATTGCTGGTATCTCCACAGTCTACCTCTAGCCCCAGAATAATCCTCTTAAAACCCAAGTCAGTCATTTCGTTCAAAACCTCCATAGGTTTACCATGCCATTAAAACAAAAGCCCATGGCCTCACAGTGGCACACAAAGCTGTCACGATCTATTTCTTGTTCCTTGTTGTGTCTGCAGTGCTAAGAACAGTGCTCAGCAGGTAGCAGGCAGTCAGCAAGTGTTTGTTGAAATAGTAAATTTGTAAGGTACCTCATTGTTTACAAAGTGCTTTTATATGTGTTCTTTGGTCATTTATCTTTACTGTAGTCTCATGATGCAGGGGTCATTATATTTTCCTTGCAGATCAGTAAAATGAGGCTGAGGGAGGGAGACTTGCTTGAAGTAACATAGTGAGTTGATGGCAGAGGCCAGACTAGCTCAAGCTGGAGCTTTCTGCTCTGCAGGTGGCAAAGCATCAAACTGACTAAGGCCTGGGCAAGGAATGTCAACTCAGTAATCTAGATAATAGCCAGACTGTTGTAAGGATTAAATGACATCATGTAAGGCACTTAGCACAATGCATAAGAAATACAAGGCATTGCTATTACTTTTAGTATTAAATTATTATTACAAGTTGTTGATGCTGGTAGTTGGAGGAGATGGGGGTGGGGGTAATAGCCAGAGATAGTTTAGGAAAAGTTTCAAAAGCGAAAATGACCTGCTGGGACTGTTTGCTCTATGTACATTAAAATAATAAGATAAAGTTTATTTAGAAACATTTTATTAGTGAGACAGTCATTAATTAAAGCTAACTGTTTCCATGTCCCACATAAAGGTGGATTATCCCTTTTTCCTGTACCTGAAAACAGTTGGGTCAACTACAGAAGGCCCAGAGATATGCAGATTAGAGAGGAAGAGAACTGGGTAAAGAAAGATGAATCTTAAAAAGGAGAGAGATGAAAGTCAGGGAACAAGGAGGTATGGGTGGCCAAGAGTGATAGAGTAGGAGGTAAAGATGAGACAGAAAAGGAGAGAGGGTGGGAAGGAGGAGGAAGAATAAAGGGGAAAAGGAGAAAGAGAGGGAGAGAAAACAGGCTGGGTTTTATGCCCTCTATTTATTAGTCTAATAATAGTCACCACTTACTGTTTATTATGTGCCAGGCACTGTTTGGGGCGCTTGTAGTGCCTCATTCAATATTCCTGTGATAGGATCGTTCCTGAGCATCTCCTCTGTCCTGCTCGTGTTTTACATCCCTGCCCATTGCTGTGTGACTTTCAGTGCCTTCTAGTTAATGACATCCTATCCTAATGATGTTGACTTTACATGTGACTAGTGTTGGCCAACTGCATATCAGTGGACATGAAACATATCATGTCCCAGAAGGGGCTCTGAATCACTGTTTCTGCCACCAATCTGTTCTTTCCCTCTGCCGCGAGAATACTGTGTCCCAAGTAGGGGCTGCTCCTTCAGTCTGGGGCCAGGAGAGATGACACATGGAGCAGAGACACATATGCCCACCTACAACCTCCTGTGTTAACATGGGAGAGAAATAAATGTTCTGGTTTTAGCCACTGAGGTTTCTGGTGTTATTTGCTACTGCAGCAAACATGACTAATATACCTCCTACAACTTTAACAGATAGGAACTGATATTATCCTCATTTTATAGACGGGAAAATGGAGGCAAGTAACTTGCCTAAGATCACACATTCACAAAGTGAGAGCGAGGCTTTGGCTCCAGAGCCTGCTCTTTCAACCTCTGCGTAACAGTATCTCTCAAATGGAGTTCCAAGTTATTTTTAAACAAATTAAATTATTGAAAATAGGCATGCATGATATAAAACACAAAGGAGAATGGGGGAGAGAGTGGGAGGTATGGACAGTCAGGGCAGCAAAGTCAGGATATGCCACCACTTACTCCTAACAGCACGTCTTTTTAGGGAACTGGGCCGAGAGCCCAGACCCCTTAATACCTGGGGCTTGTCTGGAAAAGACATCCAGCAGTATGCCTCTGAGTCCTCTGGTATTTGAAGGGTTCATTCTAGGAAGAAGAGGCTTCTGGGCTGAGAAAGCCCTGGCAAGACAGCTTCCTCTTACTATGGTTTTGTCCCCTGCATCCCTGTTGACTTGCATGTCCACGCGTGAACACACACACACATACACACACGCACACAGCACTATCACAACTGGGAGTGCTGCTGCCTTGGGTCTGTGTCTGGCAACAATGTGAGGGATGCTGTGTGGCCCAAGTTTCAGTAACGAGACTGTCCGCCTCCCATGAAGGGACCCCGAACAATGGGGGTTCCTGAGGCTTTGCTATCTGTTTCCTCTTGAGTTTTCTGGGAAAGGAAACTCTGGGAATGTCCATTTCTGGGTTTGCAGAAAACATCTGTGTTGAAAGCCCAGCCATGAGGGAGCAGAGCCCCGCCTGGAAAGCTGAGTCCAGGAGCAGGTCAGCAGCTGGCTTTTTCCCAGACAATTGCAACTCCTGGGGGTCTAAATATAGTGTGTGCATTTAGCTGTTTTTATACTTGTAATAGCTTGGCCTTGATTGTGTTTCCTGCCTGATCAGGGCTAAGGGCAGGGGCCCTGCTGCCCAGCAGCCCACCAGAGCACCTGACGAGGATATATCCCCCACTCCCGCGGCAGCTGCAGGTGGCTGCCCTCCCGCCCACAGGGGCATCATGTGCACTGTGGGCTCCTCCACAAATCACCTGTTCAGACAGGGCGAGTCTCGAGCTTTGTTTCCTTTGGACTAAAGGGCCAGATGTATCCTGGGTGAACCCACCAGCTTTGTTTTGAGAATAGCGAAGTCTTTAATTCATTTTCTGGTAAACATCCCAAACAGGTAGCACATGGTTGTGGCCATGGGAAAAACAAGCTGTTTTTTTATTCCTTTTGGTAATTTGTTCTGGCCGAATCATCCTGTTTTTCCTGAGTCCAATCTTTCTTTTGCAATCATGTTGATTTCATCTTCTGTTTAGTTTTTTCTCTGGTTCCTGAGCCCTGACCTGGGAGGGCAGTCCTGTTTTAGGAGAGGACGATCTCTTACAGGAATCTTCATTTTATCTTTGGATACATTTGTTACTTGAGATACTAGTTAGTAAAAGGAGCATCTCAGAAATACTGTAAGGTCTGTGGAGAGAACAGGGAGCTCTGACAAACCAGCAGGAAACCACAGAGCCTCACAGAGAAAGTCTAAAATTGTGGTATCACAGTGAGCTGAATTAAGCAGCTTTTCAAATTTCCTCTGAAAAGCAAGTATAGTGTTGATAAAGATTTGTTAAGCCCTCAGATGATTGTAGAAGTGTACATTTACACTTTTCCTGTGCAATTCCCTTTTTCCTGTGTTAATGATTTTTCTTAGCTTTGATATTCATAAGTTAGTTTTGACAATGTCTATTTTTAAAGTGACACTGATCTAGGCAGGTCTTAAATAATATTGTAACAACTGCAACAGCACCTCAACCTCCCCCTTCTCACAAAACGAAACCAAACCAAACGATACGTGCTTACAGAGGGGCTCCTGATCCTACGGCTCCTGGGCTGGTGGGCGCCTCCCGGGCTGGAATGCCACACACATTGTCTTAACCACTGGGACTAGCCTTGGGCCTCCCTCCAGGGACCTCCACTGGCTCTCCGCTCTGCTGGTCCTCTGACCCTCTGGGCATCTCGCCTGCTTCTCCCGATGAGGAGATCCCTGAACATGGGGTGGACTGTGGCTCTGTCTTTGTCCCTTGAGAGCTGAGCAAAGGCCTGGGACAAGGCAGTCACTCAATTCTTGTTGAACAATGGATGGCAATTGTCCTAGACAACTATGTAAATATGGCTTGGGTCTAAAATGACTTGGAGAGGCATATTTGTTTTCCACCCTCTCCCAGGTCTTGCCACCATACCACCTGAGCCCCAGCCTAGAAGATTCCTGAGGTCCTCCTGATGCTGAGAGTCTGTGATTTGGGGCGATTCTATTGTCCAGGCTGCCCACAGAGCCCACCAATGGCTCCTCCTCTGTGCCTTGTAGCTGCCGCTGTCCTCAGCCTCTACATTAACCCCCAGGATATGCACGGAGATGAAGGAGTCACGTTGGAGTCAAGAGCAGAGCTGGGGCTCAGCTCTAGCTCCTCTGCCAAACCTGGCCCCAGGCACTGTAGGAGGAGTTTCAGAAGTTAGAGCTGGAGGTCAGGGTGGAAACACAGATGCGAAAAGAAGCTTGGTCCTGACTCCTGTAAGCACACCTTTATTGAGCACCTAGGAAACTGTGCTGCTGAAGGAGAGCAGACAACAGGAAGTGTGGCGGGCCAGCCCAGGCACCTCTCTGTGTGCCTCTGTGATGATGAAGTCAGGAGGGGGACATCCTGGCATGAAGCCCACCCTGACAGGGGGTCCACATAGCACGGCTGCTCCTAAGCTCTGTTCTTTATGAGCACTGGTGACGAGCGGTTGCATGGAGCAGAGATAAAATCTCATCCGTATTTGGAAGCCTTTATGATTCTTCCCTTTCAGTATGCCATCCACAGGCCCTAGTGAGAAAGGAATTGGGCTTTCAGCTTGCTGTCAAACATTTCATATAACTGATGTAAACTGTTGCATAGTTTTGTAAAGGTCTTTTTGTTCATTCCAGAAATTCTCCATCAGCTGACAAACCCAAATCGTTCAGTGTCTGGCTCCAGGAAATTCAAAGCCCTTTCTCCTCAAACGAACATTTATCTTCATCCCACCCCGTTGACGGCAGAGGGATGCAAGCCCAGAGAGGGACAGTGAAGATGGGGGCTGAGCACAGCCTTCTTGAGCCATTGCCCTGCAGCTTCTGGACCCTGGACTCTCGTGTACATGGGGTGTCATCCTTCCAATGCCATGTGGGTCACCTCCTCCACATGATCAAATTGGCATTTTTTTTGCAGCGAGCTCTTTGTGAGAGTTCCTTCAGATCTTGCTGAGGAAGTTCAGAATTAGTGCTGCAGAGAAAAGATGAGATGATCGTGGTCTTATTCGTGGTCTGACCTCTGGCCCTGGGGCACTGGGATGTGTGAGGCTCACAGGGTGACATCAGAGGCTTGGAGGCCAGGGACCAGGGGACGCCATGGTGAAGTGATGGCTGGGAGCAGGGCACATCCCATACCTACTGGCAGCCCCCATTTTCCCAGCAGAGGTCCCAAGTGGCAGCATGAAGTGAAGGCAGATGGGGTCTTGTGGTTCATGTGGACGATGGGGACAGGGGCTGTGGCCCTGCAGGAGCTCTGAACCAGGCACTGGGAAGGCAGATGGAGCCCACGCCCAGGGGCTGGGTCAGGGACTGTTCTCCTAAGCAGGAGAGGTGTGGCGTGAATGGGACAGACCATGCCATCTAGCCACATAATGTGGCCGGTGCCATCTTCAGGGCTGCTCACTGCCCAGACCAGCCTCTCGTGCAGACACCACCCAACAAGTTCCAGCTACCCATTCCTGTGTCTGGGTCCCATGAGAGCTCGCCTTGGAGCGAAGAGCCAGGGGCTGGGGACTTGTGATACCCTGGCAGGTGGACATGTGACAGCACAGGTGCTGGATTCCTCAGGCGGCTAGTCATTAGTGTGACTGATCAGGGCCCGGCCACCAGCATTCAGGGTGCACTGTCTGCTGCTGGCATTGGAAGAGGCGGGCACTGGGTGGCTACTTGGCCTGCACCAGCTGCTCCAGGCGCTGCAGCATTGTCAGACGCAGGGCTTGGAACCTGGAGGGAGACACAGCCAAGGGGTCTCACTGACACTGCAGGCAAGGGGAGGGGGCGCAGAGCAAGGGAGCCACAGATGCCTGGGCTCCTGACTGGCTGATTAGTGCCACCACCTGTCTTCTGCCAAAGAGAGGGAAGACCCAGGCCCATCCCTCTGGCACCACTGGCTTACAGGAATAGTCAAATAGGGCTGTAGACCCTGCCAAGTTTCAAAGCCGGATGCTGCCGTTTCTATTCTAAAGACCAGTAAGGACAGGAGCAGGCTGGAGTGGATGGGGTGCAGAGCAGGGATAGGAAGCCTGTGTTCAAGCCCCGACTCTGTAATAACCTTGCTGCAAGTTTCCTCAACTTGGGCCTCTGTGTCCTCTCTATACCCTGAACAGACTGACCAGGTGGCACACAGGACCCTTCCAGCTCCAAAATCCTACAATGCCATGCTGACTGCACGACAAACTGTTCCCTCTGACGGGTCTCTGCTGACTGCCTGCAAGGGGCCTGACAGCACTGATGGAAGCCTGTGGGCACGGGGTTGGGGTGCTGTGGCTTTCCAAGGATCATTCAGCCAGAAGCAAGGCTCCGAGCCAGTCCCCAGCTGCAGGCCGCAGCAGTGAGCAGCTTCCCTCCTTCTCTTCCTAAGAGGGACACTGACCCAGCCGTGGCTGAGCACCTTTCAAAGTCCTTCCCATGCTCCACCCTACAGAGGGAGAGACAAGTCATTGGGACGTGCATCCTGGCTAACCTCACATAGCTGGGCCCTGATGGAACTTCCCAGGAGCTGGCAGGTAACACCTGCTCACCTTTCCATCAAACGGTCCCTGGCACCTGAAAACATCAGCTGATGCAAGGAGTTCCAACAATCACTCCTTTTCAGCAGGCTCAGATTCCTGCTAGCGTGCAAGGCCCAGGTCAGGCTTTATGTGCACCCAGCAGGTCCTGTCCGTGGCTGCTCCTCCAGAACTGTGCTACCAGCAGAACTCACAACCCTGGTCCAGTGCCCACCCACACTCCTGCCTGACTCTCCTGCGGTTTCAGCAGCTGTGTTCCTCCCATGCTGGTGAGGTGCTGAGGCTGGATGTGCAGTCTGGGCTGCGTCCCGCCATTTTGGCGGGCTGTCACCCAGCTTGGTGTCAATACCAAGCAGAGGGCCAGAGGGCTGTGTTGGGAAGCCAGGGTTGGCAAGCCTCCCGAGCCGTGCAAGGGCACCGGGCACACCTGGAGCAGAGAGCTTGTCCAGCCTGGCCCTGGGTGCTCTGCCCTGCAGACTTGCCCTGGCGGTCAGGACGCACGACTGGCCCTTTAAGTGCTGCTTACTTCATGGTCAGTTTGATTATTTCTCTTTCCTCCTCTTCTTTTAATTTTTCAACAAAACTGTCCAGCACCGGCATTTCAAACTTAATGTACTGAGCGACCTAGAAAATCCAAGAACATTTTAACGTGCTTTAAATTAGAAGCCAAAAACATGTTTTCTTTTTCCTCATGGCTTCCATAGTGGCCAATTCAGCAATGTCTTGTATCCATGGAAGTGGCTGTCCCTCTTTCCAGCCACCCCCAACACTGCTCTGTGTGTGCCAGCATGGGATGATGGAGCCCCTGCTTACCTCAAAGCAACTATCATCCCTGGGAGGAAAGACTAAGCGAAATATTAGGAAACGCATTCAATAGTGAGCAGAGTCACACTGGGTGTTCTCAGGGGCGGGGGTCGGGAGTGGTGGGAACTCCATTGTTTCCAACAATAGAATGAAAGTGCGCTGGCCGTGGGACACAGGGTCACTGGGCCTTCTTGGAGGTCCAAACCCTGTAGGCTTTTTATTGTCAGGGAAGTTTGGAAACATGCTCATTGCCTGGCTAGGACTCAGGCTGTGGTAAGTTTGGAATGCCTGGTTCCCTTCCGTAGGACCTAGTTAGGCCTCAGTTAAAAGTGCTTGTGTGAGTCTTTAATGTAATGACAACAAAACACACAACAATGAAGGAAAAGGTTCTACCTGCCGGAGGGGAAAAGCACAGGCTGTGGTTGACTAGAACTCAGCTTCTTTTCCCTGAAGCCAGCTGATGGAGCTGGTGGTGGCTGGCAGGCAGAAGGAGGGCCGAAGCCACCTCCGTGCTGGGCTTGGGGTGCTTTAGGACAGCTGTGAGGTCCCTGGCTCAGCTGTGAGAACCTGAGAGAGCTCTGGCCAAGGTCACTGTCAGAGGCCCTGGGTGTCCCCCTACTGTCAGCCAGTCCCCACCTCAGGAGCAGGCCCCCCACGCCTCAGCCCCCACTCACATCATGGGGAACTTCTTCACCCAAGTCAGCTTCCATCAGGAATATCCTGGCGATCTTCTCACAGGGCCCATGTAAGATTCTGGAAATCAGCGGGTATTCACAGTCTTTCAATTTTGTCCGCTCTGAAAAAACAGGTGGTTTACAAAATTTCTGGGGCATTAGGGTTGCTTCTCTTTGTTCCAGGACAGTAACATGATAAAAGATGGATGTCCAGGGGCCCCAGTGAACCTTCTCCAGACCTCCCTGAGAACACTGCCCTGAATGATGTGTGACCATGACATTCAGTGAAGGCCCAGCTCGGAGAGGAACAGTCACCAAGGAAGCGGGGAGAGGGGAGAGTGGCCATGGGGAGGCCGGGCCTGCTCAGTCAGCAGACTGTGCCACATGAGTGCCGCAGAGGAACGTGCAGCTTCTGCGACAGCACTTCTCAGTGGCTGAGGGGCTCTAGCTCCACCTCGCAGACTCCGACACCCACACCCCTCCCAAATGAGTGAGGCTGGAGGTGGTGGCTTCCCTTGTGGTTATGGTCGGATTCTGAAAAGGGATGACAAATACGCCTCGGTTTGGGCAGGGGAGAGGCGTTCATGGTACAGGGTCAGCTGCCCTGTGCCCGCCTCACAAGCCAGCGTGGCTTCAGAAAAGGAGCGTGACCGGTGAGCCCGCCAAACAGACAGAGGCTTTTGTTCTTATGAGCTAAAAGAAAAGGCAGACACTTACCCCCAGACTCATGAGCGATGTAGAGTGCAAACTCACTGGGGCCATTTTCCACCTGCACATGCAGACACAGGAAGTCAGACCACGGCTTTTCAAGACAAGGGAGAAAAGAAAGAAAGAGAGCTCCGGCAGTAACCACACACCCAGTACCACACACACAAGTCCCTAACCTCCTCCCCCACCGGAACTTTCTGCTTCAAATCCCAGAGATTCCAGCTCAGCGGAGGAAGCCTTGCTAGACCTTCTGCCCAGGGGCCATGGTGGCTTCCCCCAGCCTTCACCAGCCGCCTGACCCGATACAACAGGGACATGCTGTCATGGCCAGACTTACTCGGAACTTGTTCAGCAGAAGGGTAAGCACCTGCAGGGTAGTCATGGTGCTGTTGACCCTCACGTTGGTCACGGATCCGTATGCAGGAGTAAACACGGAGGTCTGTACAGGGAGAGGGGCAGTTCAAAGCAGGGCCAGAGGGGACACACGGGGTCTGGGCACACTGTCAGCTAGATGGTGCTGAGGAAACTGGAGCAGCCGGGGAACCTGGGCTCTGGGAAGACCTGTGCCTGCCCAGTCACACAGCCACACACAAGCCATGCCCAGATCTGGGTGTCCTTGAGCAAGCTGTAATAGCTCACATCTTGCTGAGAACTGACTGCAAAAAAGATGCCTGCAAGGCTCTAAGGGCCGGCTCTCAGATCCCAGGAACCAGTGCTGTGGAAGTAATGCCCAAGGGGTGGTGGGGGGACCAGTCTCTCCCTCACTCTTTCTATCCATCAAATCACCAAGTGTCTGTTGATTCTAAGACTGAAAGTTCTCAAACCTGTGCACTTCTCTCCTTTCTCCCAGTGGTGCCTGAGCAGAGGCCCTCAATTCACACTGCGTCGGCCTCCCAACTTTCCTCCGTCCAAGCTCAGCCCTTTCAATCTATCTTCCACGCTGCTGCCCAAAGGAACACCTTTTTGAAAACCCTGCAACACAGAGTGTGTTCTGGACCACCTACACCAGCCGCATCCTGCCTCAGGTCCTCTGGAAATCTGTGTTTTGAGAGGAAAGCCAGGCGATGCTATCTGCACAGTACAATCTGAAAGCAGTCATAAAGCCCAGTTCTAGGTAAAAGTACCGAAGGCTTCCCTCCCACTGCCTGCACAATGCCACCCGCAGCCCCTCTCACTGCACACACAGATGATACGGTGGTTCCTTCCCACACACCCTGTGTATCCGCTGCGTGGCTACTTCACAGTTTGGGGACCCATTATATTCTTTGCCTATGAGACACCATATGAGAAGCCAACCAGGGCACTGCCTGAGGCTTAGTAAGTCCTCAGTGAACATTAGCCAAGGAGCAAACCTGCTAAGCCCTTTACGTATAATTCTTATTTAACCCTTACAACAGTCCTTTGAAATACGTGTCACTTGTCCCCTTTTCTTAGAGAGCAGATGGAGGCTTGGTGAGGTTAAGTAGCTTGCCAAGGTCACCCACCTCAAAAGGACAGAGCCACCCAAAGCCCCTTGCTGTACCACAGTGGCACTGGCGCCTCCCTGTGTGTCCAACTCCCCTGTGGATGAGCTCCTCCTCGCTTTCCCAAACCAGGTTTAAATCCACACATCTGATTGTATGGCCCTAGCTCAGCTTTCCCCAGGAGGAAACTGGGACTTGGGGTGCATGAGGGACTTGCTCAGTGTCCCCAGCTGGTCGCCAAGTACCGGAGCCAGACTCAGCTCTGGACCTGCCTTCCACTCAACTGAGATGCAGAAAACATCTGAATTACATGCAAAGCCAGACTAGGCTTTCAATTCCCAAAAAATGTGGAATAAAAAGCGGAGCCAGGCCATTTCAAGGAGAAGAAAGCTCTCGTCAACAAGACATTGCTAGTGTTTCTTCTGCCTGAAGCCTTTTCTCAAGATGATACCAACCAGTTCCAAGTGGGAACAAAGGTCGCAGGCTGTCTCCCCATCTCTATCCACAGTGCTTTCTCTCTGACCAAACACATTTGAATCTGACAGCCCAGGGCAAAGCAGGGGGAAGGGTACCACATTTTACTCATACTGGAAATCAAACCAACATAATTGTGAATCAGAACAGCTTTGGAAAATGATTGAGTGAAGTAACAGTGTTCAGTTCTAAGAAATAAAGGCTAGAATAACAACTCCGGGAAGTCAATTCTAGGAATTAAAAAAAAAGTTGCCTGTGATTCAAATACTCTGTCACCTAATTTTTAAGAACACTGATTTTGAATGGATGCAGAGCAAGGTGAGAAAGAGGGCTTTCTTTTTGGAAGCCCCTTACTCACCCTGGATATGTGTGAATCAACTGTCTAACAAGCATAAGATACTGGTTCACAGTCAAGACACTGGAAGGTAGTCAATTTCCTAGAATAACGGGTCCACATTCTGTGGGTAAATCTGTTACTAGGAGGGAAAGCTGCCCTGATGGGTCACAGGTAGTGTGTCCAGTGCTGGGCTGGCTGGCTAAGGAGCCTTTCCTGGCATGGTGGCTCCAGATGACATGGAAGGCTGTGATGAGAGCTCTCGCTGCTCATTTTTGTTCGTTTCAAAGGCTACAGGGTGCTCAGATATCTGCATGGCCCCCGCAATGGCTTTAATAAGGTTCAATATGCCAGACATACCTCTAAGAGAAGGGATAAATGTACCAAAAATAAACCTCACTATTCGGTACCTTAAGTCATAGAGCAAAAGACTCCTGTTTTATTTTTATTTTTATTTTTTTGGAATATAGAACCAGAAAGATCCTAAGACTATAAACATATATATTTTTAAATTTCAGAATAATCCCTTAACATATCACTATGTATTCAAATGCTAGCGACTGGTGCTTACTTAATGCTTTACAGACTAAACCCCTTTGGAATAAGATTTAAGGAAAACCCAATCCTTACAAGGATTTACTACATGTAGTCCTTTTGCTAACTGAACCACGCTGAATCTCTGGCTGCCTCTTTACTCTTGCAGGAAACGCTACTCTCAGATACTCCTGGGTTTTCCTGGACTGAGCAAAGATAACCTGTGGTCACTCATTAACACTCACTGCAAACCTAGCTGGGAGGTCCTGATAACAAAGCAGGTCCCTGTCAGCTTGCCTGGCTGAATCCTCATCCTGAAGTCCAGGGCACCCCAAGAGCGGTTTGAATGGCCTCCCTGGCAGGCCCAATCTGTGCTGCTGTTCTTCAGATCGGACCCCAAGGCCTCCCTTCCCCTCCTATTAGTCATGGCTTGTCGAGAAGGGCTGCAACTTAAACTGGAAGCCTCTGCTTCCATTTCCCAGGGCTGCAGGATGTGGCTGTTACAGGACACTCCATCCAGGGCCTCACCCAAACTGCCACTTGTGCCATTTATAGTGACAATCAACTTTTCTTTTATAGTTTGGTTTGTTTATGGAATGATGTCATCTGGGGAAGGAGGTCTCTTCCTGAGGTTGTACAATACATTCTCAGACAAAGGGCTAAGTACTGGGAATCCGGAGCCGTGCAGGTTCTCTGGATACAGACACGAGTCCCTGGGCACCCCTCAGTCGAGGGGGCTCAGTCTACCCAGCAAGCATGCCAGCAGGGTACATGATCTTCTCCTGAAACTATCCAATGAGCTCAGGGGAAACCTCATAGAAAACCGTCTGAAAAGATAAACGTGGCATAGACTAAAGACAGACTTACCCAAAATCCACACTGCTTGTGAGAATGTATTAACAGTGAGTCTGTGGTAGAAAAAATACAGGCTTTTGGGTCATGAATTGGAATATTATTTTGATGTGACTTTGGGCCAGATATGTACCCCCAAGTTCCGTTTGTCCATGAGGACATGCGCACGACCGCACCTGCACACAGGGTCGTGGTGAGAGGTGAACTCTGACTCAGCCATCATGGGGCTTTGCCTACAAAAGGTCCACCTGTTATGCCCGTTCTTGGCGTTGGTGCCCTGTGGCCTCAGCTTTGGGGCCTAGGAAACAGGCAAGACTGGGACGTCACCTTGTGGTTGTAAAAGTGCCCATTGATGGAGAAGCGGTGTCTCCGGAGCCTCTGGGCCTCGCCAGGGGCCCGGCACCTGGGCCTCTGGATCACACAGGCCGCGTCGCTCTTGGTCCGCATCAGCTGAGGGGTCTCCTCATCCTCCTCCAGAGGCTCTGCAGTGAGAAATGCATGAGAGGGTCAGGTCCAGGGGGAGTAACGGTGACAGAACTGCCATGTTCGAGCAGTCGTGCTGTATTCAGGGCTTGGCTACTTGGGGTCCCATGGTAGCACCATCCATAGCAGATAGTCAGGTGACTGCTGTTCCTGTAACAGAGGCTGGGTCCAGCTTGGGCGACGCTCAGTTTGCAGACAGGAAAGGCGGCCCCCAGATAGGATAATCTGTGTTACCATAGCACACTGCCATAAACCTCTGGGCCTCCATCTCCAGGCACCCAGGGCAGGTCTCTGGCATCTCATTCTGTCCTCTGAGCATGCGCTCGGGGACAGGCCCCTCACTGAGTGCAAGAGGTGTGCAAAGAGGACAGACAAGTAGTTATGAATCCCGAGTATGAGAAAGAGGTCCTAGCAGCCTGTGAGGTGGGAGCACCCCACCCCCTCTGCTGACACCTCCCCTTCTATAACCTCTCCTACCACTGTCAGTAAGACCGGGTCCTGGGCAGCTCACAGCCTGCTCACCTGAGCGGTCTCTGGAGTTCTCAGCCCTGTGCTCGGTGGGCTGAACACGTGGCTCCTGGGCAGTGACCCTGCCATCCTGAAGAGGTGGCTCCTTTCTGAAAAGAGACAATCGAAATGCTGAGAGGGCTGCTGGCAGAGAAAAGAGTCCAGGCCAAAGAGAAGAGGCCAGCCACCTCTGTGGACAGGACGCAGATGAGAAGCAGGGCATGCTGGGCTGAGGCTGGGATTTCACACCAAGAGAGTCAATGTGAAATATTAAAAGAAAAGCACAGGATTGCCACAGTTTCTGCTGGAAGGAGATGGAGTCTGCCCTACAGACCTGAGTGGCCTGTGCTTGGTCAAGTTGCATGCACACATGGACACAATAGTGCCCGCATGTGTCTGGGCACCAGGTTGAGGCAGGCCTGTGTCTGTGGCCCCATGTCTAGTGGGCTCTGGCATCGCTCAGGCCTGGAGGGGAGCCGGACAGGGGCACCAACCTTGAGGGGGTTGACCTGTGGGCCTCTGGGCTGGGGAAAGAATGGTGGGTATGAGGGAGCTGGGGAGGGGCCGACAGAGCAGCTGAGGCCAGGCCGAGAGGCCTCTGAGGATCCCACTGTCTGTGCCTGCTTGTGTGACTGTGTTAACCCCTGGCAGTGGAAACAGCTCACCTGTGGCCTTTCTAAGAAGCCCATCTGAATGGACTTTGTGCTTTAAGTCTGTGGGGCTCAAAATTCGCTACGAGTGACCAGGGACACCTGAGGATGCACCAGGGGTGTCAACATGCTCAGGGTCCTCCGAGCAGCAACTGTACTTGATTATTTGAAGGGGAAAGAGTTTTGAACTTGTGCTGCTTAAAAGGATTTATTAATGTAGAAGTAAGCACAATTCAGTGCTCACTGCCCTTTATTGGGGTGGGGGCAGGAAGAGGTAAACATTAAATGACAAGACAGGAAATCATCTCATGCTGATCGAAACAATCTCCTGAAATTAAAATAAATCTGATATTAAATCCTGATAAATTTATAAAAAATAAATTCTGATAGTAAAATAAAAGCAGTAGGAGGCTAAATCTGTGTGCATTTTTAAGACAGAACAGGAGATGCTGAGAAACGTTCACCTTGCAGAGGGACCTCCCGTCTACAGCCCTCTCTCCTTATACAAAGTGGCTTATGCGAATGTTTGAGAAACACAAGTAGAGGTGATGGGAACCTGGAAAATCCTCCAGGAGGGAACTGACTTGGTTGTCATCTAGAAAGACCACCCTGGGGTGAGCCTGCATGTCTGCAGGTAGGCTGTGGGCTGAGGCAGTCATAAGGTGACAGGAACGAGGCTGGGCTGTGTTCCCAGGCTAGTGCCCCATACAGGAGAGGGGCATTTGCCCTGAGGCTGAGGACACCCCCCAACACCCCAGACAATAAGCTCAGGATGAACAGGTGTCATGGAGGCCACCTGGCCTCCCCTCCCACCCTCCACCCAGTCCAGCACTCACTGGTGGCAGCTGGGCTGGCCAGGCATCCAGGAGGTTGAGGAGAGGTGCATTCGCTCCCTGTCATCCTGTATCTGGAGCCGGATGGGCCGTCTCAGTCCCCAGGCAATGTTGAGGAGCCCTTCGATGATCAGAGCCCCTTCTTCCTGTGGGGATCCACACAGGTCAGCCTCTTTCCCCAGAGCAGCCACCCTCAGGGGTCACTGCCAACCCTTCCCAAGCCCCTCAGGACCTAGCCCCTCAAACACAAAACGCCCTGGACACTTGAGCCCTAAACACACCCCCTCTTCTTTGGGGTCCTGTCCTCCCCTGGGGGGAAACCCATTTCTACCTTCTCCAAGGCACAAGGCCACCAGCCCAGCCAGGGGAAGCCCAAGGCATGTCCTTCCACTGCTCGGCCCATGCCTGGCCATCAGCACGGCTGGGGACAGAGTAGCTGAGTCAGATGTTCCACAGGGACCAGCTGCTGCCCAGCAGGTATATCCACACAGCGATGAGGAAATAGGCTAGGGGAGCATGGCTGTGCCAACACCAGGGCAACGCAGAGCACTTCTCTGCTTACCACCATGTGTCACGCGGGGCGGCCTGCAGGGTCTCTGGTCCCGCTCCCCACATAAGAACGCAGAACATGGTGAGGCCACAAAGGAACACCCACGGAGCCATAGGTAGGGGAGTCATACCACTCTAGTCTCGCTGGCGGCTGGGTTGGAGACACAGTAAGAAGGAGCCACACGATTTGCAACCTGCCGTCCTAACTGCAATCTGCTCTTGCAGGCTCAGCCACCATCTTCTTGCTAGCCCCTGTTTACTGCTAGTGTAGCCACAGCAGTTATATTAGTGGCCAATGGCTCACTGATTAGAGCTGACGGCCAACTAGCCACAGATGATGGCCATCTAATCACAGTTGATGGCCATTTACTACCTGAGCCAGCACCTTTCCACGTGAGGCCGAGAGCCTGGAAACTGCACTCCTGGCCCTGTCCCCACACCATTCCTGGGTTGGGGTCCCATGGTCACCAGTTCCTACTGGGAACATGCCAAGGGTGCTGGATTCCATGCCCACCAGTGCAGAGCTGGGAGTCAGCCTCACCCTTCTCCCCACACTGTTCCCATTAGGGGACTGAACCCACCCCCAGATTTCCAAGCTGGGTCTTTCCTAGGCTAGTCTTGTATTTCTCACCACCTGGGACATGGCCAGCCTACATCCTACAGAGGCACACACACTCAGAGTATCTACAGCAGCTCTCATCCATGTCCTCAACCAGCCTTGATTTCCCTACATCTGCAGACGGCATGGCTATTCCCCTGCCACCAAACCCTGAGTTCCTAATGACTGATTCCTGCAGAGGCACCTTCCCTCAGTCAGCTCCCATCCTACTACTCAGGTCCTTGTTTATCTTTCTCTGACCTATTTCAGGTTCCTGTCTGTGTGTGCCCACCACCCGGCTCTCTGTGCCCAGGTCAATTGCCCCCCACATATGTGCCCGGCCAGGCTGCTTTGTCTGCGCCCTCAGAGCACCTACCAGAAACTTTCTCAGCCTCACCCTTCCCCAGAGTGTGGTCCTCCCAGCTACCCGCTCCTAATCTGCTTTAGTACTAGTCTTTTGGCAATGAACTTTAAACATAATTCTCCCATTGCAATCTCAAGCACTGTGTTAGAGTCACAAATTCCATTTCTTTCTGCTCATTGGCATTGAAAGCTCTGTGAGAACAGGCAACTTATGGGGAATTTATTTCCCAAGCAGGGCTTACAGAGGTGTGCTGCAGTGTCGACTTCATGGCTAGTGATAGTTTAGAACACCCTGTCATCCACAGGGAAAACAGTTCTGCTCTGTTTGAGTTTATCAAAACTACACACAACTTTTGGAATTGCCTTGCCTAATTTGCTAAAAAAGAAGACAAACGACAAAAGAAAAACAGCTGTTTTTGATAACCACTGATGTTATACGGGCGCAGATATGTAACTAGCCCTCCCTGTAAAAGAAAGGCTAGATTGATCCACAGGAGGTAAAGGTCAGTGTGTGTGCCCTCCCGCCGCCCCAGCACCCCTCAACTGGCCCCACCAAGATGGAGGACGGGCCTGTCAGCCTGCAGCTGTCTCTGATCAGATCAGAGGAAGCCTGAGGTCAGAGCAGAGGGACCTTCCGGCTCTTGGGCAGCCCTCACGACACAGGTGGGGAAGTGCATGCCAGGGGAGGCAGGACCAGAACCCAGTCCTGGGGCCTCAAATTTCTACAAGTTGGAAGTCATTCTGGGCCCTTTAATTCTGTGTCCCAATCAACACTTCCCTCCTCAGTTCAGCCTATTGGCTGATCTGCTAATTGCTAACCATTTCAAAGAGAACCTGAGAAACACTACAGGAGCATCCACTTAGCAGAGCGGTCAAGGTGGGAACTGCCATGTGTAACTGAAATCCTGATCCCCTACTCTGACGCCCTGCCATGCCTTTGCCCGTCAGGAATCCCCCATTCAGAATGCAAGAACTTGACTGCCAGCCCCTCCTGCTTGCCTTGGGAGTCTGGGGACTGTTCCACAACCAGACCTCAGGACAGGCTGCTGTCTCAGTGTTGTGCAGGGTGTCATGCGGGGTCTCTGGTCCAGCTCCCCACATAAGAGCGCAGGACATGGTGAGGCCAAAAAGGAACACCCACGGAGCCATAGGGGAGTCATACCACTATAGTCTCGCTGGCGGCTGGGTTAGAGACACAGGAAGCAGGAGTGTGGGGACAGAGCCAGGAGTGCAGTTTCCAGGCTCTCGGCCTCACGTGGAAAGGTGCTGGCTCGGTTATTAGATGGCCATCAGCTGTGATCAGATGACCATCCGCTGTGGCTGGGTGGCCATTAGCTGTTACCGGTTAGCCATTAGCCACTAATATAACTGCCGTGGCTACGCTAGTGAGTTGGTTGGTTGGTTGGCAGAGAAACAGACGGCGGATTGCGGCTCGGGTGGCTCCTGCTTCCTGTGTCTCCAACCCAGCCACCAGCAACAATATAGTGGTATGAACCGCCTATCCAGGCTCTGTTGGTGTTCCTTTTTGGCCTCGCTGTGTTCTCTGTCCACCTGCTGAGAGTGGGAGCGGGACCAGAGACCCTGCATGACACAGCAGCTCTGTCCTTTGCAGATATTAGCAGTGTCTGAAATGACAGCACCTATCCACTGAGCACTATTTGTCCCCATCACCAGAAGGAGAGCTGTGGGATGCAGTGTTTTGCTCACTGCTGGGCTCTATAGTTACCGGTGTATGGGAACACTAATTAGATATCTGGGAACAAGGAAGCAAACAAGATCTCATTTGAAAGCATCACATCTGGGAAGTAGCAAAACCATGTGCACTGCCCTTGGTCCCAGACCGAGATGGGCAGGTCTCACCCTGGGGCAGCCCAAGGAGCCCGACTTCAGAAGCCTCCAGCTGAGCCCTGCACTGCCACCTCTGGCAAGGCCTCCTCGGAGTGCAGGCCCAGGGCTGTGCTGGATCCAGCACGAGGCCGAGTGTCTTGGGCTTGCAGGGCTGGTGCATGTGCAATGGGAAATGCCTGAAGGCGGTGGTAGGAGACTTAGGGCTGCCGGGGAGAGCCCCGTGGAGACCCCTGCCTCCCCCAATGACCCCCTCCCCCCCACCCGTGGCCTGGGCCTGAAGTGACCAGCAGTTGAGCTGTCCCCACCCCACCCTGCAGAATAAACATTTCCAGTGCCTCCCACAGGCACAAACACTTGCTGCAGGCGGGTAGCTACGCCAGGCCCCGCCTGCCAAGCTGTTTTCCTCTGGGAGCCTTCCTGAGTGTTGCTATTTTGGGCCCTCGTGACAGTAATTGATGGCTGGTGGAAAAGTATAAAAGCAGCTCCCGGGCCTCAGGTTCACCAGACGGCTCAGGGAGCATTCTGCTCCGGGCAGTGGCATTGTGCTCACTCACTGTCCCCCTCCCAGCTGCTGGACCCCTGTTCCTTTGTCCCAAGCTTCCTGGGGCTTCCCGTGGCGGTCCTTGCTCATCCAGCATCCCTGCTACTCCCAGATCCCCTCAGCTACAGGTAAGAGGAAGCAACTGCTGTCTGGTTTGAGATAAAATAAAAAGGCTTTGTGTATCGGCAGGGCAGTTCTCAGCCTGCGACGTGCACAGCCTCACTGCTGGTTACTAGGCACCGAGTACAGTTAACAGCAGTGATAATATCTGTGGAGGGCTTTATATCATAAAGGGATTTCTCACGAGGTGTCATTCCATGTGTTTCTCACAACATCCTCGTGAGGCAGGTATTTACACCCGTTTTATGGGTAAGTGGAGACTTGGAGAGATGACCTTGACAAAGTTTTCCAGGTAAAGAAGTGGCAGGGCCTGGTTTTAAACCCAGGTTTCCTTGACTCCAGTCCACTAGGCTGGGTTCTCTTATTTGTACAGGTTCTTAAACAACAGTAATGGTAGTGTTACGTAATGTCAGCAGGAAGGAGGGGTCGAGGAGTTTGAGCCTAGTCTTGGGTCTGCAGACTTCAAGCTGTTGTCAGGCACACGATTCATACAGGCAGCTTCAGCTGAAGTGGGGTCGGGGGTCACAGGAGGGATGTCAGGGAGGCATGGCAGACCCTCACCCCCAATTCTCTGTCAACCAACAGGTTGCTGCTTCCCTGTCGCCGGCAGCCATGAGGTCCCGGCTTCTGCTTTCTGTGGCCCACCTGCCCACAATCCGGGAGAGCTTGGAGGAGATACTGCCTGGGGGGCCTGGGCAGGAACCCCCGGCCTCCCTCAGCCTGGATGACTACATGAGGTCCATTCGTCAGCTGGCACAGCCCACCTCAGTGCTGGACGAGTCTGCAGCCAGGGCCCGACTCAGCAGACCCCACTGGCCATTCCGGGCCAAGGAGAAGAGCTGCCCCACCGGGTCCCTACAGGACATCAGCACCTGCTTATGCAGCCAGCAGCCCACACTGCCTGGGGCTGGCAATGCTGATCCCCTGGACTGGCTCTTTGGGCAGTCCCAGGAAAAGCAGCTAAGCTGGAGGGACCCGCCAAGGAGGACTGGCTCTTCTGCTGACCCCTGGGGTCCACACAGACAGATGGACAGCAGCAAAGCCCAGGGTGGCCCCAGAAGGAGGCTCTGTGATGCCAGGGTACCGGGACACTCTCTGGCGAGACCATCAAGGGACTGGCACCAGGGTTCCTGGGCCTCCGGGCAACACAACCAGGCCGCAGGCCCCCCACCGAGCTCACGCCCCAGCAGCATCCTCAGAACTCTCTACACCCACCTCCCAGTGATCCATGAGCTCTGACCCTGCCCTAACCATGGCTTCTGTATGGAGCAAGCTGGTCGCCCCACCTCCCTCCCCTGAGATGGGCACTGCCTCTGGCAGGTCTCTGGGAGGGAAATGCCTTTCCACAGGGGCTGCCTGCTTTGAAAATTCTGAGTGAGACCCCGCTCTAATAGTGAGAACAACCTATCTTACATGATGCGGTGTTACTGATCCCATTTGCATTGCTTCTTACTGGCCGCCTTGGGCAAGCTATTTCATGTCTCTGTTTCTTGGTTTTGATGGGTAAAATGGGGATTATTAATGGGACCTGCCTCCTAAGCTGTTGGGACAAATAAATGTTCCCCACCCATCATGGGGCACATGTTACAAGCCCATACGTGGAGTAGCTATTTTCTATGTGGGGAAACAAGGTTGGAGGGAAAGAAGCGAGGTCTCAGCCCCCCAATAGTTTCAGAGCGAGGCCCTGGACGCTCCCAAGTCAGCTCCTTGGCCCTCACCTTCAGAGCCCATGTTTCATGAGGCCCAAGGGAAAACATGGGATCTCAGCAAACACCCCCACTGTGTTTCAGGGGGGACCTGTCATTGAGTCACTGGGGGATACCTCAGTGGCTCTAGCTCACAAGTCCTGTTGTGTCATTAGGTGAGTTTCCCCCAGGCTAAGGGCCAAGAAAGAACCTATACCAGCTCAGTCTGCAGGGTGCCAAATGACTGGACCAGGTGGCCCTGTCCCCACCTGTACCCATCCTGACCTACCTCCACCCAGGGGACCTCAACTGTGGGGTGAAATGCAGGGTGTTGTCTAGCCACCCTGTTCTCAGGCAAGTCAGGGGCCAAGGCCTCACTCCATATATTCTAAGGCCCAGGCCAGTCCTGGGTCCCCCAGAGACTGGCAAACCCCAGTTTCTGGAGGCAAGCAAGGAGGTGAGGGTGAGGGTTAGGGGAGAGGAAGGATTTCCCTCCTCAGAGAGGCAGGCGAAGCGTGAGAGAACTCAAAAGAATCAGGCCTGAGAACCTGTCACCCTGTTCCCTGGGGCTGGGCCAGAGCTGGCTGACCCTGGTCAGGGTGGAGGGGACAGAGAGGAGAGGAGGACAGAGCTGGGACCGCAGCCAAGCTCTCAGCTTCCTCCATTTCCTTGCTCTGTGGACTACCAACTATGTTTTTTTCCTTTCTTTTCCTTTTAATTTTTTCCCCTTTCCTCCTTTCTTTTTTAAAGCTATTTTTAAATTGCTTTGGACTTTAAAAATGTTAACTGTATTCTTTTATATGTGTTTTGTAGAGAGGCAGAATGTAAACCACACATTTAGGAGAAAAGGTTGCAGACAAGAAATTTACTCAGTTTCCTCGTTTGTGAAATGGGGCCACCAACATCTGTCCTTCATACCTCACAGGAGTTGGGGAAACTGGACAAATGAAGATGGAGTTATAAGCACTGCATCATCGGTCACAACCTGGGAGGTGTCTCTGGTCGGCTCAAACCTGCAGGCCCCTGACCTTCTCCAGCAAAAACGTGCAGCCTTCAGCCAGAGCGTCCTTAGGAGGAGGGAGGGCTGACCTACCTTAGTGGGTACCTGGCTGGTGAGCGGACGGGCAGGCTCACTGGGCCCAGCCTCACTGCAGCCCCTTTGGTGAAGCAGTGTGAAACTGGGTCAGATAGAGGGAACTAGGATAACTTGGCCAAAAACCCCCCAAGCACAGGAACCACACTGCTGTATTTGGGGAGGTCAGACAGGAGTGAGGGGACCCCAGGGCTGAGGGCTCCTCTACTATCTCTCAGTGTGAAAGAAGTAAATGGCACCTTTAAAAGGTGCCAAAAAAATTGAATGAAGGGCTGGGGGAGGGGCTTCTGGCAATGTCACAAGCTCCCACAGGACAGAACAGCCTCTGGGAAGAAAACGTGGTGGGGGGAAGGTCTATACAGCAGTCTCACTCTCCTCCCACCCACCATTGGAGTAGGGAAGGACACAATGCCCCACCGGGAGGTGGGGGCAGGCTGAGAAGACTTGGGGCTCCCAGGGAACATGTCCACTGGATGAGCACTCGCCCAGGGGCCAGGGGTATGTCAACTGCCCCTCATTACCTTGAGCAGGGGGCCTGGGACTGAGGATGGGGACTTGGTGCAGTGCCTAGTCAGGGCCACCAGGGGGAGCTTCGAGCCCACTGGGAGCTGAGCACAAGGCTAGGTGGGTGGGAGGCCGGCTCCTGGAGGGGCCACAACGCACACAGGAGGACACAGGGTCCTACTGCCTCTTGCTCACATCACACAATTAGTAATTAGTGATGTATTTACCCTCTGATGTTTCCGAGTGGTCCATTTTTCTCTCAAGATACCTACCAGTCTGGTTAAAACACTTTGTGATCTTAAAAGGTACAGATTGCTCCCAGTTGCTCACTTTTCATTGTAATACAAGAAAAATTATCCCAAAGGCAAGGCTAACAATAGAGGAAGCTGTGCGTCCTGAGTGGGGACTCCCTTGCGCCTGGCCCTTTGGAAGCTGAGGGAAAGTTCGCAGGGAAGCACTTGCCCCAGGCGTGGCCTCTGCCCACTGACACACTCCATCTTTCCCATTTCTGTGGACCCTGGATGAGACAGTGGAGGAGCAGGGGCCCCAGACTGTAGTAGTCAGGCTGCAGTTGCTCCAGGGGAGGCCCAGTGACAACATGGATGGTCTCTTCCAGGGCCCCACATGGCTGAGGGCACGCCTGGTGCGGAGCCCCTGAGCAGCCTGAGGGCACCGTAGCTTGTGTGCCTGCTGAATGCTAGTGATGCTGTTGTATTATTATAAATGTCTGTGCTCAGGCCTCGAAGCCACACCAGCACCTTTCACTTAGTGCAGTGTCACCTTGCTTAAGAGGCTTAAACTCTGACAGCCTCAATCTCTTTGTCGGGAAAATGGTGGCTCCTGTGTTGCAAAACTCTTGTACGGTATTACAATAAGTAAAGCAGAGGCAAAGTGCCTAGAGCCCGTCTGCCCTGCACTCCGGGCCTGCGGTGCCCAAGGAGAGGCCTGCCTGGGGCGGCCCTGCAGCAATGACCTGGAACAGAGGGTTCCCCAAAGCCCGGGAGGTCTCAGGTCTGCATTCTGAGAAACTGCAGAGGCCGGGATGCTGGGTGGTGGGTGGGGTTGGAGGGACTTGTTGTCCCAGGAACTAGTCATGTATTTCAGTGTCAGAACTCCATGCCTCCCATGCCTGCAGCCTAACTTTTTGGAGCCTGTCACCTCCCAAATACGCACACTCCTTCAGGCTGGCAGTCCTTGGCTGTTAAAGCTGCAGAAGTTTCCTGAAAGGTACTTTCTGGCTCCAGAGAGATCATCAGACCCTCACACCTTTTTCAGGGTTGGGAACATGAAAATCCCTGCCTGTGGGATTAACTTCCTATCACTGGAGGCTGTCAGGAACACCTCTTCCCCATGGTGGGGTCCCCCACTTCTCCATGTGGACTGTCCCATCACACACAAGCACAGGGCACAGGTTCGGGGCTTCCCTTGCAGCTGCTCCTGCAGAGGGGGTTGTTGTGGGGAATCCCAAGTGCCAAGGCCAAGCTCTTAGGCCAGTGGTTCTCAAAGTCGGCCTTCCTGAGGTTCCCCTGGAGGCCTGGCTCAAACACAGATGGAGGGTGAGGAGAATCTGATTGGGCAGGCCTGGGGGAAGGAGGGTGATGAGACCTGCAGCTCTAACCCGTTCCCAGGTAACTGAAGCTGTGGGTGTGGGGACCGCATGTCAAGAGCCACCATGGTCTCAGAGCAATCCCTGAACGGCTCAGAGCGGAGGAACGGCGCACAGCCAGAGGACCCCACCCTACGCCTGCAGCACGAGAACTGAAGTGAGCCCAACTCCTCACTTAGCACCCTGGAGTTCAGGATTCAGCCCGACTCACCCCAGGCCTGCCGGCTACTCATCCATCTCCTATGCCCAGGACTACACTGCCTGGGGCGGGGCACGCAGAACCAGGCAGGCACTTGGGCCCACCTCTGGAGGCTTCCATTAAAGTAAGAAGAGAGACAGTGAAACCAGAGGTAGCAGGGTGCTGGGATCAGAGTCCTGCCGCAGCAGTAAGGAGGCAGGTCAGGTGGGGCTAGGTGTCAGAGAGGCTGCTCTAAGGAGGGAAGAGTGTGAGCCCAGAAGCATGTGGACGCACAGAGGAGGTGGGGACAGTGGTCAGGGGTGGCCCTGGGCCCTGTGTGGGGTGGGCAGGTGGAGGGGTGGGGGTGCGTGAGGCTCCTGTCACTCAGGTCATCACAGGCAGCACAGCACTGCCTGGACCAGGAGCCAGCAGCTTCCCTCTGTCCAGGCTCCTGAACCATGACAATGGCTTGGCCTGGCTAAACGTGTGTCTCAGGTGGCTGACTGGTGCAGTCTGGCAGGTGGGTTCCAGCTGGCCCTCCTTTGTGCCACTGGTAGGTGACCCCCAGGTGCCCAGGGCTTCCCAGACACTGAGGCTCACTGTCTGGTCTGGGAACTACAGAAGGATGTGCGGCTGTTTGCATAACTAAAGGAAGCAAGGATTAGTGAGCAGTGTGGCCTCCACCTGGATGAGGGGTCTGGGGGTCAATGGGGACTTGAACTGCCCATTCTCATGTTCAACTAAAGAGGGGAACCCAGAAGCTGCTGGCTCTCATTGGACACTGACCAGCCAGAGAAAGTCCAGGAGCCAACCTGATCTCAACCTCAGAAACCCCCCAAATAAAACCTTACCACAGTAAGACTCCCCAGCAGGCTTTACAAATAAATTGAGTCAGACCGAGGTGGGGGCCAGTGGTCTGAGCTAGGTTCCCATGTGAAAGGTCTGAAGGTTCTGGATGGTGGGAGACCAAACCTCTACTTGAGCTTCCCAGTGAGCAGCTCCCCTAGCCTGGGCCCACTGGTCACTCCCTGAAGTCCAGCCAGTGTCACAGGCTATGTTTGGCCTACAGATGTGTTTTGTTTAGCCCAACTGGGGTTTGGAGGTTTGGGAAATTCCACATGAAATTGCAGGTATGTAGCTTCCTTTGAGATATCAGGAAGCGTCCGACTGTGCCAGCCCAGCCCACGATCTGACTGCCCTGCAGACGGGATCGCGCTCGCCCGTGTCCCCCCTCCCCATGCCAGCCCTGCCTCTCCCACTGGGGCCACTGGGCCCTGTAAGCATCTTTTGGGGAGCGCTCCTCCATTTCAAGGCTTTCCTCTGACGTTTATTCTGATTGACGAGCACAGAGACTCTCCTTTCACTCCTCGATTGGCCTGTGAACTTGGGCAAGCCAGAACCTGTGCTGAGCGTCTTATCTGTGCTGTGGGATGGGTGCTCTCAAGATTTCAAACTCCAGTGCCCCCCAGTGTCCCACCTAGACTAAGTCCCAGCTGGAAGGAGAAGGCTGCAAGGTGATTTCCACCTGCTCTGAACTCTCACAGGGATGTTCTGAGCCTCTGTACCTCTTACAGGGACCTCAAAGGAGAGATCCTGGCTGTTGGTCACCTGGTCCCCAACTCAGAAGACGGGTGACCTTACAATTCATTGTCCAAATGGGGACACTTCTGAGAGTGAAGGGGATGGTCTTAATTATCCTGGAATTAAAAAGATATCAACCAGGACTGTCTTCTGCAAACCAGGATAAATGGTGACTATATGAATAAAGAAGAGAAACAGGCCTTACCTCTCGGTGTCTCAGCTGAAAGCTTCTGCCTTCATGGTAGCAGTTGTAGGTTTTCAGCAGGCTTATGAGCTCTGACCTATGGGGAGAGATGCAGACATACTCTTGGAGTGTGGCCAGGCCTTGGACAAGGCATTTATCTTCACTGGCCTCGGTTTCCTCGTTTATATAATGAGCGTAATAGTACACGTCTTGCCAGCCACACAGAATCGGTTAAGAGACCAGCCTGCACTAGGCACACGTCCTTCAATCTTTTTGGGGATTTCACATACCAGCCCTCCTGGAAGACGTAGGGGTGGGGCTGAGAGGGAAGCAAAACTCACAGATGGGCCACATCACTGTACCTCTAGGGTGTCTGCACACTTTCACTATTTCATATAGGAATTCCTGACAGTCTCCCTGTGCTGTACATATAAGTCGCTTCCTCAGATAAATCCAGTAATTGGATTACTGGCATCTTAAAGACTCCTGCTTTTCCCCCATATTACTTCCTACAAGGACCTGATGTGGCTGCTGTGGAGACACCAGGAGGGTGCCTCTTCCCCATCCTGACTTCCTGGAGGTATAGTCAAGGGATGAAGATGACAGCAGTGAGAATGAGATCCCGAAGGCCCTAGGAAGCCCACTGTGCCCTGTTTTCTACTGGAATACAGGGAAAGCCACACTTGTGCCTTGGCTGGTGTGTGGCAGAGAGAAGATGAGGACAGCTCCCTGCACTCAAGCTGGGCTCTGCAGGGCTGCACGTCTAACAGACATAAAATGGGAGCCACAAAAGCCATTTAAAATCCTTTTATAGCCACAATACAAGGGAAAATAAAACAGGGGCAATTAGTTTTAAGTTATTAAAACTTAATATTTTAATATTATTGACCCCATTATATCTAACATTTTATTGACCCCAATATATCTAAAATACTGTCATGTCAACATGTGATCTTTGTAAAAATATTAATGAGATCTGGCTCATTTTATTTTGTAAGAAGTGTTTGCCACCTGGAGCCCTTTGACATTAACTGCACCTCTCCAGCCACAGGTCACGTGCTTGGTAGTCACACTTTCTGGTGGCTCCCCTACTGGATAGCGGGGCTCTGGAAACTCTTCAGGCAGCACCTTCGCCCGCACTGGAATAACCCCAAACTGGATGAGCAAAACCAGCTCTGGTGCTCTGGTGTGACGCCATGTGTGACATCGGGATGCGGGCACCTGACAGGGAAGTGATCTACACCTTCATGGCATTAACAAAGCAGGATTCAATGTTGCACACTCACTGCGCTTCTAAGTGTGTAAATGCTGAACACAAAATTATTAGGCTATATATACATGAAATGAATCATGTTATGGTGATTATGACTTTTCCCCAAATGATATTTAATATTGTTCTTATTCTAAAATTTAAATAAGAAATGATGGTATGGATAGTATTGTGAAATGATACCATGGAATGCTACCTGTTTTCTCAGAGTCTCTAAGAGGAGGACGCCAGGGGGCAGCTCCTCAGCAAAAGCTAGTCCCTCTCAAGGAGGCTGGAGTGTCTTCAGCATGACAGATAGCAGTTGCCCAAATTTAGAAAATATTTAGATTCAGGACTTAGAAAGCAAGATAAAACGACAACTATTCTTTAGTTCAGAAATAAGTTAACAAAAGTATCTTAAAACATTTTCTAATGATCAGACAGAGTAATCAAAATAAAAATAAGCAAAAGTTAAAAATCATGTCAATAAAATATACTTTTTCAGTAAAATCTCAAAACCAGTTTTGAGGGTCTCCCCCAACTGTTTAACACAGTAAGAGTGTTAGCATTGCTCTAGTTTTTAAATCAATCAAATTCCATCTCTTCAGAGTCACAGAGGGCACTGTCATGCTTTTGTGGGTGGGAGAAGGCAGAGGTGAAACCCACACCCTGAAAAGATCCTTGATCTTCAAAGAGACAGGCTTCAAAAAAAAGGGCCCCCATCACTATCCACGGGGCAGACACACCTCATATCTATTACAAGTGCCGAGAATCCCTCCACCTAAAGGCTGCCCATGGAGGCGGGGGTGTGGTCACAAGGAGAGCGCAGACATGAAGCCCCTCCCTGCACAAAAAGGCTTACTTCAGAATGGACTTGCTGTCACTGATGGGCACGTGAGAACTGGGTGGACAATCTTCCTTCATTTTCTTTTGTCTGCAGGCTCTGAAGTTACCTGTGGGAAAGACCAGGAAGGGCAGACAGACAGGTGAGCAGCAGGAGCACTGCCCAATGCAGTGCCCAGAGACCCGGTGTGGAGGCGGGCAGCCTGGTCCCACCTCGCGACCCTCTCAACCCTCCAGTCCCCAGCCCCCCACCCCAATCCTACTTCCGGGCACCGGGTCGCCACAGCTGACGCATCAGGCTCAGAGGACTTAATGGGAACCCACACCCACACTTGTCTGCCAAGCGCCCCCTGGAGGCGCAAGGTCAGAACTGTTGACTTGTTAGCCATTTCCAACCTTCTTAGCCTTCCTCCCCAAACCTCTCTATAATCCCTAGGAATCTGGGTTAATCTCCTAAATGTTTCAGAACACGTGCTATTTCCCCTCTACTCAGACACCCTGAATAATGGTTTCTGCCTCGATTACTCCTCCAAAACTCCAAAGCAGCCTGGGCCTATCTGGGAGCCTAAGCAGCCTCCATTCCTACTGAGCCCAGGCTGGGTGGCCCCATCTCTGCCCCTGGAGTCAGCCCACCTGGGCCAGCTCTCCTAGTGATGGGTTAATTGTACCATGTTCACTACGTGCCACAGACTGTGTTGAGCATTATCTGTGAATTACAGCAGGTCTTCCAATAAGGTCTTTCCTTCAATGTTCAATGTTGTTTTGTTACAATGTTGATGTGAGGCTGTAGGAACTTAACTCTTGCTTATATGATTAGCCTGCGGTAACATTGGTTTCATTATATGTCGTTTCACTTCAAGTCAGAACCTATTGACAGTAGGTGAGGACTTACTGTATTTCCTTTACTTCTTACAACAACATTATGAGGTAAGTACCATCCTACTCCCATTTTATGACTGAGGAAACAGGGACAGAAGATAAGTACTTTGCCCAAGATTCCCAGCAAATAAGTAGCAAAGCCACTGTTTGAACACAAGCACTTAGGCTCCAGATTCTGTCCTCTTAAGCCTTTCTCTATATTGACCTTGGACAGTGA
This sequence comes from Rhinolophus ferrumequinum, assembly GCF_004115265.2. Taxonomy (NCBI): domain Eukaryota; kingdom Metazoa; phylum Chordata; class Mammalia; order Chiroptera; family Rhinolophidae; genus Rhinolophus; species Rhinolophus ferrumequinum. Next base: position 65,119,032 of record NC_046299.1, read on the forward strand.
CTTAAACTTCCTGAGGAAAGAGTGAAGACTGGGAACATAAAACATAGAGTCACTTTAACAGAACTGGTAAAATGATTGACATTATGAAGGTTGAGGCATGAGGAAAGACTCCATCCTTGTTCTTACTGGCCTGGGAACTTAAAGTTTTTTGAACTTTCCAGTTCTGTGTCAGTGCCTGGATCTACATCTGGACTTCCAGGTAGCCCTCTGATTCCCCCTGAAGGACTCAGGTATACAACCATCTGAAATCCATTTTTCAAACCACTGGGGAGTTAGCAGACTTCCTTGGCACCCATCTCCCGGACCACCTGGCACCCATCATGTTGCCTTTCTGTCACCTGACTGATAACCATCCTGGAGCAATCCTGGGGCTAAGAATGCAGGAATAATAATTCTCAAGAATGTACTTTTTGCTATAAGAACTTTTAACTTTTCTTTCTTCTTTGGAACACTTCTGGGTTTTTGCCTAGCTGTGTTTCCAGTTTGCAAAATCCAAGACCTTTGAATAATTCTTTATCATTTTCATTCTAGCAAAACCTCCAGACTCTTTTTGCATTCATTGGACACCCCAACCTTCCTTTTCTCATCTATGCAATGGGTTCATCTCTGCCCTATGGGATTGTTAGTGGATTCACACAGGAAATTGTCTATATCTCTTTCCAACCTGGGAAGGTTTGTGGAGTACTCCCTGAGTTTCTTCCATGAAGAGTAAATCCACTAGAGCTTTCTCTATCTTGTGGCATCTTTCGCACAGATTCCTACTTCTGACTCTCTCCACATTACTCCCGCAGAGGACTCTTTCTTATCAAGGCCCTTTGTGCGTCGGACAGTGAGCCATAACTTCACACACAATCTTGACTTTGCCTCTACCTCCCTTCTCCTAAGTTGCAGCCAGGAATCTGAGGGGTGAAGTCACACTGGGAGGTGGCTGAGACAGGGTACAGAGCGTGTCCTTTATACCACCAAGGTCAGTTTCTTCACAAAACCCCGTCATCTGTTCACACAAACCGGGCTCAGGCACATCTTCCCGACCTGTGTGGGCCCAACTGCTGTCCTATTAATATCCTTGGAGTGGAGCCTGTCACTGCAGAGTGCTGTCCCCTTGGGCATGGCTCTGACTAGTCCAGCCGTCTCCCTGCTTGCTCGACTCTACAAAGACAAGATGAGCCTGTCTCTGTGTTGGCATGAGTGCTGGATTCTGGAGGCAGGGGAGGCATGGCTGGGTTGGAGAAGGGGAACTGAATGAGGTGGCCTTCCCAGTGACCTCAGAATCATCCTATAAACACCTCCCCTCTGCCTTGGTCCAGAGTGCGGCAAATCTCGGCCTGGAGAGGGCTCAGCCTCCCCACCTACCCCTTGCAGGGCAAGCCCCCAGCTGGAGCAACCACAAGGCCTGCCTCTGTGGGGTACATGGTGGGCCACCATGGGGCCTGGTGTGAGGACCTCCTGCTGCATTCTTCTCGGACTATTTCAAAATAGGGTTTCAGTTCCTCAGCACCTCACCCCTCCTGTGGAAAAAGTGATCTGCCAGGCTCCCCCTCAGGGTAGTTCCTCAAACATTTCTGACATAGAAGATAGTTCCAGCCCAGGGATTCCCACTCAGCACTTATGTTGTGGGTGCGTGGCACAAGGATGTCTTGCTTGGCAGCCTCATTATAGGGAGAGCTGCATGTACCCAGACTAACAGGAGGTGGTTTTTCTCTTGCCTGCCTCTGTACCCAGTTTCTCTCTCACTCCTCCCCACTTCCTGCTCTGAGCTCCAGCCTTCCTGAGCAACTCATAGCTCCCCTCATGGGCTCTGGGCCTTTTCCTCTCTTTGGGCTTTTAAGGTGTTATTCTGTGCTCAGAACACAGCCCCCTCCTTGTCTTGTCCTCTGGCGTTAGCTCCTCCAGCAGTGCCTTGGCAGAGCAGCGCGCTCCTGCCCTGCTCCTGCTCGCAGCACAGATAGTGCTGTGCTGGGCTCTGCAGGCGTCTGCTTTGGACTCCTCGGGAGGAGTGTGGTGTGGCCGGGACCACAGACACTGCTTGTCTGCCGCCCCACGTGTTTCCAGGAGCGAACACAAGCCTGGCATGTTGCAGGAGGTCCATCAATGGCTGTTCAATTATTGGATAAATACAAGAAGCCTCAGGTCCCCAAAAATCAATTTTCCCAGAGTTATGCATATACAGCTGGAATAAATCCCGTCAAAGTCTCCAGGGCCCAGGGAGGTGCCTCAACTGAGAGACACTAGTCAGTGCAGTCCATGGGGAGGTGGGGGACACCTGCCTTCTCTAGAGGGGCAGCTCTTCTGCTGTCTCATAAGAAGCCAGAACCTGAATTTTTATGGGCTGTATTTCACTATTTAAAGTTGGGTGACCGGCAGACACTGGCTGCCCTGGAACGGCCATATGATGGCTCACTTTCTCCAGCCCCCTGCAGCTCTGGGGCCATGTGACTAACTCTGCAAATGGGTATTGTGTGTCACTCCCAGGCCAGCTCATTTGAGCCACTGCAACCTTGCGGGTCTCCTGTCCCCTGCCATGGTGACCCTGAAAGTCACATGTCCCAATTGGTGCAGCTTCCTGATGGTCAGCCTGGGTTCCTGAGTGTCTCTGTGGACCAGAATCCTCTGTCAACCCACAGTGGATAGGGACTAGGAAAGAGAAATCAACTTCTGCTGTGATAAGTCCCTGGTGTTTCAGGGATTTGTTATTGCAGCATAACTTACACTATCCTGACTAATGCAGTAAATAATTCACACACACACACATGCACACACACATCATACATATATACATACATATAGGTCGAATGTATATACACACACATAGGTAAAAATAAAATATAGTCAGGCAAAACACACTTGCAAGACAGATGCCCTTAGTGGGGCTCCAGTTTGTGACTTCTGTTTAATGACATGACTCAGTTTACAATACTTTCATTCTCCCATAGCATGTGGGGCATATGCCCATTTTGCTCTATGTAATAGGAGCATTTATAAGTGGACTTCTCTATAAGTCAAGCAGCGATTAATAATTAACAGAAGATGCTTCCTACAGAGCTCTGGACTAGGAGCTGCTAAAGGCTCATGTGACCTCAGTTGCATGCCTTTTCCTCTCTAAGCCTTAATTTCCCATCTGTACAATAGGAATATTGACCTTTGATGGGTTAGAAATTTTCTCAACTGTAGAACTCTATTCAAATGGAACATTTATACCAATCAGATGAAAGGGGGCTGCTTTGGTTGACAGTGAGGTGGGTAGTGGGGAGCCCCACCCAGGGTCTTGCCCAGGGCTCCAGATGATACCATTGGCAAAGCCCTGTACTGAGTAACACCTGAGATCTTCCCCACGCCTGGCATTCAGGAGTGTTTTACCCCTGAGAGCCTGCTCATTCAAAGGATGTAATCAAGGTGCTGAGCATCTCCAGCTGGAGTTGGGTGGCATGAGTGGGGGAGGCTGCAGAGTAGGGAATCAGGAAGAAAGAGAAGGAGGGTCCTTCCTAGATTACAGATGGCAAAGTGAAAAGAGAAAGGGGAAGGTGAGGCAAAGGGTGAACAGTGAGGGTGGGAGGTGAGCAAGCCTGGGGGTAGGCAGTGAAGGCCCCACTTCAGGAAAGGAGGACTTTTCCAACTTGCCTTGATGGGTCTCCACCCTTAGGAGGTGGGGACCTCGGCCTCTCCTTTGAGAGAAACACATATTTCTGTGATCTCCGGCACTCATCATCTGTGTGGCCCTAAGCAAGTCACGTGGTCTCTCCGGGTCTCATGTGTCCCATCCCTCCACCCCAAATGGGCTACATCTCTATCTCCTCGAGTTTCATCCTGACCTCTGGGTCTCACGCACAGAATTGCAGTCCAAACCTGAACACTGTGTATTTGTGCCTCCTTTACCAGAATGCAGGTTGGGATTATCATTTTGATAATCCCAGTCTTGTTGAGCTCAAAATTGAGTTGCATATGTATCCAAGGGGTGTCCTAGAGATCACATGAATGAGAGAGCTTCAAGGAGAGAGAGAAGACACTCACCCCAGCAAGAGAGCGAATGGAGATTTCGCTCAGTTGGGGGCATGGTCCTGAAACTGCCCCTTAAACACTCACTCTCTTTGCACATTTGACAGGCCTTAGAGAATCTCTAATGGCATGGTTTTCAATCTTTTACATAAAGCACAATCTTCCCTCTAAGTTAAACGCTAGGCAGAAGCCCAGCACACAAATGGATCACAGTGAAGCTGCCTTGGTTGAAGCAGGAGGGGACAGAGGATGAGCTGGGGCCAGCCTGCCACCCAGGCGTGATCTGAGAACCAGAGTGACAGATTCAGCCAGGCAAGCCAAGCCCTGCAGCTCTGGGAGTCCAAACTTCTTTGTCCTGGCTTGCTCACCCCCACCTCCCTCCCCGCCGCCAGCCCCAGGGCACACAGCTCAGGCCTCCAGGCTTGTCTCCCAGTTAGAGGAGGCTCTGTCCCCAACCAGAGGGCTCAGCTGTAGCCAGGGCTCCCTGTCTCCCAGAGGAAGGGCCCCAGGGCTGTGTGTCAGCCATGGTTACCTGTCCCCAGTGAACAAGCAGTGAATTGTTTTCGCTTTCTACGTCAGTGGCTGCCCTGCCAGCCCTGGGGAGGGGCAGCTGAAAACAGCCAGCATCACAGCCTGCCCTCACTGTTGTCCCTGGCCTTTGGTTTGGGACAAAGGGCAGTGAAGCTTTTACAACTGCTATGCTTGGGCCATCTTTCCTCTTTTGTGTTCATGGAGCCGGCTATCACAGAAGAAGGTAGCTCTATGGTATTTCAGGTCACTGCGACAGTCCGATTCCTACCGGCCAATGACAGGAGAAAAAGAAGGCTTACGAAGTGGAGTTTTCAAGAAGCCAAACTGAGTGCATTTGAAAGCCTTTTATTTCAAGGCTATGTACTGCTTGCTTTTCAGTCTTACAATGCCCTTTCTTTCATAAAATAAGGGCAAAAAGAGATGGTCATTGTTGTCCTTACTTGGCAAAATGGACAATGTGTCGGTATCCAAAATAAAATGTTCTGAGGATATCTTGGAAATCTGAGAGTTTGGTAACCTCTGTTCTAACATTTTATAAAATTATGATTCTTACTTTCTTATTTCGGCATGATTAAAATCAAATATGTAAAGAAATTGAAATGAGAAGCAAAAGAAAGGAGGACAGAGCATGTGGTGCACAGCTGGGAGCCTTTCCACCCAGTCTGCTCCTACTATTATGTACAAGGAGGTAGGAGGTTCCCAGGGAGCAGGCAGGTGCTGGTGACACTGCCAGGCATTCCTGGGAAGACTGAGCTCCCTGTTCCACAGCCAGAGGTCACAGCTTTCCAATGCCAGCCAGGGCCTGCAGGAAGGCGTGGAAAATAAGGCACCTTTAAAGGGCTCTCCCTGGCACCTGTTAGCCAGCAAATGGCAGGAGCTTGGCTGGGAAAGCTGCAGTGCTGGTACCAGCTGCCTCTGAGAGGGGTCTGGCTGGACACAGGCCGCTTCTCAGCAACACATTTTTGCCAAGAAAGCCAGCTGTTGGGATTTTGGATGGCAGGCAGCAACTCAGCAGCTGCAGGTCCCACACCCTTCTAAACGGCTGTCCTCACCATTCCTCCTAATGCTCCATCACTGTCTCTGGCTCAGCTACACACCTCCCTGCCCCAGGACTGATGGCTAGGAAGCCCTGGGATGACAATGTACAGCAGGAGAGGTGGCCACAGAGCCACCGGCTACCTCCACTCCCTGCCTGTCCCTGGGCTGACCTCACAGACCCTAGCTCACTTTTACTGTATCCTCCCCACCCCTGCAGTTCTGGGCTCCCACTGACAGGTGTCCCTGAGCCCATTCTGGCACCCAGGCCTCCCTGATACGGCTGCCCTTCCTCTGGAGAGCCTGGCTCTCTGTACCCATGCAGGCCAGTCTCCCTCACGGCTTCCTGATGGCCCCAGCCCAGAGGCAGTGCCACATTTCTGGTGTCTGCCCTTGCTTTCACTTTCACGGCACAGCAGCCTGGGGCAAGAAAGCTGTTTCCAATCCTTCTGCTCCCCTCACATGCACACTCCCAGGCCCTGTGGGGCCCCACCTCCCCAAACTGGGCTCACCTTTCCTATAGAAGAGGTATTTATGGAAACAGGAATCCCCTATCTATGCTTTTTGGGCCAAATAGGTGCTCAGATGGCTGCTGAGCCCTGGGCCAGGGGTGCAGTCCCTCAGGGCGCTGGGTGCCCCTGCAGGGTGTTCCTTATGGTGACCTCCCCCTGTGCCACCGCCGTGCTAGGCCTGTGTGCCCATGCAACCCTGCTGGGGCGGTTTCCTGTGAGACATGGTATGCCTCAGAATCTTTTGGGTTATGGAGCCCTTGAGAATCTCTTGAAAGCTTAACACACTCTTCCCACAAAAACGCACATGTGTACATGCATATGTGTGTATGCACACACACGCACACACACTGAATCTGCACACCACGGCAGGGGGGTCAGGAAGCTCTTGTTCATGTGCCCCTGGATCTTCAGACCCCAGGTTAAGAACTGCTGAAATGTGTCACAGCAAAAGATAAGCAAGGGGCATCATGGAGGGAAGTCTGGGTGTGAGTTTTATTGAAGCATCAACTTAGCAGGCGACTTCAGCATGCTGTGCCATATTGCTTTAGGCAGGATTGTACTGGCAGCTGGTTCAGAGAGTCTTCGGGGCTCTTTCAAGTTCTGCAGCTATGGGGCATATGAGACCCCGGCTCCACCCACCAAGGTCAGGCAGTGCAAAAGGGGGGGGGTTCCAAATCTCTCCCTCAGCAGTGCATCCTGGGAAAGGAAGTCGGACAGCCAGAAGAGGAGACTGAGAACACTGCAAGTTCCCCTTTAACAAGAGTGAAAAAAACCTGCAGAAGCTTTGGGAAGTGCAGCAACTTACTATTTGATTTTAATTAACTTTAAAAGTATTTTCTTCAGTGAACTGTGTGACAGGATAACCAACCAGCATTTATAAGGATCTGGGTTTAAAGGTCTGTTCTGTGATTCTTTAGCTGTGTGACCTTAGGCAAGTCCCTTTCCCTTTCTGAACCTCATGTTCCTCAGTAGTTGAATCACTGACTGCTGTGAACGTGAATGAAGAGACATGTAAGATGGGCCGCATACGCAGCTCACACTTAATATAGAAGCTCCAGTTACTGGTCATAATGGGAGTCAGGGACTCTGAGAAACAGTGGGGCCCTGGAGATGGGAATGTGGCACTCAAAGAGGATGCCGGTCCTTCAATCAGGAACAGCTGTGAGTGAGAACATACGACTGAATTTACTCTCAAAACCATGACCCAGGCCTCCAGAGGCCCAGTCCAGAGGGCTTTCTGGTCGACTCCACGGTCTCCCCTTTGAGGCTTTGCATTTACTGCGACATGCTTGAGTTCTGCTCATGAATCATTGTCTAGCTGACCCCTACCCAGGAGGGCCCTGGACCTTCACTCTGTTCATGACCTCCAGGCCACCCATTGGAGTATCAGGGTGGAAATACGACTCCACCCAGCAGCTTTCACACTGACACTGTAATCTGGGGCCTCCAATGCAGTTTCACTGTCAAGTATTGAACCACCAGCGCACAGAGAGAATTATGACAAGAACTAATGAAAATAGACTTAACAAACACTGACAACGTGCTGAAACAAACCCCATTACTACTTCCAGTCAGCAATTTTTTGACCTAAGTTTAACATGTTCCATCGGTCTCTTCTCTCCCTTCCCTTCCCTCCTTCTCCTTCCCTTTCCTCTCCCTCAGCCCCCTCCTTCCTCCCTCCCTCTCCCTTGCACCTCCCATCCTGGTGGCAGCAGCTTAGGAATTATACAGGGGAGCAGGAGGCAGGCAGATACGCATGTACCGGTTAGTTCTACTAATTCATAGTTCTTTTGTTTGTTTTTCAAATCATGGCTTCTGGCAACAAATCTTTATTGTGTTGTGGGCAGTTAAACTACAGAGCAACCAGTGAGGGTCTCCTCTGCAAGTGCAAGCCAAGGGCATGGTTTTGGAGTCTAACCTGCTTGGGTTCAAATGACAGAATCCAGCCGTTCTTTGCTGTGACATTATTTAATTTGTTTGTTAAGCTTGCCTACAGTGTTTTAGGATAACACTGGCCCTGGCCTGGCACGCATTTTGGTGTGAGAAGAGGCCCTCCTACCCATAGGTCTGTGCTAGGTTAACGAAAACACTGAGGCATCAGTCTCTCAACGTGCAGGACTGAGGCTCAGGAGCAGGAGGGAGAGCGGGGTGAGCTCTCTGGGGGTGACCTGAATGAGACCTCGCACAATAAGCGTTGATTCAAATCCTGACTCCACCACTGATTCATCTGGGTAAAACTAGACAATTCCATAACTCTTTAAGCCTCAGTTTTTTTTTTTTTTTTTTTTTATCTGAAAATGGGGATAATGAAACCCTCGGGGCTGTGAGTAGAGGGCACACTGTGCTAAAGCCCTTAGCGCGGGTCTGGGAACAAGGCAAATCCTCTGTAAACAGCGATTGTGAGGCGAGTCTCTCCAGCTATTATCTTGGCGTTGGTTTTCCACCTATGAAACCTTAGAGTTGTGCCAGAGGCGCTTCGAGACTGTCCCCCGCAACTCTAAGACCAATGCTTCCAAGATACTGGCTAAGATGAGAGACAATGTAGGGAAAGGTGTAGCCTGCGGCCTCCTCACCTGTGGTGCTCAGGTTTTAGCCCCTAAAGTGCCCTCCCCTTGGAGGAGGTGGTTGGCGCCACCTCCCAACTCAGCATTGGGCCCAAGGCTTGGGCATCCCAGGCTGGCAGGGGGAGGGGACCCTGCGCGCCGCAGCCAAGGGGCACCTTGTCCAGGCTCCAGCGCCGGTGGCAGGGGGCGGTCTCGGAGGCGGAGGCGTCAGTGCTCTCTCGATGCCCCCGAACTCTCCGGCCCACGTATCACTCACCGTCCACTCGTCGCGCAGTCCAGAGGCCGCTGTCAGTGCTGTACCCTCGCCGGCACCCACGCTGCGTCCGTAGCGCCTATTGCCCACCGCCTGCTGTGTTCTGGGCGTCCGGACCGCCCCTCCCGCCCCTCGCCCCGCTGCGGCCAATGGTGACGCCCGTCTGCCCCTCTCCGCCCCGCCCCGCCCCGCCTCTCGCCCTGCGCCCGCCAATGGCGCCACCTCGTCCGGCCCACCGCGTCCCGGGCACACGGAGAAGGGTCCGCTCCAGGCGGTGCCGGAGGGGCTGCGGGGAAGGATCGGGCCGCGAGGCCTGCGGAGTGTCCTCGGGCCACCACCAGGGCGCCCGGAAACTCTCAGAGGAAGCTGCCCGGGCTCGGCTGGGAGGGTCCTATAACCTTGGGGTAATCGGGGACCCTTGGGTTTCCGACAAAGGCCGCCGCGTGGCCGCTGCAATACCAGATTGAAGGTCGCCTGGGGGGAGGTTATCAGTAAAGCCCCAACCATTGTTATTATTTTTGCCCACGGAGCAGCCCCCGTCGGTAGTCCGGCTGTTTGGTTGACGTGGCCTTTCAGATCTCCACCGCCTGTAAGAAATCAGATCCGACGATACAGAGGAAAAGATAAACTTCTCTCCCAGTCACAGCCTGCTCCCGAGGATTTGTCTGCGCGGATTAACAGGGGTCAGAAGACCTGTTAGAGGAATTCAGAACAATTCAGTGTTTCTGGGGTGTGGGCGTGGCAGGGCAGGGGAAGAGGTTAATGGAAACGTTTGCAATTTCTGTTTTATCCCGTAATTCCCAGTTCTGACTTCTGGTGGACCTCCTCTCCCCTATCCCCAATATGAATCATTGTAGCTTCATTCAGTCTGTGGTTCTTAATCTTTTTAGTCACACGGCCATTTTAGAATCTGATATGGACCTTCTAGACAAATGCAGGTGCCCACATAAGCAAATATCAGCTGAGTTAAGTATATGGGCCCTGGGCCCCACTTAAGAGAGGCTGTGCTAATCATTGCTGTTAGAACTGCTGGAATTGGGGTAAAGAAATTGGGCTCTGCTATCTACTTTTGCGTGACCTTGCCATGTTGCAACACCTCTGGGCCTCAGTTTCCCCCCCTGCAAAAAATGAGGGGGCTAAAGACCAGTCTAGGGATCCTTCAGCTCTATTTTTCTGTTAATTCTTGGAGAATGGCCCATCCTCTGTCAGGCCCAGGCTCACTGTGGTTGGGACCTCCTCTCATGCACGGTTCAAAGGTCTGGTCGTCATAGCTGAAGCCAATAATTGGGTGCTTCTAAAAGGTTTTTTAAAACAGTGGGTAAAATGCAACATAGCCCTCAACCTGTGAGCATTCTCTCACGTCGCGCAGTGTAAGTAAACATAGTACATAGGGTGACATACAATTTCCCCGGGGACTTTCCAGCTTTTGAGAATGAATCACTGTGCCATCCCTGGGGCCAGGATAAGTCTAGAGTGAGGGTTGGATTTGAGGAAGCAACCTGATGTGTCCTGCACCCCCACTGTGCGTCAGCACTGTGCGAGGTGCTTTACATCAGGGCTCCCACAGAATCTCCTCAGTACTCCTGGGGAGTGGGCGCAAATTACCTACAATTTCATGGCACACAAGTGTCCATCATCAGGGAGGAAACCCCTTTCCTTCAGTATTCAATGGAACTGTATTTGGCCTCCAGCTCACTTATGGTGGGTGTTGTGGATACTGTCAGTTGTCAACCCAATATCCATTTCCTTCTTTGGAAAAAAGGAAGAGAGGAGGGAAGGACAGAAAATGAAAAGAAATGACAGAGAGAGTGCGTGCATGTGCGAGTGAACAACTTGTGTGCAGCATCAACACGGAGACCCTAGTGACGGACAGTGAGTTCTTCATACTGCAGTCGCAACCGGACTAAGTTAGTGCATGATATGACTGCTGTGTAAAACAGAACAGAAAGCAGCAGTGTACAGTATGCAGAGTAAATGTAAGCTGTGTGTTATGAAACTTTTCTTTGTACTCTTCGTGTTACAGTTGTGTGTGTTAGGCAGTGATGTTAAGTGTGTTTCTCACTGGGGCACCGTCAGAAATGTTTCAAAGTCATTGTCTAACTCAATCTTGACAATCCTTTTTGTGGCTTTTCCCACCTTCCTTTGAAGTTAGAAGTGGCCATATGACCCACCTCTGCGCAAAGAGATAGGCAAAATATATGGGGGAGGAGGGACTTAAGGGAGGGAGAAGACAATTTTGCTTTTCTGGTAGAAGGAACAGAATACCCCTGCCCCCTGCTTTTCTGTCTCAAATGTGGATATAATGTGTAATGTCTGAAGCATTGGTAGTCATTTTGTGATTATAACACAAAATGTCCACATGCTAATGTTGGTGAAGCATAAAGACAAAAGGAGTCTGGGTCTTCGTTAGCATTATGGGGCTGCAGCACCATGTCTGCTTACTCTAGACTTTTTGCAACGGAGAAAATAAAAATCTTATTTGTTTAAGCCAGAGATTGGTAAGTCTTTTCTGTAAAGGGCCAGATAGTAAATATTTTAGGGTTTGTGGGCTAAATTATCTGTATTGCAACTACTTAGCTCTGCTGTTGTAGTTTGAAAGCATCCATAGACAACGTGTAAACCAAAGGGCATGGCTGTGGTTCCAATAAAACTACGAAACAGGTGGCAGGCCACATGTGACCCATGGGCTATAGTTTGCTAAATCTTTCCCTAGATGATTTTGCCCCCTTTATTGCCTCTCTGATCTCATCTCCCCTTACTTCCTGTCCTTCTCTCTGCTCTGGTCATTCTCTTCTTTCCACACACGAGATCCACTCCCACCTCAGGGCCTTTGCACTTGCTGTTCCCTCAGCCTGGAAGGCTCTTCTCCCAAATGTCCACAGAACTTTCTCCTTCACTTCTTTCAGGTCTTTACTCACAAATCTCCTTCTCTTTGAGGTCTTCCCTGCCTCCCTAAATAACATGCCTCTCCCCGCCCACAGGTTCTAACTCTGTGGCATGCTGTGTATTTCACTTCCTTATTATGAGCTCCTTGAGGGAGGAAGGCTGTGTCTGTTGCCTTAGGTGTGGACTCTGCCTCGAATGTCATGGTATTTAATCAATATTTGGTAGGTAGGTAACTGATTTTTCTTTTCCTTTTTGCCAAGTTCAGGCAAGAAAACAGACTCAGAGAGGCTTATTACCCCATCTAGAGGGACACAGCGAGTGAAGTGATGGAATCTGAGTTTGCACCCTGGTGGCCCTGGGAGGTCGTGTTTGTGCCCCCAGCAAGTGAAGGGAGAACAACATCTACCTCCACTGGAAGATCAGGCCTGAGAGGAGTTGAGGCCACACAGAAGTTTCTACAAGATTCTTGGCCCTAGGGCATCACCGCATTAACGGAGGCCTCTGGGAGTCCATTAAAAGAACCGGGCATCATCCTGTGCATCTTGGGCAATCTCACTTTTTATGGCATTCCTGAATCAGAAAGTCTTTAGAAAGTCATTATTTTGTGAACAGTCCAGACTGATTTGTAAAATCCATAAAAATCCAAATGGAAACACTTATGATTCAACATTTTTAGTCAAGAAAGAACCACAGAGAGTAAATTTATATTTGATTTGCAAGTAGGGAAACTTAAAGGAATCTAAAAGTCCATAAAAGACAAAGGCTGCCATTGGGGCAAGGCATCTGCTAAGCTTTTTCTTGAGGCTTTTTGGCACCAGGGCACTGATCCAAGGAGACAGAGAAATTACCATCTTCCTTCTGGTGCTTCTAGAGGCAAGTCATGAAAATGCCCAGGTATAATCACATGTTGTTGAGATGTAATTTATATTTCTCTGAGTCTTGAAAAATAGGTTTATGTATTTTAACGTAAATAATATTAATAATGAGGATCATTTTCAAGGTCATTTCCTTAAAACAGTAAAGAGAACTTTGAATTAAAATTACTAATTAATTGACTAAGGCCTTTTATGGATGACTTTGTATGATTTTTTTCCTTCACTGTCTCTGACATAAGATTCAGAACAAGTGAGTTTTTAAAGCAATTTTTCAAAAAAGTCTGTATGATTTGAAATGTAATTCTTTAGGAAACAATTGGATGATTGCACTTGATTGAGACCTGTAAGATCTGGTATAAACCAAGCAGCTAGCTCTTCTTTGTTTTCAGTGGGCTCTGTTTTATGGAACCCACCAGCAGGAAGAAGCCACTTACAGAATGCTTTTTGCACAGTTTGCTTTGGTGGAATCCTTGAGTAGTGAGGTCATCGCATTGCATGATCTTAACATACAGGAGGATTTACCATCAGTTTTCAGATGAGTTCTTAAATAATGTGAAATGGTTTCCATTACCTCTATTTGTTAGCATATAAACAATAACTTCAGGTTAATACACAGACCTCTTTAACCCACACCACAGGAGAATTTATTCTCCAAACAGACATAAATTTCAGTGATGTTATCACATAGGTGTCTTCCCATCTCACACACACACACACACACACACACACACACACACACACACACACACACGCTTTCTGTATTGTTTGTCCTTGATGGTTGTGCTTTGGAAAAGCTTTCATCTCTCCCTGTAGAACTAGTACATACTTAGGCACAGGGTTTCCTAGGAGGGAGAGAGGTTGCTTTAAAAAGTAGCTGAAAATTGCTGCTGAAAGTTCCTTTTGGAGAAAAACAACTGCTTAGTTCAAGTCCTTTCTCCACGAGGTATTGAGGAAAAGGTAACGACAGTTCCGAGCTCTGCTCCAAAAACATAAGTGAAGACAAGATGGCATGAACATCTATAGGCAGAGAGCAGAAACAGGCCTGGTTTGTTGAGGAGGCAAAGGTCTTTGTTTTTACCCTCTCCTCCCTATAATCCTGACACGGGACATATATAATTTTGGTGGGTTCATCCAACAGTACAAACCAGAAGGCTAGGGGAGGGATATGCCTTCACTTCCTTAGGGCTTCTCTGCGTTCCCAAGCCTCTCCCACCCACCCACTCTTCATAACATCCTTCCACCCTCGACTTGGCTGTACTCTCAGAGGACACTGACAACGACGGGCTGCTAGAAAGTCGATAACTTTGGATGGACATGGTAATGGCTGTGAGTTAATACAGCTTAAAAATAAGATGAAAATAATTATGGCAATGCAAGACTCCTGAAACAACTGTATTTGGAATGTAACTATAATTTTAATAATAGAAAAGTATGTTGTTCAGTATTTGGATTCATTAAACAAATAGCAAGACTGTCCGCTGGACACAGGGAGCTAGGCATGAAACAGTACAAGGGCAGGAGGGTTTATAGGACAAAGCTTCTCAAAGGAGAATGTCTTAAGTAAGGATTTACCTCCACAAAGAGTCTGGTGTTGCTTGAATTTCTATCAATAGCAAGATACTGAGAGTCAAGGCTGAGAACTAGTAAGCGATTAGGACCTTCCCTCAAGCCAGGATATTAAACAGCCAAAGGAAGTCGGAACCTTCCAGATGGAAAAGAAAGGAAACTTGAGAGTGCACAGAGCATTTACACAAACAAGGGCCGTTTGTCCAGCTATGGCCTGTGTATTTCAAAACAGGTCAGCCTCAGGGCACTCTGGGGAGACACGACAGCTAGACAATGTGGCTGCTGCTGCGTCATGGAGGGCAGGGCAGCACCCTCTACCTCTTCCTCCAAGCATGCAGCTTCCCAGGGAATGTAAGCCATCCCCAGTGGGAAACAGCAAGCTGGCCAGACTTGACCTGTTAACCCTGTGTTTAAAAAGATGTTTCAGCTGAGTTAACCTCACCTCTGAACCTGTCATCAAAGCCGCCTCTGTTCAGCCCCTGGTGTGACAGGGGCTGCCACCCCCAAGTTTCCTTCCAACCTTTGTTAACTATGAACTAAAGACCTGTGTGATTAAGGAAGTATAGTGCCATATAATTGCTAAACTTCTTAAATTTTGTGTCCACTTGGGAATCATCTCAGCTATTCCCTTTGAAAATGCTCTCCCAGTGTAACAAATTAGATGTCGACCTTAAAGCTGGAACAGTGCATTAGTCACGGTTCTCCAGCTAAACAGAACCGATAGATATATTTCCTGTTGAGATAGATTGATAAAATGAAAAGAGTGAGAATGAGGGAGGGAAAGGGAGGGAAAAAAGGAGGGAGGGAGAGAGAGATTTTAAGGCATTGGTTTATGTGGTTGTGGGGCTGACAGGTCCAGAATCTTTTGGGCTCACCTTCAGGCTGGCGATTCAGGTAAGAGTCGTTGCAATTTGAATCTGAAATCTGCAAGCTGGGAACTCAGGCAGGGTCAATGTTGAATCTTGAGGCAGAATTGCTTCTTTCTTGGGAAATCTCAGTCTATTCTCTTAAGACCTCCAACTGGTTGGATGAGGTAACTTGTTTTTCTCAAAGTCTACTGATTTAAAGTTAATCACATCTAAAAAATATCTTCATAACAACATTTAGACTTGTCTTTGATCAAACAACTGGGTGCTGTGGCTTAGACAAGTGAACACGTAAAATGAACTATCACAACCAGTGTTTAACCAACAGCTTGTACCCTCTCTTGCCCCGGTCGGGAGAGACTCTGTGACAGACTATGGCCTGATACTTGGCATTACAGGACTCTTTAGGATGTTACCGTGCCTCTTTTGTCAGGGGTTTCATGTTTGAATGTACCTATATGATCTGTGGCAATTTTTGAAGAACTTGTGTTTTTCTCTTGGCCTAGTAAGTCTAAATTGGGGGTTGGCCAGACAGTAAATATTTTCATCTCTCTTGCCACTACTGAAGCAAAAGCAGCCATAGGCAATTTGTAAATGAATGGCATGGCTGTGTTCCAATAAAACTTTATTTACAAAAACAGGCAGAGGGCCTGATTTGGTCCATTGGTAAAGGGAGAGTCTGGGATGATATCAGACCTTTTCTCCCTGCCAAACCTGGCAAAGGGGGTGAGTAAACTATGCTCTAGGTTGGGCTGCTTTCAGCTATGAGGAATAAAACACTGAAACAAAGGGAGTTTTGTTATCGCACACAATAAAAAGCCCCAGAAATGGGTATTTCCAGGGTTGGATAAGTCACTGTCTCAAAGACATCTTCAAGGACCCTGATTCTTTTCATCTCTGCACTCTGTCATCTTCAGCATATTGGTCTATTTCACCCAGGTGTCTGCAAATGGTTCCTATACTTCTTGGCAGACATGACCCCATTCAATAGAAGAAGCAGAAGAGTGTGCTCCCATGAGACTCCTTTTATTAGCAAGGAACGCTTTCCCAGAAGGCACCGGGCCACCTCACCTCACTTTTCATTGGCCAGAACTTGGGTGAGGGTGCTGCAGACGATGGCCAGGGGAGGAAGGTAGATCAGCCATGAAAAGTCAGGCTCTACCAGTGAGCGGGGGTGCCTCTGGGAAGAAGTCCAGCAGTGAATGCCTACTCTGCCTGCAGAGTCCCAGCAGATGAGGTGGGCCCATTCCAAGAAGGGCAGAGTCACTGCCTTGTGATGGTGAGCCTGGTCTGAAGGGGAAAGGATGGCATCAGGCTGGAGAGAAGTTCAGGAGAGCAGTATCCTCTGCTGATCACCATGTATGAGGCTCTGTACAACTGGAACGTACCCTGGCTATAGAAAAACAGTGGGAACGAGCACAGGGAGCCACTGCAGCCACCCATGCCAGGCAAACAGGAACTGAAAATGCCCATGGAGAAATGAAGAGCAGCTGCGGGGGGCCTGAGGCCAGAAACGTCCCCCGCCAGCTGCTGGGGGGCTTAGCCATGAGCTCTGGCTGGTCTCTCTCTGCTAACCTTCCTTATAAGCTCCAGGGACTGGAGCACAGCATGCAGGAGCAGCAGGAGACCTGAGACCCAGAATGAAACCAGAAGGTAGCCCCAGTACATATGCTGCGTTTCTAGGTGTCAGCGTGACATTTGCATACCACTTCTGACCTGCAATGGGGCAGGGCAGACCCTGCTGAGGCTGGAGTTTGTCCTGGGCTTGAAGGCAGCCATGTGGGAGGGCTTGGCACAGCTCCCAGGCTCAGCTGCGTCCAGCTCTGCTCAGGCCCATCAGCAACCCAGGGGAAACCCAAAAGGCACAGGCCTACGGCCTTGTCAGCGGCACCATGTGGGGTAGGAGATCTGTGGGCAGGAGAGTCCGGAGACAATGCTCCAGCAGTGAATGTATTGGGGTGGGGGTGCTCAGTGCTCAGAACAAAAACTGCTCCCGGGCATGTGAGCACAAGAGTGAAAAATGAAGTAAACACAGTCACAACCAAAATGGGGAGCTGGTCTGCCTTGTCCCACCTAAGCTAGCTCTCCCCATTCTCTTACTTCCTTTATCCCTTCTTGTTCCTGGCCTCCTTTGCATTTACTCTTGAGAAAAATTAGAATCTTGGATAAGTTAGGGTCATCTGGTCAACACCCTTCTCATTTGAAAGATGAGGAGAAAGAGGCCCAGAGGACGTGGTGTGGCCAAGGGCTGGTGAGGTCTGTGACCAGTCTTAGACTTTAATCTCCTGATGATGTTAAGAGTCCCCACAGCCTGGAATGAATACTGGCCCAACTGCTTTTCATCTGTGTGCCAGCGTTCACATTATCAAATTCTCCATTCTGTGCCTTCCTATTTATAAATGTGATCATAAGAGACCCTGCCTCATAGGCTGTACAGACTAGAGGAGGTGGAACCTACAGAGCACTGAATGCCTGGAACACTCAGGTCTCAGTTCTGCCAGTTGTCATTGTCATTGTTTTGGATATGGCTCTGCCTTATGCTCTTTCTATGGCACAAGAGTCTTCTTTATTATCTGTGGAGAATATATATATACCAGCTTCAGATCTGATGGACTTGGCATGCTTCCCTTGTCCCAGAGTAGACAATTACATACCTGAGAACATTGTAGTCTGAGTTTTGAAACTCAACACAGATCTTCCTTTCTAGATTTCCCTCTGAATTCATCTCATGGCACATGGTTTGTAATTTCATTGTAACGCTTATACCTGCCTCATGTCAGTCACACTTAAGGGTCCCTCTATGGGATCTGACAGCATGCCTGACTCACCTCTCCAGCCCAGCACCTTGCATGGTGCTTGAACCACCAGTAGGTGCTTAATGAATATTTGTTGAGTTAAATTGACTCTTGTTCCTGGCCACCTATTCTCTAAGTTTATACTGGATCTCCTGGTTTAAAAGAAAGGAAGGTGTTCCACTCTGGAAAGAGGAACCCGAGACTTGTGGGCTGTAAACATCTCAGAGTTTCTTGGAAACTGAAAACTGAAGCAAAACTGAAGCTGGTAGCACATGTACCCACACTCTGGGCTACATGATGTCTCATACGGAAGCAGCTGTGTAGGGGCACATGAGTCACCACAGGCATTGCCCATTCACTTTACTTGTTACCTTCTCTTTGAAGGGAAATTTGATTTGAGACTTGCAGAGGCTTTCAGTATACTGCAAATTTCCCAGAAGCCATATATATATATATATATCACATAGCATATCTTTAGACTCAGTATTGGATTTTCCTTGGGCCTGCTCTGTAGTCTGGGCAAATGCTTCCTGTTAATGTGTTAATGTGCATAGTTGGGCATCTCTCCCTGAGGCTCAGAGCTGGCAGGTACTTTAGAAGTGATCTTGTCCCTCAAACTGCATATGAAGAATGACCCAAGCCCCCAAATCTCAGCAGAGCCAAATGAGACCATATTCTTGGCCTGGAAGCTCCTTTCTGTGATGTTGTTTTCACCCTTGTCATAATGTGAAACTCAGAACATAATGTTACACTTAAGTGAAACTTGGCCTCTCTGAATTCCTCTTCTCTCCTGTGCAAAGGTCTTGACTTATCAGTTATTCCTTCTTGTTGGGACAATGATAAATTAACCAGCCAGGCAGACCCTGTGGGAACAGCCATATCCAGTCAATGGAGAAGTCCCTCCTTGTCTCCCAAGAGCATTATATTTCCTCTCTTCTCCAGGTGGTCACAAGATGGCTGTCCACCAGTTTGCTAGCAGCTCTTGACTCCAATTGAGCTCAGGACTTTGAGGGGAAAATGAAGGCTGGATGACTGACCAGTTTCCAGAGATATTTTGTGCAGGCTTGGGATGGGGAAAGATGTTTCCCCATTTAGACACACCAAATGGCAGTTTCCTTTGAGAGATCAGTGGGATGGGTAGAACCCCAGAAAAAGAGACTCAAGTTTGTTCCCGGGACAAACATGCCATTGGCGAGGAACTGGGTCCAGGCCATGCTAAAAGGAGCAGGATGGACTTGGCGAGAGTGATATGCAGCCTGCAGAGAAAGCTGCATCCCAGCAGAACTGACCAAGGAGGGAGCCAAAGATCCCTGAGTGGCTATAGGCACCATGTCCAGGAGAGGAGCTTTCAAGGACCAGGAAGACCAGGCGCTGATGTTTACTGAGTCCCTGCCAGCACCAGGTGCTGCACTTCACTGATATCACATTTAACCCTCGGTCAATTATTGGAGGCAAGTGCTATGATTATACTCTCTTTACAAATGGGCAAGTGGAGGCTCAGAGGGGTTGCAGGAGCTCTGGCCACCCAGCAGGTGAAGAACAGGTCTAGGGCTCAAGCCTAGAATTTGTACACTTGATGGTCAAAATTCTCACTAAAGCACTCCATTTTGTCATGGTCATGGCAAGAAACACAAATGAAAACGAAAACCAAAAAGAACAACAACAAAGGAGCAGGACTTATGGACTGGCTGTGTGAGGAGCTTGGGGGTCCCTCTTTCCCATAAAACAGCTGTTTAAGAAAATTTTAAGTATCAATTATTAAAATCTCTAGATATTGTCCTAAGGTCATATAGCAAATGGAGAAACATTCATTCAAGAAAATCTACTAAATCTTGGTAAGAATGTGAGATTTATGGCGTTTGAACCACCATCCATTCCCTTATTCCCTCTCAGCTCCATCTCTTAGAAATTACGCCAGGCACTCGGCACTAGGCAGGTATGGACAATAACACAGGGGCTCCCTCTCCCTCCAGCTCCCATTTTAGGGTACAGTTTTGACCCAAGAGTGGCAAGATACTAGTGTTTCTCATCTCTTGAGGCCCCGTATTGAAGAAATTCTATTCCAGGCATAACCAAGATGATATCATCCCAGACTCTCCCTTTACCAATGGACCAAATCAGGCCCTCTGCCTGTTTTTGTAAATAAAGTTTTATTGGAACACAGCCATGCCATTCATTTACAAATTGCCTATGGCTGCTTTTGCTTCAGTAGTGGCAAGAGAGATGAAAATATTTACTGTCTGGCCAACCCCCAATTTAGACTTACTAGGCCAAGAGAAAAACACAAGTTCTTCAAAAATTGTCACAGATCATATAGGTACATTTATGATTAAGACACTTAATAAATTAGGTATAGAAGGAAAATACCTTAACATAATAAAGGCCATATATGACAAGCCCTTAGCTAATCTCATAATTAACGGTGAAAAACTGAAGCCCTTTGCTCTACGTTCAGGAACATGACAGGGCTGTCCCCTATCACCTCTGCTTTTCAACATAGTGTTGGAAGTCCTTGCCAGAGCAATCAGGCAAGAGAAAGAAATAAAAGGCATCCAAATTGGGAATGAAGAAGTTAAATTGTCACTCTTTGCAGATGACATGATGCTATATATAGAAAACCCTAAAGACTCCACCAAAAAGTTATTAGAAACAATTAACGAATACAGTAAAGTTGCTGGCTACAAAATCAATGTACAAAAGTCCCTTGCATTCTTATATACTAACAATGAAATCTCAGAAAAAGAAATACAAAAAACAATTTCTTTTGCAATTGCTGCAAAAAGGATAAAATACCTAGGAATAAACTTAACCAAGGATGTGAAGGACCTATATGCTGAAAACTATAAGACATTTTTGAAAGAAATTGAAGAAGACACAAAGAAATGGAAAGACATTCTGTGCTCATGGATTGGTAGAATCAACATAGTTAAAATGGCCATATTACCCAAAGCAATATACAGATTTAATGCAATCCCCATCAAAAATCCCAATGGCATTTTTTAAAGAAATAGAACAAAAAATCATCAGGTTTGTTTGGAACCACAAAAGACCCCAAATAGCCAAAGCAATCTTAAGAAAAAAGAACAATACTGGAGGTATCACACTCCCTGACTTTAGCTTGTACTACAGGGCTACAATAATCAAAATAGCATGGTATTGGCAGAAAAACACACACATAGACCAATGGAATAGAATTGAGAACCCAGAAATAAAACCACATAAGTATGGACAGATAATTTTTGAAGAAAGAAGCTAAAAATATACAATGGGGGAAAGACAGCCTCTTCAATAAATGGTGCTAGGAGAATTGGATAGCCACGTGCAAAAGAATGAAACTGGCCTGCTATCTGTCACCATGTACCAAAATTAATTCAAAATGGATCAAAGACTTAAGCATAAGACCTGACACAATAAACTGCATAGAAGAAAACATAGGTACTAAACTTATGGACCTCGGGTACAAAGAGCATTTTATGAATTTGACTCCAAAGACAATGGAAGTAAAAGCTAAAATAAATGAATGGGACCATATGAAACTTAAAAGCTTCTGCACAGCAAAAGAAACCATCGACAAAATAAAGAGGCAACCAACTGAATGGGAGAAGATTTTTGCAAACAGTGCCTCCTATAAGGGGCTAATATTCAAAATATACAAGGAACTCATGAAACTCAACAACAAAAAAACAAACAACCCAATTGAAAAATGGGCAGAGGACCTGAAGAGACATTTCTCCAAAGAGGACATACAAATGGCAAATAGACATATGAAAAAATGCTCAACATCACTAATCATCAGATAAATGCAAATAAAAACCACAATGAGATATCACCTCACCCCAGTCAGAATGGCTATCATCAACAAGACAAATATTAACAAGTGTTGGAGAGGCTGTGGAGAAAAAGGAACCCTCATACCCTGTTGGTGGGAATGCAGACTGGTGCAGCCGCTATGGAAGTCAGTGTGGAGGTTTCTCAAAAAATTACAAATAGAATTACCATATGACGCAGCAATCCCTCTCCTGGGTATCCACCCAAAAAATCTGAAAACATTTATCCATAAAGACACGTGTGCTCCAATGTTCATTGCAGCTTTGTTTACAGTGGCCAAGACATGGAAACAACCAAAATGTCCTTCGATAGATGAATAAAGAAGTTGTGGTATATATACAGAATGGAATAGTATTCGGCGGTAAGAAAAGATGATATAGGAACATTTGTGACAACATGGATGGATCTTGAGAGTATAATGCTAAGTAAAATAAGTCAGACAGAAAAAGCAGAGAACCATATGATTTCACTGATATGTGGTATATAAACCAAAAAAAAAAAACTCAAAAGAACTAGACAAACAAATGAGAAACAAGAACTCATAGACACATACAATAGTTTAGTGCTTACTAGAGGGTAAGGGGGCTGAGGGGTGGGAGATGAGGGTAAGGGGGATCAAATATATGGTGACGGAAGGAGAACTGACTCTGGGTGGTAAACACACAATAGGATTTATAGATGATGTAATACAGAATTGTACACCTGAAATCTATGTAATTTTACTAACAATTGTCACTCCAATAAATTAAAAAAAAATAAAATCACATACCTCCTTGACAGTAGTCTGGCACACAGTTTTGTGAGCTTAAAGCTGTGCCGTCTCAGTAGTGATCAGAGAAGAAACATCCAAGCTACTAGTCCCTGGCTGAATGTGGGGAAAAATGTAAATTCCTGGAACCATGATAGATGTCTCCAAGTCTTCTCTCTCTCTCTCTCTCTCTCTTTTTCTCACACACACACACAGACACACACACACACACACACACACACACACACACACACAAATGGGAAGGGATAAGTACATAACTTGTCAAAGGCCTTAATCACAACTTTTGACAAATATGTGACTTATGCTGATGCAGGGGACACTCCTAGGTAACTAGGCTAAAAAATTAAATGCAAGGAAAGAAATCTGAGCAAGGATATTGGATGTGGAATATTGCGAGGGGTGGGGTGGTCAGGGATTGATTGACTTTAGAGAATTAGTCCAACCAAGTCAGTAAACAAACAAATGAATAAACAAGCAACAAGAGACTCAGGCAGGGATGGGGAGAACCACTATCTAGAATAACTACTACACTTCATCTAAAATGTCCAGTTTAGACATATACAAAGAAAGAACATGTGATACACAGTGGAAAAAGCAGGCACTAGGCAGTGTTTGAGGGGGCCCAGAAGTGAGACAAAAATTTCATGGCAGCTGTTATAAGTATGTTCAAAAACCTAAAGGAAACCATGTTTAAAGAATTAGAGGAAAGCTCTTCCCATAAGCGTCCTGAGGTGACCTCTGAAAATGGTTCCCTATTCACTTGACGCAGAGGACCCCACAAAATCATGCAAATCAAGAAGTTCAAATGTTTGTGTTCACTTTAAGAGCACTTATGAAACTGCCTAGGCATATAAGGTATGCATATGTGAAAAACCACCAAGTATCTGAAGGATGTCACGTTACAGAAGCAATGTGTGCCATTCCATTGTTACAATGGTGGAGTTGGTAGGTGTGCCCAGACCCAACAGTGGGGCTGGATGCAGAGTCAGTGGCCCCAAAAAAGTGCAGAATTTTTGCTTTATGTGCTTAAAAATACAGTGAGTAATGCTGAGCTTAAGGGTTTAGATGTGGACTCTGGTCACCGAGAACAGCCAATGAACAAAGCTCCCGAGATGCAGCACAGAATTTACAGAGTTGACGGGCAGATTAACCCATACATGAGCTCTCCCTTTCACATTGAGATGATCCTCACTGAAAAAGAGGATCCTCACTGAAAAAATTGTTCCTAAATCAGAAGAAGAGATTGCACAGAAGAAAGAGACATCCCAGAAGAAACTGAAGAAACAAAAACTTATGGCCTGGGAATATATTCAGCATTAAATAAATGCTAACAAAAGTAAAAATAAATAAGAATTAAAGGAAAGCATGATGATGTCTTATCATATAAAGAATAAGAAGGAATAAAATAAATAAAACAAAAAGAGACAAATTGTTTTAAAAAGAACCAAATGGAAATTCTAGAGTTGAAAAGTAAAATAAGCAAAATGAAAAATTCAGTAGATTCAACAGGAGATTTGACATAGCAGAGGAAAGAATAAGCAAACTTGAAGATAGAGCAATAGAAATTAATGCAATCTGAAGAACAGAGAAGGAAAAGGAATGAAGAAAAGTGAACAGAGCGTCAGACTAATGTGGGACATCATTATGCACACCAACATATGCACAAGGAGCCTACCAGGAAAGGAGGAGAGAGAAAAGGGGAAGAATCAATATTCTAAGAAATAATGGCTGAAAAATTCATAAGTTTAATGATAAACCTTAATGTACACACCCAAGAAGCTCAATAAATTCCAAGTAGAGTAATTCAAAGAGACTTACATTCAGGCAGATCATAGTCAGTATGTTGAAAGACAAAACAGAGAGAAAATCTTGAAAGCTCTAAGAGAAAATGACTCATCCTGTGCACGAGAAGTTCAATAACAGCTAACTTTGCATTAGAAACAATGGAGGCCAAAAGGCTGTGTGAAGAAATGTTTAAAGTGCTGAAAGTTGACTCAAAACACACATACACAAATAAACGTGTCACCCAAGAACATTGCATCCAGCAAAACTACCTTTCTAAAACTAAATGAAATATATTCCCAGACAAACAAAATCTGAGAGAATGTGTTGTCAGCAGATCTGTCTAACAAGAAATACTAAAGGAAATACTTCAGGCAATGACAATAATGGCACAAAGGAGGCAGATGGAAACAAAGCTATTTTGAAGCAAGGAAATAATACCAGAGGATAACCTGAACCTAAAGGAGGAAATGAAGAGAACAAGAAATGGCAAACAAGATTAATATAACAAATGATAAATATACACTTGATATCTTTCCTTCTCTCAGCTGCTTTAAAAGACATTAAGATTGTAAAAATTAATAATTTCAACAACATATTGTTGGGTTTGTAACATTTATAGAATATACATATACCGGGGGTGCCAAAAAATGTATACACATTTTAAGAGATGTTACCTATGCTCAGGGAGTAGTTTGCCATAATCAGAGGTATCTGGATGCTGATGGTAACCACTGAGCACCGCTTGTAATTGCAGAAGTCAAACATGTCTTGTATTCATCTTTTGTTATCAGCATATATTGAGTATTAAAATTAATACAGATTTTCCCTTTCTTAAAATGTGTACACATATTTTTGGCGCTCTCTCTCTCTCTCTCTCTCTCTCTCTCTCTCTATATATATATATATATATATACACACACACATATATAGATAGATATAGATAGATATATCTATATCTATACCTATCTATCTATAGAGTTTATTGATATATATATATATATCATAGAAAGTGGTTATATCAATATTATATCAATAATACCATAGAAAGTGGGGACAGAATGGAGCTATACAGAAGTAAAGTTTCTCTATTTCAATGGAATTAAGTTAGTATAAATGTAAACTAAATTTTGATATATTTAAAGTACATATTGTAATCCCTAAGACAACCACTAAGAAAATAATTCAAAATATAATTTAAAATTTTTAAAAGAATTAAATTTTTGCACTAGAAAGTACTTAATATAAAAGAAGGCAGTGAAGGAGGAGTACAGAAACAGAAAAGTACAGGAGACATATAGAAAACAAAAAGCAACATGGGAGATATAAATCTGATCATATCAATAATATTAAATGTAAATGAATTCAACAATATAAACAAAAGGTAGGGGTGGACAGATTGGATAACAAAAGAAGATTTAACTATATCCTGTCTACAAGAAAAACACAACAGTTTCAAAAATACAAATAGGTTAACAGAAAAGATGAAAAATATATACCAGACAAAATGCAATCATACGAGAGCTGGAGTGGATACAGTAATATTAAACAAAATCTACTTTAAAACAAAAAATGTTACTAAAGGTAAAAAGAGACATTTCATAATGATAGTCAATGTATCAAGAAGATATACAATTATAAACATATATATATTTAACATCAGAGCCCCAAACATATGAAACAAAAACTGATAGAATTGAAAGGAGAGATAGACAATTTAACAGTAATAGTTAGAGACTTCAAAATCACACTTTGAATAATGGTTAGAACAAACATCAGATTATTAAACAAGGACTTAGAAGACATGAATGACACTACAAACCACTTAGATTCAACAGATTTCCATAGACTGTACCCAATAATGGGAGAATTACACATTGTTTCTAAGATCATGTGGAACATTCTCCACAATAGACCATGGTAGAAAATAGACTATAGAGCAAGCTTAATAAATTTAAAATACCAAATATATTTGCTAACAACAATGAAATTAAATTAAAATATGTGATTAAAATAGCACATAACGGCCAGTGGGTCAAAGAAGAAATCACAAAGGAAACTAGAAAATACTTTACAGGTAAAAGAAAACAAAACCTCAACCTAGCAAATCATATAAGATTCAGCTAGAGCAGTGCTCAGAGAGAAATTTATAGGTGTAAATATATATTTTAAAAAATTAGAAATATCTCATATCAATAACCTAACCTTCCACCTGAAGAACCTGGAAGAGTAAACTAAAGGCAAAGTGAATAGAAGGAAGGAAAAATTGAAGATTGGAACAGAAATAAAATACATAGAGAATATTAAAACAATGAAGAAAAAAAATGAATGAAACCAAAAGTCGTTTCTTTGAAAGATGGCTAGACTGACCAAGAGAAAAAGAAATAGACTCATATTACTAAAATTGGGAATAAAAAGAGGGTACATCACTACTGATTTCATGGGAATAAAAGGGACTATAAGATAATATTATGAACAACAGTATGTCAACAAATTAGGTAACTTGGATGAAATGGACAAATTCCTAGAAAGACACAAACTACCAAAACTGATTAAAGACGGAAGTTTTCGCAAATTTAAAAGGTAAACAGCTTGAATTACGCCCAGGCCCAAATGGCTTCACTGGTGAATTCTACTGAAATGTAAAGAATAATTGATACCAGTCCTTCACAACCTCTTTCAAAAACTAGAAGAGGTGAGAACACTTTCTAACTCATTTTTTGTGTTTAGTACTACTCTTTACCAAGACAGGACAAAGACATCACAAGAATAGAAAACTACTGATCAATATCCTGTATGAATATCAACACAAAAATTCTCTACAAAACAACAGCAACTAGAAAAATAATCCGGCAACATATAGAAAGGATTATATACCACAAGCAAATAGGATTTATTCCATGAAAACATTGGTTTGTAAGCATTTCAAAATCAATGAATGTAATAGACCATATCAATAGAATAAGGGACAAACATATTCATCTTCAATGATGCAGAAAATGCATTTGACAAAATCCGGTATCCTTTCATGATTAAAAACACATTCTGGAAATAGAATGAAACTTCCTCAACTTCATAAAAGGAAACCACAAAAAAATCTAGCTAACATTCTACTCTATGGTGAAAGACTGAGTGCTTTCCCCAAGGATCAGGAACAAGACAAGGATGTCTGCTCTTGTTCTCTTCAGTGTTGGACTGGAAGTGCTACCGAGAGAAATTAGGCAAGAAAAAGAAATAAAAGGGTTTGAGATTGAAAAGAAAGAAGTAAAATTATCTCTATTGGCAGATGACATAATATTGTATGTAGATAATGATAAAGAATTGATGAAAAACTCTTGTATGAAATAAATTATAGGCATAACACTTCCTGATTTGAAACTATACTACAAGCCTATAGTAATCAAAACAGTATGGTATCATCATAAAAACAGACACATAGATCAATGGAGCAGTATAGAGAGCCCAGAAATAAACCCATGAATACATGGTCAATTAATTTATGACAAAGGAGCCTAAAATACACAATGGGGAAATGATAGTCTGTCCCTTCAATAATTGTGTTGGGAAAACTGGATGGCCACATGCCAAAGAGTGAAGCTGGACTTCTATCTTACACCACACATAGAAGTCAACTCAAAGTGGATTAAAGACTTGAACATAGACAAGAAAGAAAGAAAGAAAGAAAGAAAGAAGGAAGGAAGGAAGGAAGGAAGGAAGGAAGGAAGGAAGGAAGGAAGGAAGGAAGGAAGGAAGGAAAGAAAGAAAGAAAGAAAGAAAGAAAGAAAGAAAGAAAGACTCCTAGAAGTAAATAAGGGAGTAAACTCTTTGACATTGGTTATGGCGATGATTTTTTGGATTTGAAACTAAAGCAAAGGCAACAAAAGCAAAGATAAACAAGTGGGACTATATCAAAATAAAAAATTTCTGCACAGTAAAGGAAACAATCTACAAAATGAAAAGGCAACATACAGAATGGGAGAAAATATTTGCAAATCATATATCTGATAAGGGGTTAATATAAAAATATATAAGGAACTCATACAACTCAGTATCAATCAATCAATCAACCAATAAACAAACAAACAAACTGATTAAAAAATGGGAAGAGGAACCAAATAGACATTTTTCCAGAGAAGACATAGTACAAATGGCCAACAGGTACATGAAAAGGTGCTTAACATCAGTAATCATCATGGAAATGTAAATCAAAACCACAACGAGATACCACCTCACACCTGTCAGAATGGCTATCAGCACAAAGACAAGAAATAACAGGTATGGGTGAGGATGTGGTGAAAAGAGAACACTTGTGCACTCTTAGTGGGAATACAAATTGATGCAGCCACTATGGGAAATAGTATCGAGCGTCCTCAAAAACTTAAAAATAGAACTACAATTTGATACAGCAATTACACTCCTGGGTACATATCCAAAGGAAATGAGAACAGGATAGCAAAGTGATAGCTGCACCACCGTTCATTGCAGCACTCTTCACAATAGCCAAGACATGGAAACAACCTAAGTGTTGTTCAACAGATAAATGGATAAAGAAGATGTGGTATATATACATACAATGAAATATTATTCAGCCATGAGAAAGAAGGAAACCCTGCCCTTTGAGATAACAATGGATGGACATTGAGGGCATTATGCTAAATTGAATAACACAGACAGAGCAAGACAAATACTGTATGGTATCACTTAATGTGGAACTCCACCCCCACCTCCCAACACATGCAAAAAATATCCAACTCTTAGAAATAGAAAGTAGAAACGTGGTTGCCAGAGGCTGAGGGATTGGGGAAATAGGGAGAGATTGATAAAAGGGTACAAACTTTCAGCTATGAGATGAATAAAGTCTGAGGATCTAATGTAAAATATGGTGACTAGACATGATAACAGTGCACTATATAATTAAAATTAAAAAAATAAATAAATTCAGCAAGTTTGTAAGATATGAGATCAACACACAAAAAGCAATTGTATTTCTACATACTAGCATCTGAAAATGAAGTTTTTAAGAAAGCTAACTATGTGAGGTGATAGATATGTTAATTAACTTGACTATGGAAATCAGTTCACAATGTATACATATATCAAATTGTACACTTAAATATATATACATACATATATGTATATTATTTATTATATGTGTGTGTGTGTGCATATGTGTATGTGTATATATATATATATATATATATATATATATATATATATAAAATTTATTTGTCAATTGTCCCTCAATAAAGCTGGGGGAAAAAAGGAAAACCATTCCATTTACAAAAGCATGAAAAAGAATGAAATAGGAATAATTTTAACAAGAGAAGTGTAAGACTTGCATGTAGGAAACTATAAAACACTATTGAAAAAAATTAAAAAAGATCTAAATAAGAAATTGAAGAAGATCCAGGGCTGGTCCAGTGGCTCAGGTGGTTGGAGCTCCATGCTCCTAACTCCGAAGGCTGCCGGTTCGATTCCCACATGGGCCACTGAGCCCTCAACCACAAGGTTGCCAGTTCAACTCCAGACCCGCAAGGGATGGTGGGCTCCGCCCCCTGCAACTAAGATTGAACACGGCACCTTGAGCTGAGCTGCCTCCTAAATGGCTCAGTTGGTTGGAGCGCGTCCTCTCAACCACAATGTTGCCAGTTCAATTCCTCAACTCCCGCAAGGGATGGTGGGCTGCACCCCCTGCAACTAGCAATGGCTACTGGACCTGGAGCTGAGCTGCGCCCTCCACAACTAAGACTGAAAGGACAACAACTTGAAGCTGAACGGCACCCTCCACAACTGAGATTGAAAGGACAACAACTTGGCTTGGAAAAAAGTCCTGGAAGTACACACTGTTCCCCAATAAAGTCCTGCTCCCTTTCCCCAATTGAAAAACAAAAGATCTAAATTCATATTTATGGATTGGAAGATTTAACATTGTTAAGATGGGAATACTCCTAAAAGTTATCTAGAGAGTCAATGAAATTCTTATCAAAATCCCATCTTGCTTTTCTTTGCAGATATTGACAGGCTGATCCTAAAATTCATATAGAAGTCTGAGAGACTTTGAATAGCCAAACCATCTTGAAAAAGAAGAACAAAGTTGGGGGCTAACACTTCCTGGTTTCAAAATGTACTTACTCCAAAGCTACAGTAATCAAAACTGTGGTATTGTCATAAGGACATGCATACGGATCACTGGAATAGGATTGCAAATGTGGAAATTTATGATCTATAAGTTTTCAACAAAGGTCCAAGAAAATTCAAGTCAATAAATGGTGCTGAAACAACAGAATATACACATGTAAAAGAATTAAGTTAGACTCCACCTCATACCACACACAAGAATTACCTCAAAATTTATCATATTTCTTAATTTAATAGCTAAAACTATAAAACTCTTAGAAGAAAATATAGAAATAAATCTTCATGACCTTCAGTTAGGCAATGGTTTCTTAGATTTGAACACAAAAGAGAAAGCAACAAAATGTTGGACTCCCCAAAATTAAATATATTTTTTTGCTTCAAAGGACACTATCAAGAAAGTGAAAAGGTACCCCACTGAATGTGTGAAATGTCTGCAAATTATATATCTGATAAGGGTCTGGTATCCAGAGGATATAAAGAACTCTTACACATTAAAATAAAAAGGCAAAAAAAAAAAAAAAAACACACAACAAAAAACAAACACCCCAATTTAAAAACAGGCAAAGCATTTAAGTAGACACATCTAAGGAAGATATACAAGAAACGGTCAATAATTCCTGAAAAGATGCTCAACACCATTAGTCATTACAGAAATACATATCAAAACCATAATAAATGGATAACTATAATTAAAAAGACGACAATAACAAGTGTTGACAAGGATGTGGAAAAGTCAGAACACTCATACATTGTTGGTGGGAACGTAAAATGGTGCAGCCACTTTGTACAACAGTCTGACAGTTTCTCAAGAAGTTGAACCCTGAGTTTACCATTTGACCCAGCAATTCCATGGCTAGGTATGTATCTAAGAGCGATGAAAATACATGTGTACCCCAAAACTTGTAATATAAATGTTCATAACAGCATTATTCATGATAGGCACAAAGTGGAAACAATCCGATGTTCATCAATAGATGAAGAAATAAACACAATGTAGTCGTATATCCATATAATGGAATATTATTCAGCCACGAAAAGGAGTGAAATAAAGATACACGCTACAACATGAACGAACCTTGGAAAATTATGCTAAGTGAACAAAGCAAGTCACAAAAGACCATGTCTTATATGATTCCATTTGTATGAAATGTCTATAAAGGAAAATCTATAAAGACAGATAGGGTGCTTAGGCTGGGGTAGGGGTGTGGTGGGGAGTGATTGTTAACGGTTTTCTTTTTTTTTTGTGGAGGGGTGGGGTGGTGATGAAAATGTGAACTTTGTGGTGTACTTGCTTATGAACATACAAAACCATTTAAACTAGTGAGTTTTATGGTATGTGAATTTCATCTCGATGAAGATATTTTAAAAACTAAAAAGAAAATCCCTTAGGACTGATGGGAGAGAGCAGTTATCCTGGTCCCCTCCAGGGCACGGCTCCTCGTAATTCGGACACCAGTATGGTTCTCTAAGCTACAGGGTGGTGGCCGCACCCTCCTTAGGCTCAAGCACTGGACTCAAGTTGAGAAAGAAGCGGTTGCGTCAGCATTGGCCTTGCCCCAGAGACAAGTCTTGGCTCTATTTCTTCAGTGTTTCCTTACTTTGGGGCTTTCCCCCACAGCGACAGGAAGGTACACTCACGCTGAGTGGATGATTTATAATCTGAAGAGCACTTTCCCCATCTTTCTTGGGGTGAACGATCACACCAATCCTGAGAGAATTCTGTTATGTCTAGCAGAGAGGTGAAGGGGGATGGCCAAGACCAAGAGTGTTTGGTGGCAGATTTAATGATTCCCAGCCTAGGGCTTTTCCCACTTCTAATCACTCTGTTTCATATCTACGGAATGCCTGCTCTGCTTTCTGCTGAGAAAGGGAGCTGGGCCACAAAAGGGTCAGAGCTTCTGGTCTGTGCTCAGCAAGGATGAGGGCCATTACAGCATCTGTGCAGGGATAGCAGTGGATACAGACGTGGTTGTCTCGGGCTGAGAACCAAATGGAGACACAGGGTGTCCATCTGCTCATGAGGACGTGCCACTTTCTTGCCTGGTCCACTGACAGAGGTGAGGTGTCTAGTTAATGACCTCATCCCAGCCTTTTTTTTCCTGCAACAGGAGTGTTTGAGAACTTTACTCCACTGATCTCCATAAGAGCTAATGCTGCAGCAGAACTTCCCTCAACTGATGACAGGCAGCAGGAAGCCTAGATGTCTGAGTCACACGCACGTCACATTACCCGGACTCCCAGTGCCCCCTCACCTCTAAGACACATCCTAAGCAAGGCTCTAGAGCTGGGGTTTACAGAACGGTTTATTACATGGGATCTGGCAGTGCTGACATCACATTTCTGGGTGTGC
This sequence comes from Rhinolophus ferrumequinum, assembly GCF_004115265.2. NCBI lineage: Eukaryota > Metazoa > Chordata > Mammalia > Chiroptera > Rhinolophidae > Rhinolophus > Rhinolophus ferrumequinum. The sequence continues at coordinate 65,151,775 of NC_046299.1, forward strand.
TTCTTGGTCATCTGTCCAGCTCTGCAGGCTGGGGTTCTGGGAACGGAGCAGGAGGGTCGGGGTCCCCAGAGGCTGGCCACGCCTGTGCTGTGCCCGTCACGTGCCCCTTCTCCCCATGAGAAGGGGAGAGACCCCGGGCTCCTCCCTCTTCAGATGGGGCACAGGCAGCCTGCACAGGACACCTCCCATTAGGAACTGGCTGCAATCCCCACCCACCCACACCCATGTGCCACATTATACACTCTCCCCTGACTGTGACTCTCGGCTCCAGAAGTCCCTCCTCAGGGACAGCTGAAGAAATAGCCCCACGGCTTCCACCGTGGAGGACTTACGGGAATGTGTTTGTCTTTTTTCACTCAGTTTTATGGAAGAACTGGGTTATTGCAGGAAGAGGTCTGCTTATTTGGGACACTTGTTGCATTTAGGCAATAAACTGATACAAGCTTCTGGTTGTATCAGTTTCCATACATTCGCAAAATAACTCATAGGGGATTTTAAAAAGTGTATGAGAATGAACACCCACTTCTTCTCTAGACCTTAAAGCACGTGCCCTGAGGCCTGCTCTGCAGAACCTTGGTGTTTGCTCACATACACTATCGGGGAGCCACGTAACGGTATCTTCAGATTGCTCATTAATTAAGATTGCCTATGAAGAAGAGTGTGTTTGTTCTTACTTGCAATAATCCCACGAACCAAATGAAAACTATATTGCAAATCCTTTAACTAAGGAATATGATTCAAGTTTCTTTGCTCAATCTGGGTTAACTGTCACTTCCATGGCTTCATGGCAGACAGCTAGCTTGCCTGTCACTTTCCTCCTATCCCCCCTTGTCCTCTCCTCTTCCCTTCCATTTTGAACAAACATAATTTATCATCTATTCTGCCACCAGGCACCTATGCATGCTGTGCTGTGTGTCGTCAGGGCACCACCTCTGTGGTCCCTGCATGCAGTCCTCACTGCATCCTGTGTTGTGGCATTCATGCTGAAGAATATCATCGGCTTTCGGGACCTTTTAGTTTGCATCATCTACTTGGAATCTTGGAAAAGTGCATGTGGTATGGATGCAGAGAACCCTCAGCGATGCTTCTGGAATGACCATTATTCATGTGGCCTGGCTTTCCCTACAGTGAGCACAGAGCAGCATTGTTTCCTGGAGTGGTTCCATGACTCCTGCTGCCCGGGCCAGCCCCAGAGCACACAGAGAATGTGGCCCATTGCTGGGCACTGAGTATGGCCACAAAGGCTGCAGCCCGGACTTCCCTGCCCATGCTGAGCAATCTTGATGGGGGTTAGGACCCACGGCCACTTTCAACACCTGCCCTTGACATGTGGAAGTTGCCCGTGCATCCCTGGGTCTTCAGAGCTGGGATGCTGCCTCAGAGGTGGTATGGGCCATGTGTCCTTGCTGAGTGCTGGGACCTGTATCAGGTGCAGGAGAAGCCTGGTAGCTTCTCCTGGGCCTGAGGCAGCCTTGTGTGAAGCAGGAGTGATGGTCTCTTTGGGGAAAGCGCATGGATTTCCCCACTCCATATCCAGGAGGAGGAACCTGTGCTGGCTTGAGGCAGCGTGGGCTTCACTTACGCCTCCCTCACGGTCACTGCAGGACCTGCCATGCCACTTGACGGCCCCAGAGGCTCTGCCACTGTGGGGATGTCTGCTCACCTCTTGAAGAGCTGACCTGTGAAGACTCCGTGCTCCCTGCGGGCCCGTGGATATCAGGACTCTACAGGCGGGGCCATACAGACCCCTCGCTGAGTATCCCCCACTCTGGAGCAGGCCACTCAGAAGAGGCCGGTGGCCGCAAGAGGAGACAGGAAGAGCGGGTGCTGGGGGGCAGGGATGATGGGGGTGGTGTCGGACGTGGTCTCCTCTGGCTCGCTGTCCCCATCGTCCAGGCCTTTGGCGAGGGCTGGGATGATCCTGACCACACTGTCTTGAAAGTGCACTTGTTTCTTCTTGGCCAGAGAATCAGCGGGCTCCAGAGCCAGCTCCGTCAGGGTGTCTGGGCGCTGGAGGGCGCTGGGCTTCCTGGTGCCCTTCAGGATGCTCTTCATGTGGATGAAGAGGGAGCTGGGCCCCTCCTTGAGGGCTCCGTGGAAAGTGTAGGTTTGCTCAGTGTCCCCAGAGCCAGTGGTGCTAATGGCGCTGCTGGAGGGGTCCGTGTACTGCTCCGGGGTGGCTGGCACCTCAGGGGCAGCTTTGCTCCTCTTGCGCTTGCTCAGCAGGAAGTAGGCGAGGCCAGTGACGATGAGCATGGAGCCTGGAAGAGATTGGGAGGTTAGGATGCTGGGTGTGTCCTGGAGAAATGCCAGAGGCTGTCCAAGCCCACTGTTCCCAAAGGACCCTGTTGCACACCCATGTGGCCACACTCAGGCCCACTGCCCTCCAGCCTTCACGCCTAACTTGGCCTCATACACCCACATGAGACTTGGGGGGCAGCAGGCCTAAGGCTCTGCTGAGGTTTGTTGGCAGGGCGCGTGTTGCGCTAGGGCCCTGACCCTGACTGTGAGCTAGCAGACCTGTACCTGAGGCTCCCTTCCTATTGGCAGCTGACCTTGGTGCTGCCTGAACAGCCTCCCATCTCCACGCTCAACCTCCCTCTTAAGAAGGCTTATTGGAGCTGGCCCCGTGACACCTTCAGTGGGCCTGGACTCTACACTGCTTACTGGCCCCATGTGCTGAACTGGATTTCCTTCCCACTTTCACTCAGCCTCCTCAGTGAACACTGAAGAAAGTGCAGATACCCTTGGGTGGGGCTGGCGTCACACTGGCCCCTCCTGGCCCCTCATGCAGCCTCCAGGCCAGAGGCCCCTGCGTCCCAGGCTGAGGCTTGCTGCCCTGGGTTTCCTGCTGGAGCCCTGCCCCATCCAGAGGAAGGGTGGAGGTGGCGGTCCTGCCTGTCAGGCCAGAGCCTCCCGTGCCCCTCATTTCCTAAGGAGTGGGAGGCTGTGGCTTGCTCTGGCCTCTGCTGTGCTGAAAGCTGCTCAGGAGTCCCCTGGGGGGCCGTGAGCAGTGGCATTCAGAGGCTGTGAGAGGTACGGTAAGAGAGACCACAGGAAGGAAAAGAGGCTCTGCCTTCCAATCCTGTCTCCCTGGGCAGGTGGCTTCCTGGCATTTTAGATGGTCGTGAGGAGAGGCACAGCTTTCACAGCTGGGATGAGAGAAGAGGAGAGTACTAGCAGAAAAGGTCATGGATAAAACCCAGGAGGTGGGAGCACGGAGTCCTCGCTTCTGCGATCAGGAATCAGGCTGACCAGCAGGGTCTAGGAGGTGGAGTGGGAGAAGACATTGGGGCTGTGAGGGTCTTTTGGGGTCCCATCCTTGTGTACCTTCCAAATCGGGCTGAGGAGTTTGGACCTGAATCAGTAAGCATTGGTGAGACATGGCCAGCTTTGGGCAGAGGAGTGACCATCTCACACCCTCTGAAAGCTCCATCCACACACAGGCATTGGAGGAAAGGCCAGGTCCCATTTGGGGGCACAGCATTTGGACACCCACAGGAAAGATGCACTTCTCCGGACATTAATGCAACTTAACCAGCATGGAGGATGTCTGATAGGTCCTCATGCCCACGCGGTAGGCCAGAGAGGTCAGTGGGGGCCTGGAGCCAGCGTCACTGCAGGCTGAGGAGGAGAGGATTCAGCCCCTCCTGCTCAGAGCCCACCTGCTTCCACCACCTCCTGGAGCTCCTACCTGGGATGGTCACGTGCCAGACCAGCACAGGATGGAGGAAGCAGGCCACGGACAGCAGCATGTAGGCCAGGAACTTCTGGAAGCAACCCAGCCAGCGGGCCTTCTCCCTTGTTCTGTATGCCAGGGACCCTGGCCGGCACCTAGGAAGCAGGAGTCCAGGATCACCAGGAAGCAGGGTGTGGCTCGGGAAGCCCCAGCAACACACAAGGCTGTAGGAGGCTGGGATAATACCCTGCTGTGGCCTTGCTCCCCACAGTGGCCTCTGGCTGAATGCCCCCAAGGGTGGGAGTTCTCCATTAGGGGTTCCACAGTTAGGGTGTTGCCTGAGCCCCTCCAGAGAGGCTGCACAGGCAGTGGGAATTCTACCGTGGCGTGGAAAAGGTGTGCATACGGGAGACACCTGGCTGAGACGGTTGTGTGGACCATGCACTGCGCAAGGGGCCTGGCCACGCGATTGAGCAGCCTGGGATCCGGCTGACGATGCTCACAGTCTTGCCGAGGTATGAGATAGAATTGGCTCAGAGGGACTTCTTTCTTAGCCGGCATGCAGAGTCCATACAGGAGCCCAGCAGAATACTGAGCAGGTTTCCTCAGGGTTGCTGCCTCCAGGTTTAGAAGGAGGAAAGCACTGGCATTTAGGTCCATCTCTTTCATCCTTTGAACTGGCCTGGAGCAAGGATCTGCACAGCTGCACTCTGCCCAGGCTAGCTTTGAGGAGTGGAGGTCCTCAGCATGACCTTCCTCCCAAAACCCGCTGCCATGGCTCTATGGTGCCCCCTAGTGGTCATTCTTTTGTAACCACACACTGTCTGAGAGTGTAGGGGTCCAGAGGTGGTACAATGTCCCCTTAAGCTCAGGGCTCCTCCCTCCATATCCCCCGCCAGAAGTTGCAAGGATCCCTTGGCAGTGGAGGCTACTTACTGGAAGCAGATGGCCAGCAGCTGAGCCACAAAGTAGGCCCCTTCACACACGGAAATGGCGGCTCCTGTAAATCTATGATGGAGACAGGTGAGGGAGGCCCAGCACCCTCTGACTCTCCCTTCGCTTTCCCGTGGGCCATCTTCTCATAGCACCTCGGCCTCCTGGGTTTCTACAACTGACCAACTGACCAGGAGTTTTTTGACCTAATCCTGTCACTCAACCAGCATCTCCCAGGAACGGTCTTATTGGACTGTAGTGGTGGAGGGGGTGGGGTCCGGGACCCAGAGAGAGGTGAGCAGGGAGCTGCAGGGAAGAGCAGGCCAACAAGGGAGACCATCTTGACCACAGCACCCTGGTGTGGACACCGGCAGGCATGTCCTCAACCTGCTGTTAGCAGGATGGACACCTACTGCCTGACTGTGAGAGCCTTAAGGCTGGATCTATTCCCAAACTTCTCCCTCTTGTCTCATCATCCAAAAAGTCACCAGGAGCAGCTGATTGTGTTCCTTAAGCAGCCTTAGAATCAGTCCCCTTCTCTCTGGCCTCACCTGTATCACCTGAGTTTGGGCATTGCCCCCGGACACCTGCACCACCTTGCCCCTTTTGGCCTCCCTAACTCCCTGGCCCTCACCTCCTGCCCCCTGCTACTCCACTCTGTCACTCCCAGGATGCCCCAAGGGCTCCTCCTGACACCTAAATCTGATCATATTCCTCCCAATCTAGAGTGCTTCAAAGCCTCCTTATGTTCCAAGTGTGGTCCAGGGACATTGCAATCAGAATCTCCTGCGGAATATATAAAATCATAGATTCCTGGGCCAGCCCCTGACTTTCTATATCAGAATCTTTGGGAATGGAACTTACATTTTTTTACTGGAGAGTATCACTGGCCTATAGAATTGAAATTCCTTAACGTGTCTTTTAAAGTCCTGCATGAGCTTCCCTACTCCTCTGACTACACAAGAAGCAATCAGATGCTCCAGGGCCTTTGCACAGCTGAGCCGCTCTTGGAAGGACTCCCCTTTCCTCCTCGTGTCTGTTTGGTGGACTCGTGCTTCTCCATGTTGCATGCTGTAACCAGAGTAGTTCCCTCTCTAATTCTTTCATGTAGCCCGGGCCGACTCTGGGAAAGCCTTATTGAACTGGAGTGAATGAGTGAGTGAGAAGAGATACTACCTTGCAGGGGAAGGCAGCTCAGCGTCAGGGTTTCCTCAGGGCCCTGGCCATTGCCCCTGCTACTGATCAGCTGTGTAACCACAGGCAAGTAGCTTGCTCTCTCTGCCTCAGTTTCCTCAGGTGTAAACTGAGAGAAATTATAGTGCTTTACCAATAGAATTGTTATAAGGACTAAATAAGTCGATTTTTGTAAAGCCCTTCAAACGTGCTTGGCAAATAGTACTCATTATAGAAATGTTATTATCATTTCTCTCTCTGTCTCTCTCTGTCCTCTGTCTCTGTCTCTCTCTCTCTCCCCCTCCCTCCCTCTCTGTGTGTTTGTGTGTATGTGACCGTTTAGTACTTGACCTTTACTTTCTCCCACTCTCTGTATGCTGCCCAGTGTCTCCCTAACTCTTACTCTTCAGCTTTTAAATGGTAATACCCTTCAGCCATTGGTGCGACCACTGTGGATAAGTGGAGGGAGGCAGTGAGGAGCCTCCTGGAAACAGGAAGAAGGGAGAGGAAGCAAGTATAGAGAGACATGGGGAAGAATAGTGGGAAAGCCGGTGACAGATCAGTTCCTACTGGTGCCTGTCTGCTCTTGACCATGGCCCCTGCTTGGTCCTGGGGACTCAGAGAAGGCAGTGACAGTCATACAGGGAGTGTGCTATGCTCCATGAATGCTTCGAGCATGAGGGAACACTGGGCAGAATGGGAGGAAGAAGGAGTGAATAAAGGGAGGCAGGGCATTTGGACACTTGGGTGGCCCTTGAGGAATGAGTGGGCATGAATGCAGGAGGGATGCCAGGATGGTTGTGGGTGCCAATCCTACAGGGTCGGAGAGCAGGGCATGGGTGGAGAACACAAACTAGTTCACAGTGAGGGGAGGGGGAACGGAGGGTGGACATAACGTCTTCTAGGCCTGGACCACAGAGTGACCAGACGGGCATCGTGTCCCCTCGAGACAGGCAGAGCAGTCGGGAAGAAGCAGGGTGCTGGGCAGAAAGCAGTGAGCATTAACTAGCGCAGACCTGACCTGTTACAGTAGGATGATAACCCTAGCTCTTACCCGATGTGATGTTTGTGGTTGAACTAGGTGACCATATAGAGAGGAGGGGGCCCAGGCCTTCTTCTGGATGCCAGAGAGACAGTGCAAAAGCTGGGACAGGCTCAGCAAGACAGTAGGATACCCAGAGCAAGAAGTCACTTCCAGTCAGTGGGGGTTTCAGGCCCGGGGCAGGCGTCCCGGGACAGAATGCCAGGCTTTGGGAATGCTGAAGGGGGTGGAAAGGCGCCCTGGGTGCTCAACAGGATGAGCAAAGGCTTAGAAGTGAGGTGATGTCGGTGAGCTTGGGAGAGTCAGAAACTCCTGGGGTGTAAACTGAGTGACAAGGAATAAGGTGGAGGCCAGAAGGTGACAAAAGAGTGTGGACTGGAGCCGTAAAAGCCCTTGGAGGTCATCAGGGAGACCTCTGTTTCTAGGTAGCTGACACTGTGGCAGTGGGAAAATGCACTGGGAGGTTAGCATGTGGTTGGGAGATGGTGGGTGAGATCCACCTGGCACAACAAAGGGCTTGTCTGGGGCAGGCATCTTCTTAGGATGCAGACGAAGCCACCATGACTAGGGTAGAGTGGGCAGTGGGGGAGCAGAGAATACAGCCTGGTGACTCTGCAGGCAGACAGGGCTCCCTGTATCCCTCAAGATTGGGCGCTGAGAAGCTGGTCAGAACCCGTGAGGACTCCAGGCTGTCCTACCCTCTGGGACATCACTGCACAGTGTCCTCCTTCCCACCAGGGGGCGTCTGCAGAGTCAGCTGGCAGAGAAGAAAGGACCAAGGCTGGGGAACTAGATGGACCTGCTACTCATGAGCTTGGAAAATGGGCTGAGCTGCTTACCCCCCCTGAATTTTTTCATCTGTAAAACTAGGGTGGTACTCACTTCTGTGCTGCCAGAGTTAAAGAATATAATGTAAATAAAACATTTAACTGTGCTGGGCATGGAGATGGGATCTCATTTATGGTCCTTCGAATTGATTTTCCTCTGTGTAAAATAAGAGCTCAGTTAATGTTTGCTGAATAAAGAAATTATTGAAGAGATGAATAGGTAGATAGATACGAAGTCTGACAATTAAGTTCGCGAACTTGTTGCTAACCTTTTTTGACATCAGATTCGTTATGAATTTGTACCAAGTTTACTATTTGGAAGTGCTGAATAGGCTGTGTGAAAAAGTTAGATGACCTGAACTTTTCACTAACAATTCGTGGCTCTTGCATCACAACAATGCACCAGCTCACACAGCACTGTCTGTGAGGGAGTTTTTAGCCAGTAAACAAATAACTGCATTGGAACACCGTCCCTACTCATCTAACCTGGCCCCCAATGACTTCTTTCTTTACCCGAAGAGAAAGGAACTATTGAAAGGAAGACATTTGGATGACATTCAGGACATCAAGGTAATATGATGATAGCTCTGATGGCCATTCCAGAAAACAGTTCCAAAATTGCTTCGAAAGGTGGATTAGGCAATTGGTGTTGGTGCATAGATTCCCAAGGAGAGTACTTCGAAGGTGACCATAGTGATATTCAGCAATGAAGTATGTAGCACTTTTTCTAGGATGAGTTCACGAACTTAATTGTCAGACCTCATAGATGGATGCGTGGATAGATGGATAGGTGGGTGGATGGACGGATGGATGGATGGATGGATGGATGGGTGGATGGGTGAATCAGAAGTTGTGTAGGTGGATGGAAGGAAGGATAATTAGTTAATTTATGGGATGGTCTGACTAAAGCCATTCCCAAAGCATAGAGTATCCTCAGGCCCCTCTTTTCCTCCCACCTTTGGGATAGGATGGCCCTAGCCTGGGAAAGGGTAGGTCAGTCTGAGCAGACAGACTCAGGGTGAGTTGGAGGAGAATATGCAGACAGGGGCACATTCACACATACTCACAGCAGGTAGAAGGCCAGGCTTTTGAACTGCCCCTGCAGGAAGGTCTCGGTGCCCACGCCGATCAACACTAAGAGGGGAAGAGGAGGGGAGACAGTGGCCCAGGTGCTCCAGCCACAGCACTACCCTGAGGAGGGCTCTTTGGCATGGAGTGAGCCTTCTCCCAGGGGATGAGAGCCAGGGGAGGCTCTTCCACATGTGGCACAGGGATTGGTGGCTGGGAAGATACAAGAAAGCAGGGATCCTTCTGAGTTGGTCTGTGGAAACCAGAGTGGTTTCAGGCAGAACCCTACAGGTCTTTTAATCCAGTCTCCCCAGAGTGCAGAAGTCATCCTCTGCCTGCATTGGTCATGCCACGACCCCTGAGTACCCCAGAGATAGCCCATGCTGACAGGCTACCAAACGCTCTGCTGCACAGTGGTCCTTCACATGTCCTGGCCTCAGGGCCCTCGTCGTCCTGCAGGTCCATGGCCATGCGTGCTATGTGTCTGGGCTTCAGTGCTTGGCCACAATGGGAACTGCCTGTTGTTGCTGCTTCTGAGACCTCTTTTTCACTTGCTGGTTTGGCAGATGCGTCACACACTCTGGGCTCATTGCTTTGGACCCAGGGCTCATTAAGGCCGTGGGGTTTGCTGGACAGGGGATGCTGCTCAGCCTCATCTCTCCTCCTGCCCTTTCTTGGCATTTGGTGCTCAAACACTTGGACCTTCATTTTTTGTCCAGGATGAATTTTGTCTTGGAACCACCTTTCCAGACTTGCTGGCTACCTGTTACCTCCTCACAGGGACTCCCTTGCTCTCACAGCTTCACTCAACCAGCTGTGGCTATGGCCCCATTCACTCACTGATGGAAACATTCCACAGTCAGCACTCAGGTGTTCCTAGACCTTCCTCCAGGACCACATTGGCCCACTAATCAGACCTCTTTCTGGCCCCATGCACCCTACATTTCTGTCTTTGGGTTCAGGTGACACACCCAGGTATTTGCCATTGTGGCTTCACCATGTCTCCCTCCCACAAAGTCAGCGATAGTGGGCTGAGCTGTCAAAGGTGGCCCTGAGTGGCCCGTCCTCTGCTCGCCTCAGCAGCTTCCCTGGGCCTGATGCCGCCTCTCTTCCCTGGCAGAGATACTGTGTACGCTTCCAGCTTTGGGTGACCTGAGCCCCTAATCCACTGCAGATGTGGGTTCAGCTCCTAATCCTGAAGTGCAGTGTGGAGCCCCTTTCTTAGGCCACCAGCACTTCTACTCCTCACTTCTGGGGGGATTACGGAAGCGCTGCAGGGAGGAGGGACAGAGCACTTTGATCTAGGAAGGGGGGAGGCTCCTATGTATTCTTAGTGATGAGGCTTCCATGCTCTCTGGTGCTTGAGGTGCAGGAGGACACTGGGCCTCTGTCCTCTGCAGCTTCCAGCTGCTCGCTGGCTCATCCCAGGTGAGCGGCTGGGGGTGCTGGTCAGCTACACATCTCTGCACTTTTGGCATAACTGCAGAGAACTTAATGGTGTCTGCACAATCGTCACACACATCCTGGTTCCTCACAGCAGCCCTGAGGCATAGGGAGTTATGTACTCCCCATCTTATGGGGAGGAAAATGAGGCTCAGTGACCTGCGGTGCTCTCACAAGGCCGGAATGTAGAGGACCTACAGACTGAACTTGAGACTTCTGGCTCTAGGTGGTGAGCAGTTTCCTGGTTTTCACTGTCTACCAGCATATGAGGTAAGACAATTAAGTTCATGAACTCATCCTAGAAAAAGTGCTACATACCTCACTGCTGAATATCACTACAGTCACCTTCAAAGTACTCCCCTTGGGAAGCTATGCACTGATGTCAGCACCTAGTCCACCCTTCAAAGCAATTTTGGAACTCTTTCTGGAGTGGCCATCAGAGCTGCCGTCATATTACCCTTGATGTCCTGTCATCCAAATGTCTTCCTTTCAATATTTCCTTTATCTTCAGGTAAAGAAAGAAGTCACTGGGGTCCAGATCACGTGAGTAGGGAGGGTGTTCCAATACAGTTATTTGTTTACAGGCTAAAAACTCCCTGACCGACAGTGCCGTGTGAGCTGATGCATTGTCATGATGCAAGAGCCATGAATTGTTGGCGAAAAGTTCAGGTCGTCTTTTTCACGCAGCCTCTTCAGCACTTCCATATAGTAAACTTACTTAGTTGGTATAAATTCATAATGAATAATCCCTCCGATATAAAAAAAGTTAGCAACATCGTTGCAACAAGTTCATGAACTTAATTGTCAGACCTTGTATGTGTGTGCTCTGTGTGTGTGTGTTTTGCAGGCAAATGCCCATTTAATTTTCACTATGTATCCTGTTTTCAGCATTTAGCATCTATTAACTTATAACAATCCTATATGACAGCACTATGTTATCCTCATTTTACAGAAGAGGAAACTGAGGCACGGAGAATGTAAGTAAAACAAATAAATCAACTAATTGTTGTTGCCTAGGTCAGATCCTGCATTTCAATCTCACATTCTCTAGTTAATAGCTGAGTCACTCAATCTCTCAGAGCCTCAGTTTCTTAATTATTCCTCTTGCACATAATGTTATGAGAATTCAGTAAGCTAATCAATGCCGAGAACATCGTAACTGCTCAGTGAAATTGCTTGTTAATTTTTGGCAGCGGCTTCATTCACATTGTAGTCTTTGTAGATTTGCATGGGCCTGTGCAAGATGCCAGTAGCTGGAAGGTAAAGGTCTCGGGAATGCAGCCCTTTTCTCTTACTTGCACCCATTTGGTGTGTGGAGACCTATTTTGATACCTTTTGACTGAAACAAAGGGTCAACAGTCAAAGGGGCATTTGAGGAACACTCTAGAGGCAGGGCTTGTTTGCAATTAAAAAAAAATCAAGTAACAACAGAGAAATGACAGAGCTGGATTGGAATCCCAGTTCTGTGTGTTATGACCTTGGTAAAATGGGTAAGTACTTAACCCATCAGAGTTAGGATTCCCATCTGTGGAATGGGGAGAATAAGTTATACCTCACAGAGTTGTCTCTTGGATTGGAGAAAAATGAGTCTGAAATGCAGAGCTTTGTGCTTGGTGTCAAGTGGTCAATACACATGGGCTCTTTCCTCCCTCTAACTCGGGACGTGTCAGCTTCCCCAGGCTGCATCTAGCCCGTTTTGTACTAAGGGAAGTGGGGCCACCACCCAAAAGCTCTCAACCAACCACAGCAATGCTGGATTCTGCAAGCCCAAGGACAAAGGTATGCCCTCTGGCTAGAGGAGGAGGGCAGGGAGATGGAGCCAGGAGCAGGGTCCTCAGGCCAGGAGATCCCTAAGGGAGCCAGTGGGATTTCCATGGGAGTCCTAAGGCCAACGGATCACATACTTTCAGCTTGATCCTCCCAGTTCTGGGGCTCCCATTCTCAGAGGCAGACCATGTGAGGTTGAGACAACACGGATCAAAATGAAGTCCTTCCTTCTGTCCCCTGCATCTGTCTGCCTGCGGCCTCGACCACAGTCTTGCTTCTGCCCTGGACCTATTTGGCTGTACTCCTTGGTGTCTCCTGGCAGCTCTTCCTAGACTGTGCTTTCCTGTCATCTGTGGTTTCCTGTTGGGGTGATCTGAGGTCAAGCCCAGTGGTGCGCTGGATTGTCATCGGGCTCCTCTCTTGGTTCAGGGGGAGAAATGAGATACAGACTGAGAAAAGCATGGTGACCCAGGCTGTAAGAGAGGCTTATCTGAGTGCTCGGGGGCCAGAGAGAGAAGAGCCATTCCTGGGGATTACCAGCAAAGACGTTATAAAGAGGATTCAAGCAAGGGGGACTGGGAAGGCAGGAAATAGACATGTGCAAATGGAGGGGCACGGCATTGCAGGGAGACCCCTCCTCGCCATTATGACAGAAGATTATTTCATCTGGAGCAGGGGCACAGAGTACATGTGACTGAGGCTGGACTGTGGGTTTTTAATCAGACTCCACAGGCTGCGCAGGGGGAGCCCTGAGTGTTTTGGAGCAGCCGAGTGACGTGTTCAGATTGGCATTTCACAAAGCTTTCCACATCAGTCAGAAGGGGTAAGAGGCTTTGGTAAGACTGCCCGGCAGACGGGAGGTGGTAGCAAAGTACTGGACACTGCCAGGCGTGCTCTGGGAACCCCCTTCTGGCACACTGGTAGCCTCCAGTTCCTCTGTTGGCCTGGTTTAAAGCAAAGTTCACTCTGTGGCTCCTGATGGTATGCCCAGGTGACCCTGTTCACCCGTCTGCAGGGCAGTACCCAAGAGAAGGGGAGTTGCTCCGTCTGGGGCCCAGATAAGGAGGCTTCCCAGGCACAGAGGAGAAGGGCGTGTCCTGCTGAAACATGATGGTCTCTCACCGTTTTCTGGATAGTAGAAGCAGAGGTGTGGGCTGGTCACAGGTGAGCAGAGGCATTTGGGTTTGGAATCTCCCTGGGCACGCCAGGCCAGCAAGCTGCCTCTCAGGGACGTTACACCACGTGCCATACACCTCAGTAGGCCCTCTACACACATCTTATTTACTCTGCACAACATTCCTTGAGGTGAAAATTGTCAACCCCATGTTATGTATGGAAAAATCCAAGGACCAGCATCCTGGAAGTGAGCACCTTTCCAGGCACACTGGTAGTGAGGGCAGAGGGAAGCCAGGAACAGGACCAATTCCACTGGTTTCCAGGTCCCTGGCAGGGAAAGGACTCTGGTGAGAATGGTGCAGGTGGAGGAGGACATTTCCTAGGGCCCTTCATAAGCATGGAGGAGGGGGTGTCCCGTGAATGAGGTCTGTGTCGCCGTGGGCAGTAGACCACTGCCTCTCCCAAGCCCACTTGTGAATGGATTTTTGCAATGTCTGCATGAGAAAGAGCCAGGACCCAGAGTCAGTTCTCCTTCCATTACCATATATTTGATCCCTTTTACCTTCAATTGTCGCCCCAATAAACTTTAATTAAAAAAAAAAGAGCCAGGAAACCGCCTCTTCACTGCCTCAGTGACCTGCCTGGTACTCAAGCTGTGTGGTTACCGCCCATCCAACCCTCACCCTGGGTATCTGGCAAAGGGCCCTCAGCCTGGGCAGGCCGAGCTCTTTTCTAAGAGGGAGAAGTGGTCGCAGCCTGAATCTCCCCACCCAGGGCAGTTCCACCCAGCAACCCAAGGGCACTCAAGGTGCAAAGTTCCCCCAGGAGAGTCCACAACCTCATTCACGGCACATTCTCTGTGTCAGGCCCAGGTAAAGTACAGGGGCACAAAGAACATATGGTCTGAGCCTGGGCATACCATCCCAGACCCAGGAAACAAAGTGATGTCCCAGTGAGAACAGGCCACAACACTCTGGGAGCAGGAGGAGTGCAGGCTCCACTTGCCTGGAAGCTGAGGAGGGCTCCGCAGAGGAGGAGGGCAAGGCGATGCTGGGGAGATGGAGCAGCAGGAGTTAGAGTCTGCACCTGTGATGGCCATGGCTACATGTGCAGACAAGGGACAGGAGCTTGTCTCTGGGTGCCTCCCCGTATAATTCCTGGGGCTGCACAAGGTCATGGGGCCACACGGGGCAGTGACAGTGTGGCTTTCTGGGCCCACAACCTCAGGTCCTCTTTCACATTGCAACTTCCTTTCACCATTCTAAGGGAGCCAAGCCCATTGAGAAAGCTGTGCCCTGTGGTCCTGTGAAAACCCTCCATCGGCAATCTGGGTGCAGCCAACTACCCTGGGGACCGTTGTTCCTGCAAGGACTTACTCTAGTCCCTAACACTTATCTCCCCAAAGCTCTCTCAGGCTTTTCAGGACTGTGCTCGTTACCATCTCTAATGTAAGTGAGCCAGGAATGTATCCTTGTGAAGACAATTCTGCTGATCCCTGCAGCAGCAACTCTCCCAGAGACTGGGTGAGGTTATTGCTGGACCAATGGCAGAAAATGGGAGTTGACCCCACGTACTTAGACTGTTAGGTGAGAGAAATACCTCTAATTATAGCCATGCAATTTGGGGTTTCTTTGTTACAGCAGATGCGTTAGATTGAAGCTGGATACAAATTCTTTGCAACTCTTCCCATAGATAAAGTAACTCTCCTCCCCTTGGATGTGGTCTGGCTTTAGTGACTCACTTGTCTGATAGAATGCTCTAGAAGTAAATTTCGGGAACTTGCATGGCTAATTTGCAAAGAGTTTCTATCCAGACCTGTTAAAAATGCTTGTTTTGGATGGAAGCTACTCACCATGTAAGAAGTCTGATGCTCCTGAGGCCACCATGTGAGAGAAAGCCGAGCTCACCATGTAGAGAGAACATGAGAAGCCAGCCACAGATGGTTGAGCCCTCTCAGCGAGGCATGGGGCACATGAATGAAGAAGTGATCGTGGACATCCCGGCCCCAGAAGGTGCAAAGAGGAGGAGGACTGATGAACCCAGCCAACGCTCAGAGCACGTGGCCTTAGACGAGCCCTTCCGGTCACCCCACTTGAGCCCCCAGTCCTCATGGAGCAGAGACGAGCCGTCTCCACTGGGCCCTGCCTGAATTCCTGAGCCACAGAGTTTTCAGCATCATGAAATGGTGATAGTCTTAAGCCACTAAGTTTCAAGTGGTTTTATTATGCGGCCTGAGATAAGTGGAAAAGCGGCTCATCCTACTCTTTAACTATCTGAGATGTTTTGGCCCAGAAGCCCCGTGTCTGGCCGGGTGTGTGTTCTGACCCTTTCAGCAGTGAGTATTCCTCAGAGCCCTGTGGCCTCCGGCCCTTCTCACTGGGCCTTTAACTTGGCTGTCGGGAAATCAACTCCCAGATTCCTAGGTCCTGCAGCGTCTATCCCCCTGCCCAAATGCATGCAGTCTCCTCGGAACGGGGCATGGTGTCTGGGGCCTCCTTTGGGACCATAGAATCCTAGGGTGGTTTTTATACCTTAATATTTTATGGAGCATCCATGAGGTCCTGCCTCTCCTAAGCAGGACCCTTCTGCAGCTTCATTTTAAAAAGATCCTCAGTGGAGAAAGTGAGGAAATAAAAAAGTGGGATCTCCTGCTTCAGGAGAATTCCTTGAACTGTATCCAGTACTTGCTCCTGACAGCCACCCTGCGCCTTGCAAAGAAGCAACCCCCCCACACCTACCTCTACCCCCTCCCGGAGGGCTCACTGACCTGTGCTGGGGACAAGCTGTCTTTGGAAGTCACCGTAGTTCCACCTGACATAGATATAGGACTCCAAACTTATTTTGACTGAGGGTCTGGAGTTTCCTAAATGTTTCCAGGGGACTAGTCTCCAGAACCAGGCACTTCAGAAGCCAGACAATGACCATGAAGTGTGCCTTAAGTGAGCGGGTGAAGTGTTGAACTGGTGTGTGGGAAGCAGCTCAGCCACCCTGGTTCCTGAGTGTCTGTCTCCGCATGTCTACACAGGTGGACCAGCTGCCCTCTCAAAGGGCTTACATCATCCCCGGGGATGAGGATGGGGACACAGTCCTCATTTTGTGGCATTGGACTGAGGAACTCTGCCAGGACTCCAAATGTAGGCATGGCATCCAACAGAACCAGGACTAGGGTGAGGCCAGCAAGGTACCTGGACACAAATTTAGGGAGGCGTTCACCCCCAGGGCCATGCTTCCCGTGCTGGCATCCAGAGACGTGCATGGCCTGTGGTTTGAGGGCGTCTGGCCACTCACGGAATCTGGCCTGCACTTCTGGTCTTCCTTCTTCCTCAAGCAGCAGCCCGGCCAGAGTCTCTGAAACTCTGCCTTCACACTCTGCCTTCAGTACAGAATGGGCAGCCTCCATTAGGAGTTCACCCCAACGAACGACCCTGAGGCCCTTGTCCAGACCTCAGCATGGAGTCAGATGGGCTGACAGTTTCACAGTTTGACAGGGAGACAAATGCCACACACGTCCTCAGAATCAGGCTTCATTGTAACTAATTCTCTATAAGAAAGACTTGCCCGCAGAGCAGCCTGGATCCTGGCTGCGTGTTCTTCCAGCTGCAGGGGGAGGTGCTGGCGCGACACTGCTCTTACACCGCTGTTACGTGGCCTGTCCTCCCATCCTCCCTGTTCTCCGTCCCTCAGGATCCCATGAACCCTGGTCCCAGCTCAATGGAACCACATCACAAACCGACCGCTGCACAGTCCTCCCTACTCTGGTCTCACTCCCCGCACAGTCCCCAGGGAGGCCTCTTGCTTGGTGCCCATTAGAGCCAGCTCTTTCCCTCAAGCATTTGTGGTCAAGCCTGGCCTCCTAATCTGGTCCCCTTCCCTCTAGGCTCTGCCCCTGCTGTCTGAGCTGGGTCGCACCCCCTCAGAGTAGGTTCTCCCAGAGGCCAGGGTTTTCTTCTGAGTCACCTCCCTGAACTGCTTCTCCTAGGTCAGCCTTAGTAGGGGTCCGAGATTCTGGACCAAGAGGCTGCGGGGCAGGCCCGGGCCAGGCAGCCACCTCCTGAGCCCCTGAGTGTCCTGGAGCTCTGGTCCCAGAGTGTGGCTGGGTGAGAGCTAGGAGGTGCTGTGCTGGGGCAGAGGGCACATGAGGCTGGATCAGAAAGGCTGAGTTCTGGCTCCTCACACAAATCATAACTCTCTCGTCGGCTTCCTCTTCTGGAAAATGAGGATAATAAAGATATGCCTAACTTGCTAAGAGCGTTCGGTGTTAGTAAATTATAGTGTTTGCTGTGCAAATGTAGACAATTGCTAATAGTATTATTAGGAGAGGCAGGTTTTTTTCCATTAGTACCCTCAAGGGGGAGGATAGGGTTTATTGTCATCCTTTCCTTCCATTAATACACTTTTATTGTGGCTGAGAGCTCTCTCTGTGCCCCGAAGCCGCTCATTGATTTCCTGTCTCAGCTCCCGTCTGCCGGCCTGAGCAGTGCTAAGTGCTTCCCAGCCCCCGCGCCATCACCACAGCTCTCTGTGCGACACCTCTGTGCGGTCTGCCGGGGGCCTCACGGGCGCGGGCCAGTGTGCTCTCGGGCCTGCGGGGCTGTTGCTGAGGCGCTATATCCCCAGCTTCAGGCCTCGTGCTGCTTTTGCCTCCAGACAAACTTCGTGGTTGTCTGTTCTGACTCCATTGCTGGGCTGAGTTTTGACACCTGTCTTGTAGTCAGTGCAGTGCCCTGGTGGCAACACAGGACACTTCACAGAGGTCACTAGAGGCCACCACTAACTGGCTTTTAATGCCAGTCATCTTAGCCCTGGCTGCCTCGGGAGCCAGATGAGAATGTCATGTGCTCATTCCCACTCACTATTGCCGAGGGCAGTCTCATAACTCACCATGTCTTATTTGTTGGTCCTCTTTATCCTCAACTATGGCCTGTCTCCTGCTGGTCTGAAGGTCTGTAGGACAACTCAGACAGAGGTGCACTAGGCTGATGACAGTGGCTGGGGTGGTTTAGGTTTGGAAGAGGCCACAGCTAGTGGTAGAGGTGAAAGCCAGATTTTCACCTTGCTAAGAGCATGGAGATGTTGGAACCAGTTGCTAAGAACCTGGTGAGACAATAAGCTAGTAGATGCGGGCCTCTTAACTCAGGAGAAATTCTGGCGATTCTAAGCATGGCAGGAAGCTTTCCCTGTGGATTGAGAGCTGATATCTATGAGCCAGGGTTCATGATACACTGTGAGTAAAGGCCAAGATTTTATAGTAGAAAATTCCAAATATGTAGTTAGAAGAAATTTTAGAGTATAGTGTGGCACTTACTATCTTCCAATAACTCTCACAAGCCTGTTTGGGGACAATTTCCTGAAGGTGAGAGTCCACCCATTCTCTACTAAACTCTCTAAACATGTGCCATAGACCAACGCTGACAAGCCAAGATGGCAATTTTGTTTGGCCTGTAGAAGGCTGTGTGATACACTGCAGTGATGCCCCCAAACCTGGATCTCTCTCGGCATCCACACCCTTTGTTGCGTGACTTTGCAGTGAAGTCTGTGTCCCGAACCCTTGAGTCTTGGCTCAGCAGGGTGACTTGCTTTGGGTGCCATGCCAGCACAGATGTGTAGTGGGCTCGTGCACTGGCATGGTCTCTCATGCCTCTGTCATTGTCATGGGCACATGCCAGAGCCACCCTGCTGGAGCACAAGGGTCACAGGGAGCAGAGTGGCCTGTTTCATCCCAGACAAGGCCAGCCTAGACAAGCCAACAGCCAACACAAACAGAGCTGCCTACCCACTCAGATGTGCGACTAATGAAAGCTTACTGCCGCATCCCACTAAGGTTTTGCAGATGTTACACAGTGTTATTTTGGCAATAGATAACTGACACATCTACTTTTTAGAACAGTTTTATTGAGGAGTAATTGATATAAAACAAACTGCACTTATTTACAAGTGCAAATTGGTAAGTATTGACATATGTATATACCCAGAAAACCATCACTACAATCAAGATAATGAACATCTCTATCCTGCTACCCTTGTAATCCTACACTCCTATCCTTTCATCCTCCTTCGGGCAACCACCAATCTACATTCTATTACTAGAGATTAGTTTTCATTTCCTAGAAATTTATTTAAATGGTATCATACAGTAGGTACTCTTTTTTTGTTTGTTTGTTTGGTTGTCTACTTTCATTCAGCATGATTATTTTGAGATGCATCCATTTGTAGCATGTGTCAGTAGTTTATGCTTTTTCCATTGCTAAGTAGCATGGATGTAGCTTGGTCAGTTTATAATCCATCTGTGGATGAGCACTTGGGTTGCTTCTAGTTTTGGCTGTTACAAATAAAGATGCTATGAACACCCATGCACAATATTTGCATGGACATATGCTTTCTTTTCTCTTAGGTAAATACGTAGGAGTGGAATGATTGGGTCATATGGTAGGTTTACATTTAATTTTTTTACAGAACTGCCAAACCATTTCCGAAGTGAGTGTATCATTTTACATCTTCATCAGTGGTGTATGAGAGTTCCTCATCCTCGCCAGCACTCCAACACTTTGCATGGTGAGTCTTTTTACTTTTAGCCTCACTGTGGCTTGGATGTGCGTTTCCCTAATGACTGATTATACGGAGCATTTTTTACATATGTTTATTTGCCACCGTATCTCTTTGGTGACTTGTTCTTTCATTCTATTCAAGTTATGTTTTGAAGAGTAAAGTTTTAAATTTTGATAGTGTGCAATTTACCAATTTGTTCTTCTATGGATTGAAATTTGGTATTGTACCTAAGAAATCTCCGCCTAACACTTTACTGAGGTTTTATCTTACTGTCTAGGAGTTTCATAGTTTCAGGTTTTATATTTATGCCTATAATCCATTTTGAGTCTTTTATTTGTATATGGCACAATGTATAGATTTTTTTTTTTGTAAATGGATGTTCAATTGTTCAGTGCCATTTGTTGAGACAGTTATCCTTTCTACACTAAATTACCTTTGTATTATACTTAAGTCAAAATTCTGTTTTACATATATGTCTAGGTCTATTTCCGGACTCTATTCCATTAATCGATTTGTCTTTGTGTCAAAATTGGACTGCCTTGATTTCTGTAGCTTTATAATAAGTCTTTAAAAAATCAGATAGTATTAAATTTCTAGCTTTGCTCTTTGTTCACAAAGTTGTTTTGGTTATACGGTATTAGGGACTTTGCATTTCTAGGTGAATTTTAGAAACAGCCTGTCAATTTTTAGAAAAAAAACCACAACACACACAAAAAAAACCCCACTAGATTTTGACTGAGACTGCACTCAGGCTATAAAGAAATTTTGGGGAGAATTAACATCTTAATGATATTGAGTCTTCTTACTCACGGACAAAATATATCTCTCCATATATTTAGGTCTTCTTTATTATCTCTCAGCAATTATTTTTAGTTTTTACTGTATAGATTTTTGCCAGATAGTATTTTATATTTTTGATGTTATGAATTATATTTAAAATTTATTTTCTCATTATTTGTTGCTAGTATATAGAAATACAATTGATTGTTGTATAGTGATCCTGCGTTCTGCAACCTTGTGAAACCCTTTATTAGTTCTAGTAGCTTTTCTGTTAGATTGCATCAGCTTTTCCATAGACAATCACGTCATCTGTGAATAACAAGTTTTTCTTCTTTCTTGCCAACCTGAATGCATTTTATTTCTTTTCTTTGCCTTATTAAACTGGCTAGAACTTCTAGTACAATGTTGATTAGAAGTGATGAGAGTGGACATCCTTGTGTTGTTACCGATCTTAGGATAAAAGTGTTCAGTGTTTTACTTTTCAGTGGCTGTAGGCTTTTTATTGATGTCCTTTTGAGGCTGATAACATTTCCTTCTATTACTAGTTTGATGATAGTTTTTATCATGAATGAATGTTGAATTTGGTCAAATGTTTCTTCTGTATTTATTTAGATAGTAATATGATTTTTCCTTTTTAGTTTGTTAATGTAGCCTGTTATATCAATTGATTTTTAAATATCAAAGCAAGCTTACATTTCTGGGATAAACTCTACTTGCTTATAATATATTATCATTTTTATATTTTTTAATTTAATTTGCTAAAACTTGGTTTAGAGTTTTTACATCTATGTTGATGAGGGATATTAGTCTGTAGTTTTCTTACGATGTCTTTGTCCAGTTTTGCTATTGGAGTAATGCTAGTTTTATAGAATGAGTTGAGAACTATTCCCCTTTTCAAATTTATGGAAGGGTTGGGTATATAGAATGGATATGATTTCTTCCTTGAGTGGTGTAGAGTTCACCTGTGAAGCCATCTGGACTGATACCTACTTTTGGTGATGCCATTGTTTACGTGGCGGGACTCTGCAGACTTGCGGGGTCACTGACAATATCGAGGATGTTGCCTCCAGCACAGAGTGGCATCTCCCTTGTAAGGACCTACGGGGAATATTTCTTCCAGGTCTTGATTTCAATTCAAGGTATTTTCCCAAATTATTTGCTCTTTATTCTATCTTGCATTCAAAGAGAATACTTCTTTGCTCATTCTTCCACATGGCAGCTTTCCTGGTGCTAGAAAACAAGGACCACACCAGTAGGTATTCTCCGTCCATGCCATGTTTCTTCACCTGACCCTTACCTGGCCTATGGCAAGCCAAGATGGTTCTGGGGAAGCCCCAAGACTACTCCCTCGCCCAAGGGTCAGCTGCTTGTATCTGACTGCATTCCTTTTTCATAATAACCCCCTCAGATAGTTGTACAGAACTAAGGACAATCTTAAAAGAACTGTCAACCAATGAAAAATAAAATAAGGCTACCATCTTCCTTCTGGTTGGATCATTACAAGTGGTACAGACATAACTAAGTTCCCATGGGCTGATCATAATGACCCAAGCTCAAAATGTGAAGGAAAATGTTACTCAGTGTAAGACCTTTCACAGTCTAGCCCCTTCCTCCTTTCCAGCTTCAAGGGTCATATATTCCGTTTTCCTTTCTTCTAATCTTCCTGCTTTTCCTGTCCTGCAATAAGAGTCCCTCCCTCACACTGTACAGTCCCTGTGTTCTGCACATTCCTTTAAAATTAACCAGCACTCAGTGAGAATCTACGTGCCAGGCATTTTCTTCCTTTAGTCATTGTTTCATTGTATGCTCATAATCCTCATTTGTTATCCCCATTTCACAGATGAGAAAACTGATGTTTACAGTGGTTAGGTAACATGTCAAGGTCACACACCTAGTCAGTGGTGGAGAAAGACACAAATTCATCTCCCAAACACTATGCGTTAGTGCTTGGTGCCAGGATGTTCTAGCTTGTCTCCCTCATCAGACCGCGTGCTTCTCTAGGTGGAAGTCATGCCATCCTAATATATGGGTTCCTACTGCACAAAGTGAAAACCGCAAAGGTTTGCCAAATAAATGAATCCTAAGTGGGGTCCTAGATTTCTTGTTTTTAATCTAAGAAGGAGGACACAGACACATAGAAGTAAAGAAAGACATGCTTGAGCCAAATCATGTTATCTTTCAGTGGTAGGAGGGTGGAACACAGGTAGGGATATTTCATTTACTCATTGGGACAATCAGATCGGAAAAGGAAAACAGTCAACATCTGATTGGAGGATCTGAAAGCAGTGTGGGTAATAAATCCACCTGCAGATGCATTGGAGTGCGTGAAGCTTCCTGAGAAGGCAGGAGGGGGTCACAGGGATGTATATTTGAGGAGGGTGGAAATTAGCAAGATGGCTGCCTCCGAAGCATTAGTTTGTTTCTAAAGGCTTTGAATAGGGCTAAGGTCAAACGATGCATTTGCTGGACTCTGTGAAAAAATAATGAGGACATCTGGGTTTAAATGCTTCTTTTGTCCTAGTCTATATTAATAGACCAAGTCTCCATTTGGAATGGAATGTGGCAGAAATGGGGCTGCTGGAAATGTGGCCCTGTCCTTGATGTAAAGGAGAGGTTAACGGGTCAGAACCTGGAACACAGCAAACCCCTGAGTGATCCCAGGTTGGTCCAAAGTAGTGGATTTGTGGGAAGGAGCACGTTGACCTCACAAGCAGGACTTCTCAATGGCCTCTTTCAATTCCAGCTCATTTCCTGCTTAGCTGTGTGGTGCCCATCCCTCTGGAGCTGTGTGCCCATAGGCCCTGGATGTACACCCATCACTGCCCTGTGAGTGGGCAGACTGAGGCTCCCACACTGGACCTGCTGGCTACTGGCTATGTGACCTCTGCCAAGCTACTGAACCCTCGGCTGAGGCTTCCTCATTTGTAAAATGGGACTTAGCTCAGCATTTGGCCCTCACAGACACTGGTGGGCTTTAGCAAGTTAAGTTTTTACAGCATGTTGTCAGTCAGTCATGCACCTCTGGACACAAACACTGAAGGCCCTACTGTGATAGTTTCCTCTGGAGATGTGTGCAAATTTGTCCCTGGATGAGGTCCAGGAGTGGCTTGGCAGGATGGTCAAGGTAGTGCCAGTCAAAACATGTGTGGCAGTCATTCAGAGACAGAATGAGCAGCTGGACCGAATAACAGTGTCTTTAGGTTTCGGAAGTGTTCGATCATTCCTGACTGCTTCACTGTAACTGCCCGTCCTCTGCATGACTCGCCTGCCCGAGCCTGTGGGTGGTGAGGAGCTACTGATGGGGGCACTAGGATAGACTGACGGGTGACCTCGGTCAGGCCTCACTGGGTCCCTCTGTGTGTTTTGCAGCCTGAAGTCATATCCCAAGATACGGAAAACACACCCCTTAACCTGATTTAGGTGGAGGGCACAATGAGTAAGAATGGACCACTATCAGTTCAACTCTTGCCTCCCTGATTCCTGGTTGTGAGACCTGGAGCAAGTAGTTTCAGCCTACCAAGCCTCAGTTTCCCCCTACATACAATGGGGATGAGGATGAAAATGACAGTGCTGCAAAGGGTAGTTATGAGGATGAAATGAGATATTATCTTTAAAACATGTCACAGAGTTTGTCTCACAGTAAATACTCAAATAATAATGTTCATTGTCAGCTATTACACCCAGAGCTGAGGCTGGAAGAGTATAAAGAAAAGTCCTTGAGTGCTGGCAGCCAGGAGCCTCCGGCTTGAGCCCCTTTGCTCTGAGAAAAGTTGGGAGGTGACACCAAAGGGCCCAGAGACATTTTCCTGGCATCTCCTCTTCTGGGGAGGCTTGTGCCCATGGGCAGGGACACAGCTGTGAGGAGAGGGCTTTCCCTCCAGTTGTCAGGGCTTAGGGAAAGGAGTCTCCCCTCTTTCCTCCATACCCCACCCAAGTTGGGGGCCTCAAGGCGCATCATCTGCCCTGACACAGGGACCTCTTCCCATTTTTTTTCCTTGGGATGAGGAGTGGTGAGGAAGTTCACGGAGACTCACCCTCGGGGGTGGGAAGAGGAATGCAGAAAGTCAAAGGGAAGCCAATCTTGCCTTCCCAGAACAGGGATGGGGACCAATCCCCGTGCACAGGCCCTTTCCTCTTGTAGGGAGGAGCACCCTGGCTGCTGTGCTCCCATCTCAGTTACCACCCATTTTCCCAGGTTCCCTCTCCTGACAATTAGTCTGCAGTGAGGACAACCCACAGGGTGGAGGGACCCCTGGAGCCTGAGTCTCAAACTCAGGATGTCATGGCCTTGCCTTCTGGTAGACCCAGTGAGGACCTGCCCTGAGGGATGGACAGGTAGGTGTCTGTCATCTGAACAGGAGTGGGGAGTGCTCATCATCTGTGTGCTGTTCCCCACTGTGTCTGCTGAGGCCATCTCAATGACCGGCTGAGAGGTTACATATGCAGACACACACACACACACACACACACACACACACACACACACACAAAATGCCTTCCTGGCCAGAAAGGTCATGCAAATGAGTGAAGCCAGCTAAGTATAAGACTAATGGGGAGGAATGGGTTTGTGATGACCTGGAAACCTTATGACTGATTCAAAGGGAGAGAATTTACTAATATTAGAAATACTCTGGCTGGGTGCAGTGTGTCCAGGACCTGTTTATTCCTATTTGACAGTAGCAATGCTCTGTATTGTCCACTCTGGCTGTGGTTTGGGGCTGGACATGGGCAGCATGGCCATGGGACTGACCCCTAGATGTCCCAATGAAGCTTCATCCACAGGGGCTGGTGAAGAGCGACAGATGAGCTCAGCCAGCACCTGTACAGGGCCACGCTCTGGCCAAGATGCTGGGCCTTGCCATACTGGTGGAGTCTCCTGGGGCCTTGTATCTTTGGAGCCTCTGACAGCCCCAGACCCTGTCTGCAGAGGGAAGGAGGGTTCAGGGAGGAAATCAGTGGATGGGAGCTGCCCGGTGCCCGGAGGGCGACCTTCGGTTACATGCTTTTCCGAGCTTCTGGAGAACCACACTCCTCCCCACAATGAGTCTAGGGGCTCCTGTAGGTCTTCTGGAGTTCCTACAAATTGACACTCTCTGTCTCAAGTGTTATTTCCTTTCCAGTAGCAATGCCCCTATAAATGAGGTGTGGACTTCTCAACCGAGAGTTCAATAAAAAAGAAGCTTAAGTGAATAAGGAATTTGCAAATCTGACACACTGGAAACAGGCCAGGAGTTCAGTGATGCTGGAAGAAACCTGAGATATGCCCAGGAGCACCAAAGCCCCTCTCTAGCTTCCCACCTGCTCCCAGAACGCTAGAAAGCCCCAACAAGAATATTGGAAAGCCTCGCCATTAGGAGGTAGCTCATGGCCTATTTTTAGCCTGGATCATATTTCAAAGCCAAGCAAGAAGCCTATCTTCAGCCTTAACAGCCGCCCTCTGTGCAGAGATAAGGGTTGTGGTCAAGAGGTGCCTCTGTGTGTGTGCGTGTGTACACATGGCTGCAGACCCTTCCACTGGCTGAGATAAATCAGACTTTTAAAGTGTCTTTAGCTAATCCATTAGAAGGATAGATACATCTTAAAACAGTTCTCAGACAGGAGGCAGGCCTTGGCTCTGGGCAGAGTATGTCGGGGGGACTGTCACCGTGATATCTGAGAGCGAAAAGGGCTGTGCTTCCACATTTGGAAACCAAGGCTTAGAGGAGGGCAGGGTGGAGTTAAGATCAACAGTTGTAGACCAAGACTGGAACCCAGACATGGAGACCCTACTTAGGGCGACCTCCCCCTCCCCAGGATGGCAGCTGGGAACCTTGGTGGTCACTCCCATACGTGTAGGGGACGGAAGCTCGAGCTGTCTCCCCCACCAGCTTACTCGGGGCTCTCAGCAGAGCAACTCCAGACTCTTCCTTGTACCTGCTTGGTGGGGCTCCCTACTCTGCGAAGCTGGGAGCTCTTTGACCAGAGTCCTGGCCTTTTCAAAAGTCAAAGGACTAGGCTCCAGGCTGACTGTCCCTCTGTCCTAAAGCATGACATTGGGCAAGGTCACTGCCCCTATTTGAAGTCCGATGCTCCATGTTGTAACAGTAGGGGTGGGATCAGCCCATCGTGAATGGCCCTTTCTGTGCTAACTCAGGGCCTGCATGCTGCAGAGCCCACTAGCTAGTCTACCAGTGAGCCTACCCTGGCGCCTGGGAATGACACAGATGTCCCTGAGCTCTAAAATATGTCACGGGGCTTTTCCCGAGAGGTTTCCATCCCCAGTTCCACCTAGCTATGACCAGTGTGTGCATTCTTGACCCTCCAAAACAGCAGGTCTAGTTATCTCCATCATATAGACCAGAAGGCTCAATCCCAGAGGGCCTAGGTGGCTCTCCCAAGGTCACACATTAGCAAGTGACAAAGCTGGGGCTGGAAGCAGCACTGTTTAAGTCTCAGCTGGGGGACATTGCCCATTCACCAAGATCCATGCGTGTGATTCAGTCTAGTGGTGGGAAGGACTTGATGAGCAGTAGGTGTTTCCTCCTTGTCCCCAAGGGACAGTGGGGCCCAGAGCTCAGGGCTCAGGATGCTGCCTGCCCACTTGCCCCACACAGACCCTGGCTGACTGGGGGGCATGGAGCGAAGGGTAGAGTTTGTGCCGGGGAAGTGAGCAGGTGGCACTCAGGATCATGGCTGTGCTGTTTCTGCTCCGTCTGCCTGTCCTGCCGGCAGGTTGGGCAGCCCCATGATCAGGCAGCTGAGGGAAAGGAGCCCAGCACAGGGAACCGTTCCCCCAACCCCACAGTGCATTAAGGGAAGCCCGAGATTCTCATGACCAGCCCCCATGTAGCTCAGCTGGCCCGCATGCTAGGAATTCTCTCACCATGAAATGGGGCTGTGGTTTGAGTAGAGCAAAATGTGCTCCATTGACCATTTCCATAACGCTTTAGTGAGGCATCTGGCCCCTTACACCTTCACCTTCAGTCCCCACCCCCACCTCACAATAGCCCTCCAGGAGGTGGGGGAGACCCCTCCACTCATTTCGGAGACGAAGATAGTGGGGGCTCCCAAGGTCACACAGATGGTAGGTCACCAAACAGATTTAGCACCAGGCCCCCTGGCTCCCAGTCCCAGGCTCACCCCACTGCACCCACTGCTGCCCTCAAAGCAGTGTTTCTTAGGGTCTTGGGAAGGAAGGTGAAGGGCAATGTGTTCAGATGTGTCTAGCTTCTACCCCTCTGGCAGCCCTGTCTGCTCCGCCCAGTGTGCAGGGTACTGCAGGAGGGAGGTGGGGTCTTACCTGCAGCAGTAGTGATGCCCAGGAGCCGGCAGGTGTATTCCAGCCCAGTCCAGAACACCTCCAGCTTCATGGTGCCAGGAGCAAGTGCAGGGTCCCCTCAGGGCAGGCAGCAGAGGCTCCAGCCTGAGATGCTCTCGGACGTCCGTGTGCAGTGGGAGGCTGGTGCGGCCGGCTCAGGGCCCCAGCACCCCAGGGCTCTGCCTTCCCAAACCAGTCCCGGCCACCGCTGTCTGGCTGAGGTGTGAATAGGGCTCACCTTCCTGGCTCAGCTGTCCGTGCCCTTGCCCAGCACTCAGCTTAATCATTACCTTGTAAGAATGTCCCCACCACTCTGCACAGCCAGAGCCTGGCCTGCAGCCGCTGCAGCCTCAGCGGGCGCTTGAGATCAGGCCGATTAGGGCTGAGTTGGAGGCAGGCAGCCTGAAGCTGGCAATGAACAGTTTCTGGCTGGGAGGAGGAAGCCCGCAGAGGAGCCAGCCGAGGCCCTTCCTTACTGGGCAGCTCCAGGACACTCTCACCTGGACCTCAGGCCGGTGGGGTCCAGAGAGGCGGTGTCTGGAGGTGACTGTGCATGCAGGCAGGTCCCTGTTTGTGCGCATATGGGAAAGAGGGATGTGTCTTTAAATAACCAGTAGAAACAACTTTTGAAATGAGTCCCAAGCTTCTATTCTTCTGAGTATAGGTGGATTAGAAAGCTTTTGAGTCTGTGGCGTGTTTGGACTCTGATCAGACATACTTAGCTCAGGCCCACTCTACACGGGGACCTTTCTTTATTCCCAACATGTATCCTGACATGTGATGTGGGAAATCACTATGAGTCTTTGGGAGGGGAGTTGCTATGTCAATAATTAACTGGTGACCTTGGGGAAACAAAAAGATGTTTGTGAGCCTTAGCAACTTTTGCAGAAAATGAGAAGGTTTGGCTGCACTGGTGCTTCTCAAAATGTGTTCTGAGAGCTGCGCCAAGAAGCCCAACCTCTAACATTTGGCAATTGTGGGCTTTCACTAATTCTTAATTTACTAGTTGATGTAAGAGGTGGAATGATATCAAGTTTTAGCTTTCTTCCCAGACATTTTTCTGAAATCTTTTTACCTTGTTGCTTACATGGGATAGACAACAAAACAACCAAAAAATTAGGGAAAAAACCCCAGACCAAATTCTAATCAAGGGAAAACTCAGGTATAATCGGTCTTGCTGTTTTCCTTTGGTGAGGATGCATGCATACTCATATAATAGATTGTTTTTGCTAATAAATTATTCTAATTTGATTGATTAAATTGATCAAGATTTCATAGCATTCCATACAAACTACCGTTGTTTTTCATCTCCCCTTGAATGAGTTTAAGAACCTCAGTGTTCATGTGATCTTTAAGACCAAGTTTAAACATGTATGATTTGACATATTTATTTCTTGGGTTATCTGACTGTGTTTAATAGAAGACTGTGTTTACCAAACCCTTAAACGCTGCTCCCTGAGTCCTGCGGCACACACTGCACTGAGCAGGCGTAGCTGGGGGACCAGGTGTCAGCAGCCTGAGACTCGGTGCGCTGTAGGAACCTGTTCTTTCAGCTCCTTGGGAAGCTCTGACTGAGCCCACAGCACCTTGCTAGCAGCAGCTGATTTCGTTGTCTACCTGACACCTGTGGGCTCTGAAGACAGGGAGCCCATCCAGGCCTTGGGTGGCAGGGCCCGTTCAGTTCAGCAGTCCTGGTTATAGCTTCCCCTTCCTGGCGACTTTGGTTTAGGAACTAGACTATGACACAGTTCTGGTCAAATGGCCCGGAAGGGGCATGTGTTGGTGGCCTCTGGGAAAGTGTCCTCACTTGTAGCAAGGAGCCTGAGGGGGGCTGTGCTCCTCCCTTGGATCCACCTGTGTTGGGAGCGGTAGCTCTCCCATGATGGGGGCAGGGGGTGGAGGCCTAGGGCACGGCCAGTGCGTGGAGTTTGCCCAGTGAGATGGGCAGCAACACTGGGCTCCAGATGTGGTAACGGAGCTGCAGATCTTACCCGTTTTTATGGTGAAGCCAGTTGGTTTAGGTTTCATCACAGCTGAAAGCACTTCCTGGTGGGTGATGCCTGAACTGAGTCCTCTCCATGGCCTTTTCTTCAGAAGCTCTTTCCTGTGCATTGGGCCTGGCGGGGAGCGAGAATGAGAAGTGAAGAGGCTGAGAATTAGGGGGTGTTTTTCCATCCTTGACGGTGCTTTTCTGGGCCTGCCCCTTAAGCGGATGGAAGAGGGAGATGTGGCTGGTGGTGGAAGGAGAGCAGAGCTCAATGCAAAAGCAAAATGTGGAGGAATCTCCGAGAGGGCCCCTCTTGAAGAAACAGCAAAGACTCTGGCAGAGTTCATGACCCCTCTTCCTATCATTCAGCCATTTGTGGAGCTCCCTGGGGAAAGGAGACACATAGCTGGGCAGACAAGTTGCTTACACCTCTTAGAATTCAGAGAAAAGATTGTCAGGGACTAGGGGCCAGAGACCCTAAGGAATAAGCTGACTGAGAAGCTGGTAAAGCTCCCAGACATGGAAGTCTGCCCTTGCACTTCCTAATGGGCCCAGGGGATCAGAGAGGGGGCACCTCCTAGAGAAACGAGCGGATGCCTAGGGAGCTTGTGAGGAGCTAAGAAGGGGGAAGGATAGAGGGAGGGACGGACAACTGTGACTGGCTGTGAGGAACATGCATGAAGAATGTGGAAAGGGACTCTGAATGGCCAAAAGGGAGTCTCAGATTATACCCTGTAGGAAGCAGAGTGCCGGGGCCCTGATGCTCTGGACAGTGCCGTGACATGGGTATTACACAGAGAAGCACAATTTCAATTTCTGTTGCATCCTAAGGAGTCCAAACTTGCACTAGTAGGTAGAAGTCATAGGGGGAACTTTCAGCTCAAAGTAGGGGAAGGTGTTTTAACGATAGTTCCCCCCTTGATAGGATGGGTTGTTGTGGGAGGTCATGAGCTCCAGGGAGCCCACACAAATATGGGAGGGTGTGGGGTATGGGGGTGCCACCGTAGGCAGTTCTCTAGCACTGATTTGATGATTTGGTCTGGGAATCTGTGATTCTAGATCGCTATGATTCCTGAAAGAATCCAGACAGGTGCTCTGAGAAGTGCTAGGGACACCACCTAGAAGACAAAGGAAGGGAGCTGGGGTTTCCTGCCTTGGCGTGGCTCCCTCTTCTGGCCTTTCCCCACAGTCTAGATGCTGGGGAAGGGAAGAGAAGCAGTGTGGGGAGGGGAGGGGAGGGCGGGGCAGGCTCAGCTTGCATTTAACAGCTGTGTTGCCTGGGACATTCCTTAGGCTCCCTCAGTCCTAATTTCCTCATCTGAAAATGGTTCTACAAGGTGTCTTACTGGGTTAGAAGTACTGTGTCAAAAATACCTGTCTAGAGCAGACGCCAGGAAATGGGAGCTGATATTATAAGTGAATAAAGAAAACTGGCTGCACTGTGGCCAATCTCATATAAATTTGTTACCACAGGATGCCACCCACTGAGCCAACTGCACCCAAATGGTGGGGCACAGGCTGGTCCTGACCTCATGAGGAAGCAGAAGGAAATACTGTTCATTGGGGTGACAGGACTCACCCAGAGCTTTATTTACTACGTTGTTTCATTTCAGAGTACACACCAACCAGTCTGTTGTAGCCATAAGCAGGCAGGTTGACTCAATAAACGTACAGTAATCCAAGCCACCTGGTAATAAAATGTCCTGTCTCCAGGGCTGTGAAAGCTGGTGATGATGTCAGTGACGATGACAATAACTAGTGTTTGCTCAACAGTAACTGCAGTCCAGGTGACCTCTGCTCTTAGTTGTCACATTCGCAGACCAGGAAGTAGACTCAGATTAGGTTAAGTGCATTGCTCAAGCTCACACCACACAGAAATGAGGGGCTGATTAGCCCAGCAGCCTCAGCCCCGCCCCTCTGCTGCCCCCTCTAGTTTCACAGGTGCCTCCTGTGAGGCATCATGAAGCTGCCCAGTGACCTAGCCGCCCTGCGAGCCCTGGGCAGGTCACTGAGGATGGCTGCAGGTGGAAACTGGGCACTGGTTTCCACAGAGCTCCTAGCTCCCAGGAAGCAGAGGTAGACTCTGGGAAGCTCTGTCTCCTGATACTGATCCATGGAATGCATGCCCCCAGGGCTGGGGCTGCAGCTGCCCCAGCCGTACCCAGAGCTTCTGTGTGGTGCTGTAAATGGATGCCTTACAGATACTTCCTGCCATGTGGGGTGGCCATAAATTGTGCACCATTAATAGCAGCACAAACATTTCAGATGCCCAGGATGGCTTTGGGGGAGCTTGAGAAGTCAGGAACGGACGAAATACGGGTATATGCTTATCTTCCTCTGTTGGGGGATGAGGAAATTTGCACAAAATCGTAGGAAGCTTGTGGGCCTAACTCAGAGCAAGTTCAGGGCCCTGGGAACACACCCTGGAGCTGGTTGGAGCCTCTGACCTCTTCAGACCCCCTTGTCACCTTACCCCTCCTCTCAGTGTTTGCAGAAGAAAATGGGAGACCCTCAGACCTGCACCCTCCAAATTCCCTGCGTCCCTGCTAACTGCACCTTCCCCCTCACGTGTTCTTCCCTTCAATGGAGGAAGAGGATTTAATCCTCGCACTTCTGCTTTCAATCTCTGTCCTCGTATATCCCCTAGGACCCAGGACCAAAGTCTTCTGAGTTTTCTCTCCATCTGTTCCCTCCACTATTTACAGTCAAGAGCAAAGCTTTCCCGCAAGACACTGCTTTCCCTGCAAGCTCACATGTCTCTCCTCCCTTTACCACCTTGACTCTGGAAAGGGATCTAAATTTACCACTGCCTCTCATATCTCTTCATTTTTAGTTCACTTGTCCATTTACTAACATGTGATTTCTACCTGCTTCTATGTCACTGGGATCATGCTGGCCTGGCAGCTGACCACCAGATCCAATGGCCTGATTTCTGTCCGTATTCAGATCATTCAACTCCATCTCTTGGACTTGTTAGCATTTGAAACTGTTAATTGCTTCTTCCTCCTGGGTATCCCTGTGACATTATCCTTTGTTAACTGTCCCACATGCATCAGGGCTTGTGCTCTTTCTTCCTTCCAAGTGAGTGTCCTTTACTGACTTCTCTGCTTGCTGTTTCCTCGTGGGTTCCCTGTGGTTGGCAGCCTCCAGATGGTTACAATGATGCCGCCTCCTGGTATCACAGCTGTGTGGTCTCCTCCCACATTATACAGGTTTGCTCTGTGTGATCCATATAGCAGATGTGATAGCATGTCAGTCCGTGTGTTAGGGTATGAAAGACACTCCCTTGGTTACTTTCTCTCATGGGAAGCCCATTGCCATGTCTTGAGTAACCCTACTGAGAGGCCCAGATAGGGAGGAACTGACACTTCCGGCCAACAGCAGCCATGGGTGTGAGCCTGAAAGTGGATCCCCCCAGCCCGTCCCAGGTGAACGTTCAGATGACTGCAACCCCAGGTGATAGCTTGACTGCAATCTTACTGGAGACCCTGAGCCAGACCCATCCAGCTAAGTTTGTTGCAGGTTGCCAAATTTTCACATAATACCTTACTCAGCAATAGTTACTAGTATATCATTTGTAACACTCTTTTCTCTCATCCACTCTGTTTCTGGTCATTCTCTAATTCCATGGCTTGTGCATTACCAGTCTGAGGACCATTCCCAGGGAAGGCCTCTGGCCCCGCCCCCTTTCCTTAGAGTGTAGCCCTGAACTCCATTTCAATTAGGCCACCCTGAAAGAGAAGACTGACGGGGTGAGGGATTGCCATGCATGGGGGGGGGCCTGACACAGTTACTCCCTACTTTGCTGAGCAAGCCTCATTGAACCTATGGCACGGCTGGTACGGCTGATCTCTTGAGGGACCTGTCAAGACACAGCCTTATAGTGTGTTGCCACAGGAGGTTTCTAACATTCCATGGACTTGGCTGTCTTGATGACCACAGATTTCTGGAAATGGGTCTCTGACATCAGTCCTTCCAGCAGACATGGTGAGACTAAATACCTGTCCAGGTTTGTAACATTTAGAAGATTAAATCCCCAATGCTTTGGAGGACTCCAGCACGTGAAGGAAGCAGTATTATAGTTGAAGGTGCCAAGTCGCCCCAGATGGGGTCCGTCTCTGCTGCTGCAGTGAGGAAGGGGTTTCCTCATCAACCAGAGCCCCATGGGGGGCTGGCTCAGGAGAAAGAACACAGGCTGCTTCACGAGGGTCCTGGCTGTGCGCTCCCAGAAAACCATCCTTACTCTGGAATGTAAGGGCTGATGTGAAAGACGAAGGGAAGCTACGCTTTCCCCTTCCACGTCAGTGCTTTTAATGATAGTGTCTTTGAACATTTTGATATTTTTGGTTTAAATTAATTCTTGAAAGATGTTTCAGGCTCTGTCAGGAAAAATGTGAATCCTGTTCATGAGTTTTGTTCAGAAGTCATCCAAAGTCATTCGTAACTTCCCTAAGTTCTAAGATCATGTTTTATTAATTTCATTCTGTTTATTAATCCACTTTCACCCAATCGCTAATCTGTACACTAAAAAATATATTTTCTAATATAACTGAAAAAAGTTTCGTTTTTGAAAACACAGGGGCTTCTAGATGAATGTGGCTATTTAGCAACAAGCATTGGCTCTTCTCACCAAAATGCAGCATGAAAATTTAAAAAGCGTTCCCTCCAAGGACACAAGATAAAGGCCAACAGGAATTCAAGTGAAGGATGATGGAGGCGTGAAATTCACTGCAGAACACAAAAGATTTGGGCTACTTACCTGCAGTGGGTTTTCCCTGCGAATGTTGAATGCTTTACGTTGCAAGCCCCTGAGGGGTTCAGCATCCAGGAACACCAAAAACCAAGGAGCAGGGGTCAGGCTTGGGGATAAAAATGAGGGGGGATAGTTGAAAATCTATAACCTGGGCAGGTGGACCAAGTCCTTCCCTCACCCCACTGTATCTGGGTGCCCCGTCCCTCCTCTCTGCCCTGCCCTCTCCCTGCTCCCCCTCAGTGGAGACCCGAGGTTTACTCTCCACATGAACTGAATGACAATGTATCAAGTCCTGGGAGACAAGCCAAAGCAGAGACAAGCCAAAGCAGAGGACAGATGACAGCGACTTAAGTCAGACTCTGGCTAAACTGCAGGCTCTTCAGCCCTTTCCCCTGCCCTGACTCTAGAGCAGTAGCTGGCAGATCTATATTCCCAGGCAGGCATATATTCCAGGGGAGAGTGGAAAGCCAAGAGAAGACCGGAAACTCACCTGGGGTGGGGCACCAGAAAGTCTGATGACCCCAGACTTTGGTGAGACCATAAGTCCTTGAAATCTCCACATAACACTTCTGATCAGTTTTTTGTACTTTGTCCTAGGTATAAGGACAGTGCAGGGGAACCAGGTGCTGAAGGAATGGCTCCAACACAACAGAGAGAGCCCAAAACAAACAGAAAAAGAGAACCCATAGAGGAGGGGTGGACAATGAAGGACACACAGGAAACTTAAAAATAATAAACCTTGTAATTAGTACCATAAAAGATAGATGATGTTACATCTATAAAACAAAGACAGAATAAAATGAAAAAAATAACCAGAGCACAAGAATCTTGAAATGAAAAACATACAAAACCCAAATACAATAAAGCAAACAAAACAAAACAATAGAATAGTTAGAATCTAAAATCAAATAGAACAAAAGACAAAGGAAGATAAATAGAGGGAAAGACTGAGGTTCACCTATGGACCTACAGAAATTCCAGAAAGACAGACAGGGGAAAAATATCGAAGATATAACAAAAGAAAAATTTTCACTATTGAAGACAATAAGTCTCCAGAATGATTATGCTTTAGGAAGATGTGAACAGAAGTCGTGATAGAAAAGTCAAAAGTTAATGCCTACAGCTGATAACCAAAAATAGCAACATGACTATATTGATTAGCAATTGGGTGAAGGTGGCTGAATGAACAGAAACAAATGAATAAAACATAATAAAGTGAACATCAAAATAATTTGCTAGAACAGTTGACAATGTTTATCTTTGGGGAGTGGAACTGGGGAAAGAAATTTGTGAAATAAAGGACATCTTTTTGTTGTTTCTGTTTATTCGTTGCTTTAAGACTTTTATTATTTCTTGATTCAGTACATGTATTACTTTGATAAAAATAAAAATGCACTTGGAAAAGAAAACAGGGATAAAAATTAAGAAAGCACCTCCTTCCAGCTGTTAATATATTAGAGTATATCCTTCTAGATGTACAGCTGACCCTTGAATCACACAGACTTGAACTGCACAGGTCCACTTATACATGGGTATTTTTTTCATAAATACCTGCACTGTTTTCAGTCTGCGGTTTGGAATCTGTGGATGTGGAGGGCTGACTGCATGCGTCGTTGTATGCCATTTTATAAAAGGGACTTGAGCATCTGCAGATTTGGGGATCTTTGGGGAGAGGGGTCCTGGAACCAATCTTCCACAGATCCTGAAGGACAACTTAAAATTTTGGAAAGTCAAAAGTTATGTGTCCCACATTGTTCAAGGATCAATTGTACTGTTTTACATATACAGAAAAACATATTTTTCTTACCACAACAAGATTATAACATTCATGTTGTGAAATAATTGATTTTTTAACCTAAAACTATGCTTGGATTATTCACCTACCAACAGAAACATGGAGTACTTGTATATGGAAGGCCTACAGCTCGGCAGTACAGAAGAGAACGAAGCCATATATAGTTAAGTATAAAAGCTGCATGCACTGAGTACCATGGTAGAGACAAGCAGGGCTGGGCTCATCCAGCGAGGTTCCTTAGAGAAGTGGTTTCTGGGAAGCTCTCCGAGCCACAAATGTGAGGACAAAGTGCCCCAGGACCATGCCCCTCCATGCCTTCACATCCCAGAAGTGCATGCCTGGGCCTTACTGGAAGGCTGGCCCAATGAGTCATGGCTGTTGCCCACATGGAGGCCAGGGGACAGGGATCTCCTTCTTGGGTACAGGAGCTCTGTCCCTGGCTGGGAAGGAGGGCGAGTGAGGCCAAGCGTCTTCTCCATCCTGGTGGGGATGGATAGTCACTATGTGCTTCACCACACCAGACCCAGATCTTTCTTTTCTTTCTAGGATGTTTCCAGCAATTCTAACACGGATATCTGCAATGATGAGCTGAGCTGCCTCGAGCATGGTGAGGTCCCATCACCAGAGGTTTCTGGGGAGGGGCCGTGGAGCTGCATACGTCACCGTCCACTTAGGAGGAAGGCCCTCACTCTGACCGCCTCCTCTGTCAGCTCCTTGCCTGGGTGTTCTCAGCTGGAAAAGCCAGTCTCATTTTTCTTTGCTTTATTTTTCTGTGATGCCTTATCCTTCTGCATCTTTCACCTACACTTTCTGCCTGTAGAATTCCTACCTGTTTTACCTTGTCCAAAAGAGTTTCTGGGAAAAGAGTTCTGGAAACTTGAGGATTCAGGGGACAACTGTAGGGCCAAGCACAAGATGGGGCAAGAGGCAGCACACAAGGACGCAGGGCCAGAGATCTGGGCCCTTGACAGGGCCGACTGCTGTGTACAGGAGCGGAACTGGGTGCATGGTCCTCCTTCCTGAACCCGTTGGGAGCCACTGTGACGGTTAAATCACAGGCAATAAACACTAGTTCCAGTTATTGCTACTGTCAGCTTTGTATTAGTTTCCCATTGTCACTGTCATGCAGGGTGTCAGGCTGGTCTCCTGTCCCGCTCCCCACATAACAACGCAGGACATGGTGAGGCCAAAAAGGAACACCCATGGAGCCATAGGTAGGGGAGTCATACCACTATATTCTCGCTGGCGGCTGGGTTGGAGACACAGGAAGCAGGAGCCACACTGTCCTCAACCCGCCGTCCTAACTGCAATCCGTGCTTGCCAGCCACCATCTTCTTGCTAGCCCCCATTTGCTGCTAGCACAGCCACAGCAGTTATATTAGTGGCCAATGGCTCACTGGTTACAGCTGACGGCCAACTAGCCACAGCTGATGGCCATTTGATCACAGTCGATGGCCATTTACTACCTGAACCACCATCTTTCCACGTGAGGCCGAGAGCCTGGAAACTGCACTCCTGGCTCTGTCCCCACAGTTGCTGTGACACATTCCCACACATGTGGTGGCTTAAAATGACATAGATACATTATCTCAGTTTGGGAGGTTAGCAGTCCTACACGGGTGTGGGGACTGAGCCAGGAGTGCAGTTTCCAGGCTCTTGCCCTCACATGGAAAGGTGCTGGCTCAGGTAGTAAATGGCCATCAACTGTGATTGGATGGCCATCATCTGTGGCTAGTTGGCCGTCAGCTGTAACCAGTGAGCCACTGGCCACTAATATAACTGCTGTGGCTACACTAGCAGCAAATGGGGGCTAGCAAGAAGGTGGTGGCTGGCAAGTGCCAACTGCAGTTAGCAGGGCAGAGTGCAATTAGCAAGGCGTTGGTTGGTTGGCAGAGAAGCGGACGGCAGTTTGCGGATCGTGTGGCTCCTGCTTCCTGTGTCTCCAACCCAGCCGCCATCGGGAATACACTGGTATGACTCCCCTATCTATGGCTCCGTGGGTGTTCCGTTTTGGCCTCACCGTGTCCTGCATTCTTATGTGGGGAGTGGGAGCTGAGACCCTGCAGGCCACTCTGCATGACAACGGGTCTCAGCGGGTTGAAAGCCAAGAGCTGCCAGGGCTGCGGTCCTTTCTTGAGGCTCTAAGGGAGGATCTTTCCTGGCTCATTCAGGTTGTCAGCAGAGTTCTGTTCCTGTGGCTGTGGGACTGGAAGCCCTTTCTCGTTCCCAGCTTCTGGAGGGCACCTACATTCCTTAGTATGTGGCCCCCTATGTCCATCCTCAAAGCCAGCAACTGTGGCCGAGTCCCTCTCACTTTTGAATCTCTTCATCTTTCACCTCCTCTCTCTCCCAGATGGGAAAGTGGCTCCACTGTGATTAAACTGGCCCACCCTCCGGCTGTTTCACTATCTTAAGGCCAGCTCATTAGCAACCTAATTCCATCTTCAGCCTTAATTCCCTTTTCCCATGTAACCTCACACTCACAGGTCCCAGGGATTATGACATGGGCATTGTTGGGGGCATTATTCTGCCTGGTACACTGTCCAGCCTTCTTCTGTATATTTTGCCTTCACAGAAGATTAGGGTGGGGAACCTGAGCACCAGAAGTTGGGATGTTTTCTTTAGCCTTTCAGAGAATCCTCAGTTAGAGAAAAGAGCTGCACTTGTGGGAAATGGAGTTGCAGCCTTCGGACCAATGGTTCTCAAAGAATGGTCTCTGGGGGTGGGGCCCAGCAATCTGGGTTTAACAACACTTGCTGCTAACTCTGATGAGCCCCCTTGCTGTGGAACAGCTGTCCTTCCAGCCTCACTTTGGTTCTGAACTGGCCCATCAGAGCAACCTTAGGCTGGCCTTCTGTGCACTGTGCTCAGCTACCAAGAGCTGCTTCTTAGGCTGCCAGGGCCTCTTAGCCTCCTGGGGTCTCCTTGGGGGACCAGGAACATGATTTCCTGAGAAGTCAGGCTGCTAATACCATGCAAAGGTAACATGACCCAGAAAATCGACCAGGAGGAGCTGAAAAGTCTCCAGCAGAGTCTTTTGGGAAGCCAGCTGGGCTCCCAGCTCAGACAGGGATGCGAGAAGTCAGGCTAGCAGGGGAAGAGCCTCTGAGAAATCCAGTACAGTGTAGGCAGCCTGGGCTCTGCAGCACTAGCCGCAAGGTTCTCTGTGTGTGGGGTGTAGGGGGCAGGTGAAACCACAGATCCTGTGTGGGTGGAGCCCGGTGGGGTAATGAGCATCTGGGGACAGAGCCAAGAGTGCAGTTTCCAGGCTCTCAGCCTCACGTGGAAAGGTGCTCACTCGGGAAGTAAATGGCCATCAACTGTGATTGGATGGCCGTCAGCTGTAACCAGTGAGCCATTGGCCACTAATATAACTGTGGTGCCCATGCTAGCAGAAAATGGGGGCTAGTAAGAAGATGGTTGCTGAGCTAGCGAGCACGGATTGCAATTAGCACGTGTGGTTGGTTGGCAGAGAAGCGGACGGCGGGTTGCGGATTGTGTGGCTCCTGCTTCCTGTGTCTCTAACCCAGCTACCAGCGAGAGTATAGTGGTATGACTCCCCTACCTATGGCTCCGTGGGTGTTCCTTTTTGGCCTCACCATGTCCTTCGTTCTTATGTGGGGAGCAGGAGCTGAGACCCTGCATGACACCCTGAATGACAGCATCCTTTGAACTTTGAGAAACCCAGACTCAACACTTTTCTGAAGTGTCACATAAGACATTAGGCCTTAGACTTGACTGTTGATAGGAATCACCGGGGGAGGTCTAAGAATCCTGAGGCCCAGTTCATACCTCAGACCACCTTAGAATGTCTGGGGGCGGGACCTAGGCTCAGGGCCCATATTGTTGCTCTCCAGGTAACCTAATGTGCAGGTAATGGAGAGAACTACTAATCTAACACAGTGGCTCTGAATCCTGACTGCACACTAAAATCAACTGGGAAATATTATGAAAAAAACAAAACGAGGCTGCTGAGCACTACCAGTCTCTGGGGAGGCCAGCTGGGCGTTGTAGGTGTTAGGACTCCCCGGATGATTTCACAAGGCACAGCCAGGTTGAAATCCAGGTCTAATGGGAGTAGTCTCTGAGGCTCAGCTCAGCCCACTCTCTGGGCGGGGGCCCTCTCTGTTTAATTGCAAGGTGATACGCACCTGGCCCAGCCTGGTCAGTGCTCCGTGAAGATTCCTTTGTCCTCTGTTAAACTGGTTCTTGTTCATATCCAGCTAGGAAACCTGTAGCAGAAGAAAGGCTTAGGCCCCAAGTGTGAGTGAAGCCTGGGAGATGCCCCTGAGATGACCTGTCCAGATCTGACATTGGCTTTAGTCAAAGCTCTTGTTTTTAAAACAATGAAGATCTAGTACTCATATTTTAATGGATTGCAAAATAATTTCCCTCATTTTCCCTTCTCTGCCTTTTTACTCTGGCAATTTTGTATAATTTCTAGATAATTCAGATGAAGGAATAAGAAAGCTGACTACTCCTCAGTGGTCGCAGGTAGGACAACACGCATACATTTCACGTCCCTGTCCAGTGAACAAGGATGATGCAGCAGAGGCCGGAAGCCCGGCTCCCAGGGCTCCATGCTTCCTGACACTAGCTATTCTCTGCTGCTATCAGCTCCCAGGCTTCGTTTTATGCCTACCAAAACTGGCGGTCTGTTTTCCTTCAGCGATAGGCACTAGCATATTATGTTATATGGTTGATGAAGGCAGGGTTGATAGGCTATTCAAGATTCAGCTACTTGCTGTGTGGCTATGTGACCCTAGGCAAGTTACTTAGTCTTTCTGATCCTTGGTAGGTCACTTCATCTGTTTTTAGTGGTTACAGATTTTAGTTCATGACACGCACTTCTCCAAAGTAAATAATCTGCTCTAGTTTCTAATGACTAAACTGGAAAGAGAACATTCTGTCTAGTTGGAGGGTCTCTCTCTTTTCATAGGGTTGAACAAGAATCTCAGGGGATTTAAATGGCCTAAATGCTCAGAAGAGGCCCTCTGGTATTCATTCCACATTAGTCACCACTGATTGTTTTGTGTTTTTTGTTCATAGGTTTCTTGAAGGCACACGGTTCTGAATCACCTGTATCACGTCATGGGGGTGGTGGCAGAGTGCAAGAATGGCCACATGCTCCACTCCTTCCTGTGCTCACCCACTTTACAGCTCCTTTCCTCCCCTTGAATCTGGGCTGACCTGTGTCTTACTTTGGCCAGTAGCCTGTGGTGGACGTGAAGGGGGCCCGCTCTGAACCTCAAGACCTCACACGCTTCTGTGCTTTCTCTTTCTCTCTGTTCCTCTGTACCCACCCAGCTGCCATTGGAACAAGTCCAGGCTACTCTACTGGAAGATAGGAATGGAGATGGGCTGTCCCAGCTGAGGCCATCCCAGACCAGCTGACCCGACAACAGAATAGCCAACCCGCAGAACTGTGAGATAAGAAGTGGCTGTGTTTTAAGTCACTTAGCTGTAGGCTGTTTGTCAGTCAAAGCCGA
The DNA here is from genome assembly GCF_004115265.2 of Rhinolophus ferrumequinum. Lineage (NCBI taxonomy): Eukaryota > Metazoa > Chordata > Mammalia > Chiroptera > Rhinolophidae > Rhinolophus > Rhinolophus ferrumequinum. The sequence goes on from NC_046299.1 coordinate 65,193,470, forward strand.
TAGGCGCCTTTACCCCTGTGAGACTGCAGAGTGAATGTAGTTGCTGTTACTTGTTGAAAGAAATCCACTCATGCCCAGACTCAGAAAAATTCCCCGCACCCCATGCTCTTCTCCTCAGGCTCCCCAGTTCCCTGTTAGCTGAGGCCTCTGAAGCCTGTGAGGGTGACATCTTTCTCTGAGCACAGTGCCCCTTTGGCTGCAGTCCTGGGAACGTGAGTCACAGCAGAGAACAGAGTGTGGATGGCCTCTCAGGACGGGAGCCTCAGATCGCTTCATGCTCTAGCCTCTGCAGCAAGAAAACAGTACAATCTCCACAGATAAGATGAGACTGAGGCCGGCTAGGACCGCATAAGCGAGGGTGAAATAGTGTGTGTGGGGTGATGAGCATACTTGTATTCCCTCCTTTTGGGACCACCGCGGCATAGTGATATATGGCATACCCCACTGAAGGGAGGTATGAGACCACACATCAGCATGAAAACGTTTTGTTCTCGCTGAACGAGTCAGATGGGACTCAAATATCAGCTTCTTTGAACAGATTTGTCAACAATCTCAGAATAAAGTCACTTATTTGAAGAGCAGCAGGTACACCTTTAAAAAGACCTTCACGGGAGTGTCAGGGCCACTGGGCCAGCTAAAGTGACAGGCTTGGGCCTGCTTACCTTGTACAAACCCTGGGCCTTGCTGATCTCATCTACACGATGAGGTGAGAGGGTGTGAGGGTCACAAACATCCTTCCAGCTCTGATACCCTGGGACTGCAAAGCAAGGTGCAAACTTGCCGAGCAGGGGCATGGTCTGCTGGCAGAGGACAGAGACGTCACTGCTCCCGTCTCCACTTAGCTCTTGCTGAAGTCCCTAAAAGTGTTCCTCTATAAGAGTTTCAAATCCAACCATGGGTAACTCTTAGCCAGGAAAGCACCTTCTTGCTTGTTGATTTTTCAGACCACGGGGTGTCAGTGTATGAATGAGCTGGGATTTGTATCTGTGGTATTGACTGTTCTTTGGCACTGCTTGGATTTTGAGATATAAATTATGCCTGCAAGTGTTTCCTGCTCCAGGATACATGTTATTTATTGTTTGATGCTGAAATGCACTGAGGATCAGATGTGGGAAACTCGGCGAGTCTGGCTAGGGACAGTTTACAGGTCCCGTATTCTTCTCTAGTGTTCTTTATCCACCCCGTTAGTTCCACCCATCTTGAAAATGAGCAGTGGCCCATAAGTATGAGCAGGCAGACTGGGTGAGCTGCCCTTGTCATCCTCTCTGAGACTGGACTGTGGCCTGCAAGGAGTGGCGGGTGGAAGGGGGAAGGAAAATGCAGGGTTTGACTCACACGACCTGGGTCTGCGAGTGACACAATACCAAGCTTTCTAGACAGGCTGCCAGTCCCCCGTCGTCTCTATGTCTATGGAAAGAAGCATAGAGACAGTTATCAATTTGTTGAGATTACCTTTGACAATGCCTTAATTTGCCTGTAAGGTACTGAGTAATAGGCTGGTGTATGTACAGCCATGTAGGCATGTAATGAACACATACACAGGATGCAATCTGACAATATTTCACTATGACTGTATCAAAGAGGGCAAAAGCCCACTCCATACTCATTTGGATGGCTATTACTAGAAAAATAGAAAATAATGGGTATTGGTAAGGATATGGAGAAATTGGAACCCTGTGCAGTTGCTGGTGGGAATGAAAAATGGTGCAGTCACTTTGGAAGACAGCTTGGCAGTCCCTCAGAAAGATAAACCATAGAATTACCATATGACCCAGTAACTCCACTTGTAGGTAAAGCTAAGTGAAAAACGGCAGACACAGAAGGACAAACACTGTATGATTCCATTTGTGTGAGGCATCAAGAATAGGCAAATTCATAGAGACAGAACTGAAGTAGAGGTTACCGGGGCCGGGGCAGGGGGTGGGGAGTTGCTGTTGAATGGGCACAGAGTTTCTGTTTGGGAAGATGAGAAATTTCTAGAGCGGGACGGAGATGATGATTGTACAGCATTGTGAATGTAACGAACGCCACTTAAAATGGTTAAAATGATAAACTTTATGTGTATTTTACCCCAATTAAAAAAGATAGCAGAAGCACTTGTGGTTGAGTTCAGCTCACTCACTCTGCCCTTCTCTGGCCTCTGGCAGGTCCCATCTGTGCTTCACCATGGTCCTGTTGGGGGACAGAGCTGGGGGTGACATCAGTCCCCTTTTACGGACGAGTAAACAATTGCATGAAGAGTTTGCCCAGGGTCTCCTTCTCTTCCTTTAGTTTCTTGTTTCTTCCTAGCACATCTATACGTATTCTCATTTGTATGCCTGCTTACCACTCACGGGCATACGCGTTCTCTCAGGGCGGGACTTTGTGGGGTCGTTCACCTCAGTATCCCCAGTGCCTGGCACACAAAGACATTTATATGGAAGCTACTGTTGGTCTGAGGCTAGTCCTGAGCTGGCAGGGAGCAGACACAATATGTCCTCCTCCTCCTGGCGCTGGCTCCCCAGGTTCTCCAGGACCCAGGCTCTCTGGACAGGCAAGAGGGGACCTGACGTATGTGGAGGGCCTGCATGGTCCAAACTGGAATAGTGGCCTTGGAAGAGCTCCACTGTGGACAACAGGGGCCTCTCTTGATGGCTGTGGGGACTTCCTCCTAGACTCATCCATTTCCTTGTCTGGGACTCTTTCTTACCCTACCTTGACCCTGTCCCCGCGCACCTGGACAGGTGTGCTCTCTTCTCTTCATTCCCAGTGCACCCAGGCTGCTCTACTTCCCTGGTCCTGGGCCAGAGTGGGAAGTCTGTGCTGCTTCTGTCAGGGTAGCTGAGAGCCAGGGCCCATGCACATTCAGGAAGGAGGTGAAAGCTGACGTCAGGCTGAACCACAGCCCCCCTGAGGCAGCTTCTTCTCCCTTTAGTGCTTCCTCCCCACTCTAGAGCACTCTGGGGCTTCCTCCCCATCCCAGAGCACCCTGGGTTCACTCCCCACCTCAGAGCAGCCTGTGCTTCCTCCCCACTCCAGAGCTCCCTGGGTCTCCTCCCCACCCCATAGTTCCCTGGGTCTCCTCCCCACCCCATAGTTCCCTGGGTCTGCTCCCCACCCCAGACTGCCCTGGTGCTGCCAATTCACCTTCATGTGTCACCCAGTCTCCAGCACAACTGTCCTGTCAATGCTGACCACAAATCACGCTGCTCCTGCTGAACCGGAAGATGTTGCCCCTAATAGACCCTGGCCTTACACCTGTCTTTTGGGGTGTCAATGTTGCAGTGTTGTGGGGCTTGCCTGGGAGTGACAGGTATGGGGCCTGCCTACTTCCCGTGAGCCCCTGGCCGTGACGATCTCATCTGTACAATGAGGTAAGAGGGCCTGAGGGTCACAAACATCCCCTCAGCTCTGATACCCTGAGACTGAAAAACAAGGTGAGAACTTGCTGAGCAGGGAATGAGCTGCTAGCCAAGGACACAGACGTCTTTCTTCTTATCTCTGCTTAGCTGAAAACTATTCAGGGTCATCAGTTACTTCTGCTTCACAAAAGCTCAAAGGGACTCCTCTTAATGCTGGTCCTCAGCACAGCTTCCTCCTGAGGCTCCTGATGTGGTTGATGACATCATCCTCTACCGACCCCTCAGGCTTAATGTCTCAGAGTCAATGTTTGCTTCTAGTTGCCCTTCAGCCCTTCCCAGTCAGCATGGGCCCTGCTGTTCCTATGCCCCGACTTGCTTTCACTCATCTGCCTCCTCCTTACAACCCCGATGGCTGTGGCCACCCCCAGGGCCTGCCTGTTGATCCTGTGATGTGTATAACCCATGCTCAACTGCTCCTCTTTCTTCCAGATGCCACAGTATAGCCAGAGGGGTCGTTCAGAGATACAGAGTTAGCCATATAATTTCCCACACATTTCAATAGTTCCTGAAGGGTACATATGTAGCCCTCACCCGGCTCTGAGACAATAGTCTGCTGGTTGGGAAATGTTCAACAGCAGCTGTCCAGGAAAACGGCCCTTATTTATAGCGTTTGCCAATGTTTGTGGTGTGAATTCCCCCAGCACGGCTGATTTCGAGCTGCCACATGATGTTACTGAGTGCACAGATGGGAAGAGACACGCAGTAAGCAGCACACTGTCACGTGGTGTTTCCTTCCTACAGGTCCAACGGGCGCTAAATGACCTCAACAGCAGAGATAAGAGTAAAATGTAATAAACTAATTAGACCATGATGAGTTTTGAATACTAATTACATTTGGTGTAATTTATTTATTTGAATATAATTTAAGTTTTAATGATGGCTTTAACACCAGCTCATAAAATACCTGAAAATTTAACAATCAGCTCTTGCAGGACAACACGAGTCAATGCCAGCCTATAACCCAGCTGGTCTCTGTCTTTCTCAGGGTGTAACAAAGGGCCACTGCCTTGGGAGTTGAACCTCATCAGCTTGCACATGGGTTCTTCTCTGGTTTCTGATGAGCAAGTCCCGCCTGGCAGGTCTGGTCCTACTCTGGTTTCCTGCTCAGAACCTCACGTCCCCCCTGCCTCGCAGTTCTCTAGTTCTGTCCAACTCCAATGATCTCCTCCCAGTTGTGTATTTGCAGCAGCCAATGCTAGGCCCCTGCTGTGGGTCAGTGCAAGGCATGCAGTCCAGGGACACTCTCTGTGCGGGGTTCTGCTTTGCCTGACTACCAATCTCCTTTGCACCCTCATTTGGAGAGCATGAAGGCAGGGACTGTGTTCTGTGTCCCCCTGCTGGAGTGGCATGGACAGCCTGTGGCCCAGGCTCTGTCTGAACCTTCTTGCTGTACAGCATACACATCATCGGACTTCACTAGACTGCTTCTCAGAAGCAGACAGGGACTCTAGATCTCCTCCTGTAAGAGGAAAGCATATTAAAGATGAAAACAAAAGAAACCCTGGGCACATCAGCATGGTGTACATATCAGGAGGCATTGTGTTTGGAGAGTGCAGGAAGTTGGAAGTCTGGGGAGATGAGTGAGCAGAAACAAAAGAAGGGAAAGGGAGAGGTCTGTGCCTCCCCCACCCCCATCCTCTTATGAAGTCAGTCTCCTGGAGGATTGCTGTGCTGTTCATAGAGTCAGAACAGGCCCCAGAGACCGTCACACCCACCAAAGGAGTTCTGGTAGAATAGACTCCAAATAGAAATCACTTCCTTATCTCACAAGGAGGGCTTGTGCATACTTGGGAAAGCTGCAGTCTGATTTGGGTCCAGATGCACACAAGTGCTAGAGGCATATTCCAGAGTCTGGGAACCTGAAGGAGAAGCCATCCTGAAATGTCAGGATGGAGAAAGCTATCCATGGAATTGAAATACAAAGCATCATATACTTAATATTCAATTTTGAATTCATGAGTCCTTTTCATTTACGGACAACAAAATACAGGTGGCTTTGGAAAGCCCCTGGAATTTGATGAAATGCCATTTGAAATCGTTTTGTGGTTTTACATTATGAGAAGTCCAAAGGATTGGTAAGATTTTTGGCTGGCATTGTACAGATCACTGTAGAAGAATTTTTCTTTGCAATTAGTTGTCATATCTCTAATATTCATTCCAAATACGTGACATTGAAATGGAAGGGAAACAAAATGAAACAAAAACAAAAACAGCTTTCCTTGAAGACTGCTCATAGCAGTGAAACTGGCTTAAGCTCAAATGTGAACCCTTCTGATCCTTGGGCCAGGATTCTCGGTTCTGGGCCCCGCCCCTCAGTTCTCCAAAAGGGGCTCTGAAGCCTCAGGCATTTTCATAAGCTCTTTGCAGTCGGCCCAGACGTTTCCCTGACCCTCTACATCTTGTCTCTTTCTCTGCTCACCAGCTTGAGCACCCCGCCATCCTATGGGACCTTCCCCGACCATGAAGACCGACTTGTCATTCATCTGTGCTCCAGGAAACCTCATTTGTACTTCTATTTGCCCTTACCGCCCGGTGGTCATTATTGTTATAGCTACTGCGATTTCTGAATACTTATAAGGGGCTAAGCATAGGGCTGAGCAGTTTGGGTTGTTTAGGTGTCTGTGCCCAACCCGCTTGTTCTCTGAGCTCCTGGGAGGCAGGGACCACGTTTAAGACACCGTAGTCGCCTTGGTCCAGTGGTTAACACAAGGCTGGACTTATAGTAGGCATCCTATAAATATTTGTTAAAGGAAGTGGCATGAATCAATTTGTAACTACGTCCCTTAATATCAAACTCATTTCTATTTTGTATTCTAATGAAATGGCGTTAGTCATCTGTATTTTGCAAGAAGGTCCTTCTGTCCTGTCCTGAAGGTCCTTCTGTCTGTCCCCTCCTGTAATAAATGTAATACATTTGCAGGACGGTTAGTCAGGTCCACAAGCTCAGCCGAGCTTCTCCTCCCTTCCTGCTGGGGCTGAGACTGGAGGACTCCGTGGCTGGGACCAGAAGCTGTTTCCTGTGAAATGGGGTCACCCTGAGCTTCTTCCTGCTGCTGTGAAGCCTGCCCCTCACTGTGTTTCTGCAGCCCCTTTGGGTCTCCCTCATGTGGGTGAGGGATTAAACTTGGATAATTAAAATGTAATATATGTACATCACGTAAGTGTATGTCATGGAGCGGCTTTACCAGGTACTCCAAACTGTCGGGCTCAAACTCCGATATTAGATTTATAAGTGGTTGCTTCTGTTGCCTCCCTATAACCTTGGTGGATGGTATGACCTCTTACTTTTTACCTAGAATCACACTTTTATCACTCCTCTTTCAGCCCTAAGTGACTGTCTTTATAAAAATCTAGTTCACTGTACACCAGCAATTTTCACTATTTCCTAGAGGTGGAGATGTTTCCATGATGATGCTGGGACAGGTGCAGGTGCTGCAATCTGATTTATCTAAGGAGTCTGTCTTGGGCCCATGGGTCTGAAGCAGGAGTTATAACACCCCTTTCTATCTCCTCCCTGCACTTCAGTGCAAAAGAAAGTTGGAGAAAGCAAAAGTTAGGTGGATGAAGTGAAGCACCTCGTGTGGCTTTTTTTTTCCTTAATAGATCTCTTCACAAAATACATATGTGATTGTTCCCATCAGCATGGAGAGAGAAAGAGAGAGAGAGAGAGAGAGGAGAGGAGAGGAGAGGAGAGGAGAGGAGAGGAGAGGAGAGGAGAGACCCATTTCTCCACTCCCCTAGAACATAGCTTCTAAGTAGGTGGTCTGCACTTGCTGTCTCTGGTGAATGGCATGAAGAGAAAGATTTCCCACCTCCCCCAGCCCCCACCACTGAATTGTAGAAATTGCATAATTATGTGGTGAATATAGTCAACGCATATTGACAAACTGAATACGTCAGCATCTAAGGTTGGGTTTTCTGAGTCATCCATAACTGACCATGGTATTTAGCAATTTAGTGCAATTTAGAATTTATAGAGTACCACGGTCTGCTTGCCCTGCCAGGCATGGAGGACAGAGATGAATGGCGCGACTTGCTGTGTCCCAAGAGTTTCTGGTTTCGAAGCTCAGAAGTGGGGGAGGTGGGCAAGGATTGTGACAAGGGAATGAATTTTATAGACACTGGCTCTGTAGGATTCCGGGAGGGGTGAGGTTAGCCCACTTTTTCTGTAGGCATCAGAACCCTCCTTTAGCAAGTCCCCACAACTAATTCAACTCTGGAATTCAGGTTTGGGCCTGCAGGATTGCACAGGATTTGTTCTGTATAGCCCAGAGGTCCTCTTCCCACCCAGAGACCTCCATACACTTCTTAGGCCCATGATCCTTATTGAGAGGACTTTTAAAACTTGTTTTAATTGGGGCACAACCAGTAATATGGAAGATTTTAAGCCCTCAGTGGGAGAATTTTGATAATCATATTGTGGATGAAAAAAGGGACCCATACTGAACCTGACAAGCTCAGGGGAGGCCTGCATGGCAGGTCTTATAAACTCAGAGACCAAAATAAACCACGTAGGACGGTCTGAACATAAAAATTTCTAATGAAAAACGAGTCGGTCCCGGTAGATAGTTACATCCTTGGCCTGTAGCTTCCTTGACAAAGGTCAATCTTTACCTTAAGTGAGGCTGTCTGTTATCTATCTTTTTGTATCTAAGGTTTTTAGCATCTTTGAAATGTCACAGTAGTCTCTTTTTCTAGATCCCTCAGTGTACAACCTCTCACTGATGTGCCATAAATGTTAATTGTTAACTATCCTGTACCTACCAGTGAAAAAGAATTATGTCTCTCTCCATTTTACTTTTTATCCAATCCCAGAGATTTCTCCGTTTTGTTTTCTCCCGCCCCCTTAATCTACCAGCAATGGATTTCATGTAACCCTCCTTACATTTCCTCCTTTGATGTATAAAATAAGCTGCAAGACTGCCACTCTCCGGTGCATTTTCTCAATCCATTGAGATTTTACTTCTCGTCAATTGTTGTCAGTTTGGCTCAAATAAACTCATAAAAATTCTCTATAGGTTTGGGAGTTTCTTACGCCAACAATGATACACCTTGTAACCACCATGTTGAAAACAAAATATAGAACATTTTCAGTCTCTAAGAGAACGTCCTCATACCCCTCTCCAATCAACCACCTAACAATCATCTTCTAACTTGTGTCTCGCTCTCTAGATTAGTTTTCACTATTCTAGATTTAATATAAATGAAGCCATAAAGTATGTACCCTTTGTGTCTGGTTTCTTAAAATTTTAAGATTTATCCATTTGGATTTTTACATCAGTAGCTCATTCCTTTTTATTATACCACAATTCATTTATCCAGTCAACTGTTGTTTCCAGTGTTTTTCTTTTTGTATTAAGGAAAAAGCTGCTCTGAATATGAATATTCAAGTTCATTTCTCTTTTGTAGACATAGGTTTTTATTTCTTGTGGTAAATCCCTAGAAATGGAATGGCTGAGCGATAGGGTAGATGTATGTTTAACTTCATAGAAACTAACAAACGATTCTCATTAGTGGGTGTGCCAATCTCTACTCCCCTGAGCTGTGAAGGAGAGCGCTGGCTGGTTTTGATTTTAGCAACACTAGTGGCTGTGAAATAGAACCACAGCATGTATGGAGAGCTTTACCTTATGCTTGCTTGGTTGACACCTTTCACATTCTCCTGGATGCTCATAGCTACCTGCTAGGCAGATTGGGGAATGTGGTGGGGTGTTCACAGATCAGGAAGCGTGAGTGCCTCACGCAGTCATCCAGGTGGCACACGGGCGGTGTCAGCATTGCAGCCTGGCTCAGGCTGTGGTATAATTAAAAAATACATATTTGATCTTTGTCCCTGGTTCCTGGCACAGAGGTCCTAAAATTCTTGGAATTTCCTGAGTGATGGGAGTGTCTCTTATTACTCACAAGGAGCCCCTTTAGACTATCCTTGAGTTTATGCTAATGAGGTGACTCTTGGCAGGCCGCTGGAGAGCTACAGGATGAGGTTAGCAGCCAGAAGAACCAACCACAGGATTAGAGGACTAGGACTTTCAGCCCCACCCCCTGACCTCCTGGGAGGAGAGAGGGGCTGGAAGTTGACTTCAGTCCCCAATGACCATGATTTAATAAATCATGCCTACCTTAAGGAGAAAAAAAAAAGAAAACTTGGGTAAAATCTCTGAAATGACGATGTATCAGAGCTTCCAGGTTGGTGAACACATCCGGGTGCAGGGAAGGGGGCGCACTCAGAAAGGAGATGGAAGCTCTGCACACCCCACCCTACACCTTGCCCTGCGCGTCTCTTCCATCTGGCTGTTCATTTGTAGCCTTTATAATAAAACTGTACTGGCAAGTAGAGTTGCTTTCCTGAGTCTTGTGAATCTTTTCAGCAACCACTACCAAACCTGAGAGGGGCTCATGGGAACTCAGCAGTTTTAGTTGGCTGGGCAGAAGTGAAGCTTGTCTGGGGGCTCCATTTGCATCTGGCATCTGAAGTGGGGACAATTTTATGGGACTGAGCCCTGAACCTGTGGGAACTGTGCTACCTCTGGGTAGTTAGTGTCAGAATTAAATTGAGCTGTTGGATGCCAAGTTGTTAGAGAACTGGGGAAGTTAAGTTGGCACTCTGTATGTGACACCAGTAAGAACCGCAAGTGCTGATGCTTACCTACCCTCTCCCACTACCCCTCCGTTTTCTGTGGGTACCCAATTCTAAGTTGTCCCTTAAATGGCAGGAACTGCCAATGTTAGGACTGAAGAGTGACAAGAGAGCCCTCCTCTGAGCCATATGAAATGTGCTTGCTGATGCTTTTGTTAAAACAGCAGTCTCATTGTTTATTTTTTTGTTAGTTTTCCTTGCCTGAGGGAACATGTCCAAAACAAATATTGCTAAGACTGACGTCAAAGAATTTACTGCCTATGTTTTCTTCTAGGTGTTTTGTAGTTTCAGGTCTTACATTTAAGTCTTTAATCCATTTTGAGTTTATTTTTACATGTGGTATAAGAGAATGGTCTAGTTTCATTTTCTTGCATATATCTGTCCAGTTTTCCCAACACCATTTATTGAACAGACTGTCTTTACCCCACTGTATGTTCTTGTGTCCTTTGTCATAGATTAAATGACCATATAGGCATGGATTTATTTCTGGGCTCTCTGTTGTGTTCCATTGATCTATGTGTCTGTTTTTATGCCAATACCATGCTGTTTTGATTACTATAGCCTTGTAGTATAGTTTGATACCAGGTAGCGTGATAGCTCCAATTTTGTTCTCTCACAAGATTGCTGTGGCTAGTCAGGGTCTGTTGTGGTTCCATATAAATTTTAGGATTATTTGTTCCAGTTCTGTGAAAAATGCCATTGGTATTTTGATAGGGATTGCATTGAAGCTATAGATTGCCTTGGGTAGCATGTACATGGTGAAAAAGGTGAAAAGGATTAAGAAGTACAAACTACCCATTATAGTCACAGGGATGTAAAGTACAGCATAGGGAATATAGTCAATAATAATGTAATAACTATATATGGTGTCAGATGGGTACTAGACTTATTGGAGTGATCACTTTTTAAGTTAGATAATGTCTAATCACTATATGTGTACACCTGAAACCAATGTAATATAGTATGTTGATTGTAATTGAAAAATAAATTTAAAAAGAAAAGGAAAAAAAAGAAAAACTTCCCAGCAGTCTCATGATGTGAGCATGTATCTCCATGGATTTGCTAGACACTATTTATCAAGCTTCTCAAGTCACACTCTTGCAAAGACTGAATTCCAGAATGTGTCACAGAGCCAGAGTGGAAGCAGACAACATAAACTGCCAACTGTGAGTTTGGGGAGACGACCCGCAGGAGTCTTGCAAGAATACCTTAATGGGAATGTGAATGTCATCGATGAGCAAGACTAAATGGCAATGAAGTGATACTTAGGGATGTTTTATGAGTTTTGTTCTATTTTGTGCATTTTAAAGTACTAATAACAGGAAAGAGAGACACTCATTATTATTTATACATAATAAAATATCCATCAATGTTATTTGAACTATTTGCTAGTTTTATTTTTTTCAGAAGTGATGTTTTCCCAGAGTGTCTAAGACTTCCTCTCTCATACTGAGTTGTTGAGCCTAGAGTTCATTGCATTTTAGATTCTGAAGCTGACTTCGTCATGAGGATATCTAGGTAATCATACCAGGCTGCTAAGACAGCTCTTCTCGTTATCTGCCCATGAAAGCAGCTGGCGAACTCCTGGTGCCTTAAGACCACACAAGAGCACATGAGCACGTACTGAGACTCATGCAGTGCTGGACTTTCAGCTCAGTAGATTTTTGCAAGAAGCAGCCCTTTACATCATGTTTCCACCACTTGCTGGCAGATGAAAGCTCAACCCTGGAGAGATAAAGTTCTTATGTAAGTCCAACTGGTCACTCAGAGCGGAGGGAGGGGAACCCCACCTGTTTAAGCTTTGGCTGCTATGCGGGATGCAGGTTGTGAGGCAATGGCTCACCTCTAGAGAGAAAGGAAAGGAAGAGAATATAATGTGTTAGGAAAATAAAAGCTACAATTTATTGAGCATTTACCATGTGTCAGCAATTTGTCAATGCTTTACGGCCATCTCAGCCCTAAGGGGAGAAGGAAACTGAGCCCGGGAAAGACAGAGTCAGTTCCCCAAGGTCAAAGGCCAAGCATGGGGCATTCGCCATGGGAAGCAGGCTCTGACTGTGCAGCAGCCCAGTGTCATAAACGCTGCCCTCCCTCTGGTTCAGATAGCCTCACTTTCCTTGTTGTGCAGATGATGTTGTGAGTTGGGGTCTTCTCAGCCTCAGTATTCCAGAATCCATTGGCAGCTCTTAGGCTGTCAGTGCTCCTGAGACTGTTCCCTGATCACCCAAGGACCAATCCCCATTGTCCTGTGGGGGATGCTCAGGCTGGCCCTGATTACACACATCCATTTTTTTCAGGTCTTCCCTTCAGTTCTGAAAACGGGACACCACACACGAAACACTACAGTTCCAGGGGTGATAGTGATCAATCACGCCTTCTGTTCACCTGGAGTGTGTGCAGCTCCACCTTGGTCTGGTCAATGGTCCTGTTTTCCAGTGGCAGAAGGAACAGGTGCCATCTGTTTTACTGTGTCTTCTGTGGCTTCCACAGAGTCCTCGTACTGTGTGGGTCTGGGATCTGCAAAGTCCCCCAGACACAGAGAAGTCTTTCAGCCTCAGGTGGCTAGCCTCAGGGGGACATCCCTGGTCCTCTCTGACCCTTGCTGTTGTCCTGAACCCTTCTGGTTCCCAGTCCCACCCTGGGCACCGGCACAAACCTGCCTTTAACAAGACTTTCCTCAGCTTGCATTGCAATCTGAGAATCTGGAAAGGAAAATAGTGGATCCACAAGGACGTGGAGGCCAGAGGCGTTCACACTTGGTTGAGAAGAGAAAGAAGTAGTCTGTGCTAGGTTGCTCAAGGGAGGCCACACTCAGTAAAATGGTAGACGGCAGACCGTGTCAGGGCCTCAGCCTCCCTCTCGTCATCCCTGCAGCCCGGATCCTGACTTGAAGTCAGGATCCTGACCTGACCGTCCTCACCCACCGCCTGTCTTGCCCACAGTACCATGAGTGGCCGATAAACCCCCTCATACTCACGATGCCCCTGCTGGCATGATGGGGGAGTGAGGAAGGTGTTCTCCCCACATTCTACAGATGAGCAGACTGACACCTGGAAGCAGTCAAGTGGCTTGCCTTTGAGGACACAGGCTGGCACAGAGCCTGACTGAGGCCAGACCTTCAGTCTTCTCCTCTCGGGTTCCTGCCATCTCACTCTGACTCCTCAGCTAGCCTGAGCCCCGAAGTTCCCCACTGGCAGTTCTCCTGCCAGAAGACCAGGCAGGAACATCTCCTTAACATCCAGAACTCTCTGACCCCTCCACCTGGATGCCCTTGCCTGGGTGTTCCACAGGTACGTATATCAGCGCCGCCGTGCCGATAGCAGATCACAGCGTCTCCCTCTCCCACACCTGCTCCCTTTGCTAGAGCCCCACCTTCTGCCTGATACTCCCGCCAGGAGCCTGGTGATGGGCTCACGTTCCACATCCCAACCTAGAGTCCTTGCCTTCTAGCTAGCTCTTGAATGCATCTCCTTCTCTGCACACTCACTGATCCTGCCTCGGTTGAGGCACTAATCATTTATCACTGTGACAACTGGAATAGTCTCAAACAGGCTTCCCCTGTGACTGGTGTCCCCTGCTCCTGTTGGCCCGGGTGCCTTGTCCTCTCTAGCCCACGCAGTATGAGTTCTTTGTTTGGAAGCAACAGGAACCCATTCTGGCAACTTAAACAGAAGGGGATGCATTGGAGGGATGTGAGTTGGCCCATGGCATTGAAGGGAGGGCTGGCGAACCACGCAGGACTGGAGCAGGCAGGGTCTCACTGAGAGAATAGACCCACGTCTCCCACTTTACTTTTGTAAATCAAATGTCACTACAGTTCTCAACTGTGATAGCGTCTAGAGGCAAGGGAGTAGGGTCTGGCTGAGGGCAAGACTACCCAGGGCTCTGAGCGAAAAATTTGGGAGTAAGGGAATTAGGTGATGACAGTGTCTTTGGGTGTAAAATAAAATCACAGCTTGGGAGGACATGCAAAGGAAGAAACAAGACAAGGAGAGAGAGGGAGGGAGAGGGAAAGAAGGAGAAAGAGAGGGAGGGAGAGAAAGAGGGGCAAGGAAGGAAACAAAGAAGGAAGAAAGGAAGATAATGCAAGAAGATGGAGGGAGGAAAGAGGAGACCTAAGATTTGAGACGGTGGCAGAACCAAGGAAACCCAGACAGACATCAGTCAGAAGGTTTGAAGCAAAGGGTGGGAGGTGGCTGCTGGGAAAATTCCCTGAGCTGTGCCAGTGGCCTCTGGAGCTTTGTGTGTGAACAGAAGGTGATTCTATAAGGACACCCACCCAGAACCATGCTGGGCATAGGGGAGCAAGTGAAATGTGCCACAGACCTGTCCTCAGTGCCCACAGGGTGACAGGTTAGGAGGTTGGAGAGCAGACAGGCACAGGAGAGGGTGCCACCAGCTAAGGCTATTAGGGTTTTCCAGGTCCTCTGCAAGGTGATGTCACTGGTCCCTCACAGATGAGGACAGTCAGACTTGGAGAGTTTGAGAGGATTCATCAACATCACAGCTAGAAAGAAAGTGGCACAGCTGGGTAGAGTCACCACTGGGATGTGAACACAGGGCTGTCTGCTTTCCTGCATACTCCATACTTACCTCTCTGCGTGTGGCTCCCAGACCTGAGGCACAGGGAAGCTGGGGGAGGCACAGGGCTTGGGGCTCTCGGGTCAGGGGGACTTTGTGATGGGCAGAGGCACCGTTGCATCAAGGTGACTTTTCCACCTGGGCCTGGCATACCGGGGCCCCTCGTTGGACAGCCCATCCCTGTAGCCGGAGGGGCAGCACAGGGGCCCTCCCCACCTCCCTTACACTGGCCTTTCAATGTCACCAGGCCGCTCCCTCCGGTTTCCAGCACCTTTCCAGACGGGGCCTGCGGGAATAGGTCCTATGACTTGGCTGTTTTCTTGACGCAGCAGGGTCACGAGAGTCTGTTTTGTTTTCCACCACTGCTATTAACCCAAACCTTGCCGTGTAGCATCTAATTTGGGCCTTCAAGCATTCTTGTTTTGTCTCATTTCCAGGCCTGCCTCCATTTGTCATAGTTTTCAACATGTCATCTGGAAATCCTGTAACCATTCCGAAAGACAAGGAACCAGCTACTTGGAATTCTTGGCTGTCCCCTAATTAGTGAATTAAATACAAACAAACCATTATATCAACGGAAAATACCAAGTTCAGATGGATCTGCGTTTTCATTTATATATTTTCTAGATCTTGGCCCAGCCCTACAAATAAACATTTGAAAGTTACCCAGTTACTTTGTTTGATGTGGTCACATGGAATACTGGTCTCTCACAAATGACATTCAGGCCTCAGGGTGGTTTCGGTGAATTCTCTGATCTGCCTGTTGCTCTGATTAATAAGAGAATTGCTAGCTTTTCCTTCCTTTTGGAAGGAGCCTTGGAAATGTCAGCTTCCCATGTGCCCTTGCGTCTAAAATGATACTGGACACAGCAGCCCAGAGCATCGTCACTCCTACTGCTGGTGGAGAACACGTCTCCCGTGGTCCCTGCTCCCTGCAAGAGTGTGCATGTAGCTTTGGGGATTAGAGGGAGGGGCAGTGACCCACTTGGTCATACACTTGCGGGGGGCCAATTTGAAGCAGAAATCTGAACTTGGAAGATGACTGTGAGCTGCAGGGGGCGGACCTGGGACTGAGCTTTTGGATCTTGTGCTACACTGGTGGGGTGGGGACTTGGGGAGCAGAAGGAAGCAGTACCCTCAGCAGGTGCAGGGGCTAAGGGTCTCCCCATGCCTCTGTAAGGTTGCTTGTTCCACTGGTCCAAACTGTCACAGCATCTCCACAAACAGTCATTGTTTGTATTTTATACTCATCCACATTTGGTACCTGGTCCCAGCCAGTGGGTGGTATAACTTCTGTGCAGTTGATTCTCTTGCTCTTGTTTCACAATCACCTTACTTTACGGGAGTGACAAGAACTGGTCACAGATAGTGGGTGTTTATCAGGCACCATCCTGGCTGGGAGGCTAGGCCACTTTTCACATGGGTGAGGTTTTAGGTTCCATTTCCAGGCTGTGGCCTTGGAGCATCATCCACTGCTCCCATATTTTCCTTCCTGGCCTGTCAGCAGGGACCGTGATGTTTGTTCCTCTACATTCTAGGGCCCACAGCCTACAGCCAGTGTTCCCAGCTTCAACCCGCTTTCACACCCCAAGTCTCCCCCTCTTTCCCCTCACAGTAACTGTATTGCCTTTACAAACACTGGCCTCTGCTGTTGTGCTCTCTCAGGGCACAATGAGAAACCAAAGGGTGACTGACAGACACTGGTCTGACGTGCACGGAGTGAGGTCCAGAGCTGAGACACAACTGTGTTGTAAGTAGGTGTGTATGGGAAGGGGGACGGCAGCTTCAGGTAGTGAGAGGAGCTTATTCCCTGGAGAGTGAGGTAACCTGGCTAGAGCCCGGTTACAGAGGCCCAGATGTGGCTGGGAACCAGGGGTAGGATCAGGCCTTGTGCTTAAGGTTGGATGAAAGCTCTGGTTAGCTACAGGGCTAGTCCCTCTACCTCCCCCAACGCATTCACCTCATTATGAAGGTGCAGCTAATCACAGGATGGCTTTTGTTTTCATCTAACCATCTGCGAACAAGAATGAACGTGGGAGAAACCCACCATTCTTCTCAGGGGCATTCTCTTCATTGATCAACATTTACTGTTTGTCCCTGGATGCTGGAAGAGCAAGAGCTCATGAGACAAAGCCACTCTCTCTAGAAAGACAGGGCTGTATCTAGTTAACTGAAATATGTGTGTGTGTGTATGTGTGTGTGTGTGTGTGTGTGTGTGTGTGTGTGTTCATGTACAAGGATACACATACATTTATGTCTGTGTGGGACCCTGTCACCGCACACACATGACCACGGTGCAGGTTCTGAAGTTGGAGTCATACTTATCTCACACGGGCAGGAGAATAACACACCTCACAGCTCCCCTTATCTGTTCTAAATGGACATGGAATTCTCATAGCTACTACTCTTAGGAAAAGTGACCTCTCTGTCCAATATTGAACTCTAAGGGGGGAACAAAGTCTGCACTTTGCTTAACACTTAGAATGAAATGTACTGGATAGATCAACATGTTTTGGAAATGATAGAGTGTATAGAAATGTCAGGGATTGTTTTTACTAGTATTATTGCTGTGCCTACATGTATGTATATAGGAGCCCTCGCTCTCACCCATAAATGCACTGGCTCCTACTTTAGATACATCCAACCAAAAGTTCTCGGGTCCTGCTTGCCTTGGTGTGAGGTCCAGTCTTAACACTGTGATGAATCAAAAGCAATGCAGTTTCAACCCCAAAGCACTTCAGAGTAACATAAGACTTTAATTAAGTCTTTTGGAGGGCCAACATGGGGAACAGCACACAGAAAGCTCTCACAGGGTCCTCAGGACTGTGTCACCACTGTCCTGTGGTCATGGCCTTCTCCCTCACAGCCTTTAGCAGGTCACCCTTCTGGTTTCTCCCCAAATCTCTGGCCAGTCTCCCCACCCCTCTGCCTCAGGTCCATTTCCTACCTCTTACAGCTATTCTCCTGGTTCCTGGTTGAACGCCACAAAGGATCCAGAATCCTGCCTCCATTCATGCTTCCTAGGTGATGGAGGGGAAAGCTTATGAAGGTTACTTCATGCCATAGTTTTATCTTGGGATATATTAGAAAACCCACTCAAGTTGCATCTGAAGCTTTCTTCGGACTGCATCTCCTGTAGGTATCAAACAGTGAGAGGTCCCACTTTGGTGACTACTCACAATGGGCCCCCTCTGGGATACACAGGACAGGAATTTCAACCTCATTTACTGATGAGGAAGCAAAGACTTGCCCAAATCATGGAGTCCTCCAAAGGCAGAGCCTGGTCTTAAACCCAAGTCTTCTGACTCCAAGTTTAAGGCCATGCCCACTAACTCTCAGAAAGCAGACACTGAGTCTCAGAGTTTTATCTTTGGGTCCTGTGTGCGTACAGCGGGAATCACAGTTTCATGGGGAATAAGTGGAGTTGTGTTTGGCTGCACAAGCTGGTGGTGTTTCTAGCAGTAACACTGGACGATGGATGATGAGGCGGGTTGAAAGTGTGGGGAGGGGAGCAGCCTTTGGGACGCAGACTGGGGACCCTCACCTCACCTGTGTTCCGTGAGCCCACCCAGAATAGTGCTACGTCTAGTCTAGCCGCCGAGCTGGGGTCCCCCTAAGACTTCTGGTTCCTCAGCCCCAAAGCTGCTTTTCTTGATGGAATGCAAACCATTCCCTGCCTGGGGCCCTGCTAAGCCTTGGCAGGATTAAATGTGACATTCAGTTCCAGATTAATCCATGTTGGAACAGTTTTGCCGAAGGTGTAGAGACTATTTATTTATTTTATTTAATTTTCTGAAACGCTGAAACAGCTTTAAGGACACGGTTTTGAATTTTTGCACATCAGATACATGAGCACGATTAGTTTCATTTATTTATTTATTTATTCCCCTTCTGCTGCCTCACCCCCACCCCAACTCCGGTTCATGCTGTTGTTTCTCAGTCTAGTTGTGTAGGACACAGCTCCTTGGCCCATGCTGGTAGTTTTGAGCCTTGCCTTGCGCTACCCTAGGCAGTTGGTCCCCGGTCGTCAGTCGGCTTCTCACAGCAGCCCACTGCAGCTCTTGCCGGCTGCTGGCCGCTCACACTGGCTGCCGGCCACTCACTCTGGCCACAGGCCACTCATGGCAGCACACAGCCTCTCACGGCAGCCCAGCTCCAGGGAGAGCTGTTGTTCACAATCTTAGCTGTAGAGGGCGCAGCTCACTGGCCCATGTAGGAATCGAACTCGTGACCTCGCTATTAGGAGCACAGCGCTCCAACCACCTGAGCCACTGGGCCCACCGGATTAGTTTTATTTTTATAATAGATATCCATAATAATTATAGTGCAACGTCACATTTTTATGCTTATTTAAGGTTTGTTTCTTCTTTTAAGCTTCATGCCAGGAATTTGGGCTGGAACTTAAGGATTTGTAGAACTTCAGTGTGAGAGGAGTGGAAGTGTCTCTGAATCTTCTCTGTGAAATTTCCACTAAGCTTCCTCCAGCTTGGACTCCCTCACTCACGGAGAACTACCTACCTCGCAGAGCAGACCGTTCCCCTGCCAACAGCACTACCTGTCTGAATGTCTGTACTGAACTGAATCAAGACCCATAAAACCTGGGTAGAAGGGTTACTAGGTCTGGGAGGGACTTGAGCCAACTCCTTCATTTTATGAGTGTGAAAACTGAGGCCTGCGGGATGGAAATACTAGGAATCAGAAACTCTGGCTTTGAGCCGTTCTACAAACAGTGAGATCTGTGACCTTGCCCCACCCACGGGGCCCGACTGCTAGTACCCTTCCATTTCACTGCGGCCCTGTCCGGGCTGACCGGCAGGCAGTGCCATGCCTCTATTACTTTGAAATATTAATTAAATCAATTTAAATTGGTTAAATTATTAGTTAACAAATTTATTAAAGATATGTGATTACAGCTTTTTAATCTAATCTTAAGAAAGCCTAGGGCTGGATGGCCATTTTTCTAGGGTTGAAAAGAAAGTCCCTTTTTTTAAAAACTGAAATGTTGGAAAACATTTCAAATCATACAGAGACTGCCGATAAGGAACACACATTTCTGGGATGATTGTTCATGATGCTTCAATGTGGTCACTTAGAGCAAATTAGCCATTGCACTGCACAGCGGGGTTTCTCAGAGTGGTCCCTGGATTTACACCTGAGTATCACAGAGAACTTGCTACAAAGGCAGCCCTAGCCTCCCACTTCAGAAGCTCAGGGAGGGGCCCCCTACCACCTGTGTTTTCATCAGCCCACCAGGGGATTTCACTCATGCTTATGTTTGAGACACATTGCTGCACAGAATATTGTCCTCCTGGTCTGTGTGGCTGTGTGACAGTTAATTTTGTATGTCCACTCGGCTGGGCCCCAGTGTCCAGGTTATTGCTCAAACACCAGTGTAGATGTTGCTTTGAAGGCACTTTTTTTTAGATTTAAATAAGTGGACTTTGCGTAAAGCAGATTACCCTTCATAATGCGCGTGGGCCTCATCCAATTAGTTGAAGAAATTAAAAGAAGAGACTGAGTTCCCCTGCAGAGAAAGAAATTCTGCCTCCAGACTGTCCTGGAACTCAAGAACAAAATATCAACTCCTGCCGGAATTTCCTGTCTGCCAGCCTGCTCTCCAAATTTTGGACTTGCCAGCCCCCACAATTGTGTGAACCGATTCCTTAAAATCTCTTTCCCTTTCTCTCTGTCTTGCTCTCTCCATCTTGTTGGCTCTGTTTCTCTGGACAATGCAGTGTTAGAATCCAATCTCTACAATATCTCTCACTTAGCCCAAGTTTAGCTGCAGTCTTTTTCAGTACAAGACTAGTATATACAGAAAGCTACTTTCATTAGGCAGGAGTTAATACTGCATGAAACTTAACAGCTACAGGATCTACAGTATTAAGAGAGCTTACAATTTGTAGGTGTACTTCATTTACTGCATTTATGCCCAAGTCTTTGTGTAGACATATACTTTCATTTCTCTTGAGTAAATACTTAGAATCAGAACGGCTGAATCGTATGATAAGCATATATTTAGCTTTTTAAGAAACTGCAAAACTGTTTCTGATGTGATTGTATCCTTTTGCATTCCCACTAACAAACAGTGTGTGAGAGTTTTAGTTCCTCCACACCCTCTCCCACATTCAGAATGATTAACTTTTTCCATTTTAGTCATTCTAATAGGTGCATAATGATGTCTCATGGTTTAATTTTCATTTCCATAATGACTAATGATGTTGAATAGCTTTTTATGTGCTTATTTATCATCTGTATATTGTCTTTGGTGAGGTGTCTTACAAATCTTTTGCCCATTATTGAGTTTTAAGAGTTCTTTATAGATTCTGGGTACAAGCCCTTGTTAGATATATAATTTGAAAATATTTTCTTTTCATTCTCATCATAGTGTCTTTTGAAGCAGAGAAGTTTTAATCTTGATGAAGTCTCATTTATCATTTATCTAATTTTGTTCTTTTGGTGAATTATGCTTTTGGTGTCACAGTTAAGAAATTTTTGCCTAACCCAAGGGTCACAAATAGTTTCTCCTATGTTTTCTTCTAGAAGTTTTATTGTGAGCTAATTTTGGTAGATGGTGCAAAGTATGGATTAGAATTTATTTTTATTCATATGGATATCAACTTGTTTGAGCATCATTTGATAGACTATTCTTCTGACATTCAATTGCCTTTGTACCTTTGTCAAATCTCAGCTCTTCTGTGTAGGTCTATTTTTGGACTCTTCATTCTCTTCCATTTATCTATTTGTATATTCCACCCCCAAATACCTCATTATTTTGATTACTGTAGATTTATAATAATTCTTGAAATCAGATAGTGTGTTAGTTCTTTAAATTTTTTTCAAATTTTTATTTAGATATATCTGAATTTTAGAAGAAATGTCTCAGTTTTGACAAAAAAGAAAGCTCTGCCTTTTGGGTTTACATTGGGATTGGGATTACATTGAATATATAGATGAATTTGCAGAGAATTGAGAT
This sequence comes from Rhinolophus ferrumequinum, assembly GCF_004115265.2. Taxonomy (NCBI): domain Eukaryota; kingdom Metazoa; phylum Chordata; class Mammalia; order Chiroptera; family Rhinolophidae; genus Rhinolophus; species Rhinolophus ferrumequinum. The sequence goes on from NC_046299.1 coordinate 65,215,065, forward strand.
CATACTGGTCTGATGTCTTCTGATCCATGAATGCAATGTATGTGTCTATTTTTTGAGGTCTTTTAATATTTTTCTCAGCAATATTTTGTGGTTTTTTTGTGTATATATGCCTTAAACATATATTGTCAGATTAATTCCTAATTATTTCACATTTTTGATGCTATTGTAAATGGTATTGTGTTGTCAACAAAAAAACATCCAGCTTAAGAGAAAGCTTATAAGAGTTTATTTGAGCCAAACTGATGACAATTGCCGGGAAGCAAAATCTCAATGGATTGAGAAAATGCTCTGCAAAATGGCAGTTTGCAGTTTATTTTATACATAGAATCAAAGGAGGAGGGGTACATGAAATCCATTTGTGATAGATTACGGGTGTGGGAGAAAGCAAAGCTGGGAACTCTCTGGGATTGGATAAAAGGCAATTGGAGAGACAGGTACTTCTTTTACTAGGTGGGTACAGTATAGGTAATAGTTCACTTTTTATAGCACATGGAGATGTTAATCAAGGGACAAGAATAATAATGAGGGATTCTGTAGTTTCCTGCTCTGGTGGTGGGGAAGGGATTACTGACATTCCAAGAATGTCATCTTAGGTGCAAAGAGACAATAGACAGCCTCACTTAAGGTGAAGATTGACTTTATGAAGGAAGTTTTAGACTAAAGATGTGACTTCCTGCCATGGCCCACCTTAGTTTTGAATTTTTTTATGTTCACGCCATCTTATGTGGATATTTTCAGTTTCCTGAGCTTGTCAGGTTTAACCTGTGGTCCCTCTTCTGTCCTCAGTATTTAAATTTCCTGATTGTTCACTGCTAGAATATATGAAACACAATTTATTTTTGTATGTTGATTCTGTATCCTGAAACCTTGCTAAACTTTCTTATTAATTCTAGTATTTTTGTTTGTTTGTTTATTCATTTTTTATTTTTTGTAGCATGCACTGGATTTTTGACATAGATTAGCAGGTCATCTGTGAATAAAGAAAGTTTTACTTCTTCCTTACAATCTCAATGTCTTTTATTCCTTTCTCTTGCCTTGTTGTGTTTGCTAGAACCTCCAGCAAAATATTGAGTAGAAGTTGTAAGAATGGACATCCTTGTCTTGATTTTGATTTTAGGGGGCAAACATTCACTCTGTCACTATTAATTATAATGTGAACAGTAGATTTGTCATAAAGGTCCTTTATCAGGTTAAGGATGTTCTCTCTATTTCTAGTTTTCTGAGAGTTTTTATGTTGAATGGATGTTAGATTTTTGAAAATGTTTTACTATGTCTATTGAGAAGCCTACATGGTTTTACTTTTTTAATTTACAAATATGGTGAATTACACTGATTGACTTTCAAATCATAAACCAATCCTGCATTCCTGGGATATACCTCACTTGGTCATGATGTATTGTCTTTTTATATTATTGGATTTGATTTCCTAAAATTTTTTTTTGGCTTTTTTTTTTTCATGAAGATATTGGTCTATAGTTTTCTTTACTTGTCATGTCTTTGTCTGGTTTTGGTATCAGCGTAATACTAGTTCTCTTAGAATGGGTTGGGAAATATTTCCTTCTTTACAGTTCCTGGAAGAGTTTGTGTAGAATTGGTATTAGTTTTTCCCTTAAATGTTAGGTAATGAAGCCATCTAGGTCAGGAGTTTTCTTTTTAGGAAGACTTTCAAGTAAAAATTCAATTAAAAATAATCATATGGTTCTTTCAGATTATCTGTTTACTGTTGAGTGAGCCTTGGAATTTGTCTATTTTATCTAACTTGTCAAATATATTGGCCTCAAGTTTTCCCACTATTCGCTTACTTTATTTTTAACATTTGTAAAATCTATGATTATGTCATAATTCCCATTCCTGATATTAGTAATTTGATTCTTCTTTCTTTTCTTTTTTTTGTGTGATCAATCTGACTAGTGGTTTTTCAGTTTTATTGAACTTCTAAAAAAATACCTACACCTCATAATTTCATTGATTTTTCTCTCGTTTTTCTTTTTTCTATTCCAGTAACTTATGCTCTGATCTTTATTATTTCCTTTCTTTTGCTTACGTTGGGTTTAATTTGCTCTTTTTTTCTAGTTTTTTAAGGTGAAAGCTGAGGTCACAGATTTGAGTTTTTCTTTCTTTCTAACCTAGTATAGTGCTACAAATTTCCCTTGAAGTACTGCTTTATCCACATCCCACCAATTTTGATGTGTCATGTTTTGGCACTCAAATCGCTTTTTTTTTTTTTCTCACAATGGGTCATTTTCCCTGCCTTTTTGCACATGGATCATTTTAAAAAAATTTTTATTGCATGTCATGCATTATTACTTTTTTCTTGTGTGCTGGATATTTTTGTTTTCCTGTATGTATTTTTAAACCTTGTCTGGAACACAGTTAGATGACCTAGAAGCAGTTTGAGCCTTTCAGGTCATGCCTTTACACATTTTTTTAAGGGGGAATTGGGGCTATGTTTACTCTAGGGGTAATCATTCCCCACTCTGAAGCAAGACTCTGCCTAAGGCTTTGTGGTTTGTGAGGTGTGCATTCTGGCTGGAGGGAAGAGACAGTGTTCAGTCCTGTGTGGATGCTGTGTATTCTTCCCTCTGATCCTGTCAGGGCGTTCTTTCCAGGTCCTGGTAATTCCCCACATGTATGTGCTGACCAGCCCTCTGCTGCACGCTTTACAGTTTTCTGGAGTTGTTTCTCTGTGAAGCCTCCTCTTCCTTTGGGAACTCTGTGTCTGCCTCAGTTTCTTTGGACCTTCTGCTTTGTCTCCTCAACTCATGGAGTCTGTGAGCTGTTCCAGGGTCCCCTCTCTGTGCTGTGGCCTGGAAACTCTCTGGGAAGTGATGTGGGCAATCATATGGATTGTTGGTTTTTTGATTCTCAGAGATAACTGTCCTTTGTGTCTTGAAAACTGTTATTTCAGAGACTCTGTCAGGTTCCGCCTGATTCTTTCAGGTGAGAGACTAAATCTGGTTCCTGTTACTCCATCTTGGCTTTTTAAACCTCTTCACAATCTTACAGGTCAGGATTATTATTACCCCGTCTTTACAAATAGGAAAACTTTGCACAGCTACCTTAAATAAGTTCCCAAGGTCACCCACTGAAAGTGGCAGTGTCTGAGGGGGAACTCAGCCTCAGGGTGTGCTCCATTCCTGGGCTCCCGCAGCAGAGGAGGTGTTTCTGCCAGTGTCTGCTAGAGGGCGACAGAGGTCCAGTGTTGTTTGGATAAACCCGGTGGCTTCTCCCCTGTGGCTTCTTTCACTGGGTTTTTGTTTCTGGTTCCTATCCTGTCACTGCTTTTATGTCCACTCTGGTGATTTCTTAGCTTTAAACTTTGTTGCCCCACAATTTTGCTTTTTGGATGGTGGGCTGAGACAAAGCCCCAGAAACACTCTCCTGAGGGCAGCAGGTTACAGAGCCCTGGGCAAGGGAGCTGAGAGGCAGCTGTAATAGGCCAACCACACATGACACACGCTGTGGAAAAGCAGATTTCCCCTTGTTCTCCAGTGTAATTTATACAAAACTATGTAAGGTTTAAAAACATGTCTACAGACTTGCACAAGCTTAAACCTGCTCACAGCTTCAGTCGGGCTTAATGGTCTAGTGCTTCTCTGGCTCCCCCACCCCACACACCCAGTGATGACAAGGTGGGGCAATTACTCTGCTTATTTAAAAACAAAGTTTGCTTTCCTAGATTCCAATGAAACGTATAAAAAATAGTTAAGTGCCATAAACTCAGTCTTTAAGTAGGCTGTTCAGGAAGTGATATGAATTACTCTTGTTGAAAATTCTGGAATTAGGGTGGATGGGTGGCTCAGTTGGTTAGAGCGTGAGCTCTGGACAATGGGGCTGCCAGTTCGATTCCCACACGAGTCAGCGAGCTGCGCCCTCCGCAACTAGAATGAAGTTGATGAGCTGCCGCTCAGCTCCCGGGTGGCCAGATGGCTCAGTTGGTTGGGAGCGCGGGCTCTCAACCACAGGTTGCCAGTTTGATTCCCACAAGGGATGGTGGGCTGCACCCCCTGCAACTAACAACGGCAACTGGACCTGGAGCTGAGCTGCGCCCTCTACAACTAAGATTGAAAGGACGACAACTTGACTTGGAAAAGTCCTGGAAGTACGTCCTGTTCCCCTTCCCCCCAAAAAAAGATAAAATAATTTTTTTTTTTTAAAAAAACAAAAGAAAATTCTGGAACTAAAATAAGCCACCCACTGAGTACAAAAGCAGCCTTTCTGACATCTTGGAATAATCTGTTTCCTCCAAGCACAAATACAGGCTCTAAAAGGACAAGAGGAGGCAGACGTCATCAGAAACCGTAACAGAACGCAGTTGCACGGAGCCCACCAGGCTCCCATACATCTACGTTTATATCTCTTGGGTCTGGGCTCCTGGTGGGCGCAACTTTGTACCCCGTGGAGTCCACTCTGCTCAGCGTCAGTGACAATATGCCTTTTAAATCAGATTTAATGGATTTGAGCTGCATGTATTCATGATCTCAAATCATTTTCAACATTTTATTTGTTATTTATTCACTAATGTATTACTAATTAGTGATAATGTATTAGTGATTACTAATACTAATGTATTCACAGGTTATAGAGCCTGTGCTGGTACAATGGTGTGCAAAACCGACAATTGCTGTGTTGGTACAGCTTGACATCAAGCAAGAGGATCAATGCACAGGGTGCCAGGGGCCTGAAGCTAGGAGACCTGACTGGGTCCTGGGGTCACCAAAGACTTTCTGGAGAAATGAGCTCAAGGTCTGCAGGCCAGAAGGACAGGGCTCCACTGGGGCGGTGGGGAGGAGGCTAGTGAGATCAGACAGCTTCTGCAGAGGGTGTGCGGGAAAGAGAGTGAACAGCCTCGGAGAGTCTGCAGTGCCTAGGACCTTGCGGGCTATAGCTGAGAGGCTTTGGTCAGGATTTCAGGGGGAAGCAGACCTGTACCAGGTATTTCAAGTAGAGAGAGATTGAATTCAGGGAAGTGAGAGAGATGGGGATGAGTGGAGGTCAGGAAGACACCCTCAGGACTTGCAGAACAGAAATTGAAGGGAAGTCTCACCAGGGACCCCAGGGACTGTAGTACTAAAGAAGGGGTTCTCAGGAAGACACCTGGAGACCTGAGGGCTGCTTGTCCCTGGGTGTCACCTACCTGAAGTGTTCAGAGGGTGATTCTCAAGAATCTCTGGCCCTAGAGGCCAGAGAAAGCCCTGCCAATGACTGAAGCTGCAGGACAGAGAAACATGCTTTCTCCTCCTTCACACTCCAGTTTGCAATGCCACTGCTCTCGGACTGAATCTAACCTGGACCCAGGTGGGACAGTGACTCTGTGGCTCCAGGCGTATCCCTGAGAAGCAGAGGAAAGTGTAGCAGGAAAAAGTAGAAGCTGATAACAACAGACAAGTCAGAAAAATTGCTTTTGGGGAAGGAACTTGGTTCGGGTCCTGTCTCTATCAATTACTGGCTGCGTGTCTATCTCCAAGTCTCAGTTTCCTCATATAAAACAATAGGCAAGGTAACATAACTAAAATTCTTAGCATGCAGGTGTCAATGATTTGTGGTTTTATTATTATTGCTAATGTTTTTTGACATTATATATTGAAAATAAAGTTTAAAGTGATTACAGGATTTTTAAAACAGAGCAGAAATATGCTCATCTTTTGAAAAAGTTGCAGTAGATTTAGGGTGTCACCAGGAATGACAGTTATGTGTGCAGAGCTAACCGGCTCTGTGGCCAAGACCACCAGGATGAGGCTCAGAGCACATTCCACTAAGTCATTCAACTCCAACATCTTCATGAAATTATTGTGAATCCCAGCACTTTTTCCAATGAGCCATGTGATGCATTTGGGTGGGTGGGACAATTTCTCCTCTTTGGCCCATTGAGAATTTGTCATTCTCCAAGGTCCACTGTGTCTGAAACTCTGTCCAGTGGAGTTCAAATGGTGTGGTTTGCTTAGTCTCTGAACCATTTTAGGGGATTGCCCTGGCTTCTCCATCGGGGGCCGGGGGGTGGTGGCACAAGGCCACAGGAACCTCTGAACAGAACAGGATTTGCACTCCCTGTCTGGGGGATGGTACCGATACAATTCTGGGAGGATCTGCCTTGTGGAAACAACTCCTGAGCGAGGGTGGGAACAAAAGCCCTGAACAGGTCGGATATGGAGTCAGGGCTGAGCCAGGTGAGCAGGGGTCCAAGGGCAATCTTCACAGGCCCAACAGCGCAATTTACCTCGGAACACTGAGTAAAGGATCCAGCACCCAGAGACCCAGCTACACAGAATCTAAAGGCCAAAACAATGAAAGGCTCCAGACTCAATCTGGAGTGTGGCTGCTGGTGGGCTTCCAGGTCCTGGGGTTCTGAGCCTACAGGAGGAGGGTCTGGAGTTTTTTCCTTACTATGTGAAAGACATTGTCCTAAATACTGTTCTGTTATAACCATTTAATCTCCACATCACCTCTAGGAAGCAGGTGTTGCTATTATTATCTCCAGCTACAAATGAAGAAACAGGTTCAGAGAAGGTATAGCACCTGCCTCAGGTCACACAGCTGGTGAGTGGATGGCTGAGTCCCTGGTAGCCTGGCCCTGGAGGACGCATCGACACCAGACTCCTCTGAAGATGTGTCTGCACACTTTCCCCTCTGCATGCTCTAAAGCTCATCCTGAGGCAGCTGGGAGATTGTTCAATGCCCTTCAAAGGCCCATCTGCGGGTTTCCTGGGCCTTCAAACCATTCATTAATCATAAAAAATAATCAGCCTTGCAAGGCAGGGAGGTGTTCTGTAGAGAAGACTGTGACTAAGGCAGGCCTAGAAGCAGCCTAGTATAGCACCCTGAAACCTGCGTGTGTGTGTGTGCATGTGTGCAAACTCAGGAAGACGCAAGCTCCAGTTGTGGCAGACGCTGGAAGCTACAAATGCCTTTGGACAAAATGAATGCTTTCTGCTGATTCATTTATTCTTTAGCACTTAAATGGAGGCAACGTTGTCCCTGAGGGAATACTTTTAGAAATGAAGCCTCTCTGTTTTGTGGTTTTATTAGCATTTAGTAACCAGAAAAGTACTGTTCCTGGTACTATTCCTGCATGCGCACGTGCACACACACACATACACACACAAACACACACACACACAGCGTCACAGATTTCAAATCACAGCATTTCAAACTTGCGAAGGACCTGATTGACTTTTCCTCTCAAGGAGCTTCAATGTGTTTTCCTGAACTGCCCAAGTATTAGGCCTGGCTCCTGGCTCCAAGCCTTTGCTTCCTCATCTGAAAACTGAGTGCTCAGCGGTGTCTGAGCGCCGAGTGGAGGAGCACGCACAGGGAACAGTAACTGGCCTTGGCGTGCCCTCGGTGGCCCACAGACGCTGGCTCCCTTTACGCTCTTCTAGTGCCCACCCCACTGCCCAACAGCGTGCGTGTCTCTCTCCTTGGGTGCTGTGAGCAGCCTGTAAAGGGCGAATCCCCTGGTAACTAGGGTACTGTTCCTCTTACGGAAGTAACAGTCTCCCCAAGTCTTTAGCAGAGGGACTCGGGGTGACCACCAGGCTCTTTCTTTTGATGTCCCTATCCCGGTTCCCTCACCAACGCAGCGCTGGGCCTGCCTGCTCAGAAGTGAGAGGGTGGCAGCCTAGCCATCAGGAGAAATCGGCTTGACTCCCTTCCTTCTTGCCCCTCTATCCCAGACTCCAGCCCTGGCTGCAGTGTCCTGACCCAGCAGGGGTCCCACAGACGGGAAGAAAGAGCAAGTTGGGCCACGTGTCCAATCACACAGAGGCTGCTGGGGTGAGGTGGGGGAGGGCTGGCCTCCCTTTTGCTCCCTCAGTGTCTCCTGCCTGGACTCCCACATTTCAGTGCTCCTTCTAATTTTCTTTTTCCAAGGATGTACAGGCACCCTGATAGTTTTTTCCAGTTAGGAGTGGTTCATGCCTTCTGCTATCTAGCTTTTAGATAGATAGCCCTGAGCCCTAGAAGGACTATGCATCAGGGCAGTTTTCAGGGAAAACTTGAAAACTGCCCTGTGCTTCAGGGCTTCTGTTCCAAGGAAAGACCTATTTGGCCTGAATTTATAACCTTATTCCAGGATGTTGCCAAGGGTGTCCGAAAAGATGAACAAAAGGGTACAGTGCAGCCTATCACTTCTTCTCATCCCAGCCACAGGGAAGAAACAGCTCAGGGAGAGGTCTGCCGGGCCAGTCAGACCACGGCTACCTCCGTCTGTTTCCTGAAGTCTAGCCTATCAATACCTGGCACTGGGACTTGAGTTTCTGTGGTATGAACAGGCCCCTGACCCCTAGAAGGGCTACGCACAGGGCAGTTTTCCTCGGACTGTCCAAGTGGCAGGTACTGGACATCTCTAGCTGAACATGACACAGTCCGATCACTGAATTTTGTTTTGCAGATGAGCACACTGGGACCTAATCATTGCGACCTCCACTCTGCGGTGGAGTTGATAAAATGTTTTTGTAAAGTGACAGCATTGAAGGTCACCAAGCTCAGGGGCTGGGGGATTTCCATTGTACCCTACTGCTGCCCCTCTGGGTGTTGGGGTGGCAGCCTCTGTCCCAGGGGACTTCTGAAAAAGGTAGATGGAACTGTCTGGATGAGACTCTGCGAAGCTTTCAAATGTTGGCAGAAATCATTTCTGCATGTACTTCTGTGTGGCACGCACACAGTGATAGCTGAGTGGACCTCACTCGGTAGCTGTGGAAGTAACAGCTCGCCTAGCCTTCCAACAGAGGTGACACACAGGGCCACTCAGAAAGTGACCATCCAGTTAGCAGCTCCCTGGTGCTGGATGGAAGTTTCTTTCAATGCAGACCCCTTCTCTCTCTGTCCTCAGGCCCCAAGCTCCTTCCTTTCCCTAGCCCAGGGGCATGTTCTTACTTACTCCGCCCAGGCCAGGCCCACCTCTTTTCTCTCTTTAATCCATTGTTCTGAGAAAAAAGTTATTCGTGTTTCTGGGGGCTACCATAATGTTCTTGCACCATAGCTCCTGATTCTCCTTCTGGCAAACAGATTGGAAGAAGGCTAGTGGAGAAGAAATGGTGGGACATAAACACACAGAAATCACATGTTTGTCTATCATTTACTCCTTTTAGACCAAAAATGTCCGTGTCTGTTAGCTGGGCTGGCCAACACCTTGCGGAAGGAGGGTTTTCAGCCATCTCCCAGCAGACAGTGGTGTGAGCCGGGCAACTGCCGGTACCCCAGGGCACATCTAACTCTCCACATTGTTGCCAGGAATGTTTATGAACTGACTCAGACCAGTGATAGCTTTTTAAAAATCTCGTGAAGAATTCCCACAATCGACCTGTAACCTCAACTGCAGAGTTAGTAAGTCCAGAGAAGGCAGTGTGGTGAAGTGGGGCCAGCACCACCTGAGGAGCCACTGGCTGCCTCAGATTCCCCACACCCTTCTGCAGCCATGCAAGCCGCGGGCACTCTGAGCCTCAGCGTCTTTCCGCAAAGCAATGATGGTACGGTCTGGCCCTGCTGGATTCACAGGGTTGTTTTAAAAATCCAGCCACCGTAGAGGGAAAGTTCTCTGTCAACTGAACTATGCTGGGCCGCTTGTCCTTTATGCATGGTCTGGCTGCAGTGGTCAGTGCAGGAGCCCTCCTCTCCTTAACCCAGCACCTGCCCCCAGCTCACTCTCCTGACCCAGGGGCACAGCCCCGCCTATGGGCAGTCCTGGGGGTGCCCTGTGACAGAGGCCTGCTCTGGACTGAAGCTGAGTTCAGTATGCAGCCTAATTAGTTGAACAATTTGCGGTCCCGCTCAGCAAAGAAAACCGGTGGGGGAGTGCGGGAGTGTGACTCACATTCCACTTCCCTGATAAAGGGGACTGTTTTGAGAGTTATCTAGCACTGAAGCCTGGGGGCACACAGTCCAGACACTTGGCTTCTCTTCCTTCCCCAGCATTCCTCAAGACCTTTCTTCTTATTCCCCCCTCACCCCCCAATGCACTAATGGGCTTAGTCAGAGTGAGGGATCAAGAGTCTACCAGAATAAAGACTCTTCTGTGTCCATGCAGCCCAATGTGAGGCGGCCTGGCCAGACCCCGGGTCTTTACAGACTCGGAAAATGTCAGAATCAAAAGGGCCCAGGCAGAGCATCTCGTTTAATGGGCTCTGTTTGTAAAGGAGTGAGTTGTGTTGGAAAAATGAAGGGGCGGGAGGAGAATGGACATTTCTCGGCGACCTCTTGTGTGTGAGCCCTGCGTGAGGCTCACTTGATCTCCCTAGCAGTCTAGGGAAGGGAAGCAGTGCCCATTTTACAGATGAGGAAAATAGATCTCAGAGGCAGAAAAATGGTTGCCCAACACTGCAGTTGATTTCAAGATGAGACCAGGTCTGCTTACTTGTAGATTTATTCTTTGGGCAAATATTTGGCAAGGACTAGGTAAGAAGCAGACACAAGGCATGCTTGGCTTCAGAAGCTGCATCTGTCTCCCTGGGCCTTCTGTCAGGGAGGTTGCAAGGACCACCTGGCCTGCTCCCTGGCTGGGAAGAAGGAGATGGGTGTCTGCATAAGAATATGCCATCTCACCTCCCACAGACGAAATGCTCAGGGAATGTGCTGTCGCCTCTCTAGGACCTACCATGCCTCCTCTCCTCTCACCCTCAGTTCCTCTAAATCTGATCTTGAATCTTCAGCCTCAGTCTGTATCCTCAACCCAGAGCTAGAGCTGGCAGAGCTCCCACAGCCTTGGGCAATGTGGCAACGACTGTGAAGTTTTGGCCACAGAACTGCTGTCCCATGGGGCCACTTAGGAGCTTGTGGCTGCTTGGTAATGCCTATGGCTGATGTGGGCTAAGGGAAGGAAGCCTCCCGTGGACCCCAGCCACATACACGGAGAGCATCGCTGACCTCTCCAGGACACCTGTGCTGCTGACAGTCTTCTTGGCCTGTGTAGCTTCCTTGCCTGTCTTTCCTGTGGCACCTTGTCCCCTGTACCTTAATTACCTCAGGGCAGAAAGACACGCAGCTGGCTCTGTGCTGGTTACAGTGGACGCAGTGAGAGGGAACTGCCTCGTTCCTCATGTCTGAACCGGAGCATGGCTCATCTAGGAGCTCTGCCCCAAACAGATGCTTTTCACTTATAGCTGCTCCATGAAAGGAAGCCATACCATGGTGCCAGCGTGAACGGGTCACATATGTTTTATAAATCTACATCGAATCTCTTGAAACAAAGACTGTAGAGTTGGAAGGGACCTGGGAGGAATCTAGTTCAGCTTCAGATGGATTTTCAGGCATCAGACTAACAGGCTGTGCTTTAGGCTTGGGAAGCCGTCCTCTTTACCTCCCAGAGAGACAATCACCTCCTTTGATCATGAATTCATTCATTCATTCCTTTGTGCAGTTACTACTATCGATTGAGCCCTGGATGAAATCACAAGCTGGAAATAGTCTAAAGAGCAAAACCAGACATGGCTCCTGACCTTGGGAACTTTATTGTCTGACAGGAAAGCGGGGAAGTGGAGAAGGTAATAGAAGGTTGACGGGCGTTACTAGAACATGCAAGGCCTTCTGGGCCGTGGGACGGGATTTGGGTCTTTGGCTCAAAAATAATGGGACATTTTTGAAGGGATTTTAGGGGGTGAGTGATGCAATCAGTTTTGTGGTTTTATTATTTGTTTATTTATTTATTTATTTATTTTTTAAGTGAATGAATGGGAGGAGGTTGGGAAGGGAGGCCTGGAGAATATTGCTGTGGTCCAGGCAGAGAAGATGGTAGCTGGGATTAAGGTGGTAAGGATGGAGATGGAAAAAGTGGATAGATTTGAGGGATGTTTAAGTTAAAAACACAAGCCTGCCCCTGCCAGAAGATCTGTTCAACCAAGTGTTAATAGCCAACTAAAGACATGAATCCCGGTCCTGGGATCATCCATTCCAACCTTTCCAATGTACAAGACACAGACCTGCAGGTCCCAGGGTGAGGGGACTTATGTGAGGTACACAGCAAATTACATTCAGAGCCTGTGCAAACTCAGGGGAAGCACACCGGGGCCTCGCAACACCACCCATCTATGGACCAGGCACCTCCTCAGGAGTCCTGAGACTTGCTCCAGGGAGAGGAGAGGACCCCAGTCTCCAGTCTCCAGGGCAAACGAGGACCTGGGGCTCTGATTACGAAGGGATCTGGGGAGGAAAGGAAGGGTAGAGAAGGAGGACAGGGCATGAGGGGTTTCCATTCAGTCCCTTTTCAATTGTCACTGTGACTTCAACACATGTTTCAGCCAAGGATGGAAAAGGCAGTGAGTCTGAGAACAGCGGGCATTTGATGCCTCTGGGAACAGGGCAGATAATGAGATGCAGGCACAGCCCAGGGTTCTGTGTGCAGTCCAGCCTGTCCCCCTTCCTGGCACTGAGGGCAGACTTAAAGGTCAGGAGGCCTCTTCCCCGAGACTGCAGTGCCTTCCTCATCGCTCCTCGGACATTGGCCCCTCTGATGTGGGGCTTTCCTGGCGGCCCCCTCCCTCGGTGCTGTTCCTCCCAGTTCTGCCCACAGCAGCATCAATGCCTCCATTGTGGCAGCAGCCGCAGCATGGGGGCCCTGGTTCTTTCTCCCCTCTTTCTGGCTTCCTGCCGTCCTCGGGAGAAGCTTGCACTGTGTGCTGAGAACGGGGCTGCCTCTTCCTGAGTTCTGTATTCCCGGGCCCTGATTGCGGTTTCTGGTTCTTCCTTCCATCCTGGAAGGTGGTTGCCAGTGGGCTTCTTCCCTCTCCTGCCTTTTCTGAGAGGATGCTGTGAGTGAGGCAGAAAATCTATTTCTCCAACAGGTGCACACTTGGGGCCACCAGGATCTACCTGCTCCCCCTCCATAGAGGCTGCTTGCCTGTGTAGATCTTGTTTTTTTGCAGTATACACATTAGAGGATAGTCCCTGAAGGAGAATGCTATGCTTGTGATCACAGCTTTTGGGGAGAGAGAGAGAGAGAGAGAGAGAGAGAGAGAGAGAGAGAGAGAGAGGGAGAGAGAGAGAGAGAGAGAGAGAGAAAGGAAAATCACTTTTTTCTCTTTTATTTTCGTTCTCCAGATGGGCTACACCGATCCTGGTAAAATCTAACTGTGGAGTCATCTCGTTTGAGCGGATAAGCCATTGACTTACAACTCTTCTCTTTTCTGGCCTTGATTTCCTTATCTTCTAACCGTGTCAGACCTCTAATGCCCTGTGGGATGAGGGATTCCAGGACACGTAGGAACAAATTCCGGAATGAATGACGGACCATGCAGAGCATATTCAGTATAGGTCTCTCCACCCGGCACTCCCTGTCTTCCATCATAGTGCCGTTAAGTGTAAGCTTATGTGATAGGTGACAGCAAGATAAAACAAATTAAAAAAAGACAATTTCACAAAGAACTGGGCACTTGAACTGGTGAGGGCTCCCTCAAGCCCTGGCAGCCCTGTAAGCGCTCCCAGCAGGCCACCCAGACAGGCTAACCCAGTGCACGGCTCACCATGCTGGAAAGAGGGTTTGCTCTTTGTCCCTGCTCTGAGCTGCCACCAAACTCCTGGAGGCAGTGGGCGTGTGGAGGAGGGTTGGGGCCTCACTGGAGAGTTCGGAGCCCAGGCTGCAGTGCACAGCCGAGCAAGGCTGTGTCCCCCAGACCTCTTCCCGTCAGGCATCAGACATGAGGAGGAGCTCCTGGAGAGGCCTAGAGTGGGAGCCCGAGCTGGCCAAGTCCAGCTCTTGGTCCTTCTCCACACCCACAAGCTTGCTCCTCACTGCCTGGTGACTGTACGTTGTCTTGTGAGCAGACAGCTCCCTGGGGAGTCAGCACCTTGATGAGGCATATGGATACTAGCACCCTGGAGAGCTGTGTGCTGCCCTCACTCCCTGTGAAGAGAGCCTAATGCACAAAGCCATGCCGACACTGAGCCTCTCTTGTCTCAGGGTCCTACTGCAGCTGTGGGTAACCGGAGCCTATCCAGTCCTATGGATCAGAAACCCCAGCTACTGAATACTACCTCATGTCAGTCTGTCCTCCCAAAGAAGTCCTTGAGAAGGCCTTGTGCTGCCAAGGAGGAATCTAGCAGAAGGCCCTGCCGCTCCTCCCTCCTCACTCTTAGGATGTCCAGGGACAAGGCTGGTGACGGAGGCTCACGTACCCAACATCCACGTGCAATGAGCAGTCACTGAGGAGCCATGGACGGCTGGGGCTCTTGGGACCTCCCAGCCCTTGGCTCTGGAGGAAGTGTGAGGCAGGGTGCAGGGTTAGGGTAACAGGGTTGAACGTGAACTTGATAACCGTGTGTAGACACACAGAAGCAGGATGGTCTGCACCTTGAGCTGGACACCCATGGCTTTGGCAAGTGCCTCGCAGCAGAAGGTAAACTGCTTCACCTCTCAGTGGCTGTCCCCCACTGCAGACTCCTGTGAGGCATGGTGGAAGGGGGGCAGAGAAGGCCTGCCAGCCCAAGCGGAATGCCAGAAGTATGGTGCGATCTCAGTTCTCTAGGAAGGCCGGGAGGCCACAAACACCCCCCACCCCCCAGGGGGAGACACAGACACCTATAATTTCATTGTAGTAGCTGCTTTGTTTCAACTTAAGGTATGACCTCTTAAGGCAGATCCTGCTAAAGGCCATTCCGTGCTCCTTGCTTGTTAATTGAGCTATGATTTGCTTTTTTCCAGCATAGGGACCTCAGGCCTCAATGTGCACGGGGGATGCTGGGCCCCTCCAATGCTCAAGGACCGACTGTAGACTAATAATAATACAATTCCGGTTTTTGTGTGGCTAGTGATCGACTGGTTTACTACAGGGCAGGAACAGAACCCTGGTCAGTGAGGTGTGAGGAGAAGTTTCCTTGGAGTACTTTCAAATGGCGAGAATTCCGTTTCTGCTTTTGCTGAGTTTTGTGTCCGCCTAGGATGCCTAGGACTATCGTGGACGTTTTGTGATCACGTGGCGACCAGTTTAAGGACTAAGGCAGCAGGTTGGGAAAGCGGATATAACCTGACTGCCCCACGACACCTTTGAGCCAACCTTGCAGCCACTATAACCTCAGACTTCTTATGTACGGTAATAAACGCCCACATTGTTGAAGCCACTGCGGTTAGGTTAGTGTTTGTGCCGCTGAAAGCACCCACACAGATACGGCCTCTTTTCAGGTGTGTAGCAGATAATCTTGGTGCTTGGCTTAGAATTCCTCAGACCTGTTATTATTGTTTCCCTCCATACGCCCCCTCCCCACCCCACCTCTACCCTCACCGTGATGTGATTTCAGCACCCCCAGCCTGGGGCTCTTCCTTGGAGGACTCCTGGGCAATTGGAGCTGCATTCACACCCTAGCTCCCCTGACTCCTCAGCCTCCTGGAGCACATCCTTACTAACTCACCTGTGTGTGGGATCCTTGTGTTGGGGTCTGCATCCAGGGAACCCTACAAAGACGAGGTGCAGCGCCTCTGGGCAGGGTCAGCCCCAGCCACTCCCCATGCTAATCACCACAGCACAGGTGGGAGGCAGGACCAAGCTCAGGGAAATGCCCTCCCGGGACTTCCCCTGACCTCGTGGTCCCTGGGTCCCTACCCATCATGCCTGGTGCCCAAGGGTGCGTCTGGGGACGGGACGCTGACTGACGTTCCGCAGCTGGTTTGCATGTGTATCAGGCTGGGCCCAGCTCATTCTCCCTGCTCAGGATCGACCCTTCTCCAGGCCCCTACGACCCAGTCAAGCCCACTGTGTGGGGCTTCATGGCAGCACGGACGCCCTGTGCCCCGGTTAGGAAAGCTCTCCTCAGTTTAATAAAGGGTGTCTCATAGCCGAACCTTTCTTAGAAGTGTTCTCCTTGCCTAGACTTCCACCCTCCTCTCCGACCTACTCTCCTGTATTGACCCTTCAGGGAACACGGCACACGCTCCTTCCTGCAGGAAGTCTTCTGGGGGTCTCCTGAGCACTGATCTTTCACTCCTTTGGGCTCAAACAACATTTGCATGTGGCCTTCATTTATGGCGTGGTGATGCTGCGCCCCTCCTTGCGGTGGACTGTGGGTATGTATTACTTCATTAGCCTGGGAGCTCCCTATGGGTCTCTGAGCCTTTCAGTCACCCAGGGTTTATGGAGAACTTACCGTGTGCCTGACCTGAACAAGCTGCCGCTGCCACCATGGATGTGATGAGGACCCTCACAGAGTGGGTGAACAGACAGGGTTTCATCAGCAGGCGGCGACGGGGAGGCGGGGCGACGGGGAGGCTAGCCTAGTGGGTGGAGCCCGGGCAGGGCGGTGGGGAGGACAGAGTGCTGGGGCTGGAGGGTGTTGGGGTTAGATCTGGGGCTATCCTTTTCAGGTGAATTGTGTTCGGTCTGTGGAGAGTAGTGGGTCTGGTCCAGGGCCACGCACACAGGATGTCTGATAACTTGTTGCTGAGTTCCTGAGGCCTCACTTTTGGGACTTAACCCCCATGTCACCCACAGACCCTGCCCCTCCTGTCCACCTCTACAAGCTCAAGTCCCCCTGTGAGCTCAGGCCCCATTTCCCTTCTTGTATCAGCAGCATGCGGTCAGCCCTCACCACACTGAGTCTGCCTTTAGTTTTCCTTTGGGGGACCTGCAGGGGCAGGGCTGTGGTTCCTCAAGGACAGGGCCCTGCCTAGTGCTCTTGGTGCTGGAGAATGCCGGAGAGTGTTCTGGGCTCGCAGTCAGTATTCAGCATAGCTTTTCTGACTGATTGGCTGATGTCAGCCAACAAGATGCAAATGAAAGTACATACATAAATAAAAAACAAAACAAGAAACCTGAGAGTTGTCATGTCACCCGGTCTGGGGCCTTTCTTCTGGCTCCCACCTAGTTGCTCTAACATGTCGCTGCCCCACTGAGCGCACCGCATCCCTCGCAGGCAGTGAATTCTACCTGCATCCACCAAGGAGCACAACACTTCTTTCTTTTGATGACAAGCTCTCTATGAGATGGTTTGTTCTTTCTTTGTGGGGAACTAGAGGCTACCCTCACAACCAGGTAACCCCTGGATCTGGGCTGCAGTGCTGAGGCCTTGCCTCCTGGATCTCTCACCTTAGATGAGGCCCTTAGTGTATCCAGACAGCCACTCCAGGGCTGGGGACAGCCTCACCCTCCCTATTTCTGTATGGGGTTATCTCCTGGTGTGCAGAGACCTGGGGAAGGCACCACCATTGTCTCTGTAGTCCCTGCTGGGTGCCCACGACCCTTCATACACACAGGAACAGGTGGAATGCAAGGAGGTCCTATTCCCAAGAACCTTGGTGGCAGGAAGCCAGGCCCATCCCAGTGTCTGACATCTGTACAAGAAGGCACAAGTTGTTCAGCTGAGGCTGTGTGGTGGGACTAGACACTTCCTCTTCCCCATCTCCCACTCCTATCGGGAGTGCTCAGCCAGTAAACACACCGTGCATCCTCCGGGGTGCAGAGGACATTGCATTGGCTGCAAAGGCCAAAAGCCAGAGTCTGAGCAGCAGCTCTATCCCATCTCAGAGCAACCTTGGCCATGCATTGTCCCTGGGGGCCTCAGTTTACAAATACAAAAATGAGAAAGTTGAACAAGAAGCTATCTGGTCTGGTTATCTATTGACATGTAATAAAACACCTCAAACTTTAGTAGCTTAAATCAACAACATTTACTTTGCTCATGAATCTGAAATTTGGGCCCGACTCAGTGAGCTCAGCTTATCTCGGCCCCACTTAGTGCCATCTGGGGCAGCTCGGCAGTCCAGGGCTGCAGTTGTCAGGGGGCTCACTCCCTCACACCCACATGGGCTTTTCCATGTAGTTATCTGGCTTCCTACCATGTTTCCCTGAAAATAAGACCGGGTCTTATATTAATTTTCACTCCAAAAGACGCATTAGGGTGTATTTTCAGGGGATGTCTTATTTTTTCATGTACAACAATCTACATTTATTCAAATACAGTCATGTCGTCTTCTTCTGGAACACCGTCATAAAGTACTAAATGCGTCTGTCTGGCTGACGATCTTAACTGGGTCTTATTTTCAGGGTAAGTCTTATTTTTGGGGAAACATGGTAACAAGATGGTGGCTGGGTGCCAAGTGCCAGCATCCTGATAGAGAGGGACAAGGAGACAGAGAGGGAGATAGACAGACCGAGAGAAGAAATAGGTAGAAGCTGCATCATCACCTTTTATGATCTTGCAAATTACAAGTTACTTCTGTATATTCTATTTGTTGGGAGCAAGTCACTATGACTAGCCTGTATTTAAAAGGCAGGAGAATTTACTCCACTCTTCGATAGCAGGAGTGTGAAATAATTTGTGGATTTGTGCACATGTTTCAATACTACCACACTTTCGAAACCCCTTCCCCCTCTAAGGAGGTGTGGTTATGGGTGTGACTTGGTGTGTGACAGCACCTTGAGGGCCAGGCTTCCACCTGCTCATAGCCACACTCTGACAGTTCTGTTTCCTAAATTTCCCTCCCCCTCTCAACTGAATCTATACGTTACATTGAAGAGCAAATCGTTAACCATCTAGAACATAGCCTAGTATCTCTTTTTTGGTAACACGAGCATGAAACTAGTTCAGTGCATAAAAATCTGAATTGGGGAATGTCTGAATGGCCCATTTATGGAAAACTCCAGTTGGCAAAGTGCCAGCCAGCCCACGTCTCACTTTTTTTTGAAGTCTCCCCAGAATGTTTGTAGCCCAAAGTTAAGTCACCTCCCCCAGTGTCCCCATAGCTGGCTTCCTCAGCTCAGCCAGTAGTCGCCTTTGACTGAGAACTCATACCTGGCCTGGGCGCTATGACTGGACACCTCCACACACTGTCGATATGTCTTTCTTCTCCTTTTTATCAACTTCTCAATCAATAAGGTTTTCATTGCTTTCCAATAGTCTGAGTCTCTCAAGTTCCCCCTCAGCAAAAGGCATTTCTAATGATGCACAGTCAACCACTGCACAGTCATGATGGATGCCACCTGGGGATGGGATCTGGTGTCCAGGGATTGGTGACTGCCAGCCATGCCCAGAGGGGTCAGTTAGAGGGCCTCATTCAGCCCAAGCTGCTTCAGTGATAAGTGCTGCATTTTCTGGCTATATTCTTCATATGCTTTTCCTGTCCTATGGCCTCTAGATGGCAGTAGCAGAGAATTGGAAGCTGGAGGGTGGGTGGAGCAAGAATGGGAGGTTGTTAGAACAAGGGAAATAGCAGGATCACCTCTGATTCCTCTTCTTGCCAAGCTCATGTCTGTTGCTGAAGAAGACACAATTCTCTTCCCCTGACACTAGGCGCTTTCATCACTTGAGGTGGGAGAACTCTGGTGCCATTTTCAGCCATTTCTCCACATTATCGTGAACTTCCATATGGCAGGTACGGTACCCAAAAGAAGTCCCTGTAGACCCAGGGCCTGTGTCTGCTTTGTGAGGTGTAGTGCAGCAAGCACACCACACAATGCTGAGGGGCACCTGGGGACCCACTCCCATAGAACCATGTGAGCAAGTTGTGCAAAGCAGCTGCTAACCCCTGAGCAGGGGATTAGCCATTAGGGGATATGGATGCAGGTTTCAGCTTGTCATGCAGGGTGACAGGCGGGGTCTCTGGTCCTGCTCCCCACATAAGAACGCAGGACATGGTGAGGCCAAAAAGGAACACCCACAGAGCCACAGATACGGGAATCACACCACTATATTCTCACTGGCGGCTGGGTTGGAGACACAGGAAGCAGGAGCCAAACTATCCGCAATCCACACTCCACCCTTGCTAGCCCCCATTTGCTGTTAGCGTAGCCACAGCAGTTATATTAGTGGCCAATGGCTTACTGGTTACAGTTGACGGCCAACTAGCCACAGCTGATGGCCATCCAATCACAGTTGATGGCCATTTACTACCTGAGCCAGCACCTTTCCACGGGAGGCCGATAGTCTGGAAACTGCACTTCTGGCTCTGTCCCCATACAGCTCCACCCCTATCTAGATGTGTGACAACTGATGGGTCATTTCCCTTTTCTGGCCTTCAATTTCCCCATCTGCACAAGGACAATTTGGAACAAAGTTATTGCTAAGCCACCTTCAGTCTGAATGTTCTATCATTCTAGTTGTGATGAAAGATTATGAATGCCCAATTAATGACAAAGTAGATGAGAACTTCTTTTGGCTGTGGCTCTGGGGTAGTTCCTTAAGAGAAGACAGAGGGCCAGAGTAGGCTCCACAGACGTGTTGCGAGGTATCAGCGGCTGTTTGCTGATAGAAACTGGGTAAGAGCATCAGGCCAAACTGTGGGCCTGGGCCCAGGCGCATATCTGCTGGTGGCTCTCTGCTGAGCTTCTGTCCAGTGCCCACCTGCCACAGAGCTCATTTTACTTGATTCCCAGTACCCTCCCTCTTTACCTGCTTTCCTCCAACCCACTCTTCAAGACTCAGTTTACCCATCAGCTTCTCCATGAGGATTTCACTGCATTTTATATCTATGTCACCTGTCCTCCTCTGTATTTCTTCTGGACTCTGCTTATCACTGTAGAGAGTTTTTATGTTTCACACACACATACACACAACGGCTATAGTTCTTTGTTTTTATAAAATCAGTGATAATCAGTGTTATGCAGGGTGACAGGCGGGGTTCTTGGTCCCACTACCCACATAAGAACGCAGGATATGGCGAAGTCAAAAAGGAACACCCACGGAGCCACAGATAGGGGAGTCATACCACTATATTCTCACTGGCGGCTGGGTTGGAGACACAGGAGGCAGGAGCCACATGACCTGCAACCTGCCATCCACTTGTCTCTGCCAACCCACCTCACTTGCTAACTGCAATCTGCCTCTCTGCAATCCGCAATCCACACTCCACCACTATACCACCACTACAGCACCCTTTGCTAGCTTAGCCACAGCAGCTATATCCAGTGGCTAATGGCTAACCGGTAACAGCCGATGGCCAACTAGTGACAGCTGATGACCATCTACTACCCGAGCCAGCACCTTTCCACGTGAGGCCGAGAGCCTGGAAACTGCTCTCTGGGGCTCTGTCCCTACAATCAGCCTCGCTTCATTTCTGCTAGCGCTTGCATAAAAATCCATCGTGTCCACAATTGGGTTTTCTTTCCATTCACCCCCAAACTCTAAGAAGGCTTGGGGGGGTCTTACTTACAACAGGGCTCCTGGGCGACTCCCACTCCTCAGCTGCACCAGCCACCTTTGATTCAGTGCTTGTCCGAGTCCACATGGTCGCTGCTGGCCTCCCTGTGGACAGACACGTTGAGGCTTCCATCCCAGGCTTGAGTGGGGGGCTCTTTGTTGAGGCTGAGGGCCCTGGGGCCCCGGGCACAGTCTTCCTGAGGCTACTGCACCCACAGTCCTTCTGCCTCGCTGGGGTGCTCCAAATGGGTTAGCACAGGTGCTTGCTGCTTACACAGTCCCTTCTGATATGCCCTTTCCAGTGTGGGGAATCTCTTTCTCCCTTTTTTGCCTTTGTGCATCCTTTTTCCCGTCTAGTCACCTTCTCTCCTCCTCCTCTGTGATGATCCATGGACTACTTTCAATGAGCCACAAATTCATATCTTATTATATCATTTACCTTATTAGATTGAAGACTTGAAGATCTATGGTTGTACATATGTTTTCCCAATTAGCAACAAGCTTCAGGAGGGTGTGCGCTGTGTCATATTAATCTTTATCATTCCAACAGTGGGAAAAATGCCAGATACATGTGAGAACTCAAGACATTTTTATTGAATTAAATTAAATTGAATATCGCAGTTGTCCAGGGTTGTCCAAGAAGAGTCTGAATCAGGATTAGATTCTCTCTTTTTTGGGGTGAATCTGGTTATGTGAGTGTAGAAAAATCAACAAGAATTTCTGTTTCGTTGCATTCTAGAAACTCGACCTGGAATCCTTGTGAACTGGCAGAACTCAGTCAGGTGAGTGATAACATCTTAAGTTGTCAGTAGCTGGGAGGTAAAGGATTCAGGTTTCAGCCTTGAAGAAAGGGGGGCCTGGAAAGCCAGAAACATTTGGGTCATAGCCAAATGGGAGTTGGAATATAGTTAGAGACAGAGCAGAAACTCAGTCTCAGAGGTTGGACATATATATTCGGTAGGGACTGGGAGCCAGGCAGTGGGTGGGTGTTTTACTGAGGAGGGCATACGATGCTAAGGCTTAGGAGAGCATCCTGTCACTTGGCAGGGATGGCACTCCAGTACCTGCTCTGCACAGGTTTCATTGGCTTGGGACACAGTAGGCTCGCCTGATCTAATTCTCAGTTATGGAAATTATGAAGCTTGATGGGTTCACCTCCAAATGGAGAGCTATCCCACGCCTGCATGGAAGAAGGTAGATTAAAGATGGTTCCTGGGGAAAAAATATCTGAAGTGGCTGGAAAGTACTTGGTTGGGGATTAAGGCTTTAGATCCACAGAACATAGAAGGCATAGTATATCAGCCTGGAGTTTGAAGCTTTGGTTTCATCATCTGGCCAGCTCTCGTAAAATTTCTGATTTTATCTCTGCTTGAGATTGACAGGATATATGGACTACAAAATGTACACCAAGCCAATGTGATGGAGTCCACTGATGCACTGAATAGAATGGTGTGGAATATCTACCAAGAACGACAGGGGCCCTTCAGCCAAGTTAATGTTTCACCTTTCTTTCTAAGCGTAATTAGTGCAGAGGGTCAGCTGTTTCTGAAGGTTGCTCCTGCCTCACTACAGTAAAACTTGTCATTAGCAGAGGGTGGTACAGGGGCCCATTTTCCTGTGTGCTGTGGCATGTGGGCACACATGCAGTTTGTCTAAAACCTGAATCAAGTTATTTAGACATAAATGAAAGTGAAGGGGAATATTCTTGAGTTTAGTTTTGAAAACTGAGCTGTTGAGAGACTTCCCACTTTCCTTTTGTCTATAAACATTTGCAAACAATCAATCTTGTTTCCAATAAGTTTTTATGGAATTTAAGTAGATTATTTTAGTGATCTATAGTGAAATGATTATGTTTAAAGCCTCTTTGCTTCAGGCCTTAAGCTGGTGTAGAATTTTTGAGTTAACAAATTGGTGAAGCCTTGACAAAGGACGAGGTGCTTAGCTGAAATGTACAGTTTATCGAGATGGATCGTGATTGCTCAACTTTTGATTCCATTTTCAGGACAAGTAGCTTGTTTGGCTGGAATTAGAAGTCTTTATTCAGACAGACTCTGAAGAGTTCGTGAGAAAATTTATAGTTGAAAGAATTAACAGAGTTTTTATTTACTAATTCATTTTTTTCTGTTTCTATTTGCCTACAGAATTAATTTGTTTTTGTTTAAAAAATTAACCTTTTATTTTGAGACAATAATAGAATCACATGAAGTTGTAAGGAATAATACACTGTGTATGCTTTATTGAGTTTTCTCCAATGGAAAAACAAGTTGTAATGCATCCATACCATGGAGCTATAATACCCAACTTATTTGACCATTTGCCCGTTAAAGGATACCTGCGTTGTTTCTCGTTTTTAACTGTTATGAATAAAGCTGCTGTAAATATTTGTGAATAAGTTTTGATGTCAACGTAAGTCCTCATTACTTCAGGTTTTAGACCTTAATTAATTAATTCAGCTCTAGGTTTCATGCCACTTATTACTGGCTCATATTGTACTAATTGCACGTTTAGTTTTTTTAAAGAAATGGCCAAATTATTCTCTAGAGTAGCTGTACCATTGTACATTCCTACCAGCAATATATGAGTGATCCAGTTTCTCTGTATACATGCCAGCATTTGGTGTTGTTACTATTATTTATTTTAGCCATTCTGATAGGTATATAGTGATATCTCATTGTGGTTTTATTTTTTAATTAAAATATTATTTTTCAATTACTATTGACATACAATATTATATTAGTTTCAGGCATACAAAACAGCATAGTGACTAGACATTTATATGTCTCACAAAGTGATAACCCCAATAAGTCTATTACCCATCTGATACTACATAGTTATTACAATATTATCAGCTATATTCCCTATGCTGTACTTTACATCCCTATGACATATTTTTCATTTACAGTTGACATTTAATATTATTTTATATTAGTTTCAGGTGTACAGCATAGAAATTTATATAATTCATGAAGTGATCTCCTGATAAGTCTAGTACCCACCTGACACTATATATAATTTTTACAATATTATTGACTATATTCTCTATATTGTACTTTACAACGCCATGAATATTTTTTAACTACCAATTTGTAATTTTTAATCGCTTCACCTTTTCACCTATGTTCACTACAATGTTATTTACAATGGCCAAGATATAGAAGCAACCAAATTGCCCATCAATAGACAATTGGATAAAGAAGATGTGCTACATATATTCAATGGAATATTACTCTGCCAATAAAAAAAGAATGAAATATTACCATTGGCAACAACATGTATGGACCTATCATGCTAAGTGAAATAAGTCAGAATGAGAAAGACAAAGACTATATGATCTCATTGTGGCTTTAATTTGCATTTCCCTAGAAGCTAATGTTGACTATCATGGCTTACTTGCCATCTGTATTTCTGTTTTGTCAAAATGCCTCTTTGTGTCTTTTGTGCATTTCCTAATGTGATTATAATTTATTTTTACTGTTGAGTTTTGAGGCTTCTTTATAAATTCTAGATATTAGTTCATTGTTTGATATATGGTTTACTAACATTTTCTCACACATCGTAGTTTGTTTTAGCATTCTCTTAACAAAAGTTTACAATTTTGGTTAAGTATCCCCTCCTCTTCTACTTTCTGAAAAAGATGTGTAGATTAGTGTTGTTCTTTAAACATCTGGTAAAATTCTCCAGTGAAACTACTTGGGCCTCAAAATTTCTTTTTGGGGATTTTAAAATTACAAATTCAAATTCCTCAATAGTTATGGGCTATTCAAACTATTTATACCAGGTAAGATGTGGTAATTTGTCTTTTTTCAAGGAATTGGTCCATTTAATCTAAGGTTTCAAATTTACGTGTGTTGAGTTGTTCAGAGTATTCCCTTTTAATCCTTTTGATGTCCCCTTGTTACATTTCTGATACTGGTAACTTATGTCTTCTCTCTTTTTAATTTGTTCATCTTGCTAGAGGCTTGTCAATTTCATCATCTTTCCAAAGCTCTTTGCTTCATTGAGTTTCCAATTGATTGTCTGTTTTCAATTTCACTTATTTTTATTCTTATCTTTATTATTTCCAGAAACTTGCTTTGGATTTATTTTGTTCTTTTTTCCCAGGTTCTTGAGGAATGGGGGGAGCTTAAGTTATTGAGACTTTTCCTCTTTTCTAATATATGCATTTATTGCTATATGTTTCCCTGTTGGTATAACTTTTAACTGTGTCACATAAGGCGTGATGTTATATTTTCATTATTATTTAGATGAATGTATTTTTAATTTCCATTGAGTTGTTTTCTTTGACTCATGCATTATTTAGAAGTATGCCGTTTTGTTTCTAAGTGTTTGGAGATTTTCCTGTTATCCTTTTGTTATTGATTTCTAGTTTGATTTTATTGTGGTCAGAGAATACATTGTGATTTCAATTTGTTTAAGTGTGTTGAGGCTAGTTTTATAGACTAAGACAGTATCTATGTGGTCATATCTTCTGTGGGCACTGGAAAAGAATGTGTTTTCTGCTAATGAGTGTTCTATAAATGTTGACTAGTTCGTTCATGGTATCCTTGCCCATTTTCTTCCTACTTATTTTATCGATGGTTGAGAGGGGTTTTGAACTTTTCAATTATAATTGTTGATTTGTCTTTTTCTCCCTTCAGTTCAGCTCAGTTTTGCTTTGCATATTTTGAAGCTCTGTTGTTTTGGTGCACACATTTCGTATTACTATGTCTCCTGAGTAGATTGACTCTTTTATCATTAAATAATGCCTTTCTCTGTCTTTGGGAATTATTTTTGCTCTCATATTTACTTCATCCAATATTAATATAGAGTTACTCCTGCTTTCTCTAATTAATGGTTGCATGGTATATCTTTTTCTATACCTTTACTTTCAATCTGCCTATATTGTTATACTTGAAGTGAATTTTTTATAGACAACATATATTTGGGTCATATTTTTAAATGTACTCTGTCAGTCTCTGTCTTTTAATTGGTGTTTTTAGTCCATTTACAGAATTTACTTAATTCTATTCCAAATTAAAGAGTTGTGAAAGCTCATTTGATTGGCAAAAATTAAATCATCCAGGATCCTATCCGGCAGGGAGTTTAGGAAAGCTGCTTTCAACTTTACAAACTCTGTTTTCGAGGCAGACCCATGAGACGTTTCAACAGAAGTTGAGCGAGGTGTCTGCTCATTTCTCAGAGACCCCTGGACTGCCCCAGTTCCTGGAATTGCTATTCTCATTCTCAGGTGCTAGTCACAACCTACCTTCTGGGAATGAGAGGAGTGTGGTGAATTCAAGATGAGCCTCCTTATTTAAAGGTGGCTTTCCTTCCAGTGGTCTTCTTATGTGAACTTTGCTACTGGTTAAAACATTGAAGCTGTTCTGTTAAGAATCCCCTGACTTGGGTTGGTGGGTTGATATGTTAGCCTTCTTCAAGTTCTCAATTTGCTACTTTTCTGAGGTAAAGGAAAAGAAGCATTGGAAGCAGCCATCAGATCACATTTACTGCTTCAAATGTTCTGCAGGGGTTTGGCTTCATCATGCTGATGACAGGTTTAAATGGAATTGATGCACACGGAGCTGAAGGTCCAATCATCTCTCTTTCTGGAGGATAGCAGTGTAAGTATGCATCTGTAGGGGCATCATTTGTCTTCAAAGTTGGGAAGACCTGGATGAGGTACCTAAGTAGATAGGTGGGACAGCCAGGAAAACCACAGGAAAGCTGGAGAATTAGCTAGTGGAGCCCAAAGTTATATCAAGTGGCCAGGGTGAAGCTGGAGAGGCAGAGTTAGAATTTAGTTACCAATGTGAGAAAATGCCAAAGGTAGAGCCCACACATCCAGCCCAGTAAAGCCAATGGGACCTAAATACAGACATGAGGTAACAGTGTGCGTGCCTGAACAGGGCAGTTTGGTTCAAGGCTTTTATTCCAGTTAAGAGGCCCAGAGGTCTCACATGTCAACCTGGGGGAAGCAGAAGGGTGTAGAAAAGATAAGGGAGAAGCTCAAGGGCTCTGGGCTTCGGGTGGAGGGAAGTGAGAAAGAGGAGAGAGATGGTGTGTGCAGAAAGCACTCTTAGCCCTGTCCTGTCCTGGAATGTCCTCTCACTTGGAGTGAGGGCTCCTCTGTGCTCTGCTGTGTGGGTCCCAGGGTCCTCTGCACTAGGACCCAGGCTGGTTCCTCATGTGCCAATTATCATTGTCTCCTTGCTCTCCCATCTCCACGATTTCTTATCGTGGCCATGTGTCAAAATGGACTCACTTTTTAAAGATCAATTTCAATACTCCCTTCTACAAGATACTTATGTTCCTCCCAGGTTCTCAGAGAATGTTCTTTGAACCTTTACTAGAGTTCTTGTTTATTTCTTATTTAGCGTAATGTAATAACAGAACATATTATTATGAGGGCAATAGAAGACTCAGGAACAGGGGAGTGACCTGGAAATGAGAAAACTCTGAAAAGGAATCAGAAAACAAATTTAACAAAAAAATGTACCTCTACATAAATGAAGCAATTATGTTTACTGAAGGATGCAACAAGACCTGAATAAATGGAGAGACCAATTATGTCCCTGAATGAGAAGACTTAATATTGAAGATACCAATTTTCCTCAAATTAGTGGATGCTTCTTTGTCTCAATGGTAACCAGTTCTTCTCTTGTTTTCTCCCTCCACATCATGATTTGTTTTAAAATTTATTCTAGTACTATGTTTTTTGGCCATTGATACCTTTTGCTATGAATCTCATATTTATTTGTATTGGTTGTACTTACTTTTTTTATTCTAGAGGAGCTTTAAAATCTGCTTGTCAAGTTTCATAAAACATCCTGTGAGAATCTTGATGAGTGTATCGAATCTACTAATTGATTTGGTAGAATTAATAATTTTTTGGTATGAAGAGTTGTCATCCAGAAACACGATCTGTCTTTCATTGATCCAGTCTTTTATATTCTTCAATAATGTATGATTGTTTTATTTATATATGCCATGTACATTTCTCATTAGTAATTTTTAGAAATCTAATTGGCTTGTGAATTTTTTTTAAAATTAAAGTTTATTGGGGTGACAATTGTTAGTAAAGTTACATAGATTTCAGGTGTACAATTCTGTATCACATCATCTATAATTCCCATTGTGTGTTCACCACCCAGAGTCAGTTCTCCTTCCATCACCATGTATTTGATCCACTTTACCCTTGGACACAGACAATAGTTTAGTGAATTTTTTTAAAGAGAATTCTTTCTATTATTTTTTAAACAGGTATTGATTTCCACATGGTCTTCTTCTTATCCATCACCCACTTCACTGAATTCTATTATAGTTTTAATATTTAGTTATTTTTATTGGTATTCTAGTTCCATGATCATTTAAATCTGCAAATATAGATAATTTTTCTCTCTGTTTTTTAAAAAAAATTTACAGCATTATTTTTCTTGACTGATTGCATTAACTAAAACCTCTGTGGAATGCCATGTAGTGGCAGTGGTTACAGGCTTGTCTCATTTCTGATTTTGTTATATCTTCTAACACCTAGAAAATGAACCAGTATTCAAGAATTTTAGTTCTATTTCCATCTTAGTTGCTACCCGTTGCCTATTTTCAATCCATTTATAAAACAAAGGGCTTGAATTCTTTGAGATCTTATTTCCCTTCCAGTTCATATATTCTTTTAACATGGGATTTAATGGCTGGACATGAAAAAAAAATCAGCTTCTGAAAACAAAAATGAGAATGCAATGAAGTCTCATTGATTATAACAAAATGGAGTCTATTTGATAACTAGATTCTCATTTCCCTAACAAAATTTAAGAAGTCAAGGGAACCTGCCAGTTGGAGATGCTAAATCCCAAAGAGAGGTTTTTGCCCTTCTTGAAGTCTCATATACCAGAGAAACTGAATGATTGGAAAAACAGGTTTTTTTTTCTTTCTAAAAATTCAGTGTGCTAAATCAGCCAATAATGATTAACAATTAATCACCACAAACAACCATACCCCATCTACTTCCCTTGATTTTCCTTTTGTCAAGACTCTGATAATAATGGACAAAGTGGAAAGAAAAATTGGAGAGTATTTGATGGTTGTGCTAACAAAACATGGGATAGTGTGGGATGCAGTGCTAGTTTAGCCTTCAGTCCATGCATAATTCTTCAGACAAATTGTCTGAACAAGGATCCTAAAGAGTGTCAAAGAAAATGGAGTAGATCAGAGAGTTATGGGGCCTCCATCCACTCAAAAGAAAGCTACGGGGCCTTTTGGAAGACAGTGATGGATTCAAGCCATGTGAAAAAAACATATATCACGTACCTTGACCTCATCCCTATCTTTGGAGGATGTATGTAATTTATAGAGTGTTTAAATTAGACAAATGGTCCAATCGATTTAGAATAAGGGACAGGAAACACATGTTTCTTTTGCATTAAACTGAACTTAACCAGAGTAGAAATGCTTATGATCTCCCGAGTGATAGAGCGTGGTCTCCCTCCAAGTGTTCCTAATTACAGGGATTGCGCATTCCCACAAAGGCGATCCATTATGGAGTGTGCTGTCTCCATAAAGACCAGGAACACGCTAAGCAGCGCAAGCTAAGTGGTAATTTATATCATTGTTTATAGGAAGACAGAACAAGAGTGAGCAGGAGAGTGAGCGTGAGAGCAGGAGAATGAGAAAGACCCTGAAGAAAGGACATTTTAGTGGAGATAGAAAAGGATTTGAAACAAACCATGTCAAGAGACTGAAGATGACATCAGTCTTTTAGTCAGAGGAGTTGAGCTGTGAGGTGAAGAAAGAGAGGAACTGTGGAGGGTTAAGTTCAACTTTCTTTATATTTCTTACTTACACCTGGGTAGGTGACCAGAGTGAATGCTCAGGAAGCCAAAGGTCTAGGCCTCTGCTTAGTGTCTTTCCTGGGAAGCGGATAAAGTCACTAAAAAACAATATGCTAAGGGCTACCTCGTTGAGAATCAAGTGACCAAATTCCAAATCATATACGTGCTCCCTGATTTATTGAGGATTTCATTCCAAGGTTTAGTTTACTGTTCATTTGCATATACCATTGACCTGTGAATGGGGCGACTTTTTCTTTCTTTCTTTCTTTTTTTTTTGGCTTGAATAATTGAAATTACATATGGTACACATTATGCATAAAATTACCCTTAAAAATTTTTTTTATTACTTTCAGGTGTACAAAACAATGTAATAGTTAGACATTTACACCCTTCACAAAGTGCTAACCTCCCTCCCCCAATCTACTACCACCTCTGATATCGTATATAGCTGTTAAAATTCCATTGACTCTATTCCCTATGCCATATACAAAAATAAATCCAAAATGGATTAAAGACCCGAAACCATAAAATTCCTAGAAGAAAATATAGGAAGTAAATCTGCAGACATTACCCTTAGTAATATTTTTACTGATATATCCCCTAGGGCAAGGGAAGCAAAATAAAAAAATAAACATGTGGGATTACATCAAACTAAAAAGTTTTTCCACATCAAAGGAAACCATCAATAAAACAAAAAGGCATCCTACTAAATGGGAGAAGATTTTGTCAATGATACATCTGATAAGGGGTTAATATCCAAAATTTATTTAAAAAATCATACAACTCAACACCAAAAAAACAAACAACCCAATTAAAAAATGGGCAGAGGACATGAAGAGACATTTCTCCAAAGAGGACATACAGATGGCAAACAGACATATGAAAAGATGCTCAACGTCACTAATCACTAGAAAAATACAAATAAAAACCACAATGAGATACCACCTCACTCCTGTCAAAATGAATATCATCAATAAATCAATAAACAACAAGTATTGGAGAGGATGTGGAGAAAAGGGAACGCTTGTGCACTGTTGGTAGGATTGCAGATTGGTGCATCCACTATGGAAAACAGTATGGAGGTAGCTCAAAAAACTGAAAATGGAACTACCTTATGACCCAGCAATTCCATTCCTGGGTATCTATCCAGATAAATCCAAAACACTAATTCAAAAAATATATATGCACCCCTATGTTTATTGGGCGGGCTTCTTAAATGCAGTTCACTGTGGTAGCCCCCTGTGGATTCATGCCCTCATCCTGTTTTTGGCACTGCCTTGGCCCCTGCCTCTGCTTCTGTCAGCAAAGCAGCTGTAGCAGCCTATCTTACCATGTTGAAGATACTCATCTGATGGACATTGTGAATTGGCTTTTGGCAAATGGACTTTCAGTGAATTGGTCCATAGCCTTCCTGTAGGTTAATCAGGGTCCCCTTACATCCAGGCTATCAGTCTGCCATATTGCTGTATGCTCTTTACCACCCACCTGAGCCCAGCTGGGAGTCACTGGGGAGGTGGCAGAATCACATCCAAAACGTCACTGCTCCTCCTCCCCCTGTCACCCTTCAGTGTGCATCAATTACCAGCAAGCTCTAGATCTGGAAAGCAGTCCCCAAAATGCAGATGCAAAGGCAACATGTCCTATTTTCTTCACAAAGCCCACATTTCTGAGCACGCACATGAGGCCCTACATAGCCTGGCATCAGTCTCCTTTTCCATCTCATCATTGCGGTCCTCAGTCTGCATTGCTTTTGGAGCAAATCATTCTCTCTGATGTCACTGCCTGTGTCTGAAATGCCCCTGTATTTCTTCACTGTTTGCCAGGGCCCCTTTGCCTGCCTAGAGCAGTTTAAGTGCCATCTGTGTCCTTCCCAAACACCTCCAGGCAGACCCATTTCCTGTTCCAGTCTCTGTCTTTTCATAGCTCCTCAGAGATTCTTCTGTTACAGGGCCTGACACCCCCGTGCAGTGAATCTCCCAATGGAATGTGAGTTCCATGAAGCAAGAGGGTGTGTCTTACTTTCCTTGGTGTCTCTATGGCCCAGCACAGGGCCTGGGCCGAGTCACTGCTCCATGTGGAGGGTTAGTCATCAGTGGACAGATAACCAAAGTGATGGGCCTGAGAGAATAGGACCCCATGCCAAGGGTGGTACCTGGGCACATTGAGCTTTCATGGGCTGAACAAGAAGAATGCCAGGGGAATTTGAGGGAAGATGGGAAAAGGGTTCAGGGTCTCCTTAAGGTATGAGTCTTTTCCATCCTGGTACATCCAGAGTAGGGAATGAATGTTCGAAAGCTCAGAATTCTCTGTCTGTACCATCTAATCATTTACACTCCAGGACCAGCTAACAAGATGGTAAACCTCTTAGTGAATTCAAACAAGGATCTCCAATTTATCTCTAGCTAGCAGATTATTTAGTGATTCATATCACATGCTCTATACCAGCACTGCCCAATCAAACTTTCTGCAATGAAAGAAGAGTTCTATGCCCCCTCTGCCCAATATGGCAGCCTCTTGCCACACTGAGCACTTGAAGCATAACTAGTGCAACTGAGATACTGACCTTCTCGTTTTTCAAAAGCCTTCATTAATTTTTGGCTACTGTGTGGGACAGTACAGTGATATACAAACCGTATGGACTCAAAACCATATACCTCTGCCAAATGTACACTGGCTGTGTGCCCTTATTTCCTCATTTGTTAAATAAAGATAATAGTATACTTACTCCTTATTTTTTGCAATGATAAAGTTAGTTATTAATGTGTTAGTTATCTATTGCTGCATAAAAAATCACCCCAAATTTAGTGGCTTAAAATACAATAATTTATTGTCTTCCTGATTTCTGTTGGTCAGAGATTTGGGCAAGGCGTGGCTGTGCAGTTCTTCTCGGTGTGTCTTGTGCAGTTGCAGTCACGTCAGCCTGGGCTGCAATAGTCCTGTGGCTCGACTGAGGGAATCCTCTTTCAGTGCCTCATTCACAAGCCTGGCAGGTTGCTCATGGGCCTCTCAGCACAGCATCTGATTCCCCCAGAGTGCACAACCCAAAAGACCAGGGGAAGCAGGAAGGCCTTTAAAGTGTAGCCTCAGAAGCCACACACTGTCTCACAACCTGAGGGCCATCTTGGAGGCAGCGACTGCACTCTGAAGTGTTTGGAGGGGTGCTTGGCACACAGTGAATGCAGTGATTAGTGGTTCTTATCTGATGCTTCCCAAGTGCAACAAAGCCTTGTGGCTCCCAGCTGACATTCACAAGTGCTGGAAGCCCCTGTGCTAGGGCAGAGCAGGGAGCCTGGGGCTGCAGACACCCCTCTGAAGTGCCCACAGCCTGACACTGACTCCCATTGTCTCCCTCCCAGGGCAGCACCGGAAGACACCTTCATGGAAACTTTTGGTGAGGGTCAATCAAAAATGGCCAGGGCAGTCCCACCCAATTTAGAATCTGACATAACTTTGAGAATGCAGCATAGGAAAGGAACTTAGAATCAGAAGTTCTGGCACCGACTCCCAGTTCTTACACTCAGGATTAGGAAAAATAAAACAAAACCATTTTCAATGTATGTGCCCAAGAGGGAATGCTATTCTTGTCCTATACAATGATTGTTTAGTTTAATCCATTTGACCGGTTTGCACAGGGCGCTTCCTGTGTCCCAGGCACTGTGAAGACTGCGGGAAGGCCCAGTCTTCACGCATGAAACAGACTGCGGCGCTGATGTATGTAAAATACATGCAGGTGTGGGAACCCCGGCTGTGTTGATGCCTGGTCTGAAGACCCAGTGGAGGAAGAGGCTAGCTCATCAGAAATGCAGAGAGACAGCCACTGTGACTGAAGATGGCCAGGACGCAAGTGTCAATGCAAGGACGCCTGTGAAACGGGTTTGTAAACTGCTCTTGTTTATGAACTGAGCCTTTGCTGCTCCCAAGGCTCCCTTTTTACTTTTTTCTGCCCTCTATTCTTAATAATATTTCCAAACGAGTAGTACCAACCACAGTCCTGGGGACGGTGTGATGGCCTGATATTTGGGGTTTCTCTTGATCCTCACATGCCTGGAGATTTCCTCCTTCTGGCAGGTCCATAGCTCAACCATCAGAAATGGCCTCTGGATGGAGGGCATGTCCTCTTTGCAGAACTCAGTAAGAACCTGGCTTGCAATTCATTGTTAAATGGCTCTTGTCTTGCCACCTGTTCCCCTAGTGCAAATGTCTTAGGAGACAATGACACAGGTGTCTGACAGAGCTACTTGGCCACCACCCTCCATCCATATATCACCGTGAGCCTTGCCTTCACAGCCCCTCTCCTTCAGCAGACAGCCGGGAGCCTCGACAGACGCCGTGCTGCCTCTTTTCCTGAGCCATCGCTCTCCCTAGACAGGCCTGTCTGGCCCCACTGGCTCTGTGAGCACATTAATAACAGCCAGGCATTGGCCTCCCTGTGGCCTCCCCTGAGGGCCTCTCAGGGTCTCTGCATGGGTCCTCTGCCCCTTTCCCATTTTCCACGATCCAGCCAGCTATGAGCAGTCTCCTTCTCTGCAAAAGAACCCCCGGCTTCCTGTGGTTTTAGCACAGTGAGAAATGGCAATTTGGGATATTTTACAGGGCTGATTATCCTTTGTCCTCCATGGCCCACCTCTCCCAAGCTCTGAAATGTGAGGAGGCCCGTCAGCTACCCGGTGTGGCTGTCCATCCACGGGAAACTCTCTTGGTTATGGAAGCTGGCGCGGGTCTTGGCAGCTTGTTTATTTATCTAGCTGTACTCCGACTCTTAGTAGTCAGCTCATAGAGGAAGAGGCTTTTGCAGCTCACTGTGGAGACAGTGAGCAGAGAAAGCACAAATATTCACTGAGGTCTGAGTTTCCCTTCGTGTTGTCTGCAGCACTGTTGAGCAGGTAGGGTTCAGGGTCACAGCCGGGAAGCATAGGCTCACAGCCCTGGAGGCCTCAACATCAGGGCACCCAGCCCTCTCTTCCAGGGACCGCAGTACTTTGTTAATCTGATTGTGGAACCCAAGCTCTGGCTTCCATCCATGCTCTCAATCTGACTCCCCCACCTCCCAGGACAATATCTGTGTGTATTTCCAGATATTTGAATGTTAACATTCACCCATCTGGTTGAGATATTTTTATCTACATGTAAGATGGACAGCAGTTGCAAAGGAAAACTATCTGTTTCCTGTTGTGTAATCGGAATGTTCAGCAAGACTACCATCAAATAATTGCTCATTTAATAATAATCTCATTTGCTGAATGAGATAAGAAATGGAAGTTCCTCATACATGAAGTGACTTGCCCAGGCTGATGGAAACTCATTTGACCACTACAAATGAAGATTCTACTAACTTTGTGAAAGAGTCATTTGATTAGCAACAAAGAGCTCGGCACCTGGGCCAGGCAGCAGGGGACAGAGCCTGAGCTCTGGTGGGGGATGGCATCGTGCTCCTCTGCTACCCATACCGGGAGGGTCCCCCAATTCTGAGCTGAAAGACTCATCAGGACGGGGCTTCCTCTGGTTTCCTACTTGCCTCGTCTTGCTCTTGTGCTGAAGGGCCACTTTCCCAGGGAGCCATGCCCTGTCAGGCACACAGGCCTACGGAAGAGTGAGGGAGATGCTGTTGGTCTCGCAAAGAACAGATCATGGAGGGGACTTCTACATGGACCCAGTGGCCTCTGCCTCTGCACATGCGTGGGAGGACACGGCTCTGCCTGGAAAGGTGGCCTGCTGGTTTCACCTGTGTGACATCACCTTGGCTCAGGCCTTCTCCTCTCCCACTCAGGCTTTAGGTATCAAATAAAGGGGTGCACATGATGGCCTTTACCATTCTTCTTGCATCTGACATTCAATCATGTATGAAATAGTTTTCAACTTGCTACACAGCAGTTATGTCAACATTTATATTTATGTTTTTGCTGCATTTGAGAGAGGATGGGTCCTATGAGCTATCTTTCTTTCTTTTTTTTTTTTTAATTCATAGAAAAGAAAAACTTTGGATATTCCAATAGAGGAAGTTGTTTTTTGTTTGTTTGTTTGTTTGTTTGTTTTCCCTCTTCCCTAATGACCGGAGTTTGGCCAGTCTCCCTTTCCTCTGAAGACCTGGTCTTCTGGAGATGCAGGCCTGGCTCCTTGTCCATTCCTGCCTACCTCCTTCCTTTTCCTTTCAGGGAAGGAGGCCAGATGTTCTCCTTGAACTCAGCACTCAGGACAGGGACTTCTTCCAGAAGGGGCAAGCACGGGGGTTTGTGCAGGTGGGGATGACCAAGTTCCCTGTCAGCCAAAGACTGAGGAGCTAGGAACAAAAGAGCAGAGTGTCCGTGTGGCCTCCCATCTGTCGAAATGTGCGAAGTCCTGCAGTGATAAAGCACAGATAGGTCCTAGCGACGGCAAGAGAAAGAAGAACGTGCCATTTCTTTTTACTTTTTAATGTGGGTTACTTGAATGTGGTCACTGGGACGCATTAGAAATCACTTTCTCTGATCCACTGGTCAGAGAATTCCCTCCTGAAGAGAGACCTGCAAATGAGGGAGTGAAAGAGAAACAGCCAGGGAGCCTTACCTCTCTAGAAATGAGAGAAGCAGCAGGCAGGCAGGCCTCTGTAACAGCTTCCATACCCTTGTCTTAATCTTGTGTGTGTGGGACATTTTGTATAAATAAATAATATACCTGATTTGACGTAATTTGAGAGTCATTGTCTTTCAAAAGGGGAATTTAACCCACTAACAGTCATTAGAAGCAGTGACATACTTGATGTTATTTATGCAATCTAATTTTATGACTTCCATTTAATAGACTATCTCAAAGGAGAAGCAGCATAGTAGTTCAGGGTGTGGGCTCTGGATTCAAATTCCAGCTCTCAAAGCTACTAGAAGAACCACCATAAGCAAGCTACCGGTTCTTTCTGCATCTAAAGTTTCTTTTCTTTAAGACTCATAACCCAGAATTGATAAGAAATTTGGTTGAATATTTATAAAGTATTTAAAATAGTACTTGGCACAAAGCAAATCCTCTACTTGTTTTACTCTCAAGTTTTGTAATATTTCTTAATTTTTGGCTGGTTATTTTTTTCTTCTCAGACAGGTTTGATTTAAAAGTCCTACCTTTTATTAAGGCTGCCTATTTTAATTAATATATATTTGCTTTATATTATGTTGTAAATTTTCCTGTTAATTAAAGAGTGATTAATCTCAAGACACTGAGATGTATGGTTTAAAGATGCTTTGAATACTACTGAAAATAACAACAAAACCTAAAAGAAAAAGGAAAGGAAACGAGCAATTTAAGTGAAACAGCAAATTGCCACAACTTCAAACCAGAAATGAGGTAAAACATCTGCAAATGTCATGCCGTTCAGCCAACAGGAAACGAGCTTACCTTTAGCGCCTGGGACCACAGGCCATGCACAAAACCTCCCAATGGTTATTACCACCTAGAAATTGCCTTTAACCTGAGAATAGCCATGGTCTAATCCATGGATGGCTTTACTATGGAACCACTTGGCCACAGCCAACACGACTCACCTGCACAGACACTTTGAAATCTGTGGAATCCTGCGTGAGATTACCTCGTGTTCCCTGCTGCCGATGCATTAGCTAGTAAAATGCTTGTGCTCTGCTTTATTGACTTCCTTTATGCGATGAAAGAAAATCCAACACATTGCCTTTGTTTTGACAGTTCACTGTGGCAGAAATAACCTCAGTGAGATGTGTTTGCATGAGATCAATTTAAGGCGTTCTTTGTCTTGGCAGGAAACATTTTCCCGCTGCAGCCTTCCTAGGTGGAGTTCCTTCTTGCAGACTGTGGCTTCTAGAGCAGAGATGTTATTGTCTTCCCCTGAAGTGAACTGATGTCTCTCTGGGAGATTGGATAAAAAAGTTTCGGCATTTCTTTCAGGGGTGGTCAGGTCTTTTGGGAGGTCAATCTCCTTACCTGCCTTTCTTCTAGAAGTGGCCAGGCCAGAGCGATGCCTTTGTCTTAGCGACTGGGGTGGAGGTGCTCCCCACGAAGGCCCCTCCCCCAGGCCCTCAGACCTGCTGGCTCCCACTTGGCTTCCAAGTGCCCACACATCCAGGGGGGCCCTCCACCTCCAGAGCCTTCACATCCCCTCCCATCCTCTTTGGGACAGACTGGCTTCCCATTTTTCCAATGCTTTGGGGTCTTCTCTGCTCAGTTTCACTAGGAATAAATGAGGCCTTGTCCCGTGAGCTGGGCCAGGCTAAGGCTCTGCCTTCTTGCATGTTCTCCCATCTTAGGCAATATGCCTGCACTCACCTGGGTCCAATGCCTTTGGGAGGCCCAAGAGTATAGGAGTTACATTTGGGTTAACTGTAAAGACAAAATTAAAAGTGATTAACATGAAATATTTTTTACACAGAAGCTAATTGTGTGAGTATCAGATAGTGAATGTTTTGGAGTTTGGGTGTCTTGTAGCTTCAATGGGAATCGACATCATCACACTTTGCTAAAAAGGCAACCTTGGCCTGTACTAATGGAGAATGGGGTGTGGATAAGAGGAGGAGACAGTTATTCTGTCCTCTGTGCTGGCTATTTTGTCTGGAGCTTCATATTTCAACTGTTGCGTAATAGAAAGAACCTTGAAAATGAATATTGGAGAGAGTAATTAACATCTTGAGCGAAGTAGAAAATATGCTGTGTGGAGAGGAGTGAAAGAACTGTCTAATCAAAGAGAGCTGTCTAATCTGAAAAAAAAAGCGATGGCTTCGGGGAAAAAGGTTGCTGTCTCCAGATGTTTTAAAGAAATACAACGTGATAGAGAAAATAAACTGATTCTGTGTAGTCACCATAGGGTAGAACTTTGATCTGTAGGTGGAAATAATCAGGGACGGATTTCATTTCATTCTATTTTAACAACCCCAAGGGAAGCTGTTGTGGGAAAGTGGTCACCATGTCACTCCAAACTGGCTCTTTTTCTACAGGAACTCGGGTGGGTATGCTCCAGGTTTCTTGCCTCTGAGCATAAGTGATTCTACATTTGAAGAGCCAGAGGTGATGGAGTCCCTCTTATGGCTCCTGAGGTTCGGAAAGAGAGCAGCAGGACCACACTGTGCTCATGGAGGGTGCTGGCCTGACCAGCGGCAGGGATGTTTGTTCAGCTTTAAGTCTTGAGCTGATGAACCAGGCCTGGAATTTCACCTGCAGCCCCTCCTGCACTCCTAACATCTGAAGGGAAGGCTCCAAACCCCAACTCAGTCCATCTGTACTGAGGTCAAGGTGGAGGGTGATTCACATTGGCCTGAGGATGAAAGGCAGGGGCTGGAGCTCTGGGGTGAGGGCTGGGCTGCAGACATTCTGTGTGGGACTTTCTCTCTCCTGGGGTTCTTCCCTGTTTGTGAAACCCATTCCCATGAACAATTTAGGTGCTGTCCTTCTCGGAAGGTTAAAAGCTAAGCTGGCTCTGTAGGAAGCAGCTCTAGTGTTTATTCAGATCCAGTGGAGTTGTCTGCCCTGCGCCCGTCCAGCTGAAGGGCACTTGGGCCAATGGGCTTGAGTTGGCTCTTGTCTGCCTTTACTGACGGGAAACTCCTCGGAATACTGGCGGACCAGTTTGATGGCACTGAGCAGGGCTCTGAAGGCTGACCCTGACACCACAACGTTCTGCGTACCTACAGCCTTTCCATGTGGCCACTCAGGAATAAGAATCCTTCCCTGCGTCTTAACAGGCAGATTCTACTGGTTATATATGACAGACAAAAGCCGAAGCAAAGGAAAACTGGTGTTGAATTTACTAACAAAATCAAGTTCCAAGGGAATCCTAAAGTTGGTTCTCATTCTTTCCAATTAATCTACACCTTTATTTTGCTTACATTTTAAAAAGTACATTTTAATATGATTTTATACTTTTAAAGGGAGCAAAAACAGTACAAAGGATTCCTGTATACCTTTTGCCAAAATTTCCCAGATGCTAGTGTCTTCTTATACGCAATGATCAAAACCAGAACGTTAACTTGATATGACACTTGTCTAATTTATAGACTATGCAGGTTTCACCAGTTATCCCAAAAATGTCCTTTTCCTAGTCCAGGTTCCAAACCAGTGTTGTATGTTGGATTTAGTTGTTCTAGCTCCTTAGTCTCCTTCAAGCTGGAATAGTCTCACCTATACCTTTAGCAAATTCAAGTCTAGAGGAGAATGTATCCACTCGAGAAATACTGAGTGTCTGCTTGTCTTGTGCTGTGCTCTGCTAGGAATGAAGGAATGCCACATTGAAAAGGACAGAGACCATCCCTGCCAACCAAGGGCTCTCAGTCTAGTTTTGAACACACACAAGAAAACTGGAAGTTTCCATGCAGGATGGCAATTACTGTAAGAGGAAACGAAGGGAGCATACAAGCTGGGAGGACAGACAACTAAACCAAGTTGGGAAGAGGAAGGAAAGGATTCCTGGAAGAGATGATATTGAAGGTGAGTCCTTGAAATGACTAGGAGGTATTCAGGCTTGGAGAAGGACGCTGCTGGCGTGAGATTGTACAGGCAGTGGCAATGGCAGTGGTGAAAGCCCCGTGGCACAAGCCATCTGCTCTAATCACTGAACGGAAATGCATTGCAGAGTCTGGACATGATGGGGCTGGAGAGGCAGGGAGTGGCCAGATTGTGCAAAGGCTTGGAAGTCATATTAAGAGTTTATTGTTGACCATAGAGCAATGGAGACATTGAAAAATGTTTTGTACAGGAGTGTGATTGGATTGTGTTTTAAAAAGAGAAGAAATGATGTTGGCCTGAACCAAGGTGAAACAGTGGGCATGGAGAGATGTGACCAAATCCGAGATTTGAAGCAGAACTGACAAAACATGGAGATTGGTTGGATGGAGAGGAGGAAGGGGGTGGTGGTGAAAGAGGAAGACAGGCTTCTGGCTTTGGCACTGAATGGAAGTTGGAGCCATTCTCTAAGTAGAAGACAAGAGAAGGAAGAGTTCTGAGGATGTTTTTATGCTAAAGTTTTGGGTAATGTGTGTAAATTGGAGTGTGAAGCTGAGGTTCTCTTGACTCTCAAGTCCGGGGCTGTTGACTTTATGGCATGCCTCCTAACTCTTCATCCAGCAAGCCATGAGGTGTGAAACACCAAGACGGGCACTTCTGAGAAGCAGGCTGTGTGGCCTGGTCCTTCTTCCTGGGGAACTCATAGCCTGGGGCCACCCCAGTGTTGGGCAGACGGTACAAGGAGGCCCAAGCCTGGGTGGTGATTTCACAAGGTAGGAGAGACTGCACAGATTGGATCCCATGGAGATGGGGTCAGACTGGCGCCCTAGATGAGGGGATTTGTCCTGACACTGCAGGGTGGCTTGCTGAGAGCAGATGGAGCAGAAGGCCAGGCCAGAACAGGACACAGGAAAATGCCAGGGAGTGGTGGTGGGGGCACCCTTTCCTCCAACCTGTCAAAGAAAGGCTGGCAGGGACAAGGGAACGAGTCAGCATAGAGTTTCTCCTTGGAAGCCACTGTGACAGTTTCCATTCTGCCATTTTACTGCTGAGGAAGGCAGGGCTCTGAGAAGTTAAGTGATCTGCCCAAGGTCACATAGACAGCACGTGTAGAGCCAGGGCTTGGACAAAAAGCTGACTCTAAAGCTCTCTCCTGTGCCCTATGCCTTCTGACATCAAGTAGAAATTCAGGTCCAGTCTAAGCAACTGTCCGAATTGTCCAGGTGTGGGCCGGTGGAGGCATGCCTGGATGGAAGGAATAGAGAGGAAGTTTACAGTTCTCATCTGAAGTAGTCGTTGGCACCATGCGAAGCCCTGAGCTCGTCAGGGAAGTCCTTCCCTAAGAGGAGAGAGACCTAGGTAAGGCCTAATTCTGGGAATGCAGTTGAGGGTATAGCAGGGAGAGAGGTCACACCGCACGAGATCGGGAACAGGCTGGCTTCCGGCAAGCAGAATCCAGCCAGGGCAGTGATTAGTCAGGCTGGCCCATCCGGGGTGAGTGAGGCTCAGTCCTAATGCTCCTTTTTCGTTCCTGATTCAGGATCTTGTTCTTGATCCACTGCAAGGTTACTCTTGGGTAAAAGCCGGTCTAGAAGTGGTGATGCTCCAGCTCAAGCCTCAGCTCCAGGGGCTTTTGCTAATGTGTACAGAGACTGTCTCTTTCCTTCTGACGTGCTCTGTCTCTTCCCTTCCCAGTTTGTAGACCTGCTCTCTCCAGACTGGCTGGCTGGAAGCACTTAAGAAGAACAGGTCTCAGCTGGACTCTTCCTTTCCTTACAGCATCGGATAGACAGACGTTTGCTCCCGCCCAACTGTCTGTACGCCTCTCAGCAGCTCAGCTGGAGGGGGACGTCCAGGCAGCTAGGGGCGGCAATTTGGCTCAAGTAAATGCTCCAGGGTGTGGCACTAAGAACAGGAAACAGAACAGCACTGGGATGAGAGGACTGGGAGAATGACTTGCCCTCCCCAGTTTCTCATCTGCCAGGATTGTAACTGAGGAGTTGGCTGCTATCAGGTAGCGTTAATTGACATCGCAGTCACATCTTCTCATCACTGTGCCTCCTCTGCACTCACAGGCTGATTGTAGATCTGAGAGGCAGGATTGATGGCTAATGTAGAAAGGGACTTACTCCTAGCTGGGTACAGGGTTTCTCCTGCTGTCAATATACCCTGGGGATTCAGTTCGAAGGAGCTTTTTGGTCGTGTAGAAAGAGCAGAGACAAGCAGAGGCAACTACTTGTACTTATGGACCAACTCAGTCCACCACAAATGTATTTATGGACCAACTCAGTCCACCACAAATGTATTTATGGACCAACTCAGTCCACCACAAATGTATTTATGGACCAACTCAGTCCACCACATGTAGCTGGGCTGTGCCTCTGAAAAACGAGTCAGGGGTCTCCCCTGCAGAATCTGAGGGAGGAAGTGAACCATGTGAAGATTTTTTTGTGTGTGCTAAAATTTGATTTATTTCTTGGGAAAAGAACCTCAAGCTTATTCAGTCCCCTTCTATCATGTATTCTTGGCAGCCCTGGGAGATATTTTCCCTATTAAGCAAACCAACAGCTGCTGATTTTGGCTACAGTTTGCCGTGTTGAGTTCTTGGGAGGAAAGAAGATGCTCAGCTGCCCTCAAAAGCTACCAGTGGAAATCAAAATAAAAAACACAGAACAGATGGGCCTGGAGGATGGAAACCCTAAGGGGCGTTGTGGGTTCCCATCCTTAGCAGAAAGCTGT
Source organism: Rhinolophus ferrumequinum (assembly GCF_004115265.2). Classification (NCBI taxonomy): domain Eukaryota; kingdom Metazoa; phylum Chordata; class Mammalia; order Chiroptera; family Rhinolophidae; genus Rhinolophus; species Rhinolophus ferrumequinum. The sequence continues at coordinate 65,258,081 of NC_046299.1, forward strand.
GAACATTCTATAGTTAAGGAGTTCTCCTCCTGCCTAGGCCTGGCCAAGTGTGCTCACCTCTACACGGCAGGGCTGCATGGTGTCCTCAGGGCTCCTCCCATCTGACCTTCAAAGTAGGAGAATTAGGTAAAGTGGCAGATTACTATGAGGGGACAGTGAGCAAGGCACTGGGAAATTTCTTGGATCAAAATTCTTCACCCATCATCACATTACCAATTCTACCATAAATCACTCATTTCTGTGGGTGTCAGTTTCTCCAATACTAGGTTCTGATCTGAACCAACTGAAACAGCACTTAATATATGTATTACTGGTTTCTATGTGTCAGGCACTAGTGTACAGATTTGCAGGTTGCGTTAAATCCTCATCCTATTATTGTGCTGTACCCATTGTACTGTTTAGAAAGCTGAGGCTCAAAGAAGTCAAATAATTTATGCAAAATCAGAGCGTTAGTAATTGGATTGACATTGTTGGTTAGTCCACCACCAAAAATACTTAAATATCAGGATAGACTGCCTACCTGGGAAGACTGATGTCATTCATTCAATACATATAAATGTAAGTAGAAATATCAAACCTAACCCAGCAGCAATATATGTCCATCTACTCTGCAGTCAAGAGAAATAATGCAAAGATGGCCACACACCAAGAATCTCCAAATTACATGAAGAAGATACTGCTTTAAGAAATAAAGTTTAGGAGACGCGGCCCTCACCTATGGTTGTGGAGACGCGGCCCACATCTGCGGCTGTGGAAACGCGGCCCACATCCGCAGCTGCAGAGATGCAGGGGATCCCAGGACGGAACAGAGAACACAAAAGCCAGGAGGTGGGCTCTTTCCCTGTGTCCCACAGCTGATCTCTCCTGCCGAGGGGGCAGCATATCCAGCATTTGAGGCAATAACCTCAGCTGAGACCTCCAGCTGGGCCCTAGGTCGGACAAAGGACACAAACTCCATACCTGGGCCCCTCCCCCCACTCGTCCAATCCTAGCCCCGCCCTTCCAGAGATTTAAACTGGCCCCTGAACTGAGGAGTAGTGTCAGATTACAGAGAAGCCTTAGTGCTCAGGCTCTGGGAAGACTGGCGTGCAGCTCTGACCCAGGAAAGAGGCTGGGAAGAGTGTGATTTTTGCTGGGCTAGGAGAGAAGAGACTTCTCCACCTCCAGCCACCACCTTTTCTGGCCTGCAGGAAGAGGGTGACAGGGCTGGGCTGGGCTTGGAGAGAGAAGACCCCTCCATCTACAGTCCCACCCTTTCTGGCCTGCCTAGGGCAGGGCAATTACAACTGTGGAGGCACTCCCAGGGATCAGCAGTAGGCAGCAGACGCAGCTCTGGGCTTTCAGCTCAGAAATCTCCCGCCCGCCACACACACACACACACACACAGAAGAAGTGCTCTAAGACTCAGGAGAACTGGACACAGGGCTGGTGGTGCTACTCTCAGTGCACATATGTGCAGGCAAGGGCAGAAACTGCACTGACTTTATAGAAACTACCATCCAGACCCATCAGCCTCACTCATCTGAATCTGTAGTCCCAACGTCACTCTGGGCACCAGGTGACTGGCTCTGCCTGCACAATACACAGAGGACTCTTTGGTACAGCAGAGGACAACCTGGTGATTACTTGGTGGGCTTAAGCCAAGACTGGCGCTGCTTTTTTTGTTTGTTTGTTTTGTTTTGTCTTTATATCTTTGATATCTTTGCCTGAGTTGAGTGTGGGGTGTCGGTTGTTTTTACATGTGAATGTATTTGATTTTTTCTTTGTTGTTGTTGTTGTTGTGCTTGGTGATTTGCTTTGTTCTGAGATTGCCCTACCAGGGCCCAGTTTAAGAGGGCCCTGATTCAACACACCCAGAGGCCAACTCCAGACCAAACCAGAGTACTACCGGCTTTGACCTACAAGTGACACACCCAGAGGGAATTCTCTACAGGCACAAGAGCCCATAGAGGCCAAACCACATTTAAGTTGTCAACCCTCACGCAGCAGAACACCCTGCGGTGGGCAGAGCCAAGTCTCACAACTAGTCAGCCTAGGAGTTAACCCAACCTACTCACAAGCGAAAAGCAATTAAAGATCTTCTTTAACAGGACAACATACACAACACAAGAGTCACCTTTGGAGCACACGCAGAGGAGAAGAACGAAGTAGTGCAAGTCAAATATAAAGGACACATATTACATAAGATAACCCAGCAAGAACTAAGAACTCTAGGGGATCTACCTAATACATCGAAGCAAACACAGAGAGTCAGCCAGAATGGGGAAACAAAGAAACATGTCCCAAACAAAAGAACAGAAGAAACCTCCAGAAATGGAACCAAATGAAACAGAGGTAACCAACCTATCAGAGACGGAGTTCAGAACACTGATGATAAGAATGTTTAAGGAGATTAGAGACGACATAAAGAAGTATATAGAAATCATAATGAACAACCAGTTAGAACTAAAAAACACAATTACTGAAATAAAGAACTCACTTGAAGGAATTAACAGCAGATTAGATTAAGCAGAGGATCGAATCAGCGATTTAGAAGACAAGTTAGCAGAGCAACAGAACAACAGAAACAACAGAAAGAAAAAAGAATAAAAACAATGAAGATGGTTTAAGAGACCTCTGAGATAACATCAAGCGCAACAACATGTGCATCATAGGAATACCAGAAGGTGAAGAGAGGAAGCAAGGGATCGAGAACATATTTGAAGTAATAATGGCCGAAAACTTCCCCAACCTGGTGAAGGAAACCGACATACAAGCCCAGGAAGTGCAGAGAGTTCCAACCAAGATAAACCCAAACAGGTCCACACCAAGACACATTATAGTTAAAATGGCAAAGGTTAAAGACAAAGAGAGAATCCTAAAAGCAGCAAGAGAAAGACAGAGGTTTACATACAAGGGAACTCCCATAAGACTATCAAATGACTTTTCTACAGAAACATTGAAGGCCAGGAGGGAGTGGCAGGAGATACTCAAAGTGATGGAAAACAAAGGCTTACAACCTAGATTGCTTTATCCAGCAAGGCTATCGTTTAAAATTGAAGGAGAGATAAAGAGCTTCCCAGAGAAGAATAAGCTAAAGGAATTTATTACCACCAAGCCAGCATTGCAAGAAATACTAAAAGGACTTCTGTAAATAGAAGAAAGATGAAAACAATCTAAATACAAATTTAAAAATGGCAATAACTAGGTACCTATCAATAATCACTTTAAATGTAAACGGATTAAATGTTCCAACCAAGAGACATAGGGTGGCTGAGTGGATAAGAAAGCAAGACCCTTGTATATGCTGTATACAAGAGACTCACCTCAGAACAAAAGACACACACAGGCTGAAAGTGAAGGGTTGGAGTAAGATATTTCATGCAAATGGAAATGAGAAAAATGCTGGAGTTGCAATACTTATATCTGACAAAACAGACTTTAAAATGAAGAACATATTAAAAGACAAAGATGGGCACTATATAATAATAAAGGGATCAATCCGACAAGGGACATAACCCTAGTAAACATCTATGCACCCTAGGAGCACCTAAATATATAAAACAGATATTGACTGACATAAAGACAGAGATCAACAGTAACATTATCATAGTAGGGGACTTCAACACACTTCTGACAACAAGGGACAGGTCTTCCAGACAGAAAATCAATATGGAAACAACAGCCTTAAATGACACACTGGACCACTTGGATTTAATCGATATTTTCAGAGCATTTCACCCCAAAGCTGCAGAATACACGTTTTTCTCGAGCACACATGGAACATTTTCCAAGATAGACCATATGTTAGGCCACAAAACAAGTCTTGATAAATTTAAGAAAATTGAATCATACCAGTTGTCTTCTCTGACCACAGTGCTATGAAATTAGAAATGAACTACAGGGAAAAAACCAGAAGACACACCAATTCATGGAGGCTGAATAACATGTTACTAAATAATGAAAAACAGAGCTTTTCCCCATTGAGTATGATATTAGCTCCCAAACCCTTTTTATGAAGCCACTATCACCCTGATCCCAAAATCACACAAAGACACCACAAAAAAAGAAAACTACAGGCTGATAACTCTAATGAACATAGATGCAAAAATCCTCAACAAAATATTAGCGAACAGAATTCAGCAATACATTAAAAAGATCATACACCATGATCAAGTGGGATTCATCCCTGGTATGCAAGGGTGGTTCAACATCCACAAATCAATTAATGTGATACACTACATTAACAAAATGAAAAATAAAAATCACATGATCATATCAATAGATGCAGAAAAAGCATTTGATAAAATCCAACAGCCATTTATGATAAAAACCCTTAAAAAAGTGGGAATAGAGGGATCATATCTCAACTTAATAAAGGCATATATGATAAACTCACAGCTAACATCATACTCAATGGGGAAAAGCTAAAACCATTCCCCTTAAGATCAGGAACAAGGCAAAGTTGCCTACTTTCTCCACTTCTATTCAACATAGTGCTGGAAGTTCTAGCCACAGCAATCAGACAAGAAAAAGAAATAAAAGGCATCCAAATTGGTAAGGAGGAAGTAAAATTGTCATTATATGCAGATGATATGATACTATATATAGAGAATCCTAAAGACTCCACCAAGAAACTATTAGAGCTGATAGATGAATTTAGTAAAGTAGCAGGATACAAAATTAATATTCAGAAATCAGTTGCATTTGTATATACCAATAATAAAACATCAGAAGGAGAAATTAAAAAAACAATCCCAGTTACAATTGCTTCAAAGACTATAAAATACCTGGGAATAAATTTAACCAAAGAAATAAAAGATCTGTACTCAGAAAATGATAAGACACTGAAGAAAGAAATGAAAGAAGATACAAATAAATGGAAACACATACCATGTTCATGGACAGGAAGAATTAATCTAGGTAAAATGTCCATACTGCCTAAGGCAATATACATATTCAATGCAATTCCTATCAAACTACCAACAACGTTTTTCACAGAAATAGGACATATAATCCTAAAATTTATATGGGACCATAAAAGACCCCGGATAGCCTCAGCAATCTTGAGAAATGAAATAAGAACAAAGTGGGAGGTATAACGATACCTGACATCAAATTATACTACAAGGCTACAGTAATCAAAACAGCATGGTACTGACATAAAAACAGACACATAGATCAATGGAACAGACTAGAGAGTCCAGAAATAAATCCATACCTATATGGCCATTTAATCTACGACAATGGAAGCAAGAATGTACAGTGGGGTAAAGACAGTCTATTCAATAAATGGTGCTGGGAAACCTGGACAGACACATGCAAAAAAATGAAGCTGGACCACTTCCTTTCACCATATACAAAAATAAATTCAAAATGGCTTAAAGACTTAAATGTAAGCTCTGAAACCATTAAATTCATAGAAGAAAATATAGGAAGAAACTTCACAGACATTACCCGGAGTAAGATTTTTATTGATATATCCCTTCGCGCAAGGGAAGTAAGAGAAAAAATAAACATGTGGGATTCCATCAAACTAAAAAGTTTTTTCACAGCGAAGGAAACCATCAATAAAACAAAAAGGGATCCTACTGAATGGGAAAAGATATTTGCCAATGATATATCTGATAAGGGGTTAATATCCAAAATTTATAAAAAACTCACTCAACTCAACTCCAAAAAACCAAACAACCCAATTAAAAAATGGGCAGAGGACTTGAAGAGACATTTTTCTAAAAAGGACATACAGATGGCAAACAGACAGATGAAAAAATGCTCAACCTCACTAACCGTTAGAGAAATGCAAATAAAAACCACAATGAGATACCACCTCACCCCAGTCAAAATGGCTATCATCAATAAATCAACAAACAACAAGTGCTGGCACGGATGTGGAGAAAAGGGAACCCTTGTGCACTGTTGGTGGGATTGCAGATTGGTGCATCCACTATGGAAAACAGTATGGAGGTATCTCAAAAATCTGAAAATGGAACTACCTTATGATCCAGCAATTCCACTCCTACGTATCTATCTGGAGAAATCCAAAACTCCAATTCAAAAATCTTTATGCACTCCTATGTTTATCACAGCACTATACACAATAGCCAAGACATGGAAACAACCGAAATGCCCAGCAGTAGATGACTGGATTAAGAAACGGTGGTACATTTATACAATGGAGTATTATGCAGCCATAAAGAAGAAAGAAATCTTACCATTTGCAACAACATGGATGGTCCTAGAGAACATTATGTTAAGTGAAATAAGTCAGACAGAGAAAGACAAATACCATATGATCTCACTTATATGTGGAATCTAAAGAAAAGAATAAGTGAATGAACTAATCAGAAACAGTTTTGGAGACATAGAGGAAAAACTGAGGGTTGCTAGATGGGAGGAGGGTGGGGGTAAGGGGGAAGGTGAGGGGATTAGAAAACAGTCATTAACCACAAGATGGCCACGGGTTTTGAGAATTAATTTGGGGAATGTAATCAATAATGTTGTAAAGATTTTGTAGGGTATCCGATAGACACTTGTCTCATTAGGGAGACCACCTCGGGGATGATGGAGGTGCCTGATCACTGCATTGTACACCTGAAACTGAAGCTGAACAATAATGAATATCAACTACAAGTTTGTGTATATATATATATATATATATATACACACACATACACATACATACATGTATGTGTGTGTGTGTGTGTGTGTGTGTGTATGTATATGTACATACTTACAAGAAGCGGAGTACAGCATTAGGAATAGAGACAGTGGAAATGTAATGGCTCTGTGTGATGTCAGAGGGATAGTGGATGGGGGTAGGAGGGGTTCACACAGTGTGAGGGATATAAATGATAAACGTCTAAGTATTACTTTTTCTTGTGCATCTGAAACTAATAAAAAAAACAACAACTACAAAGCAGAATAATTATAAGTATTCTATTAATTAGCTTAGTTGTATATCATATATTCTGCTGGTAATTGAAATGTAAATTATATATTTTTTCTTCACCCATTTGCTTTCTAAACAAAAAGTTAGATAAATGAGTCTAAATCCAAACAATTAAATAAAATTTACTTAATGTAATATGTAAAAAAAAAAAAAGAAACAAAGTTTAGTGTACCAGGATATTCTTTCTAATAAGTATAATTAATGTTAATATATGATATAACATTGCAGAAATAGATGAAAGTATTTTATATATAACTAAAAACAAAACTTTTATATCTCTATGGTAATATGTGGCTACAAATTTGTGCTTTCTAATCCCCTCAACCCCATCCCCCTTCCATCTGGCAACCATCAGTTTTTTCTCTCTATCTCTGAAACTATTTCTGTTTAGTTTGCTCATTTATTCTGTTCTTTAGATTTCACAGATAAGTGAGATCATATGGTATTTGTCTTTCTCCATCTGACTTATAAAAAAAGTGAAAAAAAGAAAAAAAAGATTAAAAACAAAACAAAACAAAAAAACCTTAAAGATATGGAGAAAAAATATCAACAAAATAAAAGAACAGGTTAAAGAGCAGAATTAAAATAGCTGAAAATTGAATTTGTAAGCTGGAAGATGGCAACAAAGAATTCTTTCAAAATTGCATTCCAAAAGACAAAGAAATCGGAGGATTAAAGGAGCATTGGGAGACGGAGTGGGTTTATTAAAGAGTTTCAGACTTTGCCAAATTTAACTTGCAAAAAAACAAAAACAAAAACAAAAAAGGAAACCAAACAAGACAAGAGTTGAAGGGAGGCAATAAATAACAGATGATAAAATTTTTAGAAAGGCAGACATAAGTTCTCATATTGAGGCAGCCCACTGGGTGTTAGGTAGGACGGCAGAGAAGTCATACCTACACACCGTGGTGACATTTCAGAAAATCAGTGATGCAAAAAGTGTCCTGAAGTCTAACAAAGCAAAACAAAAGAGAATGTAGTTTCTCTTTAAAGGAATGAGTATCAGATTGGAATCATATTTCTCAAAAAGAAAGAAAGGATTTCTGAAAGCAGTACAGCACTATCATCAAAGTTGTTGGACTGTGATTTTGAACTAGAATCTATTCCAAGAAAAAAAAATTAAATACAAGGTAAAAATAGTTTTTCTTTTAAAAGCTCTTTAGGTACTCAAAAAGTTTACCAATTAGAAGCCCAATCAGAAATTTCTGGGGAATCTATTCCAGCAAACTAAAACAAAAATATTGATAATTAAATTGAGGAAGACCTGAGATATGGAGAGTAGTGCTTAGCCAAAAGAAATAGTTAATTATGAATTCTAAATATTATTTTAAAAATATTTAATGACAATAAAAACTTGAATCCATAATCCTAAATGGTTTCAGAATAGTTCAGATCATGGAACAAAGGAAAAACTTTTTATTTGAGAACTTTTAACAGCACTTTTTCCAGCTTTTGAACAAAGGGACTCACATTTTCATTTTGCACTTGGCACCACAGTTTATATAGCCACCTCTGTCATTCACACACAGAAGACTTGAGATTTCTTTTGCTGAAGAAACTGGAACAAAGAGGATCCATATTTGGAGACATCATGCACATTAGAAAATTGGGTGAAAAAAACGAGAAATAATTTAGTTATTAACTGATTTAGAGGATGACAGGAACTCAATGACAGGTGTCTCAATGACAGGAACCAGACTTCAAACAGTTTTTCAGGAGCCCAGGAAAGCAAAGGCTTTTCCTGCAGTTCCTCGAGCCAAGGAATTAAGGAAAGGCTATGGGTCACGGAGCTACATTGTTGTGACGAGGAATTCCAAGGCTTTCTCTAGGACCAACGGGGAGGCCAGCTTCCTTCGTGCAGAAGCCGCCCTTGTCTTTCCATGTTGACTTTAGAGCCTTTTTTCCATCCCTGAGTTGCCCTTTCCCTTCGGAAGAGAGTCCCACCTCCCCAGCGGTTGCTTTAAGCACCATTTTGTTCCCAACGACCTCTGTCCAAAGGTGTCCTGAGGCATCACAGGCCTGTTTGCCTTGTCCCTGGTCACCGATGATGCATTAAGGAGCACGCCACAGTCACTGCCTGCCTTCCGCAGAACGCCAAGGCCCACAGGGGGAGCCACCATAGTTATTTAGAACAGGTAGCGAACATGGATCGTGGGTGTCCCTAGGCTCAGTACATAAAGTTTAAAAGAGAAATCTGTGCCCTGCAACAGTGCCAACAACTCAAGTTTGCATTCAAGATAAAAACCGAAAACAGGAAAACCACTGGAGACCTACCACTCTGCGTCACGCAGTGCCCTCCCCACAGATTTCAACCATTCTCTGCCTCTGCCGGACTCTTCTGCAGCAGAAGCTTCCTGGCTTCTTCTCCAAGTGGCATCACCGGTCAGGAGTGGACGGAGCCGCCTCCCTGGTTTCTCAAAGCAGCTTCTCTGGATCCCTTTCCTACCACGTTGTATTCTCTTCTCCACGTTCTACCACTTTAATATCGTCATCATCATCATTATTATAAGTTCTGTTACCTGCTAGAAACTTTCTCATGTATTAATAATGTTCTTCCTGACAACTCCAAATAGAATTTATTTTTTATTATATTTTACGATATTTAGACAAAGCTTAGCTTGTGGGAGGCACAAAACACACATACAGAAATAAATGAGACGGTCAGCACAGCAGAATCTGTGTCCAGCTCCATCCCTGACCACCCCAGGCCTCCAAAGAGGTCGCCTTTCTGTAAGGAGAAATGACACCCAAGCACATATTCAGACTCTTCTGGTGGCTCCTCACTGGGTAGAGCAGAGCCCAAGTCTTGGTTTAAAATAGACTCCTGAAGGAAGTGGACTATAAAGCAATTCAGTTTTGCACAAAATTACTGTATTGAATTTCTGTTGAACAGCTTAGTACAAGTTCAAAAGGAAGAGACTAATACTCATTCTAAAGTCACAGAAACAAATTTGTTCTCTACACTTATTTTGCGCTGACTTCTTTTAACCAGTCTAATGGGCTATTCTAAGGAAAGATATACAGGAAGAAAATGAAATGTATTTATTTATTTTAATTTAAAATGCTATTATTCATTTACATGAAAAACAGTACTGAATAAGAATGATATTTGGCTTTTAGTCTGTTGAGCTTAGCTATGAAATTCACATCTTTCTTCTATAACATATATTGAAAGGTAGGAAAATTCAATTTAATTGATGGACATTATTAACTAATTTGACATATATGCCAAAGCTTGGATGAATGGTGAGCGACAGATGAGCAGTAAGTGTGGATACGCAAGTAGCAGATGACATTCAGGGTGCTCTACAGGGTCTAACGCAGAAGATGTGTTTCCACTGACTGAAGCTAACAACTTGCTCTCTGTGAATCTTTAAAGGAACTAATTCCAAAGCTTCCAGCTCCTGGAGAAGGATGGTGTCTTTTAAAATTTTCTCCAACTCGTTGTTTTTTCTAGGTGTTTTAATTTCTGCTTGTTCTTTCAAGGTTCAATTGCTTTTAGGCCTTCTTAGGTTCTTGAAGTTTTCATCTGTCTCAGGGTCTCCAGATGTTAACAGAGACAGTATTTCATGGTGTACTCTGTGGGGCAAGGGTAGGTGCCATGTCTTGGTTCTTGTCACTTACTATTTTCTGCTTTGCAGCTTTCTTAGCCTCATATTTCCTTTGATTTTTGAGGGCTGCTTTTCATAATGACTTATCATTTCCTGCTTATTCTTATTTGGGGGTAGTTTCTCCTCAGGCCAGCTTGGAATTGGTGACTGGTTTCTTTCTTACATCTGGGAGTCTATTAACCATTGCAAATTTAAGTTCCTCATTGGGTACTTCACTTGGAACCCTTTGGTAAGCTATTGATTTGCTGGAAATATTATAGTTCATACATAAATGGCTGCTGTGATAGAGCTGGCATGTCAAACCTTGTACCCAATATTAACATACAACCTGGGAACATGCATGGTAGTCAAAATGTGCTACCCATCTGGGTACCAAGTTAAACATGTAGGATCAGAGGCTACTGGTTTAGAAATAAGTTTGTATTTTTAAACATCCCTTGATTATATTTGTCCCTCAGATTTCTAAATCCAGCTAACATTAATATATGGTTATGAGGACTAAATAAACTGCATTTAGAACACCAGTTCCAAAGTCAAACACAGTACCACATTTCAAGTTGAAATTGTTACTTTGGCAGACATAAAACCATAAATACCATAAAACTAAGTAGAGCTAGAATTGCAAATTATATCATAAATGGGGCTATGTTTTGGTAATTGAATGGATTCAGCACTTTCTCTACTTGCTGGCAGCTAATGAATCATTTGTACCCTGTAGTAGGAAGTTCCTGTCTTGTCAAATCTCTTCTAGCTATTATAATGCAGCAATACCTTTTTCATTCGGTAGCATCACAACCTTATCAACCTTAGAGGAACAATTGTTGTCGGCAGCTGCATGAGGTCCACTAAAGTTGGGGTACAGATAAAATCTAACAAATGGAAGAACACTCTTACTCTTTGGAGCATAGAGTTCCCTTGTATTCAAGTGATAATAGACAATGATTAATTTCTTGGAAATGCAAATTACTTGCAATTTTATTAAAACTGTCTTTAAACAAGTGAGCTTCATTGCTAACATTTCAGGCACAAATAGTTTCACCATCTGAGCAGGATGGTTACCAATTTTGCATTTTTTTTCTGGTTGAAAGACTTCAAGCACGTCCCAGAGTTCACATTATAGAACTACATTTCGAGTCTCCTAGGGGTACATGCATGCGGGAGGGTAAGGCTTCTCTGTTGCCAGGCCACATTTTTTGTTTGTTTTGATAAGTTAAACTGCCTTTGGAGGTCAGAAGAGTGTAGTAATCCAGTATTAGTGAATTGATAATATTTATTGTTTTTTCCTTGCCTTAGCAAACAAGGTCCTACACTTACTAAAGGTATAGATTTTGCAATTTTCCCGAGATTCCCTTGGAAACATTGTGCTTTGTGTAAAATTCGGATCCATTCACTATCGAGCGTCATTTGGACCTTCAGATGGGTTCATACACTGACGGTAGGGTCTTGGAAACACTTCCCAAGAAGAATGTAGGCTCTGTGAGGGAAGGAAGCTTCCTGGTCTCACTCACCACCGATTCCCAGCCTGTATGTAGCACAGAGCCTGGCACATAGTAGGTGCTCAGTATATATTTGTCAAATGAATGGACTTTTGTCCCTTCGCTAGCTCTTAGTGCCCAGTGTGCTCAGTAAACAGCTACTGAATGAGGAGTAAATAGGTGAATGAATCAGTAAATGCATATTTCTATTGTTAATCCTGCTGCAAGTGCCCCCCAGACATGATGTAGCAGCGCCTGACCACAGAACATCTCTTCCCCATCTTCCCTCCTGGTCCTGTTCACATGGCAGCATTGTTTATAACTAGGTTTCCTTTGATCAATTCCAGAACGAGGATGAACCATGTCTAGGTGGAAGACAGCATGACTGTGGGATCCTGAAATATCTCTCTCGGCTTGTCTTTTTCACTGAAAAAGAAGAGCCTGGGGATGGTGAGCCCTGAATGAGAGAGAAAGTTCTGATTTTCCTTGTTTGTGATTTAGATTGAAACAAAAGCGAGTCTCTGACCTGATCTTCCCTCTGACCAGGTCTCCTACTCCTGTGCAAAAGGGGAGGCCATGCCAGGAAGGGCATAGCAGTTGCGGAACTCTGTGAATCAGTGGGTCACAAGCTAGCCAGCGTCTGGGGCCAGAGCTGCCTGGAAGCTTGTCAAGTGGTCAACCTGGGAAGGTATGAGCAGCAGTGGAAATGGTTGGAAGAGAAGCAAGAGAACTTGCCACAGCAGCCATCAAGACCTGCCTCCAAATGCGCCTGCTGTCTTTCCTCATAGGGCTAACCCTGACCCTTCCCTTTGGAGAACGCGCCTCTTAAGACTGAGTGTAAAGTGGAAAGCATCCCTCCAGATCTGACTGCCACCCTTCAGGTCCCAAAGATAAGCCTGGATGAGAAACAAAGGATGCTGTCCTGACTTGCCCGAGTTCCCTCTCCTCACTGCTGGGCCCCGCCCACGGAAGGAGCTGTCTGGGCACACCAGGAGGAGTGGATATTCAAAATCACGTGTCCAGGTGCTCTGTCCAAGTAGTGAAGCAAGGCTCCTCCACAGGAACCCTCCCTCATGTGCCTGTCCTCCCAGGCGCCTGGCTGAGTGGGAGACCCTCTCTTTTCCACCAAGGGCCAGAGTCCTGGTTTGTGTCCTGAAGCTGCTTCACACATTCATGCTTTTAGGTCCTTTGGTGTTTAGCTCACTGCTGGTGAAAACTTGGCACACTCCACATCTGCATCTGAGTAACTCATTTGTTTTAAACTTTGGAAACATCTGAAAAATTAAGACAGTGTTAAAATGTGTGTGTGTGTGTGTGTGTGTGTGTGTGTGTGTGTGTAACAGCAGATGGGAGAATCCCTTTCCTCAGCTATTTATAACCTTTCCCAGGCACTAAAAGCACAATCAAAGCACTTTGATTGTGCCATAACTTGGCCATAACTCTCCCCATCCAAAACACGCTGAGTTCAGTACTTTCTTGTTTTATGCACTTCCTTGCTCTTAAGTGCTCTCTGTTTGAGTTTCTGATCTGATATCTCTATTTAAAAATTGACTTTTATTGAAATTTCACAGTTGTCTGAGCTCTTTCTTCTGACCTCTATGGCTGCTTCCTCTTGTCTGTGAAGCTGGGCAAGGATGGCACCTCTGGTCAGGGCCATCGACTGTCACATGTCTTGGCCACTCAAATACAGTTATCCAGGAGACCCTTACACCGCAGAAGAAATATCGTGTGGGAGACGCAAAGTCCTGCACCTTCTGTCCCTTTCACTTCATCCCTGCCTCTTGACAGAAGCCTGGTGCCCAGAAGGTACTCTGTAAATGCTGTTGAGTGAATGTTCCTGCCTCTAACCTCTGTTCTTTCTGCTACCCAAGTTCTTAAGATTCTCCAGTTAAATCATGATCTTTCACGGATCTGAGTCTATGAACAAGCCCTTTTGTCTTTCCACCTTGCTTTAAGAACTCACATTTTCCAGTTTCACAATGGTAAATTGCGTCCATGTATTCATCTTTGAAATGAAGAAATTGAAAAAGATCTGTAAAGGGGTTGGAAAACGGAAAATGATGCCCTAAACAGTGCTGAGACATAAAGACAGTTTTGGATGATACGAGGCATTGCAGCCAGCAGTTTCTAGGATTCAGCCCAGAGGGAAGGGACAAGTTTTCCCAGAGAGCTCCTAAGCCACCGAGCTCAGAGCACAGGGCTGGGAGCAGAGGACCACACAGGAGACTTGGAGGGAAGGACCGCGGGGATCCTGCTGAGTTCTGTGTAGCTTCCCTTTGTCCATTCTGTGTGTGGAGGAGAAGGAAGATATGTCTACAGGCTCTGAGCTCTGGGCCTCAGCTGAAAATGGACCATAAATCAGGAAACACCAACCTAATAGCTCACCCTGTAGTGAACTCCTAATTCTCCTGGCAGCTGAGGCAGGATAAGCTAAGTTGATATCTATACAGAAGGGAGAATCAAAGTTAAATATTAAGTGAAAAGTGACTCAGACACAAATATTATATGTATATACATACAACACATGCACGCACATACACACTCCTGGGAGAATAGTTACCACCACACTAACACTAGGTTCAGACTTTTAAATAGATATTCTCTTACGGATGTTTTCTGATTCCTTGTTCCATATGATGGCGTGGTGGCTGATTCGGGTTGCGCTGGTGGTCCATGTTCTGGGAGCCAGTCCCTCGTCCCACAAGCACATTTTATATCCCCATTTTCCTTCCACTGCAGCTCCATTTCTGCTCTGCAGCCAATCTGTTTGCTAGGTTGACTGTGGTCTCCCAAGAGAGTCAATAGAGTCTTTGGGGGATATTTACATACCATTGAATAGGGTTGGATGTGAGAACATTTGATTGACAACCAACTTTTAAGTAATGCATTGATTGTGTCCATGGAGGCTACAAGGGCTTCCCCACTTCTTAGGGGCATGCAGAAACACTTGGATTTTCTTTTAAGGTTGAATGGAACCCTAGCTCAGCTCCCACGTCCCTGGCCTCCTTTGGCTTCTGCATAACTACTGGGCAGTACTGGCACAGGGTGGAAAGGCAGTCCTGCCTCCTGGTTCTGGGCCACAGGGAATACTAGGTTCTGAGGACTCAGCTGGAGGTTCCAGAAATACCCTGTGGGGACTCTCACCCAGCCAGTCATTGGCTGACTTGGCTGAAGACACAGTCTTCCTTCAAGGTATTTAGAAAGTGCAGCATGAAGGCTTTTGAAGTGGCCCCAGATGTGGGAAAACAAAATGCATCATTTCTCGGGGACAATTCTCAGTAGCAAGTTCATGTCACTCAGGTGTTCCCAACCAAAATACGTGCTTGACTGTCCCTAGAGCATCCTCCATCCTCAACTGCCTGTAGAACAACTGCAGGCATCATTTCTCAGGTGACTTCAGGGGACCAGGAACTACTGCCCTGAGGACAAGGGACAACCAGAGAGTGACCCTGGTTCTTCTTTCTATGAAGAAGAAATTCACACTATCTGAATTCATAGTATCCTAAGATAATCACTTTTAATAGTCTAGAACCACTTTCATGTCTGTTTTTAAAAATACACACACACACACACACACACACACGTGTGTATGTGTGTATGTGCCTGTGTACAAACATATACCCTATGATTTCATATAAATGGTTCATCTTCACAGCCACTCTGAGAGGTGTTTTTATTCTTATCCTAATTCTAGAAGGAGCGAATTTAATCTAAGCGAGATTCACTGGTGCAGGCCACAAAACAACTAAGTGATGGAGCTGGGATTGAAAGTTGAGCACTTTTGAGTTACGGCGACCTCTCTTTCTGGCATTGGAGCCCTGGGCTGAGGAGTCGGGTGTGAGGTTGGGGTTCCTTGCTCCTCAGGGGCACCTCTGCAGGGACATCCCTCCCTATTTGTAAATGCTACACATGGGTTGGAGACCACCCTGTCCCATGTCTCCAACCCTCCTACTAGTCTCAACTTGGCTCCTTCTGTGTGTCCTTAGTTACAGGACTTCTGTTCAGCTGTACTTGAGGTGATTCTCAATGATGGTTGTTCTGTAGTTTAGTTGTAATTTTGAGGTGGTTGTGAGAGGAGGCAAGCACAGCACTTACCTACTCTGCTGTCTTGACTAGAATATATATATATATATTTCTTTCTTATTTTAAAAACCTATGGATTTGTTTCATAAATAGTGAGTGTACTCATGGTTGAACTTCAAGCATTATAGATTAACTAAAGTCTTCTTCAACCATCAGTTTCAATCCCAGCTTCTTTTACAGGGATGACTGTTAGAATTTTCTGTGTTCCCTTCCACATGTTTTCATAGAAATACAGCATGTTATTTTGTGGTTGGCTTAATTATTTTTAGTTGGCCTTTTAAAAGTATAAAAATACTTAAAGCCAAACATTGTCCTTGAATTCAGTTTAAGTTGTAGAACATAGATATCGATATGAAAGTGTCTCCTTTTCATTAAATTATAAGTAATATTCTATATGTAATTTCTTCTTTGACTCAGGGGATAGAGATGATTTTTAAATTTTCAAATGGATATTTTAGTTATTTTTTGTTGTTGTTGTATTTGGTTTTATTGAATAATGGTTACAAACAGAACTTCTGCAATTCCCTTTTCTGGAGATTAATTGAGATTTTATTTGCGATCAATTGCATGGTTTGCTTTTGTAAGTATTTCATGAAGACAAGAAAACATTCTTTGTAGGGCTGTAGCAGACACCTTTCTATATATTCATGAAATCAAGTTCCCTGATTGTATTGTTACCTTGATCTAACGTTTTTATGTCTGGTACAATCTTCTATACCCGAAGTGAAGGAAATATATCAAAATCTTCTGCTATGATTCAGCTGCTTTTGAAAGGTTTTAAAAGTATTTCCATCAAGTTTTGTTTTATGGTTAATGAATATGTATATCTTACGGATCATATCTTTTGTTATTGGTGCTATTGTCTCAATTAAATTTTTTTGCCAGTAAATTCTACCTAATCTGATTTTCATTTTGACTAACCCTATTTCTTTTGTGTTATAGTCTACTTATTATATCTGTGCCCATATCTCATTTTTGTCATTGTGGGTTTTTTTTTCTTGCATTTTTTAAAATTTTTAGTTTGAAATAATGATAATTTCACTGGAAGTTGCAAAGATAACACAGTGAGATTCTTTGTTCCCTTCATCAAGTTTCCCATATGGTTACCTCTTACCTAATCAGAATAGGGAAATTGACACTGGTACACATTTATGTGTAGTGCTATGTTGTTTTATCACTGGTATATATTTGTATAAACACCAAATCATTCAGGGTACTGAACTGTTTCATCATCACAAACATTACCTTCATGTGGAATCTTTGTAGTCCTCTCTACTCCCCTCTGCCTCATCATCCTTGAGTGCAGGCAACCACTAATCTGTGATTTCTATAATTTTGTTATTTCAAGAATTTTATATACATGGAATCATATAGTATATCTTGATTGGCCTTTTTTTTCCCTCAGGGTTTTTGAGATCCATTTGAGTTGTATGTGTTAATAGTTCATCTCTCTCTCTCTCTGTTTTTTTTTTTTTTTGTCTGAATAGGATTCCATGGTATGGGTGTTCCACAGTTTGTTTGACTATTTACCCGTTGAAGAATATTTAAGTTCTCTCCAGTTTTTGGCTATTACAAATAAAGCAGCTGAAAACAACCACATAAGTTTTTGTGTGGACATAAGTTTTCATTTCAATGGGATAAATGACTGGGAGAGCAGTTGCTAGGTTATATAGTAAGAGTATATTTATTTATTTTTATAAAAACCTGCTAAACTATTTTCCAGAGTGGCTGTAACATTTTACATTTCCACTAGCAATGTATGAGATATATAGTTTCTCCACATCCTTGCTACAATTTGAGATTGTTACTATTTTTTTTTTAATTTTAGCTATCCTCATAGATGTGCAGTATATGTCACTGATATTAATTTGCATTTTCCTAGTGGCTACTAATGTTGATATTTTTTTGTGTGCTTGTTTGCTTTTGATTAAATCTCTTGTCTTTCCTCATTTTCTAATTGGAATTTTTTTTTTAATTACTGTCGAGTTTTCAGAGTTCTTTATAAATTTTAGATATGAGGCCTTTGTCGGATATGTGGTTTGCAAATATTTTTTCCAAGTCTGTCTCTTGTCTTTTTATCCTGTTAGAAGATAAAGTGTTTAGCTTTCACAGAGCTAAACTGTTTAATTTTAGTAGTGTCCAATATATGGATTTTTTAAGAAAATGGATCATGCTTTTGGTTCCACGTCTAAGAACTGTTCACCAACTTCTAGGAATGGATTTTTTAATGCTACCTTCTAAAAGTTTTATACTTTTTACATTTAAATTTATGATGTATCTTGAATTAATTTTGTATATGGTATCGGGTTTAAGTTCAGGTCAACTTTTTTACCTAAAGATGCCCAATTGCTCTGGAGGCATTTGTTGCAAAGACAACAAATTGAAATGCTTTTCAATTTGTAAAACAAACAAAAAAAAGTGTTGACTGTACTTTATGAGACTCTTTTTTGGCTTTTTGTCCTGTTCTATTGATCTATGTGTTTATCCCTCTGAAAATGAAATATACCCTTGAGTAATAAAGCTATATAGTATGTAAGTTTTCCCACTTGATTCTTCTTTTTCAAAATTGCTTTATTTGTTCTAGTTCCTTTGCATTTTATATAAACTTTTGAATATGTCTGTCTATATCTACAAAAGTTCTTCCTGGAGTTTTGATAGGAGTTTCATTAACCTTATTTTTGAATTTGGGGAGAATTGATATTTTTACTGTGTTGAGCCTTTTAATCCATAAACACAGTGAGTCTCTCCATTTATTGAGATCATGTTTTGTTTTATCATTAGTGTTTTGTAGTTTTCAGTATGCAAGTCCTGTACATTATTTGTTAGATTTCCATCTAACTATTTCACTTTGGGGAGAGCTATTGTAAATTGCATTGTATTTGTAAGTTTGGTTTCTATGTGTTCATTGCTAATATATGGAACTATGATTGATTTTTGTGTGCTTATCTTTTATTCTGTGACCTTGCTGAACTAACTCATTTATTCTGGAATTATGTTTTGTTTTGTTTGACCCTTGGGTTATTTAGAAGTGTGTTGTTTAATTTCCAAGTGTTTGGAGATTTTTCTATTATCTTTCATTTATTGAATTCTAGTTTGATTCCACTGGAGTCAGAGAATAATCTGCATAATTTAAATCTTTAAAATTTGTTTGTTAAGCTTGTTTTATGGGTCAGGTATGGTCATCTTGGTATATGTTCTGCAAATTCTTGAAAAGGATGTATTCTGCTGTTTTGGGGTGGTGTTCTATATATCTCAAATAGGTCTTGTTAATTGCTCATGCTGTTGACTTCTATATTCTGCTGATTTTCTACCCAATTTTTCTATTGATTGTTGAGAGAGGGGTGTGGAAGCCTGTAACTATAATTGTAGAAGTGTCTATTTCTCCTTTGAGTTATATCAGCCTTTCTTTCATATATTTTGCAGGTCTGTTGTTTGGTGTCTACAGGTTAGGATTGTTATGTCTTCTTGGCATATTGACCATTTTATCATTATGTAATGTATCTCTCTGTCCCTGATAATTTTCTTTCTCTGAAGTCTACTTTGTTTGATATTAATGTAATCATTCCCTATTTATTTTTGATTAATTGTATGCAAAGTACACTTTTTCCATCCTTTACTTTCAACCTACCTATGTGATTGTATCTGAAGTGAGTTGTTTTATAGATAATGTACAGTTAGATAATATTTTTGGCTTAATCCACCTTGCAAATCTCTGTGTTTTTTAAAAATTGATGTATTTAGATAATTTATATTTATAATAATTGTTCATATGTTAGAGCTTAAGTGTGCCATTTAATTTTTGGTTTCTGATTGTTCTACATTTTATTTTTCTATTTTCTTATTATTCACTTCCTGTGGGTGATTTGACATTTTTTAGAATTCCATTTTCACTTATCTATAGTGTTTTCCAGTTTGTTTTCTTATATTATATATAGTTTTTTAGTCCTTCTTAGGTATTATATCATATATGTGTGACTTCCTTCTGACTTCAATGGTTTCTGATGAGAGATCCATTTTCATTTGAATTGTTTTTCCCAAGCATGGGGAAAACTTATTCTTACCCTCTGGCTGCTTTTAAGACTCTCTCTTTATCTCTCATTTTTCAGAAAATTGCCTATAATGTATTTTGATATGAGTGTCCTTTGGTTTCATTCTGTTTGGAGTTTGTTCAGCTTCTTGAATATGTAAGTTTATATATTTTTCCACACTTGTGAAATTTTCTGCCATTATTTTTTTAATACTTTTTCAGTCTCACCCCCTTTCTCCTCTTCTTCTGACATAAGCATTAGCTCTTTAGTTATAGTCCCATGTGTTCCTGAAGTCTCTTTTCATATTTCTTCTATGTATTTTCTTTTTGTAATTAAGATTTAGTGGGGCTGCTTTTTAAATTTTTCCTCTGGTGTTTGGCTGGAGCAGAACTGTTATTGTCAAAACCTTTTCTGTCTTGTGAAGCCACCCCAATTCTTCTCCTTTGGCTACGGAAAACAGCCTTTTCTTGCGGGGGGCTATTTCTTTCTGTACTTCTTGGCACTTCAAGGTTGCTATCTTCTCTAGTACCCCGTCTAGGATATGCGAAACCAAAAGAAAATCCAAGAAATTCACTTTGGCTTCTGAGGTCCATAACCAGTATGCCTTTTTCTCTTTACTTTTCAGTCTTTTTATATTTGTTGTATAATGTCCAGTTTTCAGCTGTATTCAGCAAGAGGAATAGAAATAAGTATATTTACTGCATCATTGTGGAGGTAGAAGTCCTCCATCATTTTGTTTTTACTGTGTTTCTTCTGTCTAGAAGAAACTGATCAATTTTAATTTTGCCCTATCTGAATAGCTTTACATTTGGATAATAAAATTCAGCCCATTTACATTGATTTCAAATACTGATGCAGAGCAATTATTTTTTTCATTTCATGTACTACTTTTTTTTTTTTTTTTTTACTTTGTAGTGATTGTTTTCTTTCCTTAGTTGATTTAATCAGGTAAAATATTATTTCTTTTCTCTGTGTCCTGGTCTCTCATTCAAAAGAACTTAGATATTCTATTATGCATCTCCATTGCACTCAGAGTGGCTTCTTATATTAAGTGGTTCACTGATAATAAGTGCAGAGTTTTGATCCTCTGTGAGTATTTTCAGATACTGGACAGTTTTTATCTAGGAACATAGAAACTGTGGCTTCTCAATCAGTTAGTTGGAGCAAGGCATATGCTTAGGCCTCTCTTAAAGAACATCAGCAAGGTAAGTTGTGAAGGCAGGAAGCAGAGGAAGTGGACAGCATTGAACCTAGGGATATCTGAAATTAGTTGTCTTCTCTGGGAGTGATGATAATTCCTATAAGTTAAGGCAATGACAACACTAAAACCTCATACCATTGTCCTTTGATTTTGTTGCATATTAAATGAGCCCACTAGTCACAGAACAACGTGAGGCTGGCAAGTCCCCTTTGGATAGGAAACAATCTCAAAGACAGTCCTCTGGCCTCAAGCTGGTTCTTCTTAAAAGGTGACATGAGGGCATGACCTAGAATCTCAAATGTCTGTCTTTTGGGGACAGGCCTTTCTTATCCATCATAATGGTTTGGTGGATGGAGATGGAGTGCCTGAGCCTGGAGCCACCTGGGCTGATAGGGCATTGGGTTAATGGTTTCTGCCTGGTACTTGTCTGTCATTCCTGTTGTCTTTTAGAGACCCCTTGTATTTAGGCTACATTTGGTGAAGAAAAGCAGAGTTGTGGCAATTTTTATTTTATTTTATTTTTCTGAAGCAACACCACCTCCTGAAAGGCTATGCCTTACAAGTCCAAGTATTTACTCAAGTTAGATCAGGATACAGCAGATGGAATATTAACTGTGTGTTTTCCCCATCTGACTCTGAACACTTGCTTAGCCTTTCTATGCTTCCATGACCCCCTCGAGAATTTGTTGTCAGCAATCCCAGGTTAGCTAAGAAATTACATGGAAATGTATCCCAGGATCAACAAAGGATTCATGAATCTGTCCTAATCCGACATGGTGATCATTCTCCTGTTGTATGCTAATACACAAGAGAGTGCTACTGAGGTGTGTCTTAAACGCAATGAACCTGTTTAATCTTCATGAAGTCCCTTTTCCAAATAGAAATATCATAGTTGTACATATAAAACTCAGTTCCTGAAAACATTTGAAATCTTAATGGTATCAGTCCTCTTATTTCACAGTAGGAAAATCTTAGATCTAAAGCATGGCTATGACCAGCCCAGTGTCTCCTGGCCCTGCCCAGAGTGCTTTCCTCCACGCTCAGATCACCGGCCTTTTGGTGCTACTCAGCTCATCACAGAGCTGTGACAGGGGACATTCACATGGAGGGATGAGAACAAGGCTGTTTCACACCAAGAAAAGTGCCGTTTTCCCTCTCCTGTTTCTTTCCCTTTGAGCTGTCTCACAATATGCTTTGTCTATGACCAGAACTTTATTCTTTGAACCACTTTATGGGTTCTCATTTAGTGATTCAAACCACCTTTGTTGAAAATTTGCTCATTTATTCTCCTCCCTCTCTTCTACAAATATGTATTTATGCTGGAAATGAAGTAGTAACAACACAGACAAAAATTCCCCCCCCCCTTTTTTTCCCCTGAAGCCTTGCCTTCTGATATTGGGAGACATACAAAGAAAGGAAAGTACAAAGTAAGTCAGGTGGTGATAAGTGTTATGGAGAAAAGTAAATCAGGGAAAGGAGATGAGGGGATCTGGGGAGGGTGGGGGGAGAGATGCAGTTTTAAATAAGTTGCTGAGAGAAGTCCTCATGGAGAAAGGCAACATTTAAACAAAGAACTGAAGGAGATGAGGGGGGAAATCCTATGGATAGCAGGGCAGAGTATCTCTGGCAGGGGAAACAGCATGCACCAAGGCGCTGAGCTGGGATGTCAGCAAGGAGACCACCATGAGTCGAGCAAAGAGTACAAGGAGAAGAGTGTTAGGAAATGAGAGAGACAGGTGATGGGATGGAAGCTTGGGAGGGGCGTGGCAAGGGCAGGCTGGTCATGTCGACTGTATAGGAAACGGTAATGACTTTGACTTTTATTCTGCTTTTTCTTTTGTTTGTTCGTTTTTTAATTTCTAATAAGGTTGAAAATGTCCTTTCCTAAGGCCTGTCTGGAAAGAGGGCGGGTGCTACTGGATGACTGAAGGTTCTGGTCAGGAGCGTCTTCTCACTTCATCTGGCATCAAGAAGTTGGGACTTCTTGGGTTGAACTCTGCCGGTGAAGAGAGTTGCCTTTTGACCTATCTTACAACTACTCGCCTTGTCAGTTGCCGGGATGAGCACTGCTGTGTCTAGATGGAAAAGAAGAAGCCAACTCTTCCTTTTGCGTGTCTCTTTAAAAGAAAGAGAATCTCTCCTGGTTTTCCAGGGAGAAGCCCTCAGTGATTCTCACTGAAATACAAGAAACTCATGGATGATTGGGTGAAGTAGACAGATGCACACATCACAACATAGTCCACGATGTACTGTGAGAGTCAACCACGGGGTTGCGGGAATGCAGACACCAGGGGGCGCTTCTGCCTGGGGGCAGAGCATTCAGGTTGAGTCTTGGAGGTGGTTTTCAAGGCGACTTCCAAGCTTGATTTCTGATCTTGATCCCAGAAATCAAGTCTGGTCTTCAATGACAATTCCCATAGAATCCCCTGTAATGGAGTATATAAGCCAGGTTTTCATGTGTTGAAAGGTGATCAAATCAGACAAATTGTAAATCTACAGCTGTTGTTTTGTCAGCATGTATATTTTTATAGAAAGGAGCAAATCTCAGCTGAGCTGACTAGATAATTATCTCTGCTTTCCCTTACTTGTTCAGAGCTGTGAAAGAACGCCTTTGGCGAGGACCTGGTTTTAATCACTTCTGATTAACACGGAAGCTTTTGAAGGTGAAGGTGCTTTCTGTAAACTGTGGCAGGGTCCCAAGGCATTAACATTTCAGCCCTTTCCCCAGTATGTGAAATGTCTAGAGCAGGGCCAAGGAATCAAGCCTGCAGAGACAATCCACTGCCCAGTGAGTTACTTTAATGCCTCTGACTCATTCCTCAAAGGATTTTTTTTTTTTTCATTTTTGAAAGATTGCAGGCCATGCAAAACTGGAGACTTCTGGGTCCAAGGAATGTTTCAGCTTGATTTTATTTAGCATGAAAGGAAGGCTTTTAGGAGAGAGTTAGAAAACCAGAGAAAGTCTTGGGAATGGTCCCAGAAATGATTAAGAGGCTGAAAAGATTGAACCTAGGGGGAAAAAAAAGGCAAGAAAGTTTGGAGGACTTAGCTGGGGACAGTGAGGAAAGTCACCTTCTGCCCTCAAGGAAATTCAGAGTTAAAACAAGTGTTCCTGCTGTCCAGAGATTTCATTAAGAGTGGCGTGGTTTGGTTGGAGATGTAGGAACCCTTGGAATGCAGGCAGGATGTCAGGTCAAATCCTGCAGGTCGTTAAAGCCAGGGCCGACATCCGTCCTTTAGCCAGGTGTAACTATTGGCCACTTAGGGGCAATGTGGGTAGCTGATGCCTGACTTTGGGGGGTGGCGCTTTAAGGAGCACAGGAGGGAAAAGAATGAGATGCCAAATGTTTGTGACATTTGCTTTCAGAACCCTTGGAGCATAAGACTGGTTGCAAAGGACTTGAGTAAATACTGAATCAAATAGGTTCATGGGGCCTGGTCATGGCTGCAAAGGTCACGGTGGCTATATTCTCTCCATTCCTTCTCAAGGGCAGGCAGCACCAGGACCATGTTTATTGAGGGAGCCTCTAATTCTTTTCTCAGAGGATGGAACTCCCCTTGGAAAATGCAGCCACTGCTAAGAGCTCATCTTCGGCCTAGGCTTCCTAGAGTTCCCAAGTCTCTGATGCTCCTCATCATGATTAATTTTGCTGGGCCCAGGTGATTCTGCAGCATCCAGCCTACTTGGGATTGTCCAGGAAAGCCAGTTGACAACTTTGAGTTCCAGAAGCAGAGAGCTTCCCTTTAAAACAAGACATATCAGAAGCTACGCCACTGGTAAGGAGTAGGAGAAAATATTCAGAGAGAGGCCCTGAACCTCACTAAGAACCTAAACATGTCTGTGTTCCACGTAGTATAGAATCCTCTCAGAGCTGCTGGGTCTCACAATATCACATTCAGAAGGAGATGAGGGGGAAAGATGCTTGCTGCCCATCTCCCTGGACCTGGGCCTGAAGGTTGAGGTGGTTCTCTACAGTCTCTCTGTGATCTTCACACAGACAATGTTTCCTATTCAGTCATATTTATTTCCCCAGATTCTGAAAATCAAAGCCACCTGGATTGACACGTGTTGCATCCTACTTTCAAATATATGATTCAGCTGTATTTGCCAGCTGGTTTCTGTGATCGCTTGAAAAGTCCAGACTGCAGCCTAGAGGACAGGGCCACGTGTTCTATAAGCTTCGGACCTGCAGCTGGTGTGTCAGATTTACCCCATGGACACATGGAGATTCCAGCACACAGGACATTCGTTTTCCCCGACCCCTGTGGACCCGGCAGGAAGTGCCCACGCAGAAGCCGGGTTGTGCTCTTGTTTCCTTCTCTCTGCCTCTGGCCTCTCTGCATCTGCCCTGACCCTAGGCCTGGGGATTGCCTACTAATCCTCCCGGACAGTTTGAGTTCGTGCTCTCAATGGCAACATTTTAAAATCTATTTAACGTGCTTTTCCACAGTAAAATAATGTGACCATGTGATAAAATGTTTTTGAAAAACGACGCAAGATGAAATAATTATTGCAAATCTCAGCACCACATAAACACCATTATTACTTCTTCCAGTAATTTTTTCTTATCATAGTTGTTCTCATGTCACACAATCATTTTTATGTGCTTGATTTTATCTAATATTAAATTATGTTTTCCATGTGGCTCTATAGTTTTGTTGACCAATACTTTTAATTACTTTGTAATATTACGTATAAGTCTGTGTCATTGTTTACCCAGCTTTTTCATTATTTAACGATAATGCTGCTATGATGAGCAGCATCACGAGAATTTGAGGTTTTCTATTTACTATAGATATGAAGACCAGTAAAGACACTTATATTTACTTTACTGTATATTGACAAATTTCTTTGCAAAAAGATTGTACCAATTACAACACTGCCAAGAAATATGAGTATACAAAGCTCATAGCTTGTTTGGAGTTTTTTTTTAATGAATTAATTAATTTATTAAGCTAATTTAACTAGAAAAAATCGTACATCTGGTGTCTGTAACATTGGACACCCAACATGACATCTTAAGGTCTGAAACAGAATCAGAGGGTGGACCATGGGCCCTCATTGTCACTGTGCTGAGCTGCAGCTCGTGTGCTGGGAGAATATCTGCCACTGGCTACTACAGCACCTGCTAGTGTGCTCATCTCTGCCCATTCAACTGTCTGTCCACCTTGCCACCCATTTCCCTATATCTCTCATGCTTTGTGAACGGCTGAGTGCTGTCATATAGCATAACGAAATACCACACATTCCAAGTAAGTGTACTAATGAAACGAGGGGACAATAAAGGCAGGAGGGTCAGGACGATTTAGAGTCTTCATGGCCACAGACCTCATGGAAGGCCGTAGAGGTGGTGCTGAGGTCCCCACTGACCAAAGAGGAGGGACAATCACAACTGGTGACAAGAGCTGCAGTGTCCATGAGGCAAAGCCAAGGCATCTTCACCAGGAAAGCACACCAATGCTGAGCACCAATCAGGAGAGACTTTCCCCATGGTACTAGTGATGAGACTGCCATGTTCTGTGATGGGCGCATCCATCAGCACATATAGCATGGTTCTCAGAGGTGGTTTCCGCTCAGGCGCCCTGTATGCACCGATGTCTCAGCCCAATGCTCAGGTCGCTGAACCAGTGCCTCCCAGAGCCTTGTGCAGAGGAAGACACACAGTGAGGCCAGCAATCAGGTGGGGGCTCTCAGCTGGTTCAGCTCAATCCAGGAATGAATCTTTTAGGGTATCTGGAGAAATGGATGGACAAGAGTCTCTAAATTGCCATAAACTTTGTTTACCTCAGTCACAGTTTGAACAAGTCTGAGAGGTAGTGTGGTTATGGCAGTGGGATTTGACAAGTGCCCAATGCAACAAGTCTCTCTGTTTGGTCAGTAAAAACTTGAGAACCAATTAGCCTCTTTGTGGGCACAATTGCTTATCACCAACATCCAGGATATGAATGACAGCCCTTGTAGGGAAGAAAGGTGCCCCCCTCTGCTCAAAGGTAAGTCAAGGGAAAAAGCATAGGGAGGGTCAAGTTTCTCCTCCAAGGAGGTGAAAAGAACTGGGGACAAGAGCACCGGTGAAAGGGTTAGCCCACATCAGTAGTTTTTAATGTGGTCCCTTGATCACTGGGATCTTGTTAGAAATGCAGGTTTTTGGGCCCACACCAGACCTGCTGAGTCAGAAACTCTGCAGACAGGCCCAGCACTCTGTTATGGAGGAAGGATCAATTAACTTGAGACTTAGTGAGTTGGTGGAGGGAGCACAGTGGAGCTGATAGAAGAGTGAGCATAGAGACCTGCCATCCGAGTTTCCTCCCTGCTCTGATGGGAATTTGTGGTGCAACTTTGGGTAGGTTGGATTCAGTTGACTCATGTGAAAAATGATTATATTAATCCCTGCTTTTCTACTCCACCATGTTGTTATAAGAAATGAGAAAAGTCTTTGGAGACAATAAAATGTTATCTAAATATACTTTGCATTTAAATTAAGTGCTTGAAATTACTTAGAATCAACATGACAAAAATACAGCTGCACTTCTTTAAAAAAAAACAGTGTACTAGTAAGCACTCAAATATTTATCAAAAGAGTGAGTGGATGAAGTGAATCAATAAATCAATAAAGGCATGGGCAGCTGGATGCCACTACACGGCGTGAGGATTCCCGTCACTGTTGCAGGTATGTGGCAGTGGTTGGTGACAGTGGTGTCTGTAGAGGTAGTGAGTGAAGCAGAGCATGTGGTAAGGGTTGTGCCTCGCGGAAGTGGGTGCAGGGTGCTGCCATTCATGGAGAGAAAGATGAGCAGGTTGTTGGGAGTGGGTGGTGCTTTCAGTCTTTGAACTGTTGACTTGAGAGTTCCTGGTCATCGAAGAGGAGATAGAAAGGAGGTAGTGAGAGGTCCAGATCCAGTGCTCAGTGAAGGGTTCTGGCTGGAGGTACTCATCTGGGCGTCATCTGGTTGTGGGTGGTAAGTGACAGGTGTGGTTGGATGGCATCAATCACGACAAGAGTGAGAAGGGAAAGTACACATTGATTGTGAGCAGTTCCCACATTGTGAGTAGTTCCCACATTGATTGTGGGCAGAGGAGGGTGAGACTGCACAGAAGAAAGTAGAGAGGAGCCAGAGAGAGAGACAGAAGGCCAAGGTCATTTGACAATCTTTGAGAGCAAGCCTGGTTCGGACGTCACCTTCTCTGAGGAGCCTTCCCTGACCATTCTATTGGCCACTGTAACCCACATACAGCACTCCTGGTCTGCCTGGCTCTGCTAATGCTTGTTGTAGCATTTCACCTTCTGATAAACTATGACATTTTCTCATTTTTTGTTGCTCTGTCATCACTAGAATGTAAATTCCTCAAGGGTGGGAGGTTTGTCTGTTTTATTATCGATGTACCCTCAGTGCCTAGAAAAGCGGTGGGACATCGCAGGTGATGTTTGAATGAATGGATGAATGAATGAGGCTAGAGACCAAACTAGAATGGGCCTGTTAGTAAGAAGTGAGGGGATAGCCACAGGGAGAAAGAAAGGATGGACACCCTGCAGATTTTGACTGGAAAGAGAAAAATGGAGAGAGGTAGTCGGAGGGTTTGGGTACTTGATGGGGGGTTCTGGTTGTAGTTTGTTTAGGGATAGATTTGAGAATGTTTAATAGCCAATTAATTGGAAGGATTTAGTTGAGCAGAAGTTTAAGTTAAGTGATAGAAAGGATAATTATTAAGGAATTGTTTCTGAGGAAATGTAGGGAGGGGATTGCAAATTGGGGTGAGGGAGGCTTTAGCCAGGTGGAAGGGGGCCATAGATGGGCACAGAGGTTGAAAGTCTCATTGTTATAGATAAAGAAGATATCCACATTCCCTCTCAAGGGCTCCAATGTTCTCTGCAGATCGGGAGAAGAAGGCAGCATTCAAAAGCAAGGGGAGAAATAGTAGAGAGGGCCTGTGGTTTACACAATCATCAGGAGGAAAGCCATTGCTGGCTTTGGAAGGGCCCTGTGAACTCAGTTCTCTTAGATAGGCGGCCTTTCTGTGTGCTTGCTTGGCTCTGGGTGTTTGGGATTTTGCTAAGATAAAGAGGCAATAGTTCTGACGCCCTGTCTTCACATGACAGGAAAAATGTTCAGAAGACTGTAGTCCACATGGGTCATGTGTGATACACCATGATGTTTCACAGAAAAGGGAATAGAGGGGCTAACACACTGCAGTGTCACATCTCTCCTCATCCTGTGTTTCCTGGTTACCAGGCACAAACCTTCAGACCTTTTAAGGGACACACCCTGCATCTGCCAAGCTCAGTGCCCCAGGGGGTTCTTCCAATTTAGTGACTGCTGCTGCTGTCCACATCCATGCTTTGACCAACAGTCCTGGCTAAAGGCTTGCCCCTGGCCCTTCCTTCTCAGTCACATGGGGTGTGAGTGCCTAGTGCAGAGACCAGACCCTAGTACTGCTATGCCTCAGATTGGTACGGCAAGGATTCGTTTCAGCCCATGAAAGGTTAACCAGGTTACTCTGAGAATTAAAATTTTGGATTAGGAGACATTCTGAAGAAATACAAAAGGTGGGAGTAGGAAATGGGACAGGGATTAGGAACAATGTATAAGTGCTGAAGTGAGGATCAAGCACAGTAGAGGCTTACCACTGTGAAGGGTGGTGTCATGGTAGAATCACATCGCTGATACAGATGCGCTGGAGTCCTAAACCCGAAGACCGCACAATGTGGCCTTATTTGGAAACAGGATCTTACAGAGGAAATCAAGTTAAAATGAGGTCATTAGGGTGGGTCCTAATCGAATAGGACTGGTGTCCCTATAAGAGGATGAAATTTGGACACAGACAAGCACAGATGGAAGACCATGTGAGGACACAGGGGTAAGATGACCACCTGCAGGCCAAGGAGAAAGGCCTCAGAAGGACTCCACCCTGCCAACACCTTGATTGTAGACTTCCAGCTTCCTGAACTAAAACAATACATTTCTGTTGCTTAAGTTGCCCCATCTGCAGTACTAGAAAATGAATACAAACAGGTGAGGATTGGGGGACAGTAACAAATTTGGTAATGAAAATGCAGGCTCCCTCCCCCTGTTTTCAGTTTTATATCCCACACCTCAGTGAAATCATATGGTTCTCTACTTTTTCTGTCTGACTTATTTCGCTTAGCATTATAATCTCAAGATCCATCCATGTGGCACTATTTCACATTTTCTTATGGCAGAATAGTATTTCATTATGTATATATACCACATCTTCTTTATCCATTCATCCATCGGAGGACACTTTGGTTGTTTCCATGTCTTGGTCACCGTAAATAAAGCTGCAATAAACATTAAAGCACATATAACTTTATGGATAAATGTTTTTTAGATTTCTTTGGATAGATACCCAGGAGGGGGATTGCTGGGTCGTATGGTAATTCTATTCTTAATTTTTTGAGGAACCTGTACACTGCCTTCCATAACAGCTGCACCAGTCTGCATTCCCACCAACAGTTCCTTTTTCTGCACAGGCTCTCCAATACTTGTTATTATTTGTCTGTTTTGATAATAGCCATTCTAACTGATGTGAGGTGAGAATTTTCGATAAAGAAGCCAAAAACATACAATGGGGAAAAGACAGCCTCTTCAATAAATGGTGCTGGGAGAACTGGAAAGCCACATGCAAAATAATGAAACTAGACTGCTATCTGTCACCATGTACCAACATTAACTCAAAATGGATCAAAGACCTAAACATAAGACCTGAAACAATAAACTTCATAGAAGAAAACATAGGTGCTGTGCTAAACTTATAGATCTTGGGTTCAAAGAGGGTTTTATGAATTTGACTTCAAAGACAATGGAAGTAAAAACTGAAATAAATGAATGGGACTATATCAAACTAAAAAGGTTCTGCACAGCAAAAGAAACCATTGACAAAATAAAGAGGCAACCAACCGAATGAGAGAAGATATTTGCAAATAACGCCTCTGATAAGGGGCTAATATCCAAAATATATAAGGAAATCATACAACTCAACAACAAAAAAACAAACAATCCAGTTAACAAATGGGCAGAGAATCTGAATAGACATTTCTCCAAAGAGAACATACAGATGGCCAATAGACGTATGAAAAGATGCTCCATATCACTAATCATCAGGAAAATACAAATAAAAACCACAATGAGATATCACCTCACACCAGTTAGAATGCCTTTTCATTTTTTTAAAGACATTTCACATAAGAATTTCAAGAAAAGTATAGGCCTGTTGCTGGAGGTGAAGAGGGCAATTTTAATAGAGAACAGACGGAAAGCAGAACTGTTCACCTCCTGTAATGCTTCTCCTTCTTTGTCAAGAGACATTAGACTGAAAAGGGCTAGATGAATATTAAACTGAAGCTCAAGCTGGTGGAGCTCTGTAAAAGGTCTCAGTGTTGGCCTCTGGAAATGTTTGTCCCTGGGCCCAGAAGGACCTGAGTGCACGGAATCACCCTCTTCCTGCACCTTGGACACGGAGGAGGGCAGGAGTGTTGCCGAGCCAGAGTGAGCGTTATTGTTCCTTGTCATCCTGCACCAAAGCCCCGCCTGTTATATTCCACACTGAATCATCCTGGCCCTGCAAACACGGAACCTTTCACAAAGTGTTGGATAACCAGTAATTACTGCAAAGCACTGGCTCCTCTCTAAACAGTTCTTTCACTGTGCAAAGAACCAGGTGCCCTAGGCTATTTTTACGGTACACATTTAACAGTTCTAGAAGTCTCCTAATTTGACTAGTTTGTATTTTTTTGAAGTATAACAAACCCAATCAGCCTTACTTGTATTCTCCCTTCAGCCTTATGGGTTCTTATCAATTCACTGGAAAGGTAGTTCTCCCGATGGACTCACCTTACAATCGGCTGGTGGATGCCCAGCTCTCAGGTAGCGCCCACCTCACCCCGGCTTCCTTAGTGCTGGAGGCACGCTCATTCATCCACCGAATCAAAGATGGATATTCATGGGGTAGAGTCACTAGGCTGCGGAGCTCCACTAAGTATTTTGTGGTTGAAAACCACAAAGTAGAGGGTGCAATGATTTTTTAAATTGAGGAACATGAGTCTCGGCTTTGTCCTTACTAACTTCTCACCTGGGGCATCATTTATCTTCTCTGGATGATGGGATGGGGAGAAGGTTGTGCCAGGGCTATTGTAATAATAATAAGACTTAAGAGAATTCGTGAGTTTCTATTATAAAACAAATAAGTCATAGGGATGTAATGCACAGCATGGGGACTATAGTTAAGAATACTGTATTGTATATTTGAAAGTTGGTGAGAATAGGTCTTAAAAGTTCTCATTAGAAAGAAACAAAATTTGTAACTATGTTGGTGATGGATGTTAACTACACTTATTGTGGTGATCTTTTCACAATATATACATACATGAAATCATTATGTTGTACACCTGAAACTAATGTAATATTATATGTAAATTATACCTCAATAAACATTTAAAAAGTGAGAATTCATGGGGAATTTGCAAAGACTAATCCTCTGTACAAATTGAGATGTTTAAGCTACGTTTGTCTCTTTACAGAATAAAAAATAATATTTAGGAGGGAAATATGCCTACTAGGAGCCCCAGAAACTGGAGGTGGGAGAGTCACAAGTTCTTTTCAGGAGCCAGAGCAGGCTAATGAAGACATAAAATGTCTTTGCTCTCTGCTGGTCGTAAACCCACTAGGTGAGACAGGATGATTATTCCCTGCTGATTAGAACAGAAAAATAAATGTCATTTGTTTGTGAAAACAAACTTGTAAAAGAAAACATGAGAGTGTGATCCTTGGGATGGACAGGCTTTTAACGTTGGTCTTCATTTGTTTTCTTCCTACTCCATAGCATCTTCCAGCTGAGCGAATGGGACCCAATATCAGAAAAGCCACATTTAGGAGCTTCACAGTTCTCCTAAGTTCCTGGCACCCTCCACGGACATTCTTTCCAGTACACCCAGAAACCAAATCAGACTGGTTTCACAAGGACAATTACAAATTTCATCCATCATGGAGAGTTAGAGGCAGGCAATTTATTGCATCCAATTTAAAGGTTGTGAAAGAATCATTCAGATTTGGGTGCCTTCCACATCTTTTAGGTAAGTTGAACATATCCTTTCGTTCTAAGAAAAACAGCTTGTAAAATGTTTGGGAGCTCTTGGGACATCAAACAGCTCTTAGAGGAGTGCTTTTTAATGGTTTACTTGTAAAAGAATCAATAAAAGAAGCAGAAACATATGGTTTAAATTCCTCTGAATAATATGAGGTATTTTTGTAGGTGTCTTTTTTTTTTTCTGAAGGTCTCAACACATCTTTGAGTGCTTATCCTAAAAATACCAAAAATATCCTTTAGATATACGGACAACAGAGCGAAGGAGACAGATGCACGGGTAACATCGTCTTTTCCATAGGCCTGGGGGCCCAGATCCTAGCAGACCCCTGGGTACATCAAGAAATGTGTGTGGAGGAGGGAAGGGACAAGACTGTCTGTGGAGCTGAGAGTAATTAGAATGCAGAGGCAGCTAGTCCAGGAGTTCATGGCTCAAAAGCTTACAAACTCCAAGCAGGTTAACAATAAGACTTGAATTGTGTTCTGAGAATTAAAAATGAAGGGTTGGGTGGGGTAAACAACTTTAAAACTGTTGAGCTCTTGCTTGCCCAAGGGCATTCAAATTCAATTAAAACAATGTGCTGGTCAGACAAAATAGGTCTGTAGGCAGCACCTGCCACCAGCCTCACCCTTGCTTCAGCCTGAATTTCTTGGCTGTAGGTTAGAACAAGAGAGGGAGAGTGACTTCCCCAAAGTCAAAGGTGTAGAAAGTGGTGGTCCCTGGCATTGCATTCCATCTCAGTGCACAGGCTGGCAAGAGGCCATAGAATACGTGAGGACAGGTCTGGGTCAAGTTCACATGTCCTTGGGTCAGTGACATCACTTTGTTAGTGTGAGATTTCTCAAGTGTGAACCGGGGGCAATAATGCCTACCTCCCTGACTTGTGAGGATGGAGTATTAGATATTAAATTGATTTTTCCTCTCTTAGACATTAATTTAACAAATAGTGATTAAGTACCTACTGTGTGGTCTACACTAGGATACGGTGGTAAGTCAGTACAGACACCGTTTCTTTGCTCTTGCAACTCTGAGTCCTGTGAAAGAGACTGACATCTGTGAAATAACCACACAAGCAAGCATAATAGTGCACTGGGCCAGAGAGAGAGTGAGTCTGTTTGTGAAAAGTTCAGAGGCTCTGGACTAATAGAGAACTGAGGAACAGGGCAAGGTGACTCCAAGCACCCTGGAAATCACAAGGAATAAATGATGTGATGGGAGCTCCACTAGTTTCTGATCCAATGACTTTCTCCAGGCTCATCTGCAGGATGCTCCACCCACCTCTATTCTCAGCTTCTCCACCCCATGCTTCTGTCCACCCACTCACAGCTCTGGTATTGCTACCCCAGCTTTTTTGTTTGTTCCATTTTCATGAAATAACTTTTTTCCATTCCTTTACTTTCTGTCTGTATGTCTTTCAATCTGAAGTGAGTCCATTGTAGGGAGCATTTGCAAGGGCTTTATTTTCCTATCTATTTAGCCCTCCTATGTATTTTGATTGGAACATTTAATCATTTATATTTAAAGTAATTATTGATAGATATGGAGCTATTGCCATTTTATTATTTATAATTTTGATTTTTTTTTTCCATCTTAAAGAAATCCCTCTAACATTCCTTGTAGTACTGGTTTGGTGGTGATGAACTTCTTTAGCTTTTCTGTCTAGGAAACTCTTTATCTGTACTTTGACTTTAAATGACAGACTTGCTGGGTAGAGTAATCTTGGTTGTTGGTCCTTGCTTTTCATCACTTTGAATATTTCCTACCTCACCCTTCTGGTCTGCAAAATTTCTGTTGAGAAATCAGCTGACAATCTTATGGGAGCTCCCTTATAAGTTACTAGTTGCCTTTCTCTTGCTGCTTTTGGGATTCTCTCTTGTTCTTTAACCTTTGCCATTTCAATTATAATGTGTCTAGGTGTGGGCCTGTTTGGTTTTATTCTGTTTGGGAATCTTGGCTCTTTCTGGACTTATATGTCTATTTCTTTCACCAGGTTAAGAAAGTTTTCAGTCATTATTTCTTCAAAGAGGTTCTCAATCCCTTGGTTCTCTCTTTTCCTTCTGGTACCTCTATTATGCTAATGTTGTTACGCTGGATGTTGTCCCAGAGGTCTCTTAAACTATCCTCATTTTAAAAATTCTCTTTTCTTTTTGCTGTTCTAATTGGGTGTTTTCTCCTACCTTGTTTTCCACATAGCTGATTTGTTCCTCTGCTTCATCAAATGTGCTGGTGATTCCTTCTAGTGCATTCTTCATTTCAGTTATTGCATTCTTCACTTCTGATTGGTTCTTTTTTATGGATTCTATGTCCCTTTTTTTTTTTAGTTTATTGGGGTGACAATTGTTAGTAAAATTACATAGATTTCAGGTGTACAATTCTGTGTTACATCATCTATAGGATTCTATGTCCTTTTTAATGCTTGCTCTCTCTTTGTTGAAGTTCTTACTAAGTTCCTTGAGCATCCTTATAACCATTGTTTTGAGCTCTGTCTCTGGTAGGTTGTTTGCCTCCATTTTATTTAGTTCTTTTTCTGGATTTTTCTCCTGTTCTTTCATTTAGGATGCATTTCTTTGTTTCCTCATTTTGGCTGCCCCTCTCTCTGTGTTTGTTTCTATGTATTAGGTAGATCTTTGTCTCACAGTCTTGACCAGGTGGCCTTATGTAGTAGGTGTCCTGGGGGGCCCAGTGGCACAGTCTTCCTGGTCACCTGAGCCAGGTGCTCCAGGAGTGTCCATTGTGTGGGCAGTGTGTGCCCTCCTGTTACTTTTGAGACTTGGTTGCTATTGGCACATCAGTGGGTGGAATTGACCCTCAGGATGACTGGCTGTGAGGTGTAGCCCCATCTACAGCTTATAGGCTTCTGTGTTTGAGGCTTATTCCACTGAGTGGGATTTGCCCCAGCAGGCTCTGGTGCCTGTTGAGACCACCTCTTGTGTGTGCCACTAATTGGGTGGTGCTCTGCTCTGGTCTGAAGGCAACCTCCAAGTATATTGATTCTGGGGCCACTTGGGAGGTGCTCTGGTGCTGGCCCAGGTCAACCACTGCCTGTGACTGCCTGGGGGCTACCTGGTAGGAGCTACAAAGTGATCTGCAGTTGTTTGCTGCCTGTGAGAAACTTGGAGATGTGTGGGAGAGGCCACGCTACAATCTGAGGACAGTTACCATCAGTACCAGGCCTGGGGTAACTCTGCAAAAAACCAGAACACCCCGAGACCTGCCACCTACCAGCTCCCTTAAGGTTCAGCCACTGATAAAGCCTCATGCAGTAAGTGAGTTAGTGATGTAGGGTTTCAGGAAGTCACTAGAGTGGGAAGAGTTGTGTACACCAGGTTAATATAGACTCTGGTTTGGTGTCATTGCTGAGCCTGGAGTGACTTAGCAAAAGTCTCAGAGCACACCGAGGCCAATCGCTGCCTCCCTGGGGCTCATGGACTCTGACAGTTTTCCAAAAAAGAGTACAAAGTGGGAGGGGCTGGCTGCTCACAGAGAAAGTGCATCTGGGGGTGCGGGAGTTGGGTGGGGCAGGGTTCCAGCTGAGTCAGCAGGGTGAAGCTGCAGAGCTCACCAGGGGAATCAGATTCAGATTTGGCCTATGAGGGGCAGGTTCAGCATAGGAAATATGGCCCCTGCTGGTTGATGTGAGAAGGACCCCTTATCAGTAAATAGCCAACTGTCCTTCCTCCAGTTCTCCCCCTGAAGCCACACACCTCAGCCTGTCCCCTGTATGTCTCCGAGGCCTCATACTTTCAGTGGAGTCCAAGGTGAGTGGCTGTGAGTGAGTGAATCTGTGCAAGGACTGTTTAGGAGGATGGCTGGGTTTCCCGTATCCTTCTGTCCCATCCGAATGGTCAGAATCCCACTGTTTTTCACAGTCAGATGCTGTAGGGGCTTCCTCTTCCTGGCACTAGTAGTGCAGGCTGGGGAGCCTGGTGTGGGACGCTGGGGTACCTCTCTCCTCTGGGAAAACCACCGTGGATGAGATATCCTTCCTGATTCTCAACCGCCACAGGGAGGTTTGGGACCCATTCTGTGTCTCTGCCCCTCCTACCAATCTCAACATAGCTTCTTTATGTTTTTAGTTATAGGACTTCTATTCAGCTAGACTTCAAATAGTTCTCCAGGTTGATTGTTATATAATTTAGTTGTATTCTTAATGTGTTTACTGAAGGAAGCAGATGCAGTGTTGACCTACTCCTCCATCTAGGATCAGACTCTCGTTCTATTTTCAAGAGAAACTGTTTTTCTAAAGCACTACACCTAATTCTAAAAACATCTGTACATTCTAGGTCACTTAGTGGGGTATTCCTGGGAACTCACAAATAACAATAAAGAATCTAGACATGATAGGCATACTGGTATAAAACAAAATGAACTGTATTTTTTTTTCAGTTGAAATAGGTCTGTGAAGGGAAAATGATATGAAACAAATGTGCAAAGAATGTAGGAAACGGAGAGAAGGTCAACTTGGAAATAAACATCATCAAGGAGAGGACTGGTCAGTCACAATGGGCCCCAGCTGCTTTCTTCCACCTATGGGAAATGCAGCATCTGCTCTATGCAGATCCCAGCTGCAACTCCACGGTATGCTAAGGTGACAAAAAAAAAAAAAAAAAAAAAAAAGAAAAAAAAGAAAAAGAAAATCAGAGTATTATATACCCTTAAATGTATCTGTATCTATCTACATGTTCATGTACATTTGTTTATTTATTTTTTCATTAAATTTATTGGGGTGACAGTGGTCAGTAAAATTACATATGTTTCAGGTGTACAATTCTATAATAAATCATCTATATATCACATTGTATGTTTTTATTTCTAATCCATCTACATCTGGAATGAAAAACAGAAAATACACACATATATTATCTCTTTTATTTATTTGACTTTTTAAAAATTTTGAATTATAGTTGACATTCAATATTATTTTATTTTAGTTTCAGGTGTACAGTGTAATGGTTAGACATTAATATAAGTTATGCAGTTATCCCCCTGATAAGACTAGTACCCATCTGGCACAATAACTAGTTATTACGATATTGTCTATATACCCTATACTGTACTTTACATTCCTGTGACTATTTTGTAACTACCAATTTGTACTTCTAATCCTTTCACCTTTTGCACCAAGCTCCCCAGCCCTCTCTCATTTGGTAACCATCAGTTTGTTCTCTGTATCTGTGAGCCTGTTTCTGTTTTGCTTGTTCATTAATTTTGTTCTATAGATTCAACATATAAGTGAGATCTTATGGTATTTGTCTTTCTCTGTTGAACTTATTTCATTTAACATAATAACCTGTAGATTTGTCCATGTTGTCGCAAATGGTAAGATTTCTTTGTTTTGTGTGTATGACTGAATAATATTTTATTGTATATGTGTACCACATCTTCTTTATCTAATTTTCTATTGATGGTAATTTCTGTTGCTTCCATATCTTGACTATTATAAATAGCACTGCAGTGAACATAGGGGTGCATATATCTTTTTGAATTAGTGTTTTGGATTTCTTCAGATAAATACTCAGAGGTGGAATTGCTGTGTCTTAAGGTAGTTATAATTTTAATTTATTGAGGAACTTCCAAACCATTTTCCATAGTGTCTACACCAATTTACAGTTTCACCAACAGTGCACAAGATTTCCATTTTCTCCATATTCTTGCGAACACTTATTATTTGTTGATTTATTGATGATAGCCATTCTGAAAGCACTGAGGTGATATCTCATTGTGGTTTTAATTTGCATTTCTCTGATGATTGAGCATCTTTTCATATGTCCGTAGGCCATGTGTATGTTCTCTTTGGTGGAATGTTTATTCAGGTCCTCTGCCCATTTTTTAAAATTGGATTATGTGTGTGTTTTTTAGTGTTGAGTTGTATGAGTTCTTTATACATTTTGGATATTAAATCCTTATCAGATGTATCATTGGCAAATATATTCTCTTAGTCAGTGGGATGTCTTTTCATTGTGTTGATGGTTTCCATTTCTGTGCAAAAGCTTTTTAGTTTGATGTAGTCCCATTTGTTTATTTTTTCTTTTGTTTCCCTTGCCCAAGGAGATGTATCAGAAAAAAAAAATATTACTAAGAGCAATGACAGAGAGTTTACTGACTATGTTTTCATCTAGAAGTTTTATGGGTGTGGGTCTTAAATTTAAGTCTTTAATTCATTTTTAGTTTATTCTTGTATATGGACTAAGAAGGTGGTCCAATTTCATTTTTTTGCATGTATCTGTCCAATTTTTCCCAGCACCATTTATTGAATAGACTATCTTTATCTCACTTTATATTCCTGCCTCCTTTTTTCATAGATAAAATGACTACATAGGTGTGGGTCTATTTCTGGGCTCTCTATTCTGTTCCATTGATCTATGTGTTTGTTTTTATGCCAATACCATTTTGTTTTGGTTACTAAGGCCTTGTAGTATAACTTGATATCAAGTAGAATGACACCTCCAACTTAGTTTTTCTTCTTAAGATTGCTGTGGCTATACATGGTCTTTTATAGCTCCATATAAATTTTAGGATTATTTGTTCTAGTTTTGTGAAAAATGCCATTGGTGCTTTGATAAGGATTTTATTGAATCTATAGATTGCTTTGGTTAGACATTTTAACAATGTCAGTTCTTCCTATCCATGAGCATAATATATGCTTCCATTTATTTGTGTCCTCTTCAATTTCTTTCTTCAAATTCATAATTTTCTGAGTACACGTCTTTTATCTCCTTGGGTAAATTTATTCCTAGGTATTTTATTTTTTTGATGCAACTCTGAATGAGATTGTTTTCTTAATTTCTCTTTTATATTGTTCATTATTGGTGTATAAAAATACAACAGATTTCTGAATA
Organism: Rhinolophus ferrumequinum; assembly: GCF_004115265.2. NCBI lineage: Eukaryota > Metazoa > Chordata > Mammalia > Chiroptera > Rhinolophidae > Rhinolophus > Rhinolophus ferrumequinum. The sequence goes on from NC_046299.1 coordinate 65,298,347, forward strand.
TTAATTTTGTATTCTGCTACTTTACTGAATTTATTTATCAGTTCTAATAGTTTTTTTTGGGGTGGTGGTGGTGGAATCTTTGGGCTTGTATCTATGTAGTATCATGTCATATGCAAATAACGACAGTTTGCTTCTTCTGTTCCAATTTGGATGCCTTTCATTTCTTTTTCTTGTCTGATTGCTATGGCTAAAACTTCCAATACTATATTGCATCAAAGTGGTGAAAGTAGACATCCTTGTCTTGTTCTGATCTTAAGGATAATGCTTTTTAGCTTTTCCCCATTGAGTATGTTGATAGGTGTGGGTTTGTCATATATGGCCTTTATTATGTTAAAGTATGTTCCCTCTATTCCCACTTTGTTGAGAGTTTTTATCATAAATGGATGCTGGAGTTTCTCAAACACTATTTCTGCATGTATTGATATGACCATATGAGTTTTATCTTTCATTTTGTTTATTTGGTGCATCACATTAATTGATTTGCAGATATTGAACCAACCTTGCACCTCAGTGATCGTGGTGTACGATCTATTTAATTTATTGCTGAATTTGGTTTTCAATATTTTGTTGAGGATTTTTGCATCTACGTTCAACAGAGATATCAGCCTATAGTTGTTATTGTTGTTGTTGTTTTGTAATGTCTTTGTCTGGTTTGAAATCAGGGTAATGGTTTTCGAATTCTTGCTTTTCATC